>NC_141696.1:958545379-959200429 GCF_964263255.1 Lissotriton vulgaris
GTCGAGGGCCCAGGTGTTCATTGGGGCCCAGGGGGGCGCTCCTCAGCCTGGCTAGGGTTCGGAAGTAGGGACCGGGACCGGGGCTTGATCCCTGCCCGGCAGGTTGCTGGAGAACCGCCGTCCTGCAAGACAGTCCAGGGTCCGGGTGCTGGGGCCAAGGGGGTTCCATGGGGGTCGGGGATGCTCTCCCCAGCCTGGTTTAGGGTTCGGAAGCTGGCACTGGGACCGGGTCCAGGGCTTGAGGGTGGGCCCAGTGGTGTTGGAACTCCTCCGTCCTGCAAGCCAGCCGAGGGTCCGGGTGCTGGGGACCTGGGTCCGCCGGTACCCTTGGAGGCTCTCCCCCCGGCCGGGCTGGGTATAGGAAGCAGGGGCCGGCCCGGGGCTTGAGAGCTCCTTCTGGGGTTCCTGGGGAGCAGTAGACCCCCGTCCAGCAAGGCAGCCGAGAGTCCAAGGGCTGGGGTCTACCGGGGAGGCTCTCCCCGGCCTGGCTAGGGTTTGGAATTTGGGACCGGGCCCGGGACTTGAGCTCCATCCAGCGGGACCTGGGGTGCGGGAGTCCCCGTCCTGCAAGCCAGCTGAGGGTCTGGGTGCTGGGGGCAATGGGGAGGCTCTCCAGCCCTTGTTTCCAACCGAATCATACACAGTTCCAAATTACTGCTTACGATGCCTGCTACGCGTTGGTGGAAGTCTGACCAATTCGGCCGGGATACTTTCCAAACGAGATCGGAGTTGGCCCCAAAAAAAAAACCACAGGCAATGTATGCATACAATCAACCCAAGATCTGTGGGGTCGATTCCGATGTCGGTCGGATGGGAGTCAGACGGATTCAGTGTAGATGCTTTCCGAAGGGAATCGGAATTTGCCCCGCGGGGTCGATACCGATGTCGTTCGGATGGGAGTCTGACCGATGCGGTTGGGATGCTTTCTGAACAAGCTCATAATTGGTCGGTCGGAAGGGCTCCGAACGAGTTGTATATGGGGTTCCTGATCCCGATTCGTAGCCCTTGTTTCCGACCGAAAAGCGTACATAGTTCCGAACGACTGAGGGGCCAATTCCGTCAGGGCCCAGGGGACTGGACTCCGTCCTGCTGCTTCCACGTGGACTGGCTCCATGGTACCGGGACTGGCTCCATGATTCCCGAACAGGCCAACCCTGGGCGTCCGGGGTTCCCTCCTCCAGGCCAAGGGTATGGCCAAGTGCCTGGGACGGGCTCCATGGGTTCCGGGCAGTCCTACCCGGGCGTCCGGGGCTCCCTCATCCAGGCCAACAGCTTGGCAAAGTGCCCGGGTGGGACTCCATGGTTCCCCGGCAGTCCTCCCCCGGGCTTCCGGGGCTCCCTCTTCCAGGCAAATGGCATTGCCAAGTGCCCGGGATGGGCTCCATGGGTGCCGGGCAGTCCTCCCCTGGGTGTCCGGGGCTCCCTGCTCCAGGCCAAGGGCATGGTCAAGTGCCTGGGACAGGCTCCATGGGACCCGGGCAGTCCTCCCCCGGGCGTTTGCGACTCCATCCTCCAGGCCAATTGCATGGCAAAGTACCCGGAACAGGCTCCATGGGTCACGGGCAGTCCTTCCCCGGGCGTCAGGGCCTGAGAGCTCCAGTGGTCCTCCCTGTGCCTGCGGCCCAGCGGGGGTCCCCGAGCCCCTGAGCCCTGCCCTGTGTGGGCAGGCAGGAGCCTTACCGCGAAGGCTCGGGGTAGGTAGCTGGGAGTCCTTTCGATCCCGGCTATCTGGTCGCACCTTTCCCCTCGGCCATCTGGTCACACCCAATGCTTTCCAATGGAGCGACCAGATGGCCGGGTTTCCCTGGAAGTCCCGGTGAGGTGCCATTCACCTCCCTGATCCCAGCCAGGCTCCAGGAGGTCAGGCGCCCTGGGTCCCTCCGTCACTCGGTGCACGTGGGTTCCAAGAAAGAGGGGTAGCCTTCCTCCGGATTACTAGGGGCAGAGTATGCCCAGACACCCCTCCTGGGCTGGCGGTTCTCTGCCGGGGACCAGGTGGACGAAGCCTGGACAACACCTCCCTAGGCATCCAGGGCTCCCTCCTCCAGGCCAAGGGCATGGCCAAGTACCCAGGACAGGCTTCATGAGTCCCGGGCAGTCCTCCCCTGTACGTCCGGGGCTCCCTCCTCCAGGCCAACGGCATATACCAAGTGCATGGGACAGGCTCCATGGTTCCCAGGCAGTGCTCCCCCGGGCGTCGGGAGCTCCCTCCCTTAGGCCAACGGCATGGTCAAGTTCCCGGGACGGGCTCCATGGGTCCCGAGCAGTCTTCCACTGGGCCTCCAGGGCTCCCTCCTCCAGGCCAACGGCATGGCCAAGTACCCTGGACAGGATCCATAGTTCCCATGCAGTCCTCCCCCGTGCGTCTGGATCTCCTTCCTCCAGGCCAACGGCATGGCCAAGTGCCCAGGACGGGCTCCATTGGTCCCGGGCAGTCCTCTCCCGGGCGTCTGGGGCTCCCTCCTCCAGGCCAATGGCATGGCAAAGTCCCCTGATGGGCTCCATGGGTCCCGGGCAGTCCTCCCCCGGGTGTCCGGGGCTCACTCCTCCAGGCCAACAGCATGGCAAATCAATACAAAGTCAATACAATACAAAGAATACCTTCAACAAATCACCATTGTGGGGCACAAGCCTGTACCCTGACACAATCAGATCAGTACAGAAGGTTGACAGGAGACAAAACAGGGCTTTTAAGGCAAAAGCAGCGATTTCTGTAAAAATTTGAGTGTACAGAAATATCAGACAAGCACAATTACATATACATAACATATAAATCAAGTTTTTGTATAAGGTCCACAACAGGTCGACGGCGTTTCGGTCCCACTACTTAATCATGGGGACCATCATCAGGACATTTAGTAAATGCCTTAAGGTTATAAGCCTCTAATGCCGAGGGGGAGTTGCTCCGGTATGCTCGTGCTGTGTGCGGTGATGAAGGGATGCCTAGTGAAAGGCGAAACTGCCCAGGGTCGGGAGCATTTCAATATGACCGCGTTACAATAGTGTCAATGCGCGGTACCAAGAGTCTGCCGGGTCAGTCAGCTGTTAGGTCTGCTTCCTGGAAGTGTCTGGGTACAGGCTTGTGCCCCACACTGGTGATTTGTTGAAAGTATTCTTTGTGTATATAAACTTTCAATTGAGTAAAAAATTGAAGACCTCTGTCCGGCTGGACATGTCGCTCCAAATCTAGAATTGATTTTGTCTATATTCATTGCTTCGCATATATTTCTTATGCATGGGACCGTTGTTGTTTTATAAAGCTATAATAAATAAAGAACGAAACGCGTCCACTATAGTTAAAGCAGATCGCCATTAGTAATTAAAATAAAAGCGGGTGGCGTGCTGTTACGTTGTGAGTGGAATAGGGGCAAATCATTGAAGAAAATAGAGCTCACCTACTACATAAAGCAGACTGTGTAACAAGACAAGTAAAATGTCCAGTGGTTATGGGAGGTTACAAATTCAGACACAACGGTATCATGGAGAGACTAATAAGGCTATTCAGGAATGACAAGCAACAGGAGCCAATTGAAAAGATGGGCGGGACATGAGCTTAGCTTCAAGTCCCTACCTCAATACAGCATGCCTCGCTGAGCAGCGCATGCACTGCCCAGGCTCGACCTAAAAACTTATATGAGGCAGGGTAGGGATACCCTTGCCTCCTAAAGCTTGTGGGGGAAGTTGAAGTGAGTCCTAGAGGCCCACCAGGTGCTGAAATGTTTTTTTTTTGCCTGTACTGGGGTGCCACAGTATTACTGAGGTACCGCTGTATAAATAAAAATAAGGGCGGTCTGTCTCTTTTAAGAACAATTCTCAAAGAGGTGAGCCAGGGCCGGCTGGACACCTCAATTTTTAATTTTCAATAATATTTAGAGAGGTAGCATACGTGGGCTCCCATTGCCAAAATTGTACTTGCTCCTGAGTCCCCATCTAAGTCAGTGTTAGGAAGGGGTCTCGGGACCACAAGTACATGGTATTGGTAGTGGATTGGTGTGGCTCACCAGTTAGAGGCTGCAGACCCGGGAGCAGAAGTCGGCCGGGACCAGGGTTCAATTCCTGACTCGGCAGGGTCGTGGACTTGGGTCAGCGGAATCGATAATTCTTGCTTCGGTGCCTACTCTAATCTGGGGTCTCACTCGGCAACTCTGGGCATTAGCTTGCCTAATCTCCACAACGGCCCCCCCCAACGCCGGGGATGCCTGGCTCCACCCTGGGGACTCCCAGCAGGGACCATCCCACAGGGAAAGCCAGGACGGGTTCCCCAGCGTTGCACAGCGCCAGGAAACCTCCGGGTAGCAGCGAGCTTTACAAGTGCAAACATAATAATAATAATAATAATTATTAGTAAGTGGGTGTACTATTCATGATAGCTAGTAGTGAGCTAGCAATACCACTTATGCATGTGGCAATATATTATTACCATTACATTGCATTGCATTTCAATAACGACAACAATTTATATTGTAATGTTAACCAGGGCTCTTCAATGAGGGTACAGTGCTTCTTGGTTTGAACTTGCAAACTCGGGCTAAGGTGACTTAGATTTCTCTAAAAACGCATGAAACACAACTGCTTGTTCCATACTTGAATATTGGACCGTAGAGTGTTCAAAGAACTACAGATAAACATTTAAAAGATGTGTTTTCTGCCATGCCACGTTCATTTATAGAACAGTTAGAATGCAAGCAATTTCGGGCCCAGATGTACTATTGTAGTGCGGAAGCGCTGTAGCGACACTAAACAGCGCTTTGCCACCTGCTCTTCATGTGCAGCAAGTTGCTTCAGGCACTCAGGTCAGCAACCTGATGCCAGTGCTGCTCCACAGTTCTGTGCCAGCTTTTCCCTGGTGTGCCTCTTTATTTCATGCCAGAACTTTTAATGTTCCTTTACAGCAATCTTTGTTGCTTTGATTATATTGAGGAAGTCACATTGAAGGGCTGCTTTCGTAACCTTAGATAATTTGGAGGACATTTTTACTTGTTGTTTTATCACTTCACTGATTAACTTTTCTACCACCTTCCGTGTGACATTAATCTTTCTCCTGCTCCCTTCACTGCTTTATAATTTCTCTCTCATAGGGTGCTCCTCCTGGTTCTATCTGTATGAATGATGTCTCACCGGCACATACGCACGCCTGCACACACTCACACACACACACAAACACGCACAAACACATACCCGCGCAAACCTGCACACACGCATACATGTGCGCTCACACACACACACACACACACAACTTTCCTGCACCGTTGCAACAATTGTGTGGCTTTATTGGGGGGTCAATATCACTGTTGAGCAACACAATTTATTATTGGTGCACCTCAAATATGCTGAGGTATTTGTTCAGTATCTGCACGAGCAATGCCACCATTGCCGTGCGATGCAAAGCAAATTTGGTATCGCTGGGAATTTGGATCTCTGCACAATGTAGCGCTGTTGATTGTCATGTGGTGCTGCTGCTTTGCATGAGGGTTAATACAATCCCGCAACGCCTATTGGGCTCATAGGGCTTCATCCACCCCCGTCATGTGTGTCAGCCCGGGCTGAGACAGCTTCCAAGGCAACACAGACAGTATTTGAGCTTATTGCAGCCACACCGACTACTTCACAGGTCTTTAAAAGACAATGTACATGTTAACAAGGCTTTGTTGTTTTTCACCCCTTCTCAGAGACCCTGCTCCACCACTCTGTCTATTGCTGGAAGAATCAGCCCCCCTGAACGTTTTAGTAGCCGCCACCCCTCCCCCGAAATGTGTCTCTAGTTGTGCCTTTGGGTTAGTCCATCTGTGTTCATGGTGTTTCCGTAGCTGTCTCATTGGGCGATTCTGCCTTTTCTGCAAATGGTAAATCACAATGTTTAACCCCTTCGCTTGTGATGGAACCGCTCCGCCACGGCTCACAGGTGAGCTGTGCTTGTGACGGAACGGTTCCGTCACGAACCCGCCCACCCATTAATTCGTCAGCGCAGGCGCGGAATTCGCGCTGCGCAGGCACGGCGAGCGGGCCGTGACGGAACCGTTGCGTCACAAGCACAGCTCACCCAAGGCTTGTGACGGAACGGTTCCGTCACAAGCATGCAACGCGTTAAAGACATGCTCCATGTTTTGAAAATTAAAATGCTGAAGTTTATCCTCAGTACTTACTTGTGCAACTAGTTAAAGATATAGGGGTTTATTAACAAATAATCATGCAGCACAGCAAGTCACCTTACTGCGCTGCGTGATAGGGAAAGGCAAGAATATACCATACTTAGCAATATACATGTCTTTTCCCTGTCATTTCCCTGCGCTGGTGCACAATGTGCTTCCTAGTGCCAGCGCAGGCACTCTTGCACCATGGTGCAAGGGTGCCTGTTTTGTCACCAGGATGATTTTTGTGCAGGAAGGAGCACCTTCTTGCTCAAAAGCAATCTTCTGAGTATTATTCCTCTTTCTATGTGTGCTGCAAAATGCAGCACACATAGAAAGAGGAAAAAACGAGGAGAAATTTAGATATTTCTCTTTGTTATGCCTTTGTAGCATTTTGACGCATTCCCATGTTTACCAGCATTGGTAAATTAGGGAATGTGCCAAAATACATGGGTGCAAACGTGGGAACATCCACACTCCACCCATTGAATGCCTTTTCAGGGCAAAGTAATGCAACACAGCCATTCGCACTGCGTTGCGTGAATTTGGATTTATCAAGCTAAGCAGGGCCATGCAAAGTGGCATTGCGTGGCTTGATAAATCCGACTTAGGTTTTGTGTCACCCCTGTGTCACCTGCATGGTGCAAGGGCAACTCAAACCTTCATAAATATGCCCCCAGATTTCGAAAATAAGGGCCTAAGGACCTTATTTACAGTTTGGCAGACAAGGGCTCCATCACAGATATAACAGATATCCCATCTTCTTTGTTAAAGTGCATTAGAATTTAATGTACTTATAAAAATGATATCCGCCAGGATATCTGTCACGTTCGTGATGGAGTACCCGTCCACCAAAATCTAAATTAGGCCCTAAGGTCTTTTTGTATCAACACATTTCCCCATTGACACCAAGCAGAGAAAACCCTTTTATGAATCAGACCTTACACTATATGAAGAACCAGGGATGTACAAAAAGCTAAATACATACTTGGGATATAGTTCAACTTTTAAAGTGACAGTTCAATTTTCTAAATGTTTTTACAGTTTGGGGCTTAGTTATAAGCCCTTTGAGCCGCCGGTGCATCACTTTTGCTTGCTTCATATTTACCAGGCAGCACTAAGCCACTTTTTTGCCTCAATGCTGCCTTTTAAAAATCATTCCCTTTAACACAGTTTTCTACATTAAAGGGGCATGCAATGGATTATTCTGGGAGCGTTCCCAGCAACATCCAAGGCTTTTCGACACTGCCCTAGATTTACAAGAAATCGTAACTCTGAAGCAGCGCCAAAAACGTACGCCTCTCCAGTGGAGGTGTAAGGGAGGCACAACGATGAGAAATATCTTTATTTCTCCTAATTTTTCCTTTTTCTATTTGTGCTGTATTCTGCAGCACACATAGAAAGATGAAAACACCTCTTTGATTGTTTTTGTGCAGGAAGGTTTCCCTTCCTGCACAAAAATACTCATCCTCCAACACAGGCACCCTTGCACCAGGGTGCAAAGGTACCTGCGTTGATGCATGGTAGCTCATTGTGCTCCAGCACAGGGTAAAAGGACATAAATGCTCAGTATCTGATAGATACGGCCCATTCCTGCCCTTTCTTTTGCCTTAGGGTAGCGCAGCAGGAAGGCCTGCAGTGCTGCCCTACAGCAAAGACTCATAAATGATGCCCCTTGTTCCGAAGGAAAAGGTGTAGAAAATCCAAGACTTTAGGGCTAACCACAGTACTGAGGAATATTATTACTTCATGGAGCAAATCATCTATGTGTCGATATTATTACTGAGTGCTGAGAATAACACTCTAGCGCTTCAAGCCATGAAAGCATCCCACAAGTCTCTATCCTACTGCGATTTTCCCACACCCTAAAGGTATAGGGGTATATTTCATGTGCCAGTAATGATAGTATTTACTACATCTCAGCAATAAGAATTGCCATTCTCCTGCACCCCATTACCAAGCATCACTAGTTTCACAGTAACAGCAATTGCCAGTTTTTGCTTGCCTATAGTGACTGATATTGCGAGCTCCACTTACAGTCTGTTATAAATATTGAGATTCTCTATATGACCACAGTAAGAGGTATCACCAGCCTTTAATTAGTAACAATTGCCAATTTCCACATGTAGCTTTGCTCAACCCTCCCTTAGCAAAGCATGAGTTAACTTTCTCTTTCCAGATGAGCGTCGGATCCTGATGTTTCTGCTTCAGTGTGGAAGAGTCTGTGGTCTTAGGAACCACTCCCATGGGTTCAGCTGCAGTGGTGCACTCTTTCGAAAGGAGGGGGATGGTAAACGTCATGTGCTTTAACTCATCTAGCCTACATTATTTATTTATTATCGATGACCTAGACTCTGGGGCATTAGAATGCTTCACAGTCGGAACTTCCTCGTCCTACCAGCCACTACCCTTTACTCGACCTTTTCCTGGCTATAGCTTGTCACGTTATTACCTCTAACTGGAAACAAGCTACGAATGTTACCTATCAATCCTGGTGGAATGCAATCTGTTTCAATCATCGTTTAGACACCAATTATGTATCTCCCATTTCCTTAGCTGTTAAACGTGACCTACTTTGGCTCCCTTTGGTAACATATCTCTCTACCTCTGCTCCGGTTCCTCCCTCTCCCGCTCCAGACATAGTTGAAGTCCGCAAACCCCCATGATTTCTTTATTATCTGATTATTCCTATATATATTTCATTGCTATTATTATTGTACTCGTATATATTATGCTTTGCTTAATGTTTCCTATTTATATGATATGTTCATGCTTTTTCATGCTTGTAATGCTTACTCTTATGATGTTTTTTATTTTAATGTTTATTTCTGCCATTTGCTTATTGTAATTCTTCTCCTTTCCTTTCCTTCCCCTTTATAATCCTCAATAAATCAAACTTAAAAAAAAGAATGCTTCACAGTGTACTAATTCAATAAAAAACACTTATCAACAATATTAACATCGGATGAAAGGTGGGGATACATAGGATGACAGAAAGAGGGTAGAATAAAACTTAAAAATTTAAGAGCTGACCGCCTGCACCTGCTACAGTCGTCACTTCCTGGAATCAACAAGCACAACTGACATTGAATCCACATTCCATTAAACCTTTGGTGGATTTGCTCCTTTCACATTGCAGCTCTCTCTGGTAGCTGCTGATCTGCTTGTTGCTGCTGCTGACCCCTGGTCAGAAGTTTGAAGCCCTCCTTTATCCTCAGGCTCCCGCCTGAGCCTCATCCCTGGTGGCCTAGTGGTAGGGCATCACTGCACTGCTGCTTGAATGCCCTTCTGTCTCTCTTTCTGCTTTTCTCTTTCTCTTTATTTTTCTCCTACTTCTGCCTTGTTTGCTTCTGCCTTTTTTTACTTTTTCCTGATTTTTGCTCCTTGGTTGCCCCTGCCGCACCCCCATGGCCGGCTCCCCGCCAGTGATCCATCCTGTGTTTTTCCGCCTCTTATGTGTCTAGCACTACTTAATGGAGGCTGGACGCGGCAGACCAGCGGGTGTGCCACTGGCATGTCGAAGGAGCACAAAAGGCAAGCCTGTCTGCACCTGTACGCGCTTGGACCGTACCAAGTGCCAGGGACACGGTTTCTCAGACCTTCCACCGGTTCAACGTAAGCACCCTCCTCACCCTCAACTCAGGATGCCACACCGCCAGCCACCTAGCGTCCCCAAAGGAGACCTATGGATCTTCCACCTGTCGGAACTGCAGCCATAGCTTCACCCACACCAGCTCCTCTTGCCAGCCAGCTGACCAACAGCACACCCAACAGGCTCAACTGCATCCTCCTCAACCTGCGATCCCTCCACAAACACGTCACACAGAAATCTGCGACCTCGTCAATGCTGCATCTCCCGACATCACCTTCTTGACAGAAACTTGGGCCAACCCCGGTTCTGGACCAGACATTGCCATCGCCATCCCCATCCCTGATGGCCACTAAATCACCCACAAGGGCCACGCTGACAAACCAGGAGGAGACATCACCTTTGTCCACAAGAACACCCCCTGACTGACCACGCACTCAAACTACTCAATGACAACCATTGAACACCTCCACTTCCAGATCCAGACCAACCCCAAAACCTCCCTCTGCAGCACCCTTGCCTACATGCTCCCAGTCCCACCCGACCATCACCGACACCTTTGTAGACCTAATCGCACCCCAGGCTCTCCCATGCACCGATTACATCCTTCATAGAGACCTCAACTTCCACCTTGAGAACCCCAGTGACCAGAACACCGCCACCCTATTCGAGAACCTCACCAACATCGGACTCAAGCAGCTAGTGACCGCACTGACCCACAAAGTCAGACAAACGCTCAACTCTATTTTTTTCACCACTGGGAACATCACTTACAGCCACACCACCATACTCTTCCGAACCAACCACCAATGCATATATCTCACCTTTGCCACGCCCACCAGACAGCACTGCCCTCCATCAGCTTACTTGGCATGACCACTTCACCAACACCAACAGACTCCAACACCGCAGTTCGCAACCTTCACCTAAGGATCTCCAACTGTGCTGACACTCTGGCACCCATCAAGAAGACACCAGTCTAGCAACACTTCTAGAAAGTTAGCCAGTTTACACCCACCCTCCACGAGTCCAGGCGCACCTGCCGATGACTCGAGAAGTGATGAAGGAACAACAAAACACCAGAAACCCAGGCAACCTTCAAAGATGCCATCAACACACACCACCTTCTCCTAAAAACCACAAAAAAATGGCCTTCCAAAACACAATAAACGCCAATGCGCACAACAGCAAATAACTATTCGCCATTGTCAAGGAGTTTGCTTGACCCAACAGCGAGACCACAGACGTCTCACCTTCCCAGGACTTCTGCAACAAACTCAGCAACTTCTTCCACTACAAGATAAGGCAGATCTAAGACAGCTTTGACACCCAACCACGCCACTATGCCCACCACCACTGTACGGAACCATGCTGCACCCCAACAGATCGTGCTCAATTGGACCCTGCTCACCACAGATGACACACACATGACCATGAAGAGTATCCACTCAGGTGCCCCTTCGAATCCTTGCCCATACCACATCTTCCATAGAGCCACCTCCTTTACCCCGAGCTTTGTGAAACTGCCACCTTCCCCAATGACTGGAATCGTGCCAAGATCAACCCCCAACCCCCCTGTTAAAGAAACCGTCCGCCGACCTGACACACCTCAAGAACTTCAGACCCATCACCCTCCTCCCCTTTCCAGCCAACGTCATCGAGAAGGCCACCAACGCCTGACTCTCCAAGTTCATCAAAGAGAACCACATTCTGGACACCTCCCAATCTGGTTTCCGAAGCAACCACAGCATCAAGACCACACTCCTAGCCAGTACTGATAACAGCCGCTCCCTCCTTGACAGGGTTGAAACCGCAGCCCTCATCCTATTGGACCTCTCGACCGCCTTCGGCACCGTCACCCACCACACCATAATCATGAGACTTTACGACGCTGATATCCGAGAAAACGCACTGGACTGGATCTACTCCTTCCTGCCCGGCCAAACTCAGGAAGTCAATCGCCCCCATCCATCTCAGAAGCCACAGAGATCAGCTGCAGAGTGCCCCTTGCCTCCTCCTACGCATACGCCACCCAGCTGATCATCTCCCTCACCAGCAAACCTACAGCTGCCAGAGCCAACTTTCACAATGGAATGAAGGCAGTTGCTACATGGACGCAAAACAGCTTCCTCAAATCAGACAAGACTGAAGTACTCATCCTGCTACTTTCCCCCTTAGCCTGGGATGACTCCTGGTGGCCCTTCACACTAGGAATCCCGCCCACCCCTACGGACCATGCACTCAACCTTGGCATCATACTGATTCCTCCCTCTCAATGAACTGCCAAATCAACGTAGTATATTCATGCTGTTTCCATGTGCTCTGCCTGCTTCCAAAGTCATTCAGATCGCTCCCACAGAATCCAGTCAGACAGTAACTCACACACTCATCACCAGTAGACTTGACTATGGCAACGCACTCTACGCTGGAGTCACCTGGAAACAGCTTAGGAAACAACAGAACATCCAGAGCGCTGCAGCCAGACTGGTCCTCGACATTCCCCACTGCAGCCACATTACACAACACCTCTGACGACTCAACTGGCTTCCTATCAACAAAAGAATCACCTTCAAGCACCTCACACTTGCCTAAAAGTCCTTCATGAGGCAGGACAGAATATTTGAACCACTGCCTTGCTTTCCACACACCCGCTAGACAACTCTGCTCCACCCAACTCACCCTGACCTCCATTCCACGGATCCACAAGACCAGTACCAGAGGTAGATCCTTCTCCTACCTCGCCACCAAGGCCAGGAACATCCTATCCCTGCACCTCAGATAATCTGCATAGTTGACCCAGTTCAGGAAGGACCACAAGACCTGGCTCTTCAACTGAACCTCCATACCCAGACAGATCAGCAGCCCCCTCACTTCAGTGCATTGAGACCCTTACTGGAGAGTAGTTTCATTTTACAAAACCCTGATTGATTGATTGATTGATTGATTGATTGTTTCTTTAGAACCACCTCTAGTGGCCAAAAGGAGTTTTTTTCTGGAGAAATGGTTAAAAGCTACATTGCACCACCGCTATCAATCTATAATGGCAGAAGAACAGGGATTCCAGAGCCACCTGGAGGGATGTTTCAAGCGTTTCGGTTTAAATGTAATTAAGGAAGCTGTGGCAGTCCTGCTTGGGGGCTGGTGGGTCAGCAAGCCTCACAATCAAGTCTTAAAGAGAAATTTATTTAGCAGCTGATGGGCACATCTTCCGTGAATACCAAAGCTGAGCTTTCATCTGGTCATATTTGGATTTAGCTCATTTACCATACCACTTCCAATGATTATTTTTTGCTGTTTGATATATCACTAACTCTACCAAACCTGTAGGAGCGCTTTACAGGAGCACCAGTTCTATTACACAACGTCACATTTTTTTGTTGTTGGCTGTTTTTAGGTTCTGGAAGATTAAGGGGCATATTTACAAGGGGATTGCGCCACTGGAACATCACTTTTTTTACGTTCCGGTGGCGCACGACCAAGCACCATATTTACCAAGTGGTGTTAAGCCGCTTTTTGCAGTTTAACACTGCTTTGGAAATACAGTACTTTTTCACGTAGGTATCTGCGTGAAAGCTGCGTTCAATTGGTGCTGCCGCGGGCATTCCACAGCAAAACCCATTGGGTTTTTTTTTTACGCTGCCCCAGATTTACAAGGAGGTGTAAATCTGAGGCAATGCCAGAAACTAATGCCATGCAATAGCAGGTGTTAGAATTTTGCATTGAGGAGATATAATTTTATTTCTCCATGTTTGCTTTTTCTTTGTGTGCTGCATTTTGTAGCACACACAGAAAGGGCAAATTGACATTAATGATCGTTTATGGGCAGGAAGGTGTCCTCTCCTCCTAAATAATGACGATTTGCTACTTCTATATGTGCTGCAGAATGCAGCATATATGGGGCCTGATTCCGATTTTGGCTGTGTGGAAGCGGGACTGCCAGGCTGCCACCATTCTCCCGCACCATCAAACCCGTATGCGCACCGCCCGCCACATTATGACTTTGATAGTCACTACCAGGCAGTTCTTTGGCGTTCCCACAGCGGTGCCAGTTAAATAGGCAGCGCAATGAAAACATCAAAGGCAGGACCTGCATGACATTCATTTGTACATTCCATGCCGTGCTGGTACTGGGGTGCATGAACACAGGGGGGCAGACAAGAAACAGTCAGAAGTAATAAAAAATTGAAACAAAGCACCAAGAAACTTTTGTGGAGTCCTTTTGTACATAGGAACCCATGGTATGCCCAAGGGGATGCAACCAAATAAGTTTGAAAGCACAGTATTAGGTATTGAATCCAGACGTCCAAAGGACGGAAGACGTTACCAGTGGAGAACCCAAACCATTAACATAAGTAATCTTCATATGAAATAAAACAAGAGGCTGTGCACCTGTAATAAAAAAAAGTAAAAAAAGGTGCAATGTCGGTCCAACCAACGAACTTGTAATGGGAATACTAGACGTCAGGTGCGGCAGTGGCTGGTCTGCCACCACCGCGCATACACAAGGCTGGTGGTTGTCGGCTGTGTGACTCATTATCAGGCCCAACGAAGTAGCAAATTGCTAATATCGATTGGTTCGGTGCAAGAAGGGACACCTTCTGCACCTAAACAATCCTTTCCTGCAAAGCAGGCCCCCTTGCACCATAGTGCAAGGGTGTCTGTGTTGGCGCTAGGCAGCTTTTTTTAGCACCATTGCTAGGTAGAACACAAGGGTGTGCCATATTGTTGTAAATACGGCGCATCCCTGCAGTTTGGAAATGGCAGAGCGTGGCATTTTGTTGTAAACATGCCCCTAAGGTATTTTGCCAGAATCACAGTATGTTGATTTGATGTCAAGACTGGAACCTGGTTCCTCATTTCAAACTTGGAAGCTCTGGCTGTAACCCCACACTGCCCCCTCCTTCCTTGATATCCACAGAGAGGAAACCGGATAAATACCTTGTCTCATTTATCGATAGAACTCAAATTTATTGATAGACGTCAAACTCAGTCGATGCGTCTCCTTAATGGTTATTTGCAAAAGAACCATCTTTCCAAACATGAATCATATGGATAGCCATGCTTTTATTTGGAGCCCTTAGGTTGCAGCAAACTTCATTAACTTTTCTCTTTTAAAAGTCTCTGTAAATCCAGTTTTCTCCTTCAGTGATTTTTTATGTCGTTTTATAAGCATACCCTGATACAAACAGTGCTCGAATACTTGTTAACAAAACCCCTGAGAATTTAAACACATGCTAAAGGCAGTTCAAATTATGCTCTACCCAGAATTCTCTTTCTTTGCTAAAAATATTCTAACTGAATGTTTAAATCCGACACATTTTTCTAGATCTACCATTTTTTCTCATATGTATATTGTTGTTCTGTGTTCTTCCTGCAGCACCATAAATTGTGTCATATTAAATCTTCTGTTTTCCTGCACTTTTTGGTTAAGATCTACTGGTTATATGCTATCAATGACAAATGATATAATTTCATGCTTTAATAGTACTTCGTATTGTAAAGGACTAACTTGAATGGAATGTAGTTACTTAAACACCCCCCTAAAGCCATATAATTATCTACCTCATATCTATATGTTGTTTAATGGTTATCATCTTGCTAATCTTTATCCTAATTCTATGTAAAGAGCTCTGATACCCACGGGTCTTGTTTGCGCTATACAATACTTTTCAATAAATAAATAAATAAATGCTCGTGACTCAATGGCAGAAAGACATTCGCATAACAACGGATAATTCTACATACATTGTGCACCTTTCAAGGTTTTTAAATGACTATGAATGATAGTATGTAGTTACATTTTCATGAAATGTGGTTGTACTATGTTAGTGGATACAGAGTTATTTCAATACAGAAGTATTAATACAGAGAGAAATCATTAAAAAACTTAGGGGGTATATTATCAAGCCAGGAAATAAAATTATCGCTGTTTTAGCGGCAGAAAACTGCAGCTAAAACTGAGATAATGGGCTTGATAATATGCTTTATGGAATTCCAATTTAAACCCATGTTAGATGTCCTTCACATTTAACATGGGCTTTATTTGGAATTCCATAGAGCATATTATCAAGCCCATTATCGCTGTTTTAGTGGCAGTTTTCTGCCGCTAAAACGGCGATAATATTATCACCTGTCTTGATAATATGCCACTTAATTTATTTTCATTTTGAGCCATGCTAGGACATGAGCAGCATCTGCTATCTTCCATATGTCGTCCATGGTGTATAGGTGATAGATACAGGGGGACATACAGGCAGGGAAACTAATGGAGAACAGAAGAATTGATTAAGAATGAAACTGGCTAAGGTGAACTAACAAGGATCAAGGAAGGGAAGAAAAGTGGTCAGGAACAATGACCAGGATTAGGAAGGGCAGGACACTTTGCAAGGGGTGGAACCCACCCAGAGAGGCTGGAGGCCTCATTTATGGGGATCTGAACTAGAGCAGGCAGGGATATTGAACTCAACTTGCAACACAGAGCCCTCGTAATCAACCGGGATATAAGACGCCATTCAAGTGCAGCTTAATATCTCAGCCACATTTTATATTTCATGACATCTTGTTTAAAAAGTATGTTTGAAGTCTACGGATCAAGTCCAAAGCGGAAAATTGGTCTGTCTTTTGAACGACCATACGTCCAGCGTAGTTCCTTTCCCATGCAGAACTTCACAGGTGCTCAGTATTCTCTGTTATTCCCCATATAAACATCGGCAGGTCTGACCTGCAGAAATGCGTCAGAGGAAGGCCGAGAGCGGTGCTTTAACTCAGCACAAGTTCTGTTTGCAAAAGGAACGGAATTTATCATTATTAGGCCCAAGTATATCCGCTTCAGTGGGAGTTTGCTGTTTATTCACAGTTACGCACCCAAAGCCATCAATGATATTAAATGCCCAGAGTTATTTTTACATTTGCTTGATCCACATTTGTGACTGTTTTCATCTGCAGTCATTAATAACCTCTAACACATCATGGGTTAATTATTTTAACACTACTAAGGTAGCTGAGACTGATTGGCTGATTAAATACACTTTAGTTAGGTTACCTACATATTTGTAGAGTGGTACACTCTAGGGAAAAACATAGGACTGCCACAACATTTTCAGTTACAATTCCATTAAGTTTGCAATGCAAAGCTATTGTATGACCAAATGTACCAGTTAAAGGGACCTATATAGCATTAGATCACACAAATGTATTGGTGGCGACTTCACACATGATGTCACTGATGATATCAATAATGAAGTCCTCAATTACATCGCATTGTAGAGTTGCAAAAATAAGGCAGATGTGACGTCACCATTTTTAGCTATTCCTGACATGTGCTGCACATCCCGAATTTAGCTAAAAAAGAGTCATGCTCTAAACATGGGTCCCCCTTTTGTGTAAAACTAGTTATCGTCATGAGCAGTTTTCCATGATCAATTAGCTGTTGCTAAACTGTTTATTGATTCTTAACATTATTGCAGTTGCTTACTGCAGCACCACTCAGAAGCCGAAATGTGGATTTGAAAGGTTGAATGGTTCATCTTTCAGAACCTAACTACTGATGAATATTTTTTTATCCAGTTCCTCAGTTAACATATTTGCTCTGCAATATGTTCTGCAAGATGATCTCCACTGAAAATTTAAAATATTTTCCCCAACAAATAACTCAGCAATCCTAAATAGGATTTTCAAGATTATATCTAAGTAAAACAAGACAAGACTGGTGGATGTGACCCCAAACAAGACCAAAACAACAAAATCAAACATACACAAGTCATGATATTTATTTTGCAAGATTAAATCGAAATGCAGTGCTAAGAAGTCAAAATCTCAAAACCAGAGTTACCGGGTCTCACTTGACTGGGGCAAATCCAAAGGTTCAGTTCAAACGCGATGGAGCGTGGACCAGGTACGGGAGTTTTGCGAACCTACTGACAGTACCTTGGATAAGTTGATGATTGGGGATGATGCGCTAAAATACAGAGGTGATGCATTGTCAGTTCTGAAGTCAGCAAAATGTCGTTGATGCGTCAATGTCAACAGCGATGTGCTTTGGTTCCGAGGTGTTGATGTTGAACCCCCGAGACCAGGGCGAGGCATCGGTTAGGAGCCACTCTGGCCCAAAAATGCCTCAGAAATGGGGCTGGTCCATCGCAGATGTCATGATGCATTGTGAGAGACTCACACAGCAGTGGGGATTCAGAAGTGATGCATCAGCAAAGTCTGGACTGCATTGTAAGTCAAGGTCGTTGCCTCGCGTACTCAGCGAGCGGTGGTGAGGGCTTTGGTGCAGGCAGTGGCAAAGCATTACTGTAGTAATCCTATTCCTCTCTCCACATAGCGTCTATGGTGTCATCTCTATGGCAACAGAGTGTTTATGTTTGAATGTTCATTACCTGTCATTACCTGCCAATATCCTGGGAGCTGTGGAGGCTAACGGTCAATAAACTACATGCCTCTTTACCTGTTTGTGTCAGCCTGATTACTTCAATTTGGCAACGAGGACTGGCTGTTAATGCCTCTACCCACGTGTGCAGCTTCTTCCTTCATGCTCCTGTGTCGACAGCCCATGTAATCTTCATCTTACACTTTGGTCAACTTTAAGTGAGGAGCTGTGTTTGATGCGGACTGTATCCAGTGTGGTTCTTCAAACATACACCAAAGGGATCTTGGATTTCGGTGTTGTTTTGCGGAAGATTTGGAGCGTTAACACTTCCCAGTGACTGTTTATATTCATGTGAGCACACACAGACTGTATCCCGATGAAAAAGCGGAATCAACATTCTCCTATCGTGAGTTGTTTTGGATTGTGAAAAGGAAACTCACAGAGTGAGGATCGTGTCTGTTGTGGATTGACTTGGAGTTTGGTTCTGTGTTTACTTCATGTCCGCTATCCCTTTCTGAAACGCGTGTTCACGCTGATGTTTCTCCTTCCAAGTTTCTGACTAACTCATGACGTTGTGGAACGTACATCCTGAGTCGGCGATTGCAAGGCACGTCAGTTCTTCATCTGCGTTCTCGAGCCATCGAGACCAATGCCATTTCATTCTCTGTGCAAGCGCGCTGTCTCTGGTCAAGTGAGAGCTGCGTTCCAGTCTTGCACATGCGTTTCAAAGAGTCGGAAGTGTCTAAGAGACTGTCTGTTCTTTCAACGTGGTGAGGCTGTTTCCTTTCATCACGCTGTCAATGGTTTCCTTGTACTACGCAGTGAAGTGAAGCACAAGGATCAGCGGTGAGAGGTGGCAGAGAAAACTTTATTCTTTCAATGTGAGTAGGTGGTTAGCTCTTAACACGCTGTTATTAGTTTCTTTATACCACGCAGAGAAGTGAAGCACAGCGGTGAGAGGCGGTGTCAGTGATAACTTTACTCTGCGATGTGTGGCTGTTTCCTTGTACCTCGCGGTGAGGTGACAGTAAACATCTTTTGTTGTCTCACTCGTTCTGCAATTTGATTTCAGGAGACATTATCCCATTTATTTCTTGTGGTAGGAAGCATCTTTTCAAGATTCTCAGGAATATTTCCACTGAAGTAAAATTCAGAAAGAGTATATGTAAAAAAAAAAAAGCTAATTTGTATTTTGTTAGCAGAAGAAAATCCACATTTTTAAAAAAAATGTATTTATTTTCTGTTTTATGATATACTGTTACTAATTACTTTTGCTTTACAGGCGGATTTTGTATACATTTTATCTTGCAGGTGGACATTTAACAATTCTCTCTCATCTTCAGATAGTATTTCACTCTTGTGTATTTATCACTGTTGTATTTTCAATATGCAAAATGTACAAGCTCCTCCCCCCTTTTTACAGCTTTCAGGTGACCCACCTGTCTGGTGGAAAGTTTGGTTCAGGGTTTTTGAAAAATATCTAGGCGCAATGGGAGGTAGCAGATTTAGCGCACAGAGGAAACGTTTTAATTTGGAGTGCAATTTAGGTTTTGAGGGACAAGCTGTTTTAGAGCATCTTCCCCCTCTGGATGTAGTTGAAGGTGAGGATGAATAGACGAATTTCAACACGCTGTAAAAATGCTACACAAACAGTTTGATGTAGAGATCAGTCTGGCTGTGGCTAGACATACATTTTTCACAAGGGAACAAGACAAGGATGAGAGCATTGCTTCTTATGTAGTGGCTCTTCGCATACTCGCATCACAAATGTGAGTTTGAACATTTTACATCACAGCTTATTCGCAATCAAATTTCTGTTCATTCTAATGATAAAAAGGTACAAGAGAAGTTACTTACTCTTAAAAATCCTTCTTTACAAGAAACAATTTCTATAGTTAAGAGTATTGAGCTGTCACAAAAAGCGTTGAGAGAGTTGAAACCTGAGAAAAATATTGTGGGTGCTATTAAGGATAGTGGAGACAAAACTGACAAAGGACAACTTTCAGCTAACAAACCACAAAGTGAGTCAAAAAGTACCAAGTATGTTTATAACAAAGATGACAAAAGGGGTGTTTTCTCAAAGAATGTGTGTAATAAATGTGGTTTTCCCTCTCATTTCCCCAATTCGAGGATTTGTCCAGCTAGGGCTGCATCCTGTCGTAAATGTGGCAAACAGGGCCATTTTGCTAAAGTTTTTAGTTTCAAGGGAACTGTGAGTGTTGTATATGACGAGGAAGATAAGTCAAATGATCTTGTGTGTGAGGTCGTTAGTGACAAACTACTTAATCCGCCCAATAGCAGTCCTGTCTCCTACGCGGAAAATTGAATTATCTGGTTTTTTTTTTAAACGTCTCTTGTATTTAAGAACAGACGCATTCAAGGAAAGGTGTTTGTAGCTAAGAACAGGCTCAACATTCTTAGGTGGTACCACCAAGGATTGTTTGGAATGACACTTAGGCCTGTACTAAGGAGCAAGTTTCGGTACTGGATGAACACAGGCTTGGTGAAACATCTATGTCTTGGATTTGCAAGTTTCCTAAAAGTTTTGGAGACAATTTAGGATGCATAAGTGGATTAAAGCATTTTATTAAAGTTAAAGAATGTGCAGTTCCCATTAAGCACAAGTTACGTAATGTACCTTTTAGTGTTAGGGATGATCTTTCAGCCGAACTTGGGAAAATGCTTGAATCAGGGCTCATTAAACCCATTGAATCATTCCTTTGGTTGTCCCCCCTGGTCGTTGCGCAAAAAAAATGTCAGCCTTAAGATTTGTATTGACTTACGCAGTTTAAACAGAGAGATCTGGGTTGAATATCACCCTCTCCCTTGTATTGAAGGCATTTTGTCTAAGTTTGCTGGTGCTAACATTTTTTCAAAGATCGATCTAGCATCAGCCTATCATTAAGTTGTACTAGATCTCACAACCAAACATTTAACTGCTTTTGTGTCACCCGTAGGAACATTTTAATTCAGGAGGATGCTGTTCAGACTGGCTTCAGCGGCATCCGTTTTTCAAAGCATCATGGAGAAGGTGTTGGAGGGTGTCACCAACACTGTTGTTTTCCAAGATGACATTTTGGTTGCAGGAAATAGTAAAGAATCACATGATAAAAACCTTTCTTGTGTTTTGGAGAAGTTAGAATCTAGAGGTATAGTGGCAAACAAACTCAAATGTGTGTTTTGTGTACAATCTATTGAGTATTTGGGCCACACATTTCAGGAGAAGGAATTGTCCTAGGGAAGGTCTTTTTTCAGGCTATTGTTGATGCTCCTTGTCCTTCCTCTAAAGAACGTGTGTCTTCATGTTTGGGAATGTGTGAATTCTATACTAAGCTTATCCCCAATTTTGCGACAAAAACTGTACACATCAGAGAGTTATTGAAAAAGAGAGCCATCTTTAAGTGGGATGAGGTTTGTCAAAATGAATTTACTCAGATCAAGAAAGAATTAGGGTCTTGCAAAATTCTCACACTGCGTGATCCCACTTTCAAATGTACTATGTCTGTCAATGCCAGTTTATATGGTCTGGGGGGCATGATATTGCAAGTTAAACAGGCGAAAGAAAATACAGTGGGGTTTACTTCACGGGCTTTCCGACCAAGTGAAGAAAACTACTCAGTTATTGAACACGAGCTGTTGGCGTGTTGTTGGGAAATTGAGAGGTTCAAGTGTTTCTTCTGGGGGAAAACGTTTAATCTTCTCACTGACCATAAACCACTGGTCTCCATTCTTGAGAGGAAATAGTAAAACACCATACTCCATGGATTGCCAGGCTTAGTTATAAATTGCTGCAGTACCGTTTTGATGTTGCGCACATATCAGGGGGAAAGAACACAAGGGCTGATTTTTTTATCAAGGTTTCCCCTTCCTATCTCTAAACATGATCGTGATGATAATGTTGAAGAGGAGTGTTTGATTGCTGTGGTTGATGTTTGCTCTTTAGGGTGTTTTACAGAACAAGAATGGTTTTGTGCTTTGGACTCTGATCTTGTTCTCAAGAACATTAAAGAATACATTGTTTCTGGTCGGCCCAAAGAAAAATATCTTGAGAGTCGTTTTCATCCTTTTGGCAAAATTGCAGTTGAGCTCACCTTGGAGGAGGGTGAAATGATCATGCGAGGTGAAAAGTTTGTTCCTCCTGAGTCATTGAGAAGTCGTGTCATTGATTATGGACATGAGGGACATCTTGGACAAACAAATACAAAAAAAAGGATTCCTGCCTATTGGTGGCCCTCTATGGATCTTCAGATCAATGATGTGGTAGAAGGTTGTTTGACATGTTGCTCAAGTGACAAGGTTGTAAAAATAATTTCTCCTCCTTTGCAAGAAGTCATGCCCACTGATGGTCCCTAGTTGAAACTGGCTGTAGATTTTGTGGATCCATTCAATAATCTTCCAAGAAAGTATACATTTGCTTTAGTTGTAGCTGATTGTTTCAGTAAATGGTGGGAGGTTCATTTTATGTCTGATCCTAATTCACAGGAAGTTATAAAAAAAAATCAGAGTCTGTTTGCAAGAGAGGGCTTCCCAAAAGAAATTGTTTCTGACAACGGGGTGCAATTTACCTCAAGAGAAATGTCAATTTTTTTGGGCCATTCTGGTATTGTTTACAAACGTGTAGCTCTTTATCAGCCACAAGCAAATGGTTTTATTGAGCGTACCAACGGCATCCTTGTTGAATGTATTCAATGGGCCGTTTCTTCGAGAATTGACATTAAGGAAGCCGTTCAAAGTATGCTCTGGGCACACCGCACAACTCCAAGCTCCATTACAGGTTACAGTCCTTTCAAACTCCTCAGGGGTAGGGAAGCTTCTTTCCAATTGTGTCATGCTTGGATGAAAAAATGGGGTTCACTTACCAAGAGGGGGATTTCACATAATAGGGTTGGTTCTCCTACTCAATCGATTTTGACCAATTAAAAGACTTCCAGTCGAATATCTCTGTGGGTGATTGGGTCAAAATTACGTCCCCTCACAATGTCCCTAAAGGTCTATCAACATTTGGTTCTCCTGTAAGAGTTGATGCTGTCTCTCATTGTGCTGTAAGAGTCAATGGGAAGAACTAGTGGAACTTTTCAAGAGTTTATAAGCTTCCTAAGAGGGTTGTCTCTCAACTAGATCTTGTTTCTGGAAATGTAGAAAGTGGCCTCACACCCTCTCAGAAAGTGAGTCTTGATTCTGCTGATTCATCTTTGAAATATGTTCCACCACGAAGAAGTGGTATGATTTGTTTTGCATCCAATCATATGGATATGTAATGTGAATGTTATTGTAATCTAATCTGATGTTATCTTAATCATCTGTTCTTTTCATTCTATTCTTTTCTTGTATTTAATTATTTAATACCTCTCTTTATATATTTAGCTTTTCTTTTCTTTGGGGAAGAAGAGAGATGTTGTAGTAATCTTATTCTTCTCTCCACATAACAGCTATGATGTCATCTCCATCACAACAGAGTGTTGATGTTTGAATGTTCATTACCTGTCATTACCTGCCAGTATTCTGGGAGCTGTGGAGGCTAACGATCAATAAACTACATGTCTCCTTACCTGTTTGTGTTAGCCTGATTACTTCAATTACTTTTTCAGGGAATGCACTGGTTTCGAACAACACTTCAGCGTTGATGTGTTGGTTTCTTGGGTTGGTGCACCAAACACTCACTTGCAAGGATGCAGGACTGGATTTGGCACCACATGGCAGAGCAGGACTTACAGCAGAGGCGCCCAAGTGCTGGTAGCAAGATGCAGGTGAAGTCTTTGATATCCCTGAGACTTCAGTTACAGGAGGCAAGCCCAAATAGGCCCTTGGAGAACCGTTAGAAATGCAGGATGAAGAGAGTAAAGTCCAGTCCTCTCATTCTCAGGAATGTAGCATCAGGCAGCGGGTCAACACAGCAAATCAAGCAACAAAGTGGCAGTCCCTCCCTGAAGGACAACAGGTCTTCTTCCTGGAAGAATATCCTTAGTCCATAAGTCAAAAATTCAGTACTTCCACACATTTTAGCCTTTGAAGTAGGGAGACTTCAAAGAAAGGTATTTGTAGTGCACACAACTGGCTAGGGCTCCAGACACACAACAGGGGGGTATGCAGTTCTTTGAGTGGGGACAGGCACAGCTCTATTCAGGTACAAGTGTCAGGTCCTTCCTCTCATTCTAGCTCAGGAAGACCCATCAGCATGGTGATGGACCATTAGGATATGCAGGGCACACCTTAGCTCCCTTTGTGAGTGACTGTCTAGATTTAATGCACAAAGCCCAGCTGTCATTCAACCCAGATGTGTATTATAGGGACAGGCAAAGGCACAGAATGGTTAAAGAAAGAAAATGTCATCTTTCTAAAAGTGCCATGTTCAGGCCTTCAATTTAAAAAACAACTCCACTAAAAGATGTGTTTTTTAATTGTGAGTCTAGAGACACAAAACTTACCCTGTCTATCTTTTCCCATTTGGAAGTTACACTTGTAAAGGGTTACAAGGCTACAAGGCATCTCCAATGCTAAACTATGGGAGAGGTAGATAAATAATGAAAGAAGGGGGTTCCCCAGTGGGTTTTAATGATATGGGCAGGCAGTGGGGGGGAGAGGTAGGCCTTGCTGAAGTGAAAAACGAATTTAGCAGTTTTTCACAACCAGGACATGTACAACTCCAAAGTACATGTCCCACCTTTTAAATACATTGCATCCTGCACATGGGGCTATGTAGGGCCGAACTTAGGGGTGACTTATATATAATATAAGGCAAGGTTTGACCTGGCAAGTAGTTTAACTTGCAAGGTTGACAAGGCAGTTTAAAACTGCACACACAAGCTTTGCAGTGGCAGTCCGAGACAGGTTTGAATGGCTACTCATGTGGGTGGCACAGTCAGTGCAGTAGGCTTGCCAGTAGCATTTGATTTACAGGCCCTGGACACATGTAGTGAACTGTACTAGGGGTTTATTAGTAAATCAGATATTCCAATCATGGAGAAACCAAATGCCATGACATTTTAGACCCAGAGCACATGCGCTTTAGCACAAGTCAGCAGTGAAAAAGTGCCCGAGTAATAAAACTAGCGATAAAGAAGTTCAGCACACAGTAAAAACAGAAGGTCAGAAGGCAAAAGGACATAGTGCCATAGCACTGAGTCGGCGCTTTTGGCGGTGACAGAGCATCTCTGGACAGTGCTGGATGCAGGACAGACATCAGCACTGATCTTTTCGGATCTCAGTGCCGCATTCGACACTGTGTCGCATGCAATTCTGTCGCGCAGTTTGAAAGAGGCTGGCATTGGTGGCCTTGCTTTGAAGTGGCTAGCGTCATTTCTCTCTGATAGGACCTATCAGGTGATCGCTCCTCCTTTTTCCTCGTCTGCCTTTCCCATCAAGCATGAAGTGCCACAGGGTTCTTCTCTGAGCCCTCTGCTCTTCAACTTGTATGTACAACCTTTGGCTGTATTTGCCAAGAGCAGAGGACTGCCTGTGGTCTCCTACCCCAACGACACTCAGCTGGTGGTAGCCCTCTCGAGCAACTCAAAGCACGATGCCTCTAAGTTTCAAGGCGATCTTGCTGCAGTTGCCTAATGGATGACAGCTAACTGCCTCCAGCTGAACGCCAGCAAGTCGGAGGTGTTGCTGGAGGGTAGGGATCATGGGTTATGGAATGAGTATTGGTGGCCCACAAATCTAGGCACCCCCCTCCTCCTAAAAAAGTTGTAAAGAACTTGGGGGTTTGGATGGACACCTCTCTCAGTTTCCATTCCCAAACGAAGAAGGTGGCTGGCATCTGTTTCGGTTTGTTGCGCGGACTTAAACCTATTTTGGGTTTCTTCCATGCCCCGACCCGACAGACCATCATTCAGTCCTTGATCACTTCTAGGCTTGATTATGCGAAATCTCTGTATCTGGGGGCTAACAAGGTGGAAGTACACAGGCTACAGAGAGTACAGAACGCCGCAGCAAGAGCTCTTTTGGGCCTGAGCAGAGTCTGCTCTGTGACTAGCACACTCTGCCGCCTTTATTGGCTGACTGTGGCTCAATGGATTGAGTTCAAGGCTCTCTGTATAGCCTCTAAAATCTTAAAGCTCGCCTCCCCTAACATTTTGACTGATCTGCTCCCTTTTTATCTCCCCTCCGGTCATCTTCGCTCCATGGGCCAACATTTGATATTGGTCCCTTGAGCTAGGAGGACCCGGGCTGGAAGCTGTTCCTTCGAGTACAGAGCGGCTATTCTCTGGAACTCACTGCCCCTCCATATTTGAGGCCTCAGCAACTTTCTGGAATTCAGGAAAGCTATCAAAACTTTTCTCTTTCCCACCGTGTAGGTTGCTCTGGTTCCTCCCTGCGTTGGGGTCCCCTATTTGCTGTTAGCCCTGGGACGCCTCTTAGCTGGGGCAGCTGTCACGCTCTACAAATCTCTTAAATAGAAATCATGCCAAAAGATGGCAGGTCTGAATGAAAGGACCAACTCTCACCGAAAAATTATAGACCTATCTTACAGATGAATGTAGCCTGCAAAATATAGGCGAAGATCCTAGTGGTCATACTCAACTCTGCTCTACCCAAACTAATAAGCAATTCCCAGGTAGGTTTCCTCCGCACAAGCATGTCTAATGATAACACCCACCTTCTGTACCACATCATAGACCTTGCCGCCAGTAAGATGGTACCCGCAGTAGCTATCACTCTAGATGCTGAGAAGGCCTTCTACAGGGTTTCCTGGGGCTTTTTAGAAAGCTGCATGCAGTCTTTCAACCTAGGGGAGGAATATGTACTTATGCTTATGTCCCTTTATGGAAACCCATCAGCCCGCATTGTTGTGAATGGCTCACTCTCCCAGCCCTTCATGTTACAATATAGTACTAGACAGGGATGTCGACTTTCCCCATTTCTAGTTTTACTAGCATTGGAGCCCCCTATCAGGGACATCAAATCAAACGACAACATCAAGGGGGTGGATATCAACGGTGCCCAAATTAAGTTAGCCGCTTACCCAGACGACATACTAATAGTAACCGAACACCCGAAGACATCAGTTGATGCCCCGATGGACACGATAACTAGATATTCCAAATTAACATAACATATTCCGCCCTCTCATTGTACAAACTCAACTGAGAAAAATCAGAATTCAAACCATTAAACATCCACTGTATGAGGGGCACATATTTATAAGGCTATGAAAGCCACGCAACGTGGCTTTACGTGGCTTTTTAAATATGCCAATGACACATTGCCCCACCAGAACGTCAAAAAAGTGATGTTCCGTCGGCGCAATAGTGCTTGTAATTAATTATTCCCATATTATTTTAAATGTTCAATGCTCAAGCACAAGAACAGTTGTTTGTTAATTTAATATACCTTAAAAATGGCTAATACCTGCCTCCCAAGCCATTCTTTTAGCTTTTGGGGCCTACAATAGTCTGAATTGTCGCACTTGGATAGTGATGTTTAGTCTTGTATTGCTTTTGTCATTGACACTGTTGACAGGGGCAATGAGTGGTGCAAGCTGCAGAGACCTCCTGACAAAGGGCACAGCTCTTATTCTTTCACAAACGAAGCACTGCCCTAAATATCACCTAGCCCATATGTAAGCTATGTTTTTGAATGAAATTCATATGCAAGTTACCACTACGTCGTGAACCATTTGTTTAACTTCGAACAATTTTGCATACCGTTTGCACATTTTTGCACGAAAGATAAGCAATTTTTTACATCCCTCCTCTAAACCAGAAACATACTTCTTAACATCCTTGGGAAGACAATTGTTTGTGAGGCTCCTAATACACTGTTCCCTCCTATACACTTTTTGAGGTATTTTATTGACTGCCAAAGATATGACTCTTTTGCCCTGAGTACTTTAGCTGCAGGACCCCTTCGCAGGGCTATGATTGTAATTCTGAAATATAAGCATGTGTATGTTTCTATTTTTTTTTTAATGCCTGCATCACGATGTTAAAATTTGTTGGCATTTGATCTGCTACTAATCTCAGCATTTTATAGCAAAATGTGAAGCCTACAATTCTAATAAAATTCTCATGACTTCTAAAATGAGCAGGCTTCAGAGGATTTGTTATCTCTATTAGTTGTAATGTATTACAATTTCGTTGTTTTCCTTTCTCTTTCACTTCAATGGACCAACGTCTCATATTTGCAGACTTGCTTAAAATAGCAGCACTACAATGTTTCAAGGATTACATTCACCATTTTGTTGATCCGGTTTCCCTCATTCCACCTTACAGTTCCCCATCGCATGATTATTATGAAGCATTTTCGCTGTCCTGCATTTATACATGACGGGAATACAGAGTGCCCACATTTTAAATTGAAAACACACACACATACATTATTTAAATCTTAATTTATCCCCTGTCAGCATTACAGGGGGTGCAGCAGGCTGGTGCAAAAGGCAGGCTTTCCAGACAGAAAGGTCCGGCGGCTCTTGCATTACTGAATTAGGGGTGTTTTATGAAGTAATCAGTTTTTTTCTCAGTAATGGCATGGTAATGTAGACAAAAGGTGGCCATTGGTGGTTCTACTCGGTCTGACTACAAAGTACTCCTATGAGAGATATGCTTTGGCAGTAATGCTGCTTTAGATTTACTGGAGGCTATCGTGCTCAAACGGGCTCGATGATTTTCATAATTAATGCTCCCTTAATGGCCGCTGTGATGTTTTAGTACTCTTTAATTATCACTTTATCCTTCTGCTTCGAAGGTCAATGAGTCCGTTGGAAATGGCTGACATCTAAACACGCTGATAACACACACAATCCGCAATATAATTGCTTAATTTTGCGTAGCTGAATGTTAGGAAGAGGTTGTACTTGAACAGGCCTGCCTTTCCACACAGAGTTCAGTCCAAGATTATCTGGGGACAACCCTACATTCATAGACAACATGCATCTTTAAGTTTGTAAATAAGCTTAGAAAGCAACAAAGACTTCTGTAAATTAATTTACATCTCAAAATGTAGCCGTATGCTCGCCGCTGCCCTTGCTGCATTCCAGAGTGCAGTGTAAAACGTGTATTTATTGCCCGAGACAATTCTGTCACATCTGTGAGGCTGCCAGCAACATCAAACTCCATAGCTGCCAAGGTTTCAGATTGCTTGTATGTGACATTTTCATAAATCCAGTTCATTATGAGTGACATTCAATAACTATGAGTGACACTTTGTCGGGAGCAAAACCAAGCAATGAGGACGAGGGAAACATGTAAATATCTGCAATTGCACCCATTTGAGCAACTAGAAACTCTAAGAAGTTCTTAAAAATGCTGCATAACACCAGAATTGGAAGGGCACGCGGACACACTATACCAAACAGGATGTGAGAGGCCATACTGTCTGCAAATAAGTCTCATGTCCCTTAATGGCCCCCCACAAACACAGGATAGATCTTCCATGTGTGGACCTAAGCAGTAGCACGTGTCTCCCTCGGCATAAACGGATCATACCATGTTGAGAAGTCCCTACACAAAAACAAATGCTAGGCTGGAGGTCTGCTGCCTGTCTCATGCAAGCCTCAGTCCCATCATCAATCATGCCTGTTTGGATTAGTATTACACATCTCATGCCTGCCATGTTCCTGCTTGAAACAGGGCAGCAGGCAGCTACAGCTGACAATAATGACCATGCACTACTATTGCTATTAATTAAAAGGGAACGTTATTTAGCAAAGAGATACAGGAACTCACTTACTTAGCGAGGGGGCGAGGAATTCAGTAACGGCCCCCCTCAAGGCCACAGCTACTCCAGCTGGTAAATACCGTGACCAGGCATGTTTCTGAGTGAGGCTCAGCACAGCTATGAACAAAAGTGAAGTCTTGACTGGTGGTGTATTCTCTGGGCTGCTGAGGAACCGCTCCAGCGGCCAGCGCAGTCGGTACGGTTCACTCAGCAGCCGGTGGATCGTCGGGTCTGGTCGCAGGATCTGAATCAAATTTACTGTGCTTCATTTATTTTACCGTGGCACAGGTATGAGCAGTCCTGCCATTGCCAATGCAGCCTGCAACCTTTTTTACTTGAACTGAAGACCTGCCCTGGCGGCAGCAGCAGGACGTCGGTCCTGCCTTGGCCACTGGCTATTTAAAGTTTGTGAGTCATGTTAGGCTCACAAATGTATCAAAGCCGCATGGTGCTGGGTGAATATTCTACAATGCATCAGAGTAGCAGCTAGAGCGGAGCTGCGAACTTGAAGGCAGCCCTCAAGCATGCTGGGGGAAGCGGGCACGGCGCGCTGCCACTCCAGCTTAGTTTCAGTTTCAGCATGGTGTATGAATACTGGTAGCGCTTTGACTTCACAGCTGAAGAGGCGCTATAATTTATGGATGACTGTGCACTTCAGTGCAGTGATGCAGACCACCACACTGAAATCAGTTAGTCTAACGCCTGTACTTGGCAGCGCTGAAACTCCAGCGCTGGGACGCTCTCGGGCAGCCATGCGCTTTATACATTTATTTTCATTTCATTTCATTCATTTCACAGGAGCACTTGCTTCAGCTATCAGTGGTGCGTCGGATATTACCACCTCCTGGATGTGGCCCCACTACTTACAAGCACCCACTCTTGTTCAGTCATTAGTCCATGAGTAAAGTCTGGCCTCGGGTCATCTGTTATTTAGGGTTGGATCTACATGTAGGAGTGGTCAATATCGATTGGGTACAGTTACACCTAGACCACGTACCTGAATCAGGTTACAAGCACAGGGTGAATTATGTGTTTCTATCGAACCGCTGTTCTATAATTTTCTATTCTAATCTTCTCCTGGTCCTGTTGAATCTCCATAGGACCCATTAGGGACCAATCAGGCATGAAACATGTCGACCTGACAATTAACCTATATCACTACTCACCCGATTTGCAATAACAAACAAACTCTTCTCACTAAAAGAAGGGTATATGAGTTCCTTGTTTTTCTGTTTTTAACTATATCAAATGGACCCTATAATAACTACTACTTAGGGTACTGTTACGTAATTCTAATACACTTGCACACTCCCCACCCACCCACACTCACCACTGCAGCCGTCCTCTAAAAAGATCTTCTCCATAGAGCCCTCTCGCAAGGCCCATGGGGGACTGCAGCGCCACCCCCACCAGGAGGATAACCCCCAATGATGAAGCATGCCACCTTAACGGGTGTGTGAGGGCTACTCTCCAAATTGGAGAATTTTCCCTGCATCCAACCTTTACTCATTGATGAAGATAGGCATTTTGTCAACTACTGTTGCTCTTCACCTACACTCTACACTGCCGAATGGGCTAGCACTTACTCATAGGAACAGTTATTCTCTAGGGATTAAGATGTATTACTTTGGGGGTCGTGCCTTGCGCCCAACGAAAAAGGCGGTGCCTCCGTAGCTCTCTCGATGTGACGGGAGCGGAGACGGGTCAACGCAGCGTTTCTTCTACACGCACCAATCTCAGCGCGAAGGATAAGGCGTGTGAACGGTTCGTGCACATGAAGATTCCGGTTACGAACCCGTGACAGGTCTGCAACACCTTTTGTTTAAGCATTTGACTTTAAGCGCGGCTATCCAAGCATCTACCCGCCATTTTGCTTTCCTCGCTGACTGAGGTATCTCTATTGCGACGCTGTTCTTCCCCACATTGATGGCAGCATTTGGTGGATAACTGTTCTTGCTCCTATATTTGGCATTCTTCTGGATTGACATTATTTATATATTGCCAACAAGATGCACCAACCTTATGTTCGTCATGTGACCGCCATTTTGTGCTTCTCTGGCTAATGACGAGTTCTTTCCCTCAACGCGGCACTTTCCACTACAATATGAATATGCATATACTGTCACTCCTACAATATGTTACTGTTAGAAACGGGACCCTGGCTGGCCAAGACTCGCGTCGAGGTCAGTCAGGGATCGCCATTTCTAAAGTCAGGGCAAGGGAGTCATACACCAAGGTAACCCCCACTCGCCCTCTAGGTAACGTGGCGCGAGCAGTCTAGGCTAAACTTGGAGGCGGTATGAGTTAAGTATTTGCGCACGCACCCCAGCAACAACACCCAAGGCCCACCACAAAGGAAAACTCCACACAAGGTTATATATAAAAAATAGCCTTTGTATTATAATAAACAAAACACATTAGATAACACACAAACTTTACAATGTACCAGAGGCACGGGCAGAATTTACAAGGGGAATTATGTACAGGACAGGGCCACATGGACCACTGTCAGGGGTAGGCACTTGTTAGGAAATAATACTGGTAGGTACACACTTATGACATAAACATAGAATGATTAGCACCAAAATTATAAATGCAACACACATCCAGTAATCACTGGAACAGAGTAAAGACCTCCTACGCAACCCTAAATCACTGTAGGCAATCACGCAGGTAACTAGGACCTCCTCATCAGGACCTAAGGAAGGAATACCAACACCTAAGCAATTCACTCTTAGCGAAGGGAAGGAAACCTAAGCATAAAATGGGACATCAACAATCTACTATGCAGGTCACATTTAGCAAAGTGCATAACATAAAATGGGACATCACCAATCCTCTATGCAGGTCACATTTAGCAAAGTGGATAAACCTAAAGTGGGATGTCAACAATTGCACATGAGGTATTAAACACCGAAGTGCAGATTAGAACATTTTGCGCAAGAATCACATAGCAAGAAATTACAATGCGCGGGGTGCACACAGCACAACACTCACAAGGTCCCTCAGGCCAACTGGCCTCGAAAGGGGCGGAATGCCCTGAGTCTCAGTGTCAGTGAAGCTGCGCAGGCAGCACAGCACACAAACCTAAACGTAGCAGTTGCCCACAAAGTGCTGGGCAACTGATGCAGGAAAAGTTAGGGCAACGTTGGAGCCAGGAGGGCTCAAGAACAAGGTGGGGAGACACAGTGTGGGAGCCACGGGGCTACAACCAACTAGCTGCCTGTGTCCCCCTAGAGCCTCTCAGGGCTCGCAAAGCAAATGTACAAATAGAGCTTCAGCGCTCTCAGGATGATCAAAATGCCCCAGAGCCTCTCTCAGGGCTCTCAATCACGATGTGGGCAATGAGCCTCGCTGGGCTTGGCAACAACTGCGGCCTCTGGAGCCTCTCGGGGCTCGAAAAGGACAAATGGGGGCGTTGGAGTCCCTTACGGGGGACTCAAGAACAGAATGGCCCCTCAGAGCCTCGTGGCCCTCGTAGCACCAATGGGGGGGGGTGTTGGAGTCCCTCACGGGGGACTCTGTATCCAAGAAAAATGCCCCCTGAAGCCCTCGGGCTTCATACACGCACTGCGCACAAGATCGCGCTACGGGCGAGGGGCGGACACCGACAATGTGTCCCGCGGCCCCTCTCCCTCCTCGGGACTCACTGGGTTTCTTGTGGCGGGCGGGGCTCCTCTTCTGACGGGGAGCCTCCAAGCAGCAGCAGCGCGAGGCTCCTCTCCACACGGGGAGCCTCGCGGACACGGGAGCCGGCTGCTCCTCTCGCGCTCCCGCCTGGACCTGTCCTGCTGCACGCCGCCTGACTTCCGCCGGGGCCGCCAATGGCAGCGCGGCCCTGGGGGTCAGGAGGCGGGACTTCCGGGTCACTGCAGACAGCGCGGGGCAATACACACTCCTGGGCTGCGGCGGTGATCTCTTGGCAATGCTGGGTGGGCACCGGCTCGTAATTGATAAAATACACAGCGGGGCAATGCCGGGTGGGCACCGGCCTCAAATTAAAAATAAAGCGAGGTAGGCACTCGCTCGCCCAAAAATCGGCAATTCGGCTACAATGCCGGGTGGGCACCGACAATGCAAATAAAGCGCTCCCCAGCGCTGAAGGTCGAGGCACAGCGTTCTCAAGCGCCAAGGGAAGCGCGCTCGGCGCTTCAAGGAAAATAAAGCGCGCCTAGCGCTACAAATCGGAATCCGAGTGCCTCCAGGCACGCAAAGCTCTAGCAGGGTCTGGAGGCAGGCAGAGGGGCAAGGCAGGGCCAGAGCCAGCACACTGGGTCTCCAGGCAGGGAGACAGCCAAGTGGCGGTCCTCGTGGCCCCAGCAGCAGCCCCCTCTGGCAAGATCCTGGAAGAAAACCAAAGACAGGACAAATTGTATGGGGACACAGCCCCTTCTTATACAGAAAAACCCCTTTGTCTCAGGGTGCAGGGAGGGGGGAAAGCCAGTCGCAGCTGGTTTTGAAGTACTCTGTTTACCTCAACCACCCTCTCTATTCACTGGCAGGGCTAGGGACATCAGTCGCACTACAGGGGGTGGAGCCAGCATTGTCTGGGGAAAGTCCAGGCCCATAAGGGACCAGGTGCACTCCTCCCAAGCCATCAAGCATGCTAATCTCGCACTCACCACCGGGCAGACCCATCCAGCCTTCCTGGAGCCAGGCTCACCAGCCAGCTCCAGCCAATCACACGGCAGGCATATTTTACATTAATATGCCAAGTCCTAGAAATGGCATTTCTACACATGCCACACTCACGCAACATACATCATTGCGAAGCATTCATTCCCACGAACTCGCACATACCAAATTCGAGCATGCACTCCCCACACATCAGGAATTACTAGGGACACAGACATTCCCCATGCATCCCTATGGGAGAGCAGGCCATCCTAACTACATGCACGCACTTTACTCTGGGACACAGAGAAAAAGTGCGCACAGACCAGAAAATCATCCACACAGATCACAGATCTAAAGCAAAAAGATTAGGGGTGAACCTGCCTTAAGGGCCAAGTCCAACACAACCCCCTTTCAGCCAGAATGCAGGGCAGACCAATCACCACCGTGATGGGCTTCCCTGCTTGGGGCGATAAAACACAGCCGCGGGCCCGCAACTGTAGGGACACCCTCCTGTTTTATGCCACTGTGAACCCCTGGGGTTCTTTCTAAAACTATGGTAGGGACTTACCGGATTACCCCACTGGTACTCTCCAGCTGCCCTCGGCCAGGACCAGGCCCTAGGCCACCCAGGTGCCACTGGTTCCTGCCAACTCACCAAGTGGGGGGTAGTAACCCCTGGCACATAACAGCCATTTTCCACTCTTCCTGTCTGCAAGACAGGGCTAGACTGCCACTGGTTCTCCAGCCTAGGGTCTACAACCTTAGGTGGACCAGGAGTCTCAGGGAAGGCTCTCCTCCCCTTACCTCTTCTCCTAGGGTTCCTCCTCCTCCTGCGAGGGGTACCCTCTAAACACCACTCTCCCGACCTAGGGTTTAACCCCTCAGGCGGTACTGGGGTAAGAGGTGGGCTTTCCCACCCTCTGCACCCCCTTCCAGAGTCCTGCTCCCTCCCAACCGGGGCGGTACCTCTGGAGAAAGAACTGGTCAGGACACTGATTACAGTGTTCCTACCCTTCAGGTCAGGCAAACCCTGAACCTGGACCTCCAACCTCCGGTCTAGAACCTTTGGTGGAATCACTGCCTGGCACTCCAGGACTTCTGGGGACTCACATCCTATCCCCCAATCACTCATCTCTCTGGACTTCTGTACTCTCCCTACTGGAGCAGTACTGCCAGACTCCACAACTATAGAAGCTCCGCTCACAGATGCTCCAGGTCCCCCACACACTAGGAGATCTCCCTCAAGTGGACTAACAGGTAAGCATAGGTCCCCACCCTGGTGTTCCCTAAAGAAACCATCCAGGCTCTGAGGCAGGGCTTCGGGCATAAGGGGACTCTCGGTCTCACACTCACTTCCGCTCCACTGAGACAGACAGCAAGCCCCTACACCCTCCTCACTATACTGAGACCTAGCTGGGCTACTCTCACCCTCCTCCACCACGCTGGGTTGGAGAAAACCTGACCCACTATTATTGGAATCACTCACTAGCGGCGCTAAGGAACCTTTCGCACTCTCCCAGCGCTCTGCTTCATCTGCAAGGTCCCAAGGACAAAAACACTTAAACTTCAGCAGGTGCTGACGCAACTCTGGACAAACAACACTGAGCAACTGCTCTTTGAGGAACATATTCACCACACCGTCCAGCTCATGGTCCGAGTTAGCCCTCAGCCAATCACACATTGCATCAGAACAGTCATCCACAAAATACTTCCATTTCTGGTGAGACGGTTTCCTAAGGTTCCTAAACCTCAACCTATTCTCCTCCTCTGGAGAAACAGGAACCATACTCGGGGAACTGGGAGTGGGACTGTCAACACCAACATTTAAAAAGCTGCCACCACTGGACTCCACCCTCCCTGGGGAATCCAGACAATTACACATGCACTCAGGGGGTAACCTACTCTCTTGGGCTACCTTCTCCCTGAACAAGGCCCTCTCAGCCTCTAGCTTGGCATGCTCCAACCTGAGCTGTTCCAACGCTAGCTGATACTCCCTCTCTTCCTTCCTATCCAACCACTCCTCTGGGGACAGGGAAAGGGACGGGGCGCTGGTACTGACAATGGACCCAGCAAGGGACTCCCTATCTATGGGGTCCTCACTCTCTGCTGACATCCATCCATTGTCATCACCATCCAACTCACATTCTCCATCAGAATCTTCAGGGCTCCCCACAGACTCACCACCCTCATGGCGTGCGGCCCGGGCCCTATCTCTCTCACTGTGCTCGAACTCCCACTGACCCTTTTACCATTGGATCAGGCTGTCCCTAAGCTGGGACTGAGTAACCAACTCACTCACCTCTATGCCTCCATTTTCGCAGAATCTGACCAGCTCTAATCTACTGTACCTAAACAGACTACAGAGATACAAAACTGGCTCCATTTTGGCGGACGTTCTCAGGAAAAGTTTGACACAGGGAACCTGGGGGTCTGAGCTACACAGGAGAATACAATCACAAAATTCAGCAAGATTCCTAACTCAGAACTTGCACTCCACTGTCCAGCGTAACACACACTCATTCACACACAACCCTCCCCTCGGACTGGTAAGGCAGTTTCTACCACCCCTGATTTTCTCAACCTGACCACAAGCGACACAGGTACCAAACTCTGGGAGCAGGGCGGGGAACAAGGTACTGGACAAAATATAAAATGACACCTTTCAGGAGAAGCAAAACTGAACTTCGCTAAAAAACAATAATCCCCAAAATGCGGTTATCTAAAAAATGCAGAGCTTTGAAGTGCGGCCCGTCGCCACTGTGGCACAGCGCAAACACAAATCCTTATCCTCAGCGCTTGCCGCCAATGTTAGAAACGGGACCCTGGCTGGCCAAGACTCGCATCGAGGTCAGTCAGGGATCGCCATTTCTAAAGTCAGGGCAAGGGAGTCACACACCAAGGTAACCCCCACTCGCCCTCTAGGTAGATAACACACAAACTTTACAATGTGCCAGAGGCACGGGCAGAATTTACAAGGGGAATTATGTACAGGACAGGGCCACATGGACCACTGTCAGGGGTAGGCACTTGTTAGAAAATAATACTGGTAGGTACACACGTATGACATAAACATAGAATGATTAGCCCCAAAATTATAAATGCAACACACATCCAGTAATCACTGGAACAGAATAAAGACCTCCTACGCAACCCTAAATCACTGTAGGCAATCACGCAGGTAACTAGGACCTCCTCATCAGGACCTAAGGAAGGAATACCAACACCTAAGCAATTCACTCTTAGCAAAGGGAAGGAAACCTAAACATAAAATGGGACATCAACAATCTACTATGCAGGTCACATTTAGCAAAGTGGATAACATAAAATGGGACATCACCAATCCTCTATGCAGGTCACATTTAGCAAAGTGGATAAACCTAAAGTGGTATGTCGCCAATCCTCTATGCAGGTCACATTTAGCAAAGTGGATAACCATAAAATGGGACATCACCAATCCTCTATGCAGGTCACATTTAGCAGAGTGGATAAACCTAAAGTGGGATGTCAACAATTGCACATGAGGTATTAAACACCGAGGTGCAGATTAGAACATTTTGCGCAAGAATCACATAGCAAGAAATTACAATGCGCGGGTGCACACAGCACAACACTCACAAGGTCCCTCAGGCCAACTGGCCTCGAAAGGGGCGGAATGCCCTGAGTCTCAGTGTCAGGGAAGCTGCGCAGGCAGCACAGCACACAAACCTAAACGTAGCAGTTGCCCACAAAGTGCTGGGCAAATGATGCAGGAAAAGTTAGGGCAACGTTGGAGCCAGGAGGGCTCAAGAACAAGGTGGGGAGACACAGTGTGGGAGCCACGGGGCTACAACCAACTAGCTGCCTGTGTCCCCCTAGAGCCTCTCAGGGCTCGCAAAGCAAATGTACAAATAGAGCTTCAGGGCTCTCAGGATGATCAAAATGCCCCAGAGCCTCTCTCAGGGCTCTCAATCACGATGTGGGCAATGAGCCTCGCTGGGCTCGGCAACAACTGCGGCCTCTGGAGCCTCTCGCCGCTCGAAAAGGACAAATGGGGGCGTTGGAGTCCCTCACGGGGGACTCAAGAACAGAATGGCCCCTCAGAGCCTCGTGGCCCTCGTAGCACCAATGGGGGGGTGTTGGAGTCCCTCACGGGGGACTCTGTATCCAAGAAAAATGCCCCCTGAAGCCCTCGGGCTTCGTACACGCATTGGGCTCAAGATCGCGCTACGGGGGAGGGGCGGACACGACAATGTGTCCCGCGGCCCCTCTCCCTCCTCGGCACTCACCGGGTGTCTTGTGGCGGGCGGGGCTCCTCTTCCGACGGGGAGCCTCCAAGCAGTAGCAGCGCGGGTCTCCTCTCCACACGGGGAGCCTCGCGGACACGGGAGCCGGCTGCTCCTCTCGCGCTCCCGCCTGGACCTGTCCCGCTGCACGCCGCCTGACTTCTGCCGGGGCCGCCAATGGCAGCGCGGCCCTGGGGGTCAGGAGGCGGGACTTCCGGGTCGCTGCAGGCAGCGCGGCGGCCCGGCCGGGGCAATACACACTCCTGGGCTGCGGCAGTGATCTCTTGGCAATGCCGGGTGGGCACCGGCTCGTAATTGATAAAATACACAGCGGGGCAATGCCGGGTGGGCACCGGCCTCAAATTTAAAATTAAGCGAGGTAGGCACTCGCTCGCCCAAAAATCGGCAATTCGGCTACAATGCCGGGTGGGCACCGACAATGCAAATAAAGCGCTCCCCAGCGCTGAAGGTCGAGGCACAGCGTTCTCAAGCGCCAAGGGAAGCGCGCTCGGCGCTTCAAGGAAAATAAAGCGCGCCTAGCGCTACAAATCGGAATCAGAGTGCCTCCAGGCACAGCAAAGCTCCAGCAGGGTCTGGAGGCAGGCAGAGGGGCAAGGCAGGGCCAGAGCCAGCACACTGGGTCTCCAGGCAGGGAGACAGCCAAGTGGCGGTCCTCGTGGCCCCAGCAGCAGCCCCCTCTGGCAAGATCCTGAAAGAAAACCAAAGACAGGACAAATTGTATGGGGACACAGCCCCTTCTTTTACAGAAAAACCCCTTTGTCTCAGGGTGCAGGGTGGGGGGAAAACCAGTCGCAGCTGGTTTTGAAGTACTCTGTTTACCTCAACCACCCTCTCTATTCACTGGCAGGGCTAGGGACATCAGTCGCACTACAGGGGGTGGAGCCAGCATTGTCTGGGGAAAGTCCAGGCCCATCAGGGACCAGGTGCACTCCTCCCAAGCCATCAAGCATGCTAATCTCGCACTCACCACCGGGCAGACCCATCCAGCCTTCCTGGAGCCAGGCTCACCAGCCAGCTCCAGCCAATCACACGGCAGGCATATTTTACATTAATATGCCAAGTCCTAGAAATGGCATTTCTACACATGCCACACTCACGCAACATACATCATTGCGAAGCATTCATTCCCACGAACTCGCACATACCAAATTCGAGCATGCACTCCCCACACATCAGGAATTACTAGGGACACAGACATTCCCCATGCATCCCTATGGGAGAGCAGGCCAGTCTAACTACATGCACGCACTTTACTCTGGGACACAGAGAAAAAGTGCGCACAGACCAGAAAATCATCCACACAGATCACAGATCTAAAGCAAAAAGATTAGGGGTGAACCTGCCTTAAGGGCCAAGTCCAACAGTTACTTATGCGCTCATATGGAATATTTTGCATTGAAGTCTAAATTCTGAGACAGCTTTTCTTTTCATAAACGTGACGCTTCATGATTGAATTGAGCATTTGATCGCTCTTTTTGTCTCCACACCAACGAAGCGTTTCCACAGTGTGCTATCACTTTTTTGCAGCACAAGTACAGTACTATTGCAACATAAGGTCAAACTATGTAATATTTTGTGTTACCAATGGTGCTGCATTTACTGCATGGTTGTAATGGCACTTTATATATTATGTTTAACGCGCTGATGTTTCTGTACTTTGCATTACTCCAGTAATGTTATTATTCATTGTTATTGCCCAAATGTAGTTTCTTTCTGTATGACGTTTTTATAGTTCACTTGTTATGCACTATTCTACTGTGAATGAAACATCTATTTGGGTAATATTTCTCTGACTGCTTATTATTAGCATAACATAGCCTTTTTCTGTATCTCTTCTGCCAATTGTTCGTTGATGTTTATTGCGCTCCCTTCTCTTAATGTCCTATTGGACTAAACTCACTTTGGCGCATATATTGATATAGCAAATTGTTTGAAATATAGCATTTCTATACATACTTTGGTGGCCGCAAATTGACCTTTTTACTTTTATTCTGACCTCATTTTGGATTTCACTCTTCTTCATTTATGTGAAGACGACTTAAGGATTCACCTCAGCCTACTTCTTCCTTTCGCAGGTTCAAACTTCAAACTAGCTCACAATATCAGTGTTTAGCCATGGAGGATTCCTCGACTATTTCACCCAAAAGTGCGTCTATATCAGCAGCTGCTCTGACATCAACTATTACTAAGTCAACGTCCAAAAGACTAAAAAAATCCTCCTTCTCCCCCTAAGCAACCCTCTACAGTTACAATTGATTTACTGCTAGACGAAATTAGAGCATTACGCCCTTTCATGGAGGAGACAAATTCTAAGCTTCAAATGCTTACGGACAAATGGTCGAACATGGAGGAATGCATTATTACCCTGGAACAGAATGTTGAATCACTCTTCTCTTCTAACTCCAAGGTGGACTCTCTCTGCTCCCAAGTGTTGGTCCTCCACAAGAATATTGAGAATTTGGAAAATAGAAATAGGAGGAATAACCTTCGCATTTATGGTCTGGCGGAAGGAACAGAAGGGTTAGACTCAATTGCTTTTTTCAAATCCTTTATTCCAAAAATTCTCAACTTAGCAGAAGATACTATCCTCAATATTCAGAGAGCTCATCGATTAGGTCCACCAACTCACTTGGCATCTTCTTCTACAATTAGAAAGCCAAGAGGTGTCATTCTGTATTTTCTACATTACACTGATCTGTTGAAGGTTCTATCTGCGGCAAGGGCTATGAATAGAATTACATGGTCAGGGAACTCCTTATTTTTTGCCCAGAATTACGCTAAATCAACGGCAGATCGTCGCAAGGAATTCCTCACGTAACGGCCTCAACTTCGCTCAATGGGTGCAAGATATGGTCTTTTCCATCCCAGCCTATTTAAAGTGACTATCAATAATAAGACCACCACTTATGAGGACCCGTTACGACTGAAAAGTTTTCTCTACTCTCATCAGGTGGATTCAATGGGTATAGCATCATCATCAAACTCTAAATAAGAGTCTATGGCCTTGTTCTGTTCTTTAATCTTTCTATATAACTATATATTGTGTTCAGTACATCTATAACGTTTTAATCTGTAGACATAGTGCATATATTTCCTTCTTCTTTTTTTCTTCTTCTCAGCGTTTAAACTTTTGCCAAACAATTTTTTTCTTCCAACAGGATGTTCCTGCGTGTTTTTCTATCCCCTATGTGCTGATATTCGTTGGTCCTGTTCTCCTCCCCGCCCTCCCACGTGGGTTTTTTGACACGTCCTTGTTTCGTGTGGCCTTCCTTCCCTCCATCCCTCCTTTGTTATGGATTATGCGTAGGTTTCTTGTTTTGTTTTCTCTTCTTCCTTTCTGCTTTTCGTTCTCCTCTTTTTTTCTTTCTCTCATTTTCACTGTTCTATTTTCGCCTTTTCTCCATTTAACAATTTTCTTCACTTCTTGTATCTTCTGTGTCTCACACTTGTTATGTAATCCATATGTTTCTTCTGTCTTTCTTTCTTCCTTCTCTTTTTCTTTCCAATCATCTCTCATTACATACAGTCAGTTTATTGTTCGATATGTTTCAATTTGTTTTAGACTTTGTTCTATTCGAAACTTCTTATATTGTTACAGTTTTATTGTGTGCCTTTAAAAATTGTATCTTGGAATGTCAGAGGTTTACACTCACCTATTAAGCGGCAGAGAGTTCTGACTCATTTATCCAAAATAGGAACAGATATTGCATGCATACAGGAGTCTCATTTGACAACAGACAAATCTGTAAAGCTGAGGAGAGGTTGGGTTGGTGAGGTTGTGTTCTCTCCAGGTGATGGTAAACACAATGGTGTCTTTATTCTTCTTCATAAATCCCTTCTTCATAAATCTACAGATCAGGTCGGCAGATGGATTGTTGTTAAACTTTTGATAGATAAGGTTCCCCTTTCAATATTGAATGTTTACACGCCCACGGTAGGCGATCCTGCCTTTTGGAACTCCCTAGCTCAACAAATTACACAGTCTTATGATGATAATTTTCTTCTTGCAGGGGATTGTAATGACATTTTTGACCCTTTTATTGATCGAAATTCTTCAACTCCCTTTGTTCCCCATAAATCCCACAAATCATTTACACAAACAATCAGACAACATAGGCTTACTGATGCATGGCAACTTTGCAATCCCACACTAAGGGAATACACCTTTTATTCACCAATGCAACACACTCAATCACTTGTAGCAGCAGACATCGACTCCATTTTAATATCTGACCATGCGCCTATTACTATACACCTTGATGTTTTACATACCCCAAACACCCCTCGTAAATGGAATTTCAATAACGTTTTATTCCTAGATTCGCTTTTTACATCATCCTTTACCTCTTTTGTTAATGAATTTGAATCAAGGGGATGATATACCTTTTCATGTGGTTTGGGATGCTTTTAAAGCTTCTGCCAGGGATTTCATTATTAGATTTGTTTCAGGGAAACGTAGGAAAGCGAAACAAGTCACTGACGCCTTGTTAACCAAAATTAAAAACTTGGAACACTCTTATTACTCAAATCAAAGGAATGCTTGTCTGATCTCATAAAGACTAAATTTCAATTTAACCAGGACACAACTAATAACGCTTCAAATTATCTATTAAATCCAGTGCAAAATATTATGGTGGTCAAAATAAAGCTGGGAGATTACTAGCTAATTATTTAAAGGTAAAACAGCATAAACTTAATAATGAATCTATTTATGGCCATAACAATCAATTGCACTCTAAGGATGAAGATATTCTTAATGAATTTCTCAATTTTTATCAGACCCTTTATACATCTTAAACGCTCTCCTCTGATCAATCTACATCCCAATTCCTATCTAAAATTCCATGTAATCCTGCTACGCATTCAGACCTTTCACTCTTAGAATCTGACTTAACACAGAAGGAACTCATTGTTGCCCTAAATACACTCAAAAAAGACAAAGCCCCAGGTCCTTATGGCTTTACTGTCAAATTTTTTACTTATTTTGCACAATTGATTATTCCTAAGCTGCACACCCTTATAGATACTTTTCTAAAATCCGGTGAATCTCCATGGCTCCTTTTCAGATGCTCTTATCTGCCTCATCCCTAAAGAGGGCAAGGACCCACAATATTGTAAAAATTACCGACCCATCTCTTTGGTCAATATAGATTATAACATTTTCTCAAATGCCTTAGCAATGCGTCTAGAATCTCATCTACCTGATTTGTTAGGAGCCGAACAATCTGGTTTTGTTAAGGGACGACTTATTACAGACAATACCCGTTTATTTTTTAACATCCTTTCTAAAGTTTCCCATCTTTCTCATCCTTTGGCAGCCATAGCCCTGGATGCCGAGAAGGCATTCAACAGAGTTGAATGGCCCTATCTTTTCCGCACTCTTCAGTGGTTTGGTTTTGGCCCCAAAATTATTGCGTTAACATCTATTTTGTATTCTAATCCAAGAGCCGCTGTAGCAGCAAATGGTACAGTATCATCTTATTTTCGCCTTGGCAGAGGTGTCAGACAAGGGTGCCCTGTTTCTCCTTTTTTGTTTAATCTTGCCTTGGAACCTTTCTTGCTAAGGATCTGAAATAATGAAAATATTCACGGTTTTTCTTTTAAGGACACCACTGGTAAAATGGCAGGCTATGCTGATGATGTCCTTTTATTTCTATCGCAGCCTCAAACCTCTCTTCCTGCTTTCTTAGAAGAAGTGAATTCCTCCGCTTCTGTCTCTGGGTACACATTAAATAAGGATAAATGCAAAATCTTACCCCTAACAAAGCTTACTTTTAAAGCAGACTTTGCTGCTTCGGGTTTCACTTGGAGTACCCAGTATATTAAATATTTGGGTTTACACTTTACTCCTTCTATATCAGGTACGATATGTCGGTGTCTGAAGAATTGCATACAAAAACTGTCCTCTTTGACAATGAAATGGCATCCCTTGTATTTGTCTTGGTGGGGTCGCTTAGACACCATAAAAATTATGCTTTCCCCTATAAAGTTTTAAACAATTTCCAATATTCCATTGTCTATTCCTTTAAAATATTTAAAAAAACGTAATTCTATTTTATCCTCTTTTCTATGTGGTAACAAGAAGGCACGTATGTCTCTATCAAAATTGATTCGCCCCAAATAGGAAGGTGGTATGAATTTTCCTGACTTTCCTACTTATCATAGATCTTTCTTATTGCATCAGGCGTCAAATTGGCACTCTGATCCCTCCAATAGTAGTCCTCTTTGGAGTAAGCTTGAACAATCGTTTCTTTCACCGTTTTCATTTCAGGAATATCTCACTTTTATTTGCAAACCGCAGTCTATATCCACCCCTATATTCAAATATACTTCTAAGATAATGCCGCCTTCTTGCCGGACTCCATTCCTTAACCTTCCAATTTGGCATAATGTGCATATTCTGATCAATAATAAAGCTTTTTTTTGGCCGTCTTGGAGACGACGCTGACTCATCTGGGTGCATCAATTATATGATAATGACCAACCTTTGCCCTTTGCGCAGGCCCGCATTCTCTTCGCTTTACCCTCAACTTTTAGCTTCAAATATTCTCTTCTGCTAGAGGCTGTTCTAAGTGCTTGCACACAATATACTTCCTCTCTACCGAATGCTTCTTCTGAAGTATCTTCTACAGATAAATTAGGAACCCATATCCTCAAAAAGTCCAAGGCCTCCATTATTTACATATTTTTGCATACTCCATTTGGTTTGAGACAGAAATCTAAGGTAGAATCACTTTGGGAAACAGATTTAGGCACTTCATGGCCTGTAGATTATTGGGACAGAATTTGGCTTAAAATTCGGAAATCCTCAAGGGCCGCAAACGCCACACAGACACTCTTCTTTATGTACAATAGACTATTACTCTCTCCACTTCTTCTCAATACAAGACATTCTCATCTTCCAGATATGTGTTTGTCCTGCTCGACACCTCGCGGTGACCTTTATCATTTACTTTTCACATGTACCCTTGTAAACAAATTTTGGGGAAAGGCATGGTCTCAAATTAATCTCATTTTTAATTCCACTCACTTTTTCTCTCCTTCAGATATATTTTTAGGCAGCTTGTCCCCTATTTGGAAGAGTTGTAATTCTAATGTCAATATAGTAGATTTACTCCTGGCAGTGGCCTTTCAACAAATAACTAAAAATTAGAAAGACTTCACTAAATTATCTTATCAAGCGTGGTGGTATGCTGTCTGTTACAATCATAGGCTTTACAACAATGTGGAGGAGTGCCCCAAAGAGGTGGGCTAAAACCTCTATTCAGATAGATATTGAGGTGCGTTTATAGCATCCCAAAATAGGACATCCTTTGTCCTTAGAAGACCCCTCACTCACCAACCTAGTTGGTGACATGCTTCATCATCGGGGTCACACCTGGACAGCCGAGTGCCATCCAAGTGTGCTTTGACACCTGACTACAGTGGAGCTGGTTTTTGGTTCATTATATGTGCTGAAGAAGTGTCACACCAACGGGGCTACCGCACGGCTACCTGCATAGGCGAATCTGCCCGCAGAATCACTCCACAAATTGTGGCAGCGATCTCAAACGCAGGACCGGGGACGCCCATGAAGCCCGTAATTAGAGCGCTTCTAGTTTTTATCCGCCAATCGAGGAGAAGAACAGCATTTTAAACTAATCACGATTTTTGTGATTTAGAAATTTCTGCAGGCGAGGGCAGAGTACGCCTTAGCGTGCGTATACCACCCAGCCTGTTTCAATTTTGACAAAAACAGCCCACCTAATTGGGCAAAGGTGCCTCATTATTTTAGCATTGTCCAAGATGCTCCAGAATAAATTTTACGAGTGGGTAGTATTGGACAATTTTAATACACTATTTTTATTACTTCTTCTGCACATATAATAAACCAAAAACCAGCTCCACTGCAGTCAGGTGTCGAAGCACACCAGGATGGCAATCGGCTGTCCAGGTGGGACCCCGATGATGAAGCATGTCACCAACTAGGTTGGTGAGTGAGGGGTCTTCTAAGGACAAAGGATGTCCTATTTTGGGTAGCTATAAGCGCACCTCGATATCTATCTGAATAGAGGTTTTAGTCCACCTCTTGGGGGCACTCCTCCACATTGTTGTAAATCATTGATATAAGTGGACCAGGAGTTCCCTCCCCACCTTTAAGGTGAAATATCCTTTCTCTCTCATTTGTTTAACAATCATAGGCTTGACACGACCTTTGTATACCCACTGCACATGAAAATAAAACGTTTAGATTTGTGGTCACCTGATACGTTATTCCTTGACACAAATGCCAGGCGATCCCTGTCTCTCACCCCTTTCCAACAAGAAGTAACTAAACCTCAATGACTTCCTTTATATTGATATTATACATTATAACTCATATTGCCTTTTATGTAGCGAACCTCTGTATATCATGTAAGTTTCCTTTTTATGCCAATGCTCCTTGTAATGCTATTCTTTTCTTTTTCTATGATATGTCTGACTGTATTTTATTCAACTTTTCTTTCTTTATTAATTTTGAATTGATATATTACATGCAATTCTTTTATTTTCCCTGTTACTAGTCCTTTTGTGGTATTGTAATTCTTTAATTCAATAAAATCATTTTTGAACTTAAAAGACGTATTACTTTGGGAGCACGGGTACCAGACCCCTTTTCTTAGCTCCCCGTCCCTCTCTTTGTGTATCAGACACCATTTTGTTTACTCCAAAGCTTCACTGTACAAATACGATGACTAGGTAGTGGATTTAGATCTCCTTTTTTATACCAAGCCTGATGCAATGTCAACTAAATTCTGTCAGTTAGCATTGTTTGTATTTGACAGTTTGGGTTTCAGTCCTGAAAATCAAAGTCACAGTGTTTGCCTAGATAAGATAGCTCAGTAGATGTAGCACCTGCTGCTAAGCTCTTTGCGGAACCCACAAGTCGATGGACCCGATTCACAAATGGAAAATCATTCATAAACATAGGTTTACAACTTTAACATTTGTAGGCCTGTCAGGAATAAATGAAAATATTCCTGACTGGTGTACTTGCTTTTAAAAGTGTAGGCGTCTCTACCAGAATGATGGATAAATATCACCTGTAAACCCCACTCCAGGAATGGGAAATGAGTGTTCCAAGCCATAGTGTGCCTCGGAAATTTGGGAAAGCTTATGGAAATGTTCTTTTAGGCATTCCTAGGCTCCTCTCTGACTCTCTCCCATCCTTTCCCACCCTGGAAATGGTTGGAGATTTACTCCAGCCAAAGCCATTTACTAATGTCCTATTCAGGATGGGAAGGAGAATACAACAAATTTGGTTGGGTTGTAGGGACAGGGGTTTCTCCTTGGGGAAAAATGTTTTCTGCACCGAGATAAAAACATGTGTTGGCCTGATTCATTTTCTTATGGGGACATCTTAGAAGCCTGCGGTAGAAGCCACATGATATTTCAATAGAATGCCTGGAAACCTAAGCCTGGCACAGCTTTTCAGGACTGCAATTAAGAACAGTGATGAACATCAAAATGTTGCAAACCTAAACCAACATTAGGGGCATGATTCACTAACTGCAGTTAGAGTAAGCTTACACTTTTAGGTAAGTTTACTACTTTTTGGTATTCAAAAACTGCATTTTTGTAGTAACTTACACTAATATTGTAACAGAGGTCCTGATTCACAAAAGTAACTTAGACTTTTGTGTAAGTTTTCACTTTTGAGTGAGTTTACTACTTCTCGGTAATTACAAACTACACTTTTGTAGTAACTTACACTTTTGTAGCAACTTACACTTTTGTAGTAAGTCCAGCATGACACATGACCAACCACTGGTACCGCAACACCTTCCTATAGAACATAATAGAGGTAGGGGCTTAAACAAACAACGTAGGGAAAAATTTAAATAAAATGACATTATATGAAATAGTTACAAATGTAAATACATTTAAACTCATGTTAATACATATATAGAAATATTAAATATGTACTATTTGTATGCATAAGTAACTATAAATTAATGTTGAAAATATATAAACATAGTACATGTTTATTATTTATGAAATAAAAATGAATACGCTAATATTTATTAAATATAAATAATACATATGTACTCTCCAAAAGAATGTCTTCCATTCACAAAGAATCCCAATTTTTAACCCGATGTCCGGTTGCTTTGGCTTAGCTTGGCCAGCAATCTCACTTTTAACCCCTTCCATGCTGATGACAGAACGGTTCCGTCATCAGCATTGGTTGAGCTGTGCTGATGACGGAACCGTTCTGTCATGACTCCGCCCGCGCAAGGCGGAGTCAGCACAGGCGGAAAATACGCCCCGCACGGAAGGGGTTAAGGAACGCACCACCAAGAAAACCAAGACGGCCTGGTTCTAACTCTTTCCTCTAAAGAAAGTGAAATAAATCCTCCTAGAAAGCGACTTCAGAACTGCCAGCCAAGTCCTTCGAATCTGGAATCTGTATGGTGGCCACATCCAGCTACATAGTCTCCCAGAATCCACATTGGCCCCCACTTAAGGCCATGCGTCATGCCACTGCACCCCTTGTCAAAGGCCACCTTATTAGAACTTTACTCAGTGCTCTTATGACTTTAAAAATCTTATAAACCAGCTGTTTCATGGGCAAGCCATCACAATCATCATTCCGGCCTGCTTTGCTGATAAGCTTAAACATCCAGTGTGTCATGATTCCATCCCTCACCTGCCTTATGTGCACATACATGCAGGCGTAGATTTTCCCTCTCTTGAAACCCACCCCTGTCCCGTGCAGCCAGCACGCCAGAAATGTGTAAATGTGTGATTGTGTAATACTTAGAAACTGTTTATACATTGATTCAGGCCTTTTTGATTCATGTGTATAGTATTGTTATTTATGATGTCATTTGTTTTTGCCAAGTGCTTGTTGGATTCATGGCCCAAGTTTATCGAGTTGTGAGCCAGACAGAGAGGAACGTTGTGGCCAGAGAATGACAGGTATTGATACAGAAAGGGTCTTCCGACTCGTGTTCAGGGCAGGAGAAGGCTCGGAGAAGGAGCGGAGAGCAGAGATGCCGTTTTCAGCGCGCACGCTGGAAAACGGCACGCATGGATTTGGCGCGCAATGCGTCAACCTTCCTTGGGTGTGGCTGGGTGTGGTTCCTCTATAAAAAGCCACACCCAACGTAAACCGACGCTTTGCCTTCTGTCTTCGTTGCTCAACGGAGGTGATTCCTGGACTCCCACGACGACGGCCTGCACGTCGGATTTTGAAGGTCTGCTTTCATCGCGCGCATCACCTGAAAAGAAGGAAAGAAGACTAAAAGCTAAGTTACCGTTTTTTCTTCTTGTTTGAATTATTGGCGCCCCACGCAAGCAAGCGACCAGAGGATATTTGAACTAGAGACTTACCTGGAAAGAATTCAAGTTTCCAATTCTATAGAGATTCCAAGGAAAGGAACAATTTACAAAGACTTCTGAAAAAGGATTTAGAGACTTTGAGAATTATCAAAGAAAGAGAGTTAATGTTATTTTGTGTTTGCCATTGTTGTCTTTTGTTTTAATATGATACATATTAGGGAGTGAAGGTGAAGAACAGCATGGTGAGAAGTCAGAGTAAGTGAAAGTTTAAAGGGACGTTATAAATAATGCAAACAATTTAGTAAGGCAGTAACTCATCATTCTTCTTTGAACACTTACTTTACAGAGAACAAACGCTGAACAAGCCATCTTCTACGTCAACCATCACCTTGCCCAACCCCCCCCCCTTCACGACGACAACACGGACGCGACGCCAGATCTTGACCAGTCGCAGGTAGGACTCACTAAAGCCCAAGTAGAATCATAGAAAACCTGTTAGGACTAAAATAGATAGAGTAGAAATCAGTATTTACAAAAGTTCTCCTTATTGCTTCGCAGGTCGACAATCAAGGAAGCAGGTAGCGTCCACGATCCGGCCTACCTCCCTGATTTCTATTTAATTACCTCGGTGTGTTAAAACAGTCACTAGGTGTTGCCTAGAATTTGGGGAAGTTGGTCCATAACGTCTCTGCGAAATCATCTACAGGCAACCTACAGGTAAGGCTGCTTGTAACCTTGTCACAGTGAGTCTCAGCACACCTGCACTCAGGACACCATACTATCAGACTGAAGACAACTGCTAAAAAGAAATACAAGGTAACAAGATTTTTTCATGTATCCACATAGAATCCAGTACATCCCTGGTGCTTAAGAATTGCCTCAACTGTGCTCCAAATTTAGGAAAGAACTGAAAACATACTTCCTTAAAGGATATTATGGAGCTAATTTAAAAAGACTTTGCTCCACACACAATGATCCAAGTGCCTCAAAGTCATGGAAGGATATTTACTTTTCTTAGCAAAAGGTGTTTTACACTGGAAAGATGCTGTATCAAGGGGACATTACATGGGTGGTTCTTAGGTGGATCAGTGCAAGTATCCATACTTTTTTATTCAAGCCTTATCTACTAAGATATTCAAACTAAGCTTTGTGTAACATTTAATGCCGCCTTAAAGTAGGCGCAAAGTTGGAGAAATGTTTTAATTTCTCCAAACAGTCTACACATTGCATATGAGCTGCACTGTACTGCACACATGCCATGTGTGGAATGATATAGAAATTGTCTGAGCGCATAAGTGTATACTTCCAGTACAAATTCTATGCTAGATATCATGCTTACACCTTTGCAACATAGTGAAAATGTTGTGTGTGACTCTAGGCTGCCTGTTTGTGCACCTGTGCAGGGAATGAGAGCAGCAATATACATTTAGTAAATGTGGCTCTGCGCTTCTCTTTACCCCTTGTACAATGAAATACAGCATCTGTGGTTGCTAAGCTGAATTGTGCATAAAATAATAAATCTGCACCAACATCATGACAAGTAACAGTCCACTTCCTCTCTCAGAACCCAGCAACCCCTCTAATAATCCCTTAATTGTATTTTGCTTTTGACCCACTCAGGGCTTCACTGATTTTTTGCTAAGGTAAGTTATCCAAATACCATAAATATACATACATATATAAGAAAATTGAGCTATTTCTAATAGTGTCTTTGCATGGGCTTTTATAATAGTTCTTTACCGAAATTTTCATACAACACATAATGGATGTAATAATAACATACAAAGGAGCATTAAGTAGTGCCCTAGATGTATCCACATAACCCTACTATATCATTGCTTCTAGTCAACTTTAAGCGTGTTTCATTACCATTTACTTCACTGATGTTGAGTGCAATACAGATGTATGTACAATCTTTTACACAATCATCAAAGTAACATCAATTATGCTTAATGCCAAACAAAATTCACAATGAGTCACGGGGCCTTCTAACACAAGTGAATGTTTGATTCAATAATGTAAACATCTGCGTTCTTCAATTTGGCTTTCTGAAAACGACTAATGTTACAAACCATTCCCTTTATTAACTTTTGCCAGGCTTGCGCATCATGGTTGCAAACAAACTGCATGTCAGCAGGAATACTAAAATATATCATAATTGTCCATTTTGGACTGTTGTTAATGATCATTGTAAGTTGCACAACTACTAGTAACTAAATGTAGCTATTGAGTTTGGACATCGATTTGCCAGCCATATTGGATTCATATGGGGATGACCACATGGCAGAGGGGATGAAACTGGGTTAATCATTCATTTGGCATTAAAACCATTGTTCCCTTAACTTAACTGTCACCCACAAATAATCTGGAGTATTCAATTTCCAATTAATTTACTGACCTACTGTGTAAGAAAAGAAGAGGATCCTTTATTCTCAATAAAAAATCTCAAATTGTTTTGTATTTAAGTCTTTCACAGTGGGCAATGAAAAACATTTCTGTTAACCATTCCTAATCTCTAGGAACCCCAAGTTGTCAGGAGTGTCGGAGAATGCACATTTTCACAGCTGCTGTGTGTTTACCATTTATCTGCAAAGATGATGAGTCTGATAAAGTCTGCCATATCATGCAATGTACCTAAGAAGGCTGAAGGATCAAATGTGAGTTTAGGAATGTAGAATCTACTTCTATAGTTACCCCCACTTTTTTTGCTTGATGTAATGCTGTTTTTGACTAGTCTGACTGGTATCCAGCTAATAGGGACCCCAGTCTATCTGTTTTCTCCATACGTTGTTGTGTTCAGTACTTAGGTACATTCCAGATTGGATACTGGGATACCCTTATAATTCAGAGACCTCCCATGGGCTGAATCATGAATTACACCACTCGTGAGAGACCATTCAAAATGGAACTTCAGGCATGCCATTGCAGTCTGTATAAGTTGGTGCTTGCACCACTTACTAAAGATATAGGTTTACTATATCTAATGGTCACTGCACCTAAAACCTATAAGTCACCCCTGTAGCTGATCTTTGCAATCCTGAAGGCAGGGTGATCGGTTCTAAGTGATAGGGTGCCCCTGCATGAGCAGGATATCCCTACAGCCTATGGAGTCTATTCTCCCGGGTTGTCAGTAAAGCAGCTGTATACTATATAGAGGGGCACCGTGTGATTACTCTATGACCATCTCGAAAATAGCTGAAACGAATCCTATCATGTTTGGTATCAAACATGTTGTAAACATACCCCCACACCATAAACAGTGTGGGAGGTGTGATTCCAAGCACTGGAAGAGCCCTCTGTTATGCTCTCTGTGTTCCTGGTACCAGCCTTCTAGTCCTGGACAGCAAATCCATATCTACATCACAAGGATGCTTTTTATTTTAAATAACAAGCATCTCATAGGATTATCAAAAGAGGCACTTCAGCTGACCTGATATTAAGGGTGCCTGCATGCTGGGACTTCATCACACATCTGTCTGGTATTGTGAGGGGTGTCCAGTTTGTGACCAGGACGGTGTCCTAAATTTGCTCCTGCCAGGTAATGGGGTTGGCTCATCCTGTGGGGAGGATTCTTGACTCTGCACCTACAAACACTCTAGACATACACAGCATAGGGATCACATGTTAGGAGTGCACCTGACTACTACCTTGTTTTATAGGCTTGCATGTGTAAGCTTAGCACCATGGTGGAACTATATCTGCTAATCAATCTTTTGGTGATTGTTATCACTTTCATCAGCTTCTGTCCACTGATTATCAGAGCACATGTATTTTATACAAGAATAACGTTTGGTCAATAAATATTTTGAAAAAGTGCCATTGTGTATTCTCTCTATATCTCTGCGAGAACTAAAGAGCACCAGTGACTGAGCGGAAGGGTTCTGATATGTTACCACGATCCATGAGGGTTCAGGGTTGTGGTTCAGTGATTGCCAGAAACCATTTGGTCCATGTTTAGGTTACAGGGGGCTTATGGTGGCACTGTGAGCTAGCTGGTCTCTAGGCCAACATATTCTGTGGGGGTGTTTGTAATCAGTCTAGGCACCTCACCCAAAGTTTATGTTGTCCAACAAACCTACAGGTTCTACGGATTAGACTAAACTACACAACACAACTACCAGAATACACACATCGACAACATTCTGCCGATTGGAACCAGTGCATCTTCTTCAATGCCAATGCATCACCACTGCTGCATGGACATCCATCACCAACTACACAGCACACATTTTCAAGTTTCTGGTGCATTTATAACTTTGCCCTGTTCAGCTACGATGCATCACCTTCAATCCTGCAGTTCCACGATGACTCATCGCCTCATTTCTTCCCACATCGCGACTCCGTCGAATACGCATCTAAGGTACTTTGTAGCACCCCATGTCTGGTCCCTGTATCTGACCAATACTCCATCGTGGTTAGCCTGATCTTTCGGATTTACCCTGGTGTAGCACAACCAGATAGCTCTGGTTAGTGCTTTAAGCATTTAAGCACAATACCTTCATTTAATCTAGAAAAAGTCATAACTCCAGTTATTGTTATTGTATTGTTGCAATTTTGATCGTGTTTTGTTCATAAAAATGCACCCTTTTTTAACGTTGTGTGGAGTCCTTTGTGGTATTTGCACTGTGTTACTCTTTGAAATTTTGCACAAATACTTTACACATTACCTCTTCTATTATGCCTTACTGTTTTGTGCCAAGCTACCAGCGAGTGAGCACAAGTTAACATAGGTTGTTATTGTGATTTACTCTGACTAGGATTGTGGTTCCTTCTAGGATTGGGTGCATATCTTTGCCAAAAAGAAACCCAGGGCATATTTACAAGAAAAGTGGCGAAGCATGTCGCCAAGAAGGCTAACGACATGCTCCGTCACTTTTGAAACACAGGACTGCACCATATTTATAAGCATTTGGTGCAGTCCTGTGTTTTCCCCTGCCTTGGCACTACATTTAGCTGCTTAACACCAACCCAGGCACCCTTACACCATAGTGCATGGGTGCCTGCTTTGAGGGGAATGCTTGTTTATGTGCAGAAAGGTGTCCCTTGCTGCACATAAACAATCTTTAAATTGTGTTTTGTAAAATCTATGTGTGCTTCTTAATGCACCACACATAGAAGTTGTAACACGTCATTTTTGTAAATGATTGTTTGTGCGGAGGAAGGGATACCTTCCTCCACTTAACAATCATTGGTGTTTTTTGTTTCCATGTGTGCTGCACAATGCAACACACATGAAAATAGCAACAACGAGGAGAAATTAAACGTTTCTCCTCATTGAGCCAGGGTAAAACCAGGTTTTCCCTAGTCTTCATTTTGGCACTGCCCCATATTTATGCCACACTTGTAAATATGGGGCTGCATCAAAATCAATGGGTGTTGCAGTGGAATGCCCATAGCGACACACATTGCCCTCCCCTTTCACGCTAAGTATTGCGTAAAAAGGTGCCTTATTTAGAAGGCAGCATTAAGCCACGTTAAATGGCTTAACACTGCCTTGCAAATAAGGTGAAGCCCCTATTGTCACAACAAAGTCCTGAAAAGTGACATTGTGGTGGTCATAAGGGTTTGTAAATATGCCCCCCAGTTTCTAACTATACTGGTCTATATGTGTGACCCCCCTGGATCCCCACCAGACATCAGTATATTCAATACACAGATAATGATAGCTGTGCTGTTCCATTTGGGACTATTGTAATTTGATCCCTTATTTGGTGAACCTCACCATGAGTATTGAGTCATTAAGTCATTAAACATTTTACACAAAACAAAGGACAAGACAAATATTTGTCCATTTGTTGAAATATTTTGGTGATTCAAAGGGTACCTGAGTGCCCCTCAAATGTCAAACTTTGACTTAAATAACATATTTTCTTCAGATTCCAAGGGAAAGTTCCAGAATATGGATCGATAAACACAAATCCTAGGACCCAGCATTTCCAATATTCTTCCATTAAGAACAACACTTCAATTGCGGGACTGAGCCTATCACCCACAATAGGAATGGTTACAAAATGCATGGAGAAACATTGAGATTTTCTATCTAGTTTCAATCCCTCTGGCAATATGGGTAGCTTAGGTTTGGCTGGCACTCATGGAAACGTAACAACCTCAGACATTTCTGAAAACTAAACACGGGGGGGAGTTTATCTCACTCTAGTTTCCATGTTTCCTCTACCTAGAATGACCTTCAAATATCAAACTTTCGTAAAGTTACAGATTTCTCTCATATTTCTGTGGGACAAAGTTTAAGAATCTGGGGTGATTTATAAAAGTCCTAGCGCCCATCATTCCGAAACTTCTTTTGATAAAAACAGTACCCTAGTCATATTGATGGATGTGTCAGCCGTGACAGGAAAGGCTCCCTAAATTCAATGTGGGAACATCAATTTATTTTCAATTTAATTTCAGTCATTCGCACAATATGGGCAGTGGAGCAAATTAGGCCTGTAGTCAGGGTGCACAGGGAAAATATGCCAACCCCGGAAATTTCTGAAAACTAAACACCCAGGGAAATTCCGGCTGAAATAGTTTGAGCGGGGACCAGTGATTTTTCTTACCCAGAAATTCCTGTACATATCAATCTTTGGCTAAAATAACAGATTTCCACGGATTTGAGAGGGAAAGTCCTGGAATGTGCGGGATAAATACAAATCCTAGTACCCATCATTGCCATACTTCTCCCAATAAAAACCGAACTGCATTTGTGTGAGGGGGCATACGACACATGACAGGAAAACCCCCAAAATGGAAAGGGGCGACCACTCGGTCCCCCCGAACGTATGGTTGGGTGCCCCGATCCCCCCGGGAAACCATTTTGGGCGGGGGGCGTGGCTCGGCTGGTATGCCCGAAGCGGCGTAGCCGGGGCGCGCCTTTTCCCTCCCAAGAGGGGTTGCCCTAGACACCTACACCGAAGACCACGCCCAGTAGGCGTACCGGAGGAGGGTACACGCCCTCCCGCAGAAGAATAAATAGAGCGGGAATCCGAAGAAGCGTCCTCTTGTTCCTGTGCACTGAAGGCTGCACCCACTCGTTGCTCGTGAGCCCTCGACGGAACAAGCGGCAATTTTGAGAACTTGTAATCTTGTTGTTTCTCTTTCAGTTATTTGGAGTACGAAGGATCCAGGACCTCGTTGATCGACTAGGAGCAGAAAACTCGAAACCATGGCTGGCAAGAAAGCAGGAAAGGGTTCTGAGACGGATAAGGTATTACGCCTACTGTCGAACCGGATGGCTTGCATGGACCGAAAACTTGGAAAGGTCCAATCGATCGGTCGAGGTTTGGCGGAGGTCAAAAAACAGCTGGCGGCACTGAGCAACTCGGGTCACCCTAAGAAGGTAATGGGCCCGGCCTTGCCGGGAGTCCTCCCCGAGGGTAGAGGGAAATGGGTCAAGAAGAGGGTGGTTTCGGGGGAGGTCCCGGTTCCAGAGGTACCCCCAGTCGCCCCCGTCACGCCGGCAGACAACCCGGTACCAAATCCAGATATAGGTCTGCCGATCCCGGTAGTGATTACTCCCGCTAATGATGAGGAGATGCCTCCCGAATTGGCCATCCAGTTGGCAGCGGTGTTGCCAGGGCTCAAGAAAAAAGCAGGGGGAGCAGTGGCCGCGGGAGACCCGGCCGAGGAGGCCAGACTAATAATCGAGCAATTGCGGTAGTCGAGAGAGGCCGCAACGGCGAATGTTCCTCTTGTTTTCCCACAGGTGGCACCGGTAGGACCTGCAGTTGGTTGCGAGAAGACGGCGGGAACAACGGCCGAACCTGGTAAGCTCGCATTGCCAATGGCGGGGGAGGGTTCATTACCCTCGAGGCGGGAGAGGGTGGCACAGCACATCCCTATGGCCACGAAAGAATTAATATGGGGAGACAAATATGTTAACATGTTTTCATTATTGACTGACCATCGCGAGATGGAATATGCTAAAACCCAGAAGGATTTATGGCACCCGAGCGTCTGGCGCGCCAAGATGGCGGAGTTCAGGGTGGATGAGACAGTAATGAACTGGGTTAAGGCCTTTTCAATATTTATTGCAGTCATGGGGGAACGAAAACCTGAGCTAATGACTGAGTTAACTTGCTATCAAAATCGTATTATGGATTTTTATTCAATGTATGAGGGGGATGAATGGAAAGGTTACGATATGAAATTCCGGAAAGCGAAAGAATATGATGCTACTTTGACTTGGGATTGCCTGGACTCGGTGTCATGGCACAAACAGCTCTTGCCAGGGGCGGCAGGTACGTCCTCGCCAGGCGGGAGCGGGTCAGGGTTCGCCCGCAAAAAGCCCGCTGTGCCCTTTTGAGCGGGCGCCGGTGGGGATTACCAGCCCAAGACCGGCGGGAATGGCGGCAAGCGTGGGGTTTGTTGGGGCTTCAATCGAGGCAACTGTAACAGACCGCAGGGAACATGTAGGTTCAGGCATGCGTTTGCGGGCTGTGGGAATTCCTCACACCCGGAGAGTACCTGTAGATCTAAAAACAGTGGGACGGGAGGTAAAGGAGGGTCTAAGCAGGAGTGAGGTAGGACGTTGTGACCGATTGCCTACACCCGTTGATATCATGGCTCTGACTCCTTGGTTGAACAAATACCCTGATCATGTATCCGCTGGGGTGTTGAGGAAAGGATTCTTACATGGCTTCCACATCCCGGCGGGGGATTCTCGGGGGGACTCCTTTTGTAAAAACAAGTTATCGGTACAGCACAACCCAAGCGTGGCAGAGAAGAAAATTGCGAAAGAAGTCAGCTTGAGGCGGGTGGCAGGGCCTTTTCATCACCCGCCGGTGGCGGAGTTCATCTGTTCCCCATTGGGGGTTGTCCCGAAGAAAGACCCTGGGGAGTTTAGAGTTATTCATAACCTGTCTGCTCCAAGGGGTTCCTCGGTGAACGAAGCCATTGACCCAGAAGTTTGTTCAGTGCGGTACGCATCGTTCGATGATGCCGTGGCCATGTTAAATCGCCTGGGCCCCGGGGCGCTGATGGCGAAATCAGATATCGAATCGGCGTTCCGGTTGCTCCCGGTACACCCACAGGATCAGCGCTTGCTAGGTTTTGCATTTCAAGGGAGTTATTACAAGGGTAAATGCATGCCTATGGGTTGCTCCATTTCTTGTGCCCATTTTGAAATGTTCAGCTGTTTTTTAAAGTGGGCATTCACCGAGGCCACAGGGCATAGGCATGTTATGCACTATCTGGATGACTTCCTGTTCTTGGGAGCAGCCGGCGATACGAAATGTGCGCATGCGCTGCAGGACTTCTGCATCCTCATGCGGGAGTTCGGAGTCCCTTTGGCACCAGGTAAGACGGTTGGACCATCTACTTCACTGGAGTTTCTGGGAATTGAGCTTGATTCTGTGAAGGGATGTTTCCGTTTACCGATGGAAAAGGTAGTCAAGTTTAGGGCTTCCTTAACGCAATGCCTGGGCAAGGAGAAAGTGACCCTGCACCAGTTACAGCAAACAGTGGGTCAGCATAACTTTGCCTTGAGTGTGATACAAATGGCCCGCCCCTTCTCGCGCTCTATTGCACAAGCTATGGTTGGTCTCAAGGAGGGACACCACTGTACGAGACTGTCGGCAGAGGTTCGCCAGGATATGCGCATTTGGTTGGCATTTCTGGCGGACTTCAATGGTCGAGTTGTGTGGAACAAGCCACCAGCGTCTTCAGATGAACTAGGTCTGTGGACTGACTCAGCTGGGAGCGTGGGATTTGGCGCCATCTTTGGTAACCGATGGTCGGCGCAAACATGGCCGACGTGGTGGCACTCCAGCGGCCTCACAGGTAACATTGGGTTCTTGGAGTTATTCCCCATTTGGGTTGCTCTGATGGCATGGCCAGACGACTTCAGGGACCGCTCGTGGTATTTTGGTCTGATAATATGACTGTTGTCGAGTGCATTAACCAACAGGCAGCACGCTGCAAATGGATCTTGAGATTGTTGAAGTAGTGTGGCTCACTGGTTAGAGGCGGCAGACCCGAGAGCAGAGGACGGCCCGGGACCAGGGTTCGATTCCCGGCGCGGCAGGTTTCTGGACCAGGGTCAGCGGACTCGATAATTCTCTCGCCTCGGTGCCCACTCTGATCAGCGATCACACTCGGCAACTCTGGGCATTAGCTTGCCTCATCTTCACTAACGGCCCCACCAGACCGCCGGGGATGCCTGGTCTCACCCTGGAGATACCCATTAAGGGACCATCTCTCAGGGAAGCCAGGAAGGGTTTCGCAGCGGTCGAAGCGCCTTGGGACCCTCCGGGTAAGTAGTGCGCTATATAAATGCCTATACATTTATATTTACATTGAAGGAACTTGTACTGCTTTGCATGAGATTGAATGTACAGTTCAGGGCGAAACATGTGCCAGGCGTACTGAATCATGCAGCTGATGCACTCTCTCGTTCACATATGCAGGCATTCAGGGGCTATCTACCTACAGCGGACCTAGTGGCGGCACCATTCCCCGAAGCGCTATGGCTAATCGGTGCCCCGGATTACAGGACCTCGTGGCAGCAAGCTTAGCCCCCAGGACAAGGAAGGCATACGAAGGAGCATTTCGTTCCTACTGCACATTTTTGGGTCGAACAGGGAGTCAGAGCTGGGGTCAGGAGGAATACTTCCTGGGGTTCCTGGTAGCGCTGCACAGAGAAGGCCGATCAGCGGCAACGGCCAGTAGGCATAGGGCGGCCATTTCTTTCATGGCACAGGTGCATGGCATAAAAGACCCGACGGGTTACTTTTTGGTTAAGAAAGCCCTTCGCGGCTGGCAGCGCCTCGAGGGTCGCAAGCTAGATGCGAGGCGCCCGATTGGCTTAGACAGGTTGTCTCTACTCGTAGCAAAACTGGTTGAGACGTGCTCCTCCCATTTCGAAGCAGTTCTGTTCCGCGCAGCTTTTGCATTGGCGTTCCATGGGGCTATGCGGGTGAGCGAACTGGTCGCAAGGAATAAGAAAGATGTTGAGGGAGGCTTGTGCAGGGATCACGTCCAAATTAGGGGTTATTCGATGGTGGTCTCGATAGCCAGGTCCAAGACTGACCAGGGGGCTATGGGAAATAGTGTTGTCGTGCAGTGCGCGCGAGGGTCCCCCACGTGCCCGATAAAGTGTATAGAGGAATACTTGGCACTAAGGGCGGCTACATGGGGGGGAGTTTGCTGAGGCACAAGGATGGCACCCCACTGACGAGCTTTCAGTTCCAGAGGGTGCTAGCACTGACAATCGCTGCTGCAGGCATGGACCCGTGCGAGTTTGGGACCAACTCCTTTAGGATAGGGGCTGCTACTGAGGCTACAGCCAGGGGTCAGAGTGCGGAGGAAGTAAAACAGTTGGGACGTTGGTCCTCGAATTGCTTCAAAAGGTATGTGCGATTGCACATGTTGTAGAGATCAATTGACATGCACTCACGCTTCTTGTCTTTTGTTTGAATTACAGTTTCGTGAGCCTGTCACGCGGGCGGAATTTGCAGTCGACCCAGCACCAGGAGACCAGCGGTCAAGGATCACCGTCTGGAGACAGAGTGGTATGGGTCGTGGGCCACTCATATGTGAGGCGCGCCGGGGACGTATTCAAAGCAGGTGACGCGACTCACGCAGCTGGGGAATACGGGTACAGAGTGGCCTTCCATGGGAAGGGCGGGCTCTGTTTTGACCAATTCGAATCATGTTTTGAGGGTCTCTTAGGGCGGCAAAGGTCACCGCCATCTGTAGTCATAGTACACCTGGGGGGCAATGACTTGGTGACACTGGGTAGACGAGTGTTATTGGAACAAATTTTCTCGGCTGTTAGCTGGTTGGCTAAAAGAATCCCGGGGTGCACGATTGCCTGGTCCCACATGATTCCCAGGAAGGTGTGGCGGGGGGCCTTTCGGTGTCAGCACTGAACCATTCGGTGAAAAGGGTTAACAATAAAATTGGTAAATTGTTTCGCTCTTCGCAGTTGCATAGCATTCCTCACGGGTGTATTCGGGGTGATCACATGTATCTGAATGATGGGGTTCACCTGTCCAGGGAGGGGAATGACTTACTCATAGGAGACTTCATAGCATGGCTAAGGGGTTTAAGGAAGCATGACCTTTAGGAGGAGTAGGGGGGGCCGGATAGTCGGTCAACTATCCGGCCTGTGGCGGTAAGGTCATGATCGGTGAGCAGTAATTTCAAGGTCCCTAGAGGGGGGCGCCACCCAGAATGGATGGGAGCGCCCGAGGGGAGGCGGCCATTGGCCCCTTCCACGGGGAGGCGGCACCCACTAAGGATGGGTCGCCTAGGGGGAGACGGCCATAGGCCCCTCCCAGGGGGAGGTGGCTAGATGCCCCTCCTACTAATTTCCCGGGGGCCGGATATCCGCGACGGCGGATAGAGAGTGTGGGGATCGGGGGGAGTCCACGCTGTCCTTCCTACAGATACTTCACACGGGAACTCGGACGACCTTTAAGATGGCGTCGAGTGGAAAGGGGGCCCCCACCACGACAAGGGAAGTTACAGTTGGCAATGAGGGTAGGGTCCTCTGCGAATGCGCCACTCACACCGTGAGGGCGAGAGTTTTGGTAGTAGGGATCTGACACCGGTTAAGACCTTGCCGTTGGCCCTTAATGCTAGGATGTACAATTTTAATTTAGAATGTATGCATTTTCAGGATGTTGGACTCGGCTAGGAAACCTTTGTATTAGAGATCTGTTAAGGTCAGCCAAAGAACATGTCTTTATCGAAATGTAATAAATGTAAAATTGTACATAATTATGAAACTTTTATTTAATGTTTTAAATTTTGTTTCATATTTTAATAAATACGGCCAGGAGGGTGACTCCCTCTCGCCTTCCAAAAGTTCAAACCTGTGTCCGACTTCTCCCATCCTTGGGGATTGTGTTGGGAGTGGGTGGCTGGCATCCCGGCCATATGAAACGTCGAGATGTAAAGCTTTTTACTTTGAATTTCAATCTTTCTATGGATGAAGATAGCTGTAGTATTTGGACCCAGTTTCAGCTGGCACCCAGTGAAACCTACCAACCCCAGATATTGCTATAAATTAGAAAACCGGAGTCATCCAAGATGGCATCACTTGTGTGTATCTTTCTACAATTCTTACCCAGAAAACTCTGTAAAAATCATACATTTTGCTAAAATCACAGAATTGTATCACATGAGCACCAAACACAGTGAAAACAGAAGTTGCTGATGAACTCCTTCTACTTTTCAATTCCACAGTGATGAGGTTATTGCACTATTTGTGCTGGTCATCATTCACAACAAGAGCTTGGAAGCCTTTTCCTAAAAGCATGTGGCCGAGGGTCTAAAAAGAAATCCATCTGGTGCGAACCTCAGAGGGAATTCCTGTCTTTAGTCGGGCAACATGATGTTCACGTTCTGTGCACTGTGAAGGTAGTGTAGGGGGCATGAACACCCCTTCCTCTGCACAAAAGTGATTAAAAGGTGATCTTTTGTAAAATGCTTGTGTAAGGATTTTCAAATTGTCACTGTGATTTGGATAACTGGACAGCTAAAATGATGTGATAGTTTGGTCTTTTAAAGACAGTGTGGTGCTAATACGCTTGTGTCTTGTATTAACTTGCCTTTATATGTCACTTCATGCCAGAGGCAAGCTCTCTGATGCTACGAGTTTCAAATCATATGACTCCAAAGTAGTAAACGCACCCTACCCAAAATCACAGGGACATGCAACCTAAGTGATAGGAGTAGGGTTGTGCCCCATTCCATATACATTTCTTAATATAAGTGTAAATCGGCAATAACGTCGATTTCGAGGTCAATATTTGTAGCATAAGAAAAATTTAGTTGTAGCAGGGTGCTGGCATCATTTTAACCAGCAGTACTCTACCGCACATGAACAGCGAGAGCCGACTGGAAAGTATGACATGTTTTTAAAATTAGAGGGGATAGGTTATCTTCTGTCATCTTTGTAAGTTCTCTATTGATGCAAATACAAGATAATTTAAGTACCTTAGCTCCTAGGTCATTTCATAGCAGGACAAGCTGGCCTTGGTAGCGACGGAATATTGAAAAATGTTCACATTTGCCTCAATTGAGGTTATCACCAGAGACATGCCAAAATATTTGAACCAATGACATTAATGCTGGAAGAGAGGATTTAAGGTTAGTGAGAAAAATGTCCTCGACACATAAGATCAACTCAACGTGACATGCCAGTGTGATTACATCCAGAATGTAATTACACTCCTGAATTTCCATAAATAGAGGCGTGAGAGCTAACAGCAGTAACGGGGGAGAGGGGGTTGGCAATCGGTGGCCTTGTTTCAATCCTTTAGATTTCTTTATCGTTCATGGAATTGTTCATGAACACCAGTGCAATGTATTTGTGTAGTTGTGTTACGTTTGAATTTAAGCCATGTTCCAATCCTGTTCTCTCTTTAATATGCAAAAAAGGCACCCCCTTCAACTCAATAGAATGCTTTCTCTAGATTTAGATGTGTGGAGAAGTGTTGCTCACTGGTTAGAGGAGGCAGACCTGGAAGCAGAGGTCAGCCCGGGACCAGGGTTCAATTCCGGCTCGGCGGGGTCTTGAGTCCTAAAAAAAATGTCCATGGACTGGACAATTCTCGCTCCGGTGCCTACTCGATTCACGGGTTCACACTCTGCGACTCTGGGCAATAGCTTGCTTAATCTCCACAATGGCCATGCCTGGCTTTCACCTTGCGGATACCCTGCCGGGGTTATCTCACAGGGGAATACCAGGACAGGTTCCCTAAGCAAGCGCTTAGAAACCGCTTGCTGATTTGCGCTATATAAATTCCTGTATATTTACATTTACATCTAAACAGAGTGTCAACCTCCTATTGGGTAGGTTCTTATTTGCTTTAGTAGGAGTGTTAGAGCCCACAGCTGATTTCTGGATGTACATCATGGCAAGCAACCTAACATAACATGTTTATTTGTAAAGCGCACGTTCACCCCAACAGGGTCTTTTGGCGCTGAATAACAGATGTTTATTGTTACCCAACTCAATGGTATTCATTTTATCGACCTCAGATGGATGAAAGGCTGAGTCGACCTGCCACGGTTTGAACCTGTGCCCATGAGGTTCAACACTGGCCCCTGTAGTGGATGCATTAGTCCACTGAGCCACCAGCCATAGCTAAAACCTACCTTTGAGGCTTGCACTTTAGATCACTCTGCATAACCTATTTGCCAGTATTTTTTAGTGTTTTTATGTGAACATTGATCAATGATATGGAAATATACTGGCACATTCCATAGGATCTTTCTCCTCTTAGGGAATTAGTGAGATAATGTCCATTATGGATAGATTACCCAACAAGCAGTGCTTAATTTGAGCTGGTGGTTGTCCGTGCTCGGCATCACCACTTAATTGTCAGCACCTGCACTTAATTGTTGACACCGCCACTTTTGACAGCTGCCACATGGTGGCGCTGTTTGTATAATTTAGAGATGATCAGACCAGCAAATATTTATTACTTCATTTGCATTAAAAACAACGAATACCTGCTGAACAAGCTATGTATATGTATGTATGTTCTTATATAGCGCTCGATGTACCCTTGGGCATCTCGGCGCTTGCCTTGGGAACCCATCCTGTTTTTCCCTGTGAGATCACCCATGCTGGGCATCCCCAAGGTGAAAGCCAGGCATCCCGCCGCTGGGGGGCCGTTGTGGAGATTAAGCAAGCTTGTTGCCCAGAGCTGCATAGTGTGAACTCGTGCTTAGAGTGGGCACCGAAGCGAGAAATATCGAGTCCGTGGACAATTGGGTTCAGGACCCTGCCGCGTCGGGAATCGAACCCTAGTCCCGGGTCTGGATGCCTGGAATAGTCTAAGTTGTCACACTTGTTGCAGTGTAGTGGTTAGTAATTGTGTATGCACTGTCATTGGCAACACTGGCAGTTGCACTGGGTAGTGCACTCTGGAGAGGCCTCCAGACTAGAGCCCTGACACTTCTTTTTTTTTTTTTTACAAATTAACCACTGTCAAAAAGCAAAAGACCCCATGCTTTTTAAAAGTGGTAAAAATCATATTTAATACATGTGGCTTCTTAGATTTTTTCAAATACTTCTGGAAATGCTTGTTCTCCAGGAGAACTATGTGAAGGCAAGTCAATGTTAGCTGCCTTACACTCCTCTAAGAGAAAGTGAACCTCTGGAGATAGGATGAGTGTTCGTAGTGACTGTAGAAAGTCATCTTATTCCTCTTGTATAGAGTTTCCAAGCATAGAGCTATAAAGATCATCAAATTACGGGGAAAACATTTCATTAATATCTACATTGTGAGTGAGGAGTTGGGCCCAATGATTCCTTAATGCAGCAAATGCCATTCAAGCTTATAGTGTTGCATTGGGTGTCTTTGCATCCTTTTAGTCTGTTTGGCAGGCAGTCTCTTTGTTTGAAATGGTTTTATTGAAATTTTTTTTTTTTTTTTTTAAATATCTTTTTATTGCAGGAATTAGTACAACAATACAGTAACGACCAGCATCATATTATAGCCAACTCTTACAAGATATAGCCCACCGACCCCCTTCCATAGCATTGCTATACAGCCAAGCGGCCCATATTCCTGGGGTTGGACAGCGAATGTATCTGGGGTCAGTAGGATGCTGGAGCTGGTCCGGATAGCACACTGTCCGTCATCTGCTTTTCTAAACAAACCCCAACCCCCAAAAAGATACCCCCCCCCTCAAACTACAGGTCATTGTGAAACTCCCCCCCTCCCCCCCCCCCACCATCAGCGCCAGGGAGTTATCACTGTAGGATCCACTGCTTGACCCTCGGGGAAGGTGATAGTGCTGTTAATGCTAGTATCTAACGGGACTCGGGTCTAGTTGCTTCTTCGCTTTCGGAGTCGCTGGGGGTACAATAATCCCTGAGGGCCTGCACCAACGTTTCCCATTCTAACGCGGCCTCCTGCGCCTTCTCATTGCTATGCCTCCAAGCCAACTGATATCGCAGCGCGCTCTCACCCGCCGCCCATTTCAAAAGTTCACCGTGCCATCTGCTGCCCGTAGGACCAGCACGTGCCTTCCAGTTCCTGGTCACCTCTCGCTTAGCCAGTAGGAGCCCCAGGTCTATAAATTTACTGGTGATTTTATTCCGGGGGGTATGGGGGAACCAGTGCAGTAGCCCTACCGCCGCATCGAACGATAAGTGCCTCCCCGTCACCCCTTCTAAAGTCGCCGCCACCTCCTGCCAGTAGGACGTCAATCCGGGACAGGCCCATAGCATGTGTAGGAGGTCCGCCTCCTGAGCCGGGCACCTAGGGCATTCCGCCGAGGCTGTGGCAAAATAACGCCTGATCTTAACCGGGGTCAGGTACGCCCTATGGAGAACATAGTAGTGGACCAGCTGGAAACGGGCGCTACGTGTACCCTTCCATGCTCGCCTCACCAGCTGGGACCAGGTCGTCTCCGGGATCTCCCTACCGAGGTCCTCTTCCCAGCGGAACTTCAGTGTGGTGAGAGGGACCAACCCTTCAGTAATCAACCTGCCGTAGAGGCACGTGACCGCCTTCACTGTGCCCGCCGACATCATTACATACTGGCACACCTGGGACAACTGAGGCTCCTCTAGTCCGTTTTGCCAGTACGCCTGGATCACTCGCACAATGGCCGAGTGCAGCAGAAAGTCGCCCCGGGGGATCCCAAAGCGGTCAATGAGATCCTGGAAGGACAGGAGCACTCCGTCCTCATACAGGTCCCCGACGAGCTGTAAACCCGATTCCTCCCAGTCCGCCAGTCGCGACCAATCTCCTCCGTGGGGGAGGGCCGTCAGCATCCCCAATGGTATTTCAGGTGCATATGGGGTCCGCAGGTGACCTCTGTTATGGGCTCGATTCCAACAGAGTCGGATAGTCCGTTCCTCCATCGACAGGTCCCGAAGGACTAAACGCTGTCGCAGCGCGATAAAGGAGAGGACGTGCCTGGCCATACCCGTCCCTCTACCGTCTTCCGGGCCTCTGAACTCCCTGGCTATCTCCTGGGTGTATGTCTGGAGCTGCGCCGCCAAGTAGTACTTCTCAAAGTCCGGCACAGCGAGCCCCCCTTCGTCCTTCGGCCTCATCAGGGTAGTGAGGGCCACCCGCCGTCGGCCCGTGCCCCAAAGGAACCCGACCACCATAGAACGCAAGCGGCGAAACGTAGCCGGAGGGACCCAGATCGGCAAAGTCCGAAAGTAATACAATAGTCGGGGGAGCGCCACCATTTTGAGCAGGGCGATGCGTCCCGCCACGGAGAGCGGGAGCGTGGCCCAAAAATCCATGCTGCCTCGGAGTGCCCGTATGCAACGGGCAATGTTTCCGTCTAGGAGGTCGGGCTGGTCGTGGTACACAAATACCCCAAGGTATTTAAAGCAGTCGGGTTCCCATCTGATCTCCCTACATAGCGCCGGAGCGGGGACACCCCTACGCATCGGGAAGAGGCAGGTCTTAGACCAGTTCACTCGTAGGCCTGAGACTTCACCGAACTCCGTTAGCGCTAATTCCGCTCCCCGTAATGCGTCGACCGGGTCCTCCAGGAAGAGCAACAGGTCGTCCGCATAGAGCGAGACGTAATGCGGGCCCGCTGCTGTCCATAAGCCCGTATAGTGGGCTCCCGAGCGAAGATGCATCGCTAGTGGCTCCACCGCTAGTGCAAAAAGAAGCGGGGATAAGGAACACCCTTGCCTCGTGCCACGCTCCACCGGATATCGCGATGAAATCAGAGGGCCCGATCTAACCCTGGCTGAAGCGGAAGCGTAAAGAACTGCCGTCCATTTGATAAATCCCTCCCCGAGGCCGAATTTCCGCAATACCGCGCTTAAGTAGTCCCACTCCAGGCTATCAAACGCCTTCTCCAGGTCCACCGACAAAACTACCGGGGACGGGGCATCCACGAATGGTTCCCCAAGCAAGCGAAACAACCTTCGGATGTTCATGGTCGTATTTCGCCGTGGGATGAAACCGGCTTGGTCCTCGTGTACTAGGGAGCCCATATGTCCTAACAGCCTCGAGGCCAAGATGCTGCTCAATATTTTGTAGTCCACCGTCAGCATTGAGAGGGGACGGTAGGACCCCGGGTCAGCCGAGTCTCGGCCCGGCTTGAGGAGAGGAACCACCAACGCCTCACACATCGAGCCGGGGAGGCGACCCAGCCTCTTCGCCTCCTTGTAGACCACCAATAAACGAGGGGCCAGAAGGTCAGCATAAGCTGCATAGAACTCCACCGGCAGGCCATCTAGGCCCGGGGTCTTGTTCCTCGCCATCCGTTTGATGGCCCCGCGGATCTCCCCCAAGTCTATGTCAGATCCCAGGGTGTCTGCCACTTCTTGTTCCACCGTGCGGAGTTCCAGCGGGCGAAGATAGGTATCGAGCCGGTCTGGGTCACGCGCGGAGCGACTGCGGTATAAACATTCGTAATAATGCCGGAAGCAAGTAAGAATCTCCGGTTGGGTGCACACCTCGGTCCCATCCGCCCTACGCATCCTAGTCGTCGTTTGGGACTGGCGCGTAGGGTTGGCCAACCACGCCAGTAACGCGCTCGACCTGTCGCCCTCCGCTATAGATCGGACCGTGTAGGCCTTATAATCGAAACAGCGGAGCCGTTCGACCTCCACCGCCACCTTCTCCCTCGCCTCTACCGTTTGTGTCTGCAATTCCGGGCGTCCGGGTCGGCTAATTTCGAGCGCGCGGAGCGTTCGGTCCGCTGCGTCTAAATCAGCCAGGATAACACGCCGCATGCCCACCCTCTTAGAGATACAGTACCCCCTCACCACCACCTTGAAAGCGTCCCATTCGAACGCCCTAGTACTCGCGGAACCGCCGTTGGATGCAAAATAATCCGTGATTCTCTCCCCTAGGTCTGCCTTGAAGACACTGTCCTCGAGGATCTCGGGGCGCATCTTCCAGGTGGGTACCGCTGGCGTCCCAGGGAACCAGCGAATGTCCAGCAGGAGGGGGTTATGGTCCGAAATGGTCCGCGATAAATACTCCGATCGGACCGCTGCCGAGACTAATTCGGACGAACCAAGAAAGCCGTCCAGTCTGACATGCAGCTCATGAAGGCTCGAAAAGTACGAATAATCTCTAGATGCGGGGTGTTGCGCCCTCCATATGTCCGTCAAACCCCAGCGGGTCTGCCAATCGTGACGGCCCTTAGCCGTCCGCCGGACCGGGGAGTCGGGGAGCGGGGGATGCGAGCGGTCTATGTCTACATCCACCACGGAGTTAAAGTCTCCCCCCAGCAGGAGGGGACCGGTGAAAAAGTGGGCCAACGAGCCCGATAACCCGGAAAGGAAGGCAGTCTGGTCCACATTAGGGGCATACACACAGCAAACATTCAAGTCCCTCCCTCCCAGCGTGCCTGATATGGCCACGAAGCGGCCCTCTGGGTCCAACACTGTCCTCGTGACCTGGAAGGGGACTCCTGCCCTGATCCATATTAGCGCCCCCCTGGCATAAGCAGAGTACGCCGTGGAGAAGACCTGCCCTCGCCACCTACGCTGAAGCGCCGCCCCTTCCGCCTTGTTCAGATGCGTTTCCTGCAGCAGCGCCATTTGCACTCCCCTACGCACTAAATAAGCGTGGACCTTGTGACGCCTAGACATAGTGTGAAGCCCCCTCACGTTCCAAGTAATACATTTCAAGTTAGCAACATCAGCCATTGTCCCAAAGTGTTCTTGCACAGTCTCCCTGTCCGGGTCCCCACAAAGAAAAAACATCAATCCTCCCAGCGCTGTCGGCGGCCATTTTCCCCAACCAGAACCATACCCCCCAAAAACCAACAAAACCCCCTCCCAACCACCCCAGAACAGGACCCAAACTGCGCCATCTAGATCCCATCCAAACTTCTACGGAGAACAACCCCAAAAACCCCACTAGTCCTACGGTCGCCACCGTAGGAAGGCCTTATGGGCCAGGTGCGGGCTGAGCGGAGGCAGTGGGCCCTCGTCGCCCAGGCTACCAGGACTATAATAAGCCCCCCCGTGTCAAAATCTTTCGGGGCAAGAGTAGAAGCCTCCCAGCCCTCCCTCAACCATTGTCAGCAATAAAGAACGGCAGCCGCCTCCCCCCTGCCGGGCCCCCACCCAAAACAAGGCAACCTATCCCATTACCCTTGTCCGTCCAAAAGGTCCTCCACCGATTTCGGTGTGATCACCGGTGTGTGGGTACTGTCTGCCACTGAGTCTTCCGAGTCCGATGGTGCCCCCCGAGCACCCGGGTTTTCCTCCTCCTCTTCGACGTCTTCGCCCCTTGCTCCCGACAGTTCTGACAGAACTTCCAGCACTCCCCTCCGCTCAGACGATGTCTCCGCTGTCGAGGGTCCTCCTGTGCGGCCGCGGCGGTTCCTGACCCTTTTAGATCGCCTCCTTTGTTCCGGCTCCTCCGCCTGATGGGTCGAGGCGTTGTAACCATCCTTCCCTGTTCGGTACAGTTCGAGCCAGTCACAGGCCTCCTCCGGGGTGTCGAAGAACTGGGTTTTGTCGTCGACAATTACTCGGAGCCTCGCGGGAAATAGGAGTGAATATTGGATGCCCTCACTCCTGAGTTCACGCTTAACCGCCAGGAAGGAGAACCGCTTGCGCTGCGTCTCGTAGGTATAGTCAGGGAAGATATTCACCTGGCTGTTTGCAACCTGGAACGGGCCATTGTGTCTGGCGGCATTTAGGATCAGGTCTCTGTCCCGGAAATGTAGCAACCGCGCCACCACCGGCCTCGGGGCTCGTCCCTGCTGTGGGGGCCGCGCTGGAACTCTGTGGGCCCGTTCCAGAGTGTAAAAGGAGGACAGGCCCTCCGGGACCACCGTGTCTCGGAGCCAGGTCTCCAGGTAGCGCACCATATCGCCCTCCTCAACCTTTTCCGGCAGGCCCACTACCCGAATGTTATTCCTCCTGTTCCGGCCCTCCGCATCCTCCGCCCTCCGTTCGAGGGTCTCGATTCGGGACATGGCATCCTTTATCGTCGCAGCCAGGGTTCTCTGCGCCGGTTCGATAGTCTTCACCGTGCTCTCCACCTCCTTGACCCGGTCCGAGAGTTTACCGTGGTCTGCCCTAAGGAGGCCCAGGCCAGTCGCCACCTGGGCAATGTCCTGTTGTAGGGCCGACCGAGTTGCCTCTATGGCTTCCAGTACACGGTCGAATTGTTGCTGGAGTGGTGCGCCACCAGGTCTTTTAGGATCTCCATGTTCCTCCTTGTCCTGGGCCTCAGAGTCCGAGGTGGCCTGGCTGGATCCCTTGGCTCCTTTAGGTTTCCCCATGCTGCCAGGGGCTCTCCGCAAAGGTCCCGGAGTAGTCGCCTCCGTGTGCAAGTGTCCAGCACGACTTTCCCGGGGTTTCGCCCTCCAGTCCGGAATGGGCGATCTCCTTCTCCAGAGCCTGTGGAGACTCCGCCGTTTTGGCTCACGCCACCGCCACGGCGTCCGAGGGCACCGATAAGGGGGCGGAGACACCCGTCTCCGAGTCGGGCAGGCCCGTTCACCCACTATAGCTCCGGGGGGAGGGCCACCAACTCCCCCGGTTGTCCTGTGGCGCCCGAGCGTCGCGCCATCCATGTAGTTGGGGTGGCCAGGAACTCGCAGCTAGTTGCGGAGTCGCGGTGCCGACCACTGCCTAGAACTGAGTGCACCCGTGCCCGGTGCCCTCCAACGCATGGGCACCCGCCCGGTCGTCTAAACAAGTATGGTCCCGCTGTAGAGGGTCCGAACCAACCAATGTCCAATGTCTAAAACAACTGAGGCTGGTGAAGCCGGGTGCCGGGCGACACCCGCGAGACCTCTTAAACTCCGTAGGTTCGATCAAGGGGACAAAGGGGTCCGGGCGCCATATTGGGTCGCACTCCGCCACTTCGCAAACTTCGGCATGTCTTCAAAGCCACCTCCGTCCAAACTCCACCAGGGCCTTCGGGAGGGTGTCGTCGCCTCACTCAACCGAATGCGGGGTCTGGGGTGCCCCTCAGCCTCCGATGTTCAGGATAATTCCGGGCTCAGTCCCGGAGCCGAGCTCTCAGGCGACCATCGCCATCGGCGCCCAAGCCACGCCCCAATGGTTTTATTGAAATGGTTTTCTGACACATCATAACAGACAGTACATACATCCCTTCCCATTCTTTGCTGTTTAACAACATTAGAGTTATAGTAGAGGTGTGAATCCAGGATAACACAGCATCATCTTAACATACTCAATGAACTTTGTAGTCTCTAAAGGTGGGGGGCGGTACAAGATCTTATTTCTCGTCCCTACATCTCACACTAGCGTACATTTACACTCGCCCATCTGTGGCTGTCCATGATTTGAGCGCCATCACCTATCCCCTAGAAGTCCCTACCCTTCCCCAGATTTTGTGAAATTTTCGAGTGCAGCCACTGCTTTCATACTTCACTTTTTAGCCCTAGTTATAGGTCCGCCGTTTTGCCACTCTTGTTTCCAGGAACCTCACTTCTTTGCCAGGCTCCTCTTTGCTGGAGTCAGTCCTAACATTAAAAACATCGTCATGCTGCTATCAGGTGAGTGGGGTGGGTCCTAGGGTCAGTAGCTGAGTGTGTTACATCAGTCACCAAGAATTTTTTGAGAAAAGTCCAATGTTAGGGGCTGATTCCGGGGAGTGACGTCATTCACCAGGCTTTGCTCTGTTCGCAGGTGAGCAGTGTACATTGCAGTCATGGGGCCTCATTTATGAAAAGTGACGCATCACTGCGTGAAAACAGCGATGCATCACTTTTCACTGCGCCCTCCTTGCGACACCAATGATGCGTCATATTTACAGTATGACGCATCATGGCGCAAGGAGTTACAGATATGTCAGTATTTCTGACGTATCTGTATGGCACAAAAATGACGCATTGCTGGAGTGTGTCAAAAAAGTGACGCAACTCCAGCAATGTGTCCTGCCCCATGTGAAAGGGTCTGCGTTAGTCTTACGCCTGCTGTGAGGCAGGCATAAGAAATTGACGCATTTGTGTCCTAGAAGTGGCTCAGTGAAATCTTATAGATTTCACTGCGTCACTTCTATGACCCTTTCTTGCGTCAGAACGGCCCCCTGCATACATTATACCTGGCGTAAGTACAATGTAGTGCAGGGGTTTACAAACTGACGCATCTACCTAGATGCATCACTTTGTAAATATGGTGCAACATGGCACATTTTTTACACTGCTGGTGCGTCACAAAAAGTGACGCACCGGCAGCAATAAAAAAAAATGACGCACGGCCTCATAAATGAGGCCCATGGTGTTCACGATCAGTGCAGAGATTTATAGAGAGGGTGTACAGCATGTAGCAAGGCAGGTTTGTCCAGAAGCAGTTGAGCAAGAGAAGTTAAATCAGAGAGCGTCCAACAATGCTTTCTCCACGCATGTCTCTTTTATATGATTTTGACAGCAACTTCAGTTTTTGACATGATAAGGACCATTTTGTGTCTCTGGTCGTTATTTTCTTCGAATTCTCTTATTCTTAATTTTCAAGCATTTTTCATAATTTCTTAATGTAACAAAGATCACCTCTGGATGTAGTGGATTTCGTTGAGCAGTAAATAACATGCCACTCGTTTAATAGCTGCAGATTTTTTATTTTTTTTTGCAGAGTTTTATATAGCGCAAACTAGACCCGAACCGAATCGGGTATCAGAGCGCTTTACATAGCACCAGTTATGTTACATGAGGACACACATTCATTTTAGGCACGGGGAGATTGAGTGATTTGCCCAGAATCACAGGTGGTTTTGGCGTCGTTACCGAGACTCGAACCCAGGTCCGAGGTCGAGCGCCTTAGCCTGAGGTACCCACTGAGGTTTTCCCTACTCTGCCTTGCTAAGGGCGTAGCTACAAATGGTGCAGCAGGTGCAGTTGCACCAGGTCTCGGAGGACTGAGGGGCCCATTATACACTGATTATTACAAAATGTAACTAGTAAAAAAAAGTGGTGAGGGGGTCCATTGTCCATGCTTGCACGAGGGCCCATTACACCCTTCTTACACCACCGGCCTTGGTAAGATCTTAATCCCAGCAGTCCCTGTTCTAAGCTTTAAAACCCCTGTGTATACGTCCTTACCGCCCTGAAATACTTGGAATGCGTCCCCTGAAATATGTCGGAGGGGAATAAAAATTTCCCAAATACTGGGATACTTTATTATTCTAACTGCATTCCTGAAGTATTTAGGACAAGTGTATTTCTGGAGCCTGTAAGAACCTTGGCGAGCAGAGAGAGTACAAATCTAGGCCTTTCAGAGCAGCAGATGCTTTGGGGTAGCATTACAGACGGGGAGCTTCAATAAAAGCAACACCAGACAGTGGACTGTGCATCTGGAAGGCCTTTGTCTGCCTTTACATTTTCCAGAGGTGCCCCATAATTTTACTTTATCACAATTTGTCTGAGAGCCTGGGCGTCTGGCAGGGCCCTCCGAAGTGCTTCTCATTACTGCAGGCAAGCAGCAGTTCAACAATGGAGTGGTTTCGATCATTTTATGGAGCATTACATGCCTCGCTCTAAAAAGCTCTTAAGCTAACTCCACATGAAGTGCACACAGACACATTCAGGTAAGTAAAGCCCACCTGGATAGGAAATCACTGTTAACACAAAAAAGGGTGTCACTTTGAGTCACAAATGAAAGGTAATTGCGTAGGATGAGGAGTACTGAAACAACTCCTCGTAAACAGAAAACAGGATACAATTCAAAGTAAACGGAGATTGAACTTAAATGCCATGTTAACGTATTTACCTTGAGGCGATGCCTGCGTGCTGGCTAGCAAAACAGTCATTCCCATTTTCTTATGACAGAAGAGTTCATAATATGCTACGTGCACGATCGAGCATGCAGTCAAAACCCCCTTCTGATTTATGTGGCACAGCCCCGTAGCTCCCGTCCCACAAAAATCAACCAGAGCTGCCTTCCACATTGTTAAACAAAATGGCGACTTGTCTACAAGGTTCAAAGAGAGTCTCAGTTGTAAACTTGCATGTGACAGAACTTATGACGGAATGCATCGAATTTGCAAACTGCACACCTTAGAAAACTGCTGTTTCTTATTGGAAACGTCTCTTTCATATCCCTGCAAATGGATTATTTCATTACATGAATAAACTATGCAGGAATTGCATTACTGCGTTCTCCTGGTTTTTCAGTCATTTCAAGTTATTACAGTATTGATCATAAAACATTGCATGAAATTGACAACAAACGAGCTTTTATGTAGGAATAGTCTGGCAAATCTCGCCCTTGCGGTATGGTATGTCTCAGAGTAGGTTTCATATTCAATTTGTTGTAACTGATTCACAAGTCACCGCTTTAAGGGCCATATGTATCAAAGTACCCATTTGCGAATCTCAAAGAGCGATTTTTAAGAAATCGCTATTTGAGATTCGCAAATTTGTATGTATGTAGAAAATCGCTTTTTGTAACGATTTCTTAAAATTCCATAATTGCGTTTAGCAAATTGCGAATTGCAATTAAGGAATTCTTTCCCATTCATTTCTATGGACCAGGAGGCCCATAGGAATGAATGGGAAGTTATTCTCAATTTGCGATTCGCAATTTGAGAATCGCAAATTGAGACTAATTTCAAGGGTGCAGGGGTGTCCAAAGGACACCCTGTTGCACCCCTGAAATTAGCATGGGTGCACATGTGGTGCACATACATGCCCTAAGGGCATGTATGTGCTTCACAGTGCACTTTGAAAAATGCAAAGAAGTGCATTTTTCAAGGAATTCGCAAATTACCACCAACTTGAAGTTGGTGGTAATTTGCGAATCCTTAAGGCCAATTTGCATTTTTTTAATGCTTCTTACATTGCATTTAAGGAATCGCAAAATTTGCGATTCCTTAAATGCAATCGCAAAATAAGGAATCGCATATTTTGTGATTCCTTATTTTGCACGCAGATTTGCTTAATACATACCATTTGGCCAAATTGCATTCGCAAACAAATTTCGGCGTTTGCGAATGCAATTTGGCTTGATACATATGGCCCTTAATGTTGTGCTATAAATGTATATAAATACATAGAAAAATCAAAGGTTGAAGCGATCTGTGGGAGATAGTAAGATTTTAACTTAACCAACAAAAAAAACCTCAGAAATATACTCAAAAAGCACTATTGTTTTCTAAACAAAAAAAACTGAAATGTGTCAGTTCGTCAATTCATCAGTTATACATAACTGACATGGTATAACTTGCACCACCATATATAAGGTCATAGCAGTGCATCACAGCAGTACAAGTTAAACTTATGTCAGTTACATTTAACTTGTGAATCTCAGAGTTCTTTTTGTTTTTTGAGTGAATTTCTAAAGTTTTTAATGTAAGTTAAAAATTACTTCCTTCCTCACGTATCATCCACTTAATCCTTTTTTTCAGTGAATTCCTAAGATTCTTTTTTTAATGTAAGGTAATATCTTTTTACAATACGTTTATTACCAATGCACTGCCACACAGAGTAATTGGTCATGTGTGGCGATCGGTTGGCTGCAGGGTTGCTCCCAACTCTTTGCACGTGGCCACCCCCTACCACCTGCAACCAAAACCCTCATAAGAAGCAAAATGGCCACAGATCTCCCCACCTCATATTTTCTTCCTTTTTTTCATGTTTTTTCTGTCCCATAGGACTCTCATGGGACACCCGCAGGAATCCCAAAGGAGCACACAAGAGGCTGTGCTGGCCCTAGCCATTTGAGTTCCACAGTATAACAAGGTAAAAACACTTTGCGGTGCCCAAGGGTTCCATCTAGGGTCCCCCCAAAAGGGTCATGGCATTGGGGTATGGCTAAATTGCCACCTACTTCCTCTTTTAGTTATAAATTTCTGGATTGTAGGACCAAGTCCCCATGTCTGGAAGTAGCTGCCGTAACATGAAAAAGCACTTCGGACCAAACAAAACACAGTTTAAAAAAAATATATTGTGGTCTTGTGGGACCAACTATTAATACAGCAATTTTTTTTTATGTATGTATTTATTTATTTATGGGTTTGTATAGCGCTAGAATCGACTCCCGAAGGAGTATCTCTGCGCTTGTGCGGGCGCTAAGGGAAAGTGGGAACTGGCAGAGATGTTAAGTGAGAAACAAGAGAGTCTTTAGCATTTTCCCAAATGTTGTATGTTCTGAACAAAGTCTAAGACAGTCAGGAAGTTCGTTCTGGAGGCGAGGACCGAGGTAGGAGAGAGCCTTCCCTCCCAATATTGTCCTCTTAATGATAGGTACTTCAAGAAGATTTTTACTACTGGAGCGCAGGGCGTGCAAAGGAGTGGAGGGAATACATTTGTCTGCCAGATAACATGGGCCCAGATCATTAAATTTGAAACTTATTTTTTTCAGAAACAGATAAACAGATTTACACGAAACCACAAAAAGTAACATTCCTAAGTAAAGATCAAACTTTCTGCCAAATTTGGTGTTATTATGGTCAGCTGTTTTTCTGTATCATTGTTTAACTTTTCCTGTGGAGAAAGCATGGGGGAAAAATGTTTAAGAACACCCCATTTTTCTCAGCCATCACTTAATTGATATATATATATATATATATATATATATATATATATATATATATTACCTACTGGCGGTCGCCAGTAGGTATATATAGTTAGGATTTTTTCCCTATGGGATTTCTGAAAATTCTATGTCTAATAACTTTGGCGTTTGTGGACGGAATCGGCTGAAATTTTCAGGAAAATGGCACATTTTGTTTCTGAGCAGCTCCTGGAAATTTGGGGGGGTTTCGTCAAGGGGGGGCTGAGAAAAAAGGGGGGTCCCAAAACGCGTTTTTAACATTGAGTTTTCCATAGGGCGGTTGGACTCACTTTTAGCTCGAACGGCTGAATGGATTTGCACGAAACTTGGCAAAATTGTAGGGACTGTTAGCCCGATGTGCCTTTGCTAGGTCTCAATATATGTGCTTCAGTGGATTTTGAGAAATTAACGTTTAAATCAAGATATATATCTGTAACAGCGCTCCGGGCAGCGCTCCGGTTCGCGAACTTTTCGCGTATCGGAACTTTGCGAAGCGAAGCTGATTGGCTCTCCGGTGTCTGTCAACATTCTAAACAGTCCGGTGCGGCCGCCATCTTGTCTCTCGGTAGGATCGAGAGACAAGAGGAGGCCAAAACAAAGGGGGAAATGAAGGAAAGGGGGCAAGGTAGACCCCTTCTGACCCCCTAGGATTGATGAGGGGGATATTATAGAGCCACGCCGGGCCCAAAAAAAAAAAAAAAAAAATCCGATTTTTTCGCCGTAGAGACGCGTCTTGGTTCGCGAACCGGGCAGCTAACCGGGCAGCTAACCGGGAAGCTAACCGTCAGTGTAACCCAGAAAAAAAAAAAAAAAAATCCGATTTTTTCGCCGTAGAGACGCGTCTTGGTTCGCGAACCGGGCAGCTAACCGGGCAGCTAACCGGGAAGCTAACCGGCAGTGTAACCCAAAAAAAAAAAAAAAAATCTGATTTTTTCGCCTTAGAGACGCGTCTTGGTACGCGAACCGGGCAGCTAACCGGGCAGCTAACCGGGAAGCTAACCGGCAGTGTAACGGGAGTCTGAGGAGAAGCTGATTGGCTGTTATCATTGTAAACAGTCTGGAGCGGCCGCCATCTTGTCTCTCTGTGGGATCGAGAGACAAGAGGTGGAAAAAAAAAGGTGTAAATGAATGAAAGGGGTAAGGCAGACCCCTCCTGAACCCCTAGGATTGATGAGGGGGCTATTAAAGTTCCCTGGGGGGTGAAAAAAAAAAAATTGCGATTTTTCGCGGTAAAGGTGCTTCCTGGTACGTTAACCGGGCAGCTAACCGGCAGCGTAACGGGAGTCCGACATATTGTGTTTTTTGAACGTTTGTGATATGTGCACGTGTGGATTTTGTCTAATTAAGGTTAAAAAAATATATATATATCTTTAAGCGTGTTCTGGCGCGCTTACGTTTTGGGTTTGGTTTGCGCTGCAGAGACGATACGTCACGGTTATGCGATGCATCATGAGGCGTCTCACGGGCTACGTGATACGTCACTTAATAAAGAATATATTTTACAGCTATAGATATTAGCTTTTAAAAAACCAATGAAATTCACAGAAAAAACCATAGGTTATAGACCATATATAGTTAGGAATTTGCATTTACAAAACCTTGAAAATTCACTGAAAAAACCATAGGTTATAGACCATATATAGTTAGGGATTAGCATTTAAAAAACCTTATTTTATTTGCACAAAACCATTGAAATTCCATATATAGTTAGTTGCACTAACTATATATCGCGGACCCGCAATCCACTGCTAATGATGTCACATATTACATCATTCATGACATGGTCAGTGACATCACTGATGACATCACTGATGACATCTCAAATGACATCACTGATGACATCACTGATGACAACACCCAGTGACTGTATGTTTCTGTAAAGTTAAAATATGTCTTACATATTGAAGAATGAGTGGATGTATAAGTGTCTGGATGAAGGATTTAGTAGGTGCATGACTGACTGTATGAGAGAATGATTAAATGTGTCTCACTGAGTGCATGGGTTAGTGATTAAAGTGTCTTAATTTGGCAATCAATATTTATGTTCTTCTGTAAACTGCTGCATGTTTAAATCAGTAGCTATATCAGTAACTATATGGGTTATTGAATGGTTGCCCAAGTATTTGTATGGGAGACTGAGTGTGTGTGTGGGTGGCTGGGAGGTGTATAACTCTGTGCATAGATGTGTGAGCGGTTGATTCCCTAGGTGTATGGGTTCAAAAGTGCATGTAGAAACAGCTGTATGGACAGTTGACTGTGTGCATGAGTATATTGGTGAGTGAATGGATATCTCAGTTCTACATGTCAAAGTAAGTACATATGTAAAACACACTCCATGTGAGAGTTGACATATATAAATAACTGAACATAAGAGTCAGTGAATGTGAGAGTGGCTGTATGAATCATTGTGAACTTGTATCAAGGATTGTATAAGAGAGTAAATATGTGTTAGTATATGTTTGAATAAGTAAGGTGTGTATAACTGTATAGTTAAGGAAATGGAGATGTGATTGATTCTTTGCATGACTGAATAGGTGTGTGAGTAACTCCATGGATGTGTGACAGTCTGTGAGTGCCTGTTTACACTGAGTGTATCAAAGGTTATATTAGAGTCTGAAGATGTATTATCACATAAATGATATCATCAGTGATGTAATCAGTAATGTCAAATGAGATGTCAGTGATGTCATCAGTGATGTCATTTGAGATGTCATCAGTGATGTCATCAGTGATGTCATTTGAGATGTCATCAGTGATGTCATCAGTGATGTCACTGACCATGTCATGAATGATGTAATATGTGACATCATTAGCAGTGGATTGCGGGTCCGCGATATATAGTTAGTGCAACTAACTATATATGGAATTTCAATGGTTTTGTGCAAATAAAATAAGGTTTTTTAAATGCTAATCCCTAACTATATATGGTCTATAACCTATGGTTTTTTCAGTGAATTTTCAAGGTTTTGTAAATGCAAATTCCTAACTATATATGGTCTATAACCTATGGTTTTTTCTGTGAATATATATATATATATATATATATATATTGATTCAGTTTTTCCACGAGACCTTGCTCACCTGTGAGCAAGGTCTCCGTAGAGACCGAAACGCGTTAGGTTTTGCTGGATGCTGAAAATAAAGAAAGAAAATTGCTAATCAACTTTAAACCCGGTGTGGTTTCTTGATCTTGACACACGGGAGTGCATGAGGAAAAACCTTCCCTCGTGGAAAAACTGAATCAATTTGATCGCAGCGGGTCCTGCTGCCCCTCGCGTGCACCGCCCTAGAGCGCCCGAGAGCCTCCGCATCTGGGCCAGACGGAATCGATATATATATATATATATACATATATATGCGCATGAGGTAGTGTTCTGTCTTCTCTCTACTTAACGCTAGCTGCTTGACGCTCAATCTGTTTTAACGTCAACATTGTTTTTGTGAATTTGTGCACCCATTGTTTTTAAAATTAGCACTGTGCCTGATACTCTGAGGGACATACCTGCACTCTTCATTACTCCATTTCCGGTTTCTACTCCCTGGTCCACCGCGGGTCTCATTCCTGTTTGTATGGATGGAGGGCACTTCCGGAGAGGCAAGAGTTGGTGGTCTAGTCCCCACCCTCAATCCTACATAAATTAGGATGCAAGGCGGAGCTCGCAGCGGACGCGCATGAAGTAGTGTTCTGGCTTCTCTCTACCTAGCGCCAGCTGCTTGACGCTCAATCTGTTTTAATGTCAACATTGTTTTTGTGAATTTGTGCACACAATGTTTTTAAAATTAGCACTGTGCTGATACTCTGAGGAACATACCTGCACTCTTCGTTACTCCACTTCCGGTTTCCACTCCCCGTTCCACCGCGGGTCTCATTCCCGTTTGTGTGGAGGGAGGGCACTTCCGGAGAGACAAGGGTTGGCGGTCTAGTCCCCACCCTCAGTCCTACATAAATTAGGATGCAAGGAGGAGCGGGCAGTGGATGTGCATGAGGTAGTGTTCTGGCTTCTCTCTACCTAGCGCTAGCTGCTTGACGCTCAATCTGTTTTAATGTCAACAATGCTTTTGTGAATTTGTGCACCCATTGTTTTTAAAATTAGCACTGTGCCTGATACTCTGAGGGACATACCTGCACTCTTTGTTACTCCACTTCCAGTTTGTACTCCCCGGTCCACCGTGGGTCTCATTCCCGTTTGTGTGGTGGGAGGGCACTTCCGGAGAGACAAGGGTTGGGGGTCTAGTCCCCACCCTCAGTTCTACATAAATTAGGATGCAAGGCGGAGCGCGCAGCGGACGCGCATGAGGTAGTGTTCTGGCGTCTCTCTACCTAGCGCTAGCTGCTTGACGCTCAATCTGTTTTAATGTCAACATTGTTTTTGTGAATTTGTGCACCCATTGTTTTTAAAATTAGCACTGTGCCTGATACTCTGAGGGACATACATGCACTCTTTGTTATTTCACTTCCTGTTTCTACTCCCCAGTCCACCGCAGGTCTCATTCTCATTTGTGTGGAGGGAGGGCACTTCCGGAGAGACAAGGGTTGGTGGTCTAGTCCCCACCCTCAGTCCTACATAAATTAGGATGCAAGGCGGAGCGCGCAGCGGACGCGCATGAGGTAGTGTTCTGACTTCTCTCTACCTAGCGCTAGCTGCTTGATGCTCAATCTGTTTTAAAGTCAACATTGTTTTTGTGAATTTGTGCACCTATTGTTTTTAAAATTAGCACTGTGCCTGATACTCTGAGGGACATACCTGCACTCTTCCTTACTCCACCTCCGGTTTCTACTCCCCGTTCCACCGTGGGTCTCATTCCCGTTTGTGTGAAGGGAGGGCACTTCCGGAGAGACAAGGGTTGGCGGTCTAGTCCCCACCCTCAGTCCTACATAAATTAGGATGCAAGGTGGAATGGGCAGCAGGCACATGCAGCAGGCCCGTCTGCGCCCGTCCACGCCATGACGCCGCCAGGACGCCACCAGGTGCCAGGGACCCTGATCAATTACCTGCAAATCGGGACCCCGCTAAGCATATACAATATACTAAACTTCAACTAATGAATTTACAGACTAATCCCCTTTTGGGATGTCAGCAGGGATACTGGCCATATACAGAAGGCCCATTTGCCTGTCGGGCCTGTCGATTTCAGGTAAGTCACCCCTTATCTGACCAAGATATAGTCCCCCCTCCTAAACCCATACAGAAGGGATAAAACATCTCTTATGTAACATTAGATCTATGCCTAAACATGCCATAGAGGTATGGGACCTATTATCTTCGGTCCAACCTGAGTTGGGTTTTTTAACTGAGACCTGGCTTAAATCTCAGAGCGTACCCGCCATTACACTAGGAATACCGGAAGAATATGAGATGGCTAGATTAGATAGAACCACTAGAACGGGGGGAATTGTCTTCGTACATAGAGAAGTAATTCAGATCTCCATCTTGGACCAGCATGAGGATGATAACATGGAAATCCTGGTCTTCAGAATTGAATCCTCCCTGCAAGCTAGTTGGAAAGGGTCATTAGTTTATCGTCCCCCAGGACCCCTTGCTGACTTTTCTCTGCAACTGGTCGAACTACTAGTTCGTTATGTGAACACGCGTAAAAACTTTTTACTCTTAGGAGATTTTAACGTTCACAGTGAATGCTCTTCTAACTCAGATGCACAGACATTTCTAACTGATCTATCTCTGCTAGGCTTATCCCAGCTCAACGAAGGTACTACCCACAAAACCGGACATACCTTGGATATTATTTTTTCTAACTCCTCTAAGATTCATTGTCAATAACTTACCTGGTCTGATCATTGCGGTATTGAATTTGCTATCTCTGACTCCATTGACTTGGAAATAACCAAACCAAAAACTAATTTCTACAGCAGACAGTGGAAGAAAGTCACAGAGGAGAACTTTCAAGCTGTCTTTCAGAGGCCCAAAATTTTTACATTAGATAATATTGAAGAAGCCCTGTTCATATATAATTCGGCAGTGTCCACAGCCATTGACTATATTGCACCTCCGAAAAATGTACCTAGTCCTCCTTATAGACCACAGGTAGTTTGGTTCTCTAACCAACTGCGAGCTCAAAAAAAACTCTGCAGAAGCTGGAAAGATAGTGGCGCCTTTCCCATAATGATACTGACAAGGCTCTATTCCTGTCCGCCCTATCTAGCTACCATAAAAACATAAAAGCATCACGTAAGTCGTATATTACCTCTCAGCTAGCCATTGCCGGCAACTCCTCCAAAACTCTATACCAAATTCTTCAATCTTTTGTTAACCCCAAAGCCTGTGATAGTATAGAGGCCCCCACTCAATTACTATGTAATGAAACTGGTCTCTATCTTAATCATAAGATAGAACTCATTTATGAAAAAATCATTGGTGCAGGAGATATGTCAGAGCCCCAAATGATTACATATCAGTCTAATCTTACTGATAATCAGATATTAGAGAACTTCCCTACTATTTCATTATTGGAGGTTGAATCATTGATTAATAAAATTAAATCTGGCTCTCCCGCTGATTACATTCCTGCAAAGATTCTCCCTTCCCTGGACAAAAACTTGTCTCCTCCCATGCAGACACTTATGAACCTGTCCTTAAAAATAGGGCACATACCATTAGAGTGGAAAATCGCCCGGGTTAGGCCAATTCGTAAGAATACCAAACTTCCATGGACAGAACTCTCCAACCTCCTCCCTATCTCGCTCCTTCCGTTTACCAGCAGCCTGTTGGAAAAACATGTAAACTCCCGCCTCTCCAACTTTGTCGAACAAACTGGATGCCTAGATCCTTCCCAGTCCGGTTTCAGGCCCAAATACAGCACCGAATCAGCATTACTAGCGGTCACACACAATATCAGGACGATCCTAGATAATGGCCACTCCATGATTCTGGTGCTGTTGGACCTGTCCGCAGCATTCGACACAGTCTCCCATAACATCCTGACTAAAAGATTGGAAGAGATTGGATTAAGAAAAACAGCTTTACAATGGATGAAGAGCTTTTTATCTGATCGCTCTCAGGTTGTTAACCCAGGACCTCACCGATCGGCCCCCACAAAACTGTCCAAGGGAGTACCTCAGGGCTCATGTTTGAGCCCTACATTATTTGACATCTATGTTGCTCCCTTGGCCAATCTCCTGAGGTCCCATGGGTTCATCCCCATATCAAATGCCGATGACACCCAATTACTTTTTCCATTCAACAAGTTCACCTCAGATGTTCGGGCAGCCTTCTCCAATGGAATGAGAGCAATATCACACTGGATGAGGAATAGTTTCCTCCAGTGTAATGTGGGATAAACTGAAATCATGCTCTTTTGAGTGGCACCCCTCTTGTGGACACCCGACTTGTGGCCGACAGATCTAGGCCCCCATCCTGTACCCAAGACAGTGGTCAAAAACTTGGGGATCCGGCTGGATCAGGCACTCACAATGAAGGAGCATGCTGCTCAAACTGCGGGGTCTTGTTTCCATGTGATGGGCCTACTACAACAAATCTTCCCTCTGCTCCCTGATTCCTCCTGGAAAACCCTGTCCAGGCACTTATATTGAGTCGCCTTGACTATTGTAACAGCCTGTTAGTCTCTGCCAATGAAGCCTCACTGGCCAGATTACAAGTAGTTCAGAACTTGGCAGCACGAATGGTCCTTAATGCTCCCCCGAGAACTCCCTCCCGCCCTCTTCTGATGAAACTACACTGGCTTCCCATCCGCCAAAGGGTCTAGTTTAAAATCTGCTGCACCATCCATAAGGCATTTTATAGCTCAGGCCCCTCTTATCTATCTGAGAAATTCAAGGCTTATATTCCCCCGAGATCTCTTCACTCGAGCACTAAACATATGCTGATGGTACCACAAGTTAGAAGAGCAAGACTAGGAGAAAGGGCTCTCTCCCATCTTGTCCCTCACCACTGGAATGAGCTGCCCCTACCTCTGAGACAGTGTTTAGACCATCTACAATTCAGGAAGCTGCTTAAAACTACTCTTTTCGGTACCTGTTAGCTTGCTGGGGCCACACATCTACCCCATGTTCCGCTTAAGCGCAGAGATATCCCTTCGGGGGTCGATTCTAGCACTATATAAGCATATAAATAAATAAATGCATATATGACCTACTGGCGTTCGCCAGTAGGTAGTTATAGTTAGAACCTATTATGCATAGGAAATCCATAGCATTCTATTCCCAATAACTTTGGCGCCGATTGATGAATCTTTGCGAAATTCTCTAAACCTTTGCCCAGCTCTGGTCCGCTCCTATCCTGAAAGTTTCACGGTGATTCGGCAAGTGGGGGGCGAGAAAAAATGAGGTCCCAAAATGGGTTTTCCCCCATGCAATTTCCCATAGGACCTTTAGCCACAGCTACAGCCTGAACGGCTGAACGGAATTACACCAAATTTGGCAAAGAGGTAGTCCTCAGGTCAAACTTGGGCTTTTCGCTTAAATGGTGTCAATCTGTTCAAGAGTTCCTGAGAAAATTACAGTTAAAGTCATTTATATATCTATGGGCACGGTGGATTATGCAACGATGGTCATTGTACTATAAGCGCACCATTCTGATCACGTGCTAAATGCTAATTGGCTTTCAAGTGGTTGTTAACATTCAAAACCAGGAACTGTTGGCAGCCATTTTGTGCCTCGGTAGAAGCGAGTCTGAGGAAGTCAGTGGAACATGTGTGCAAAACGTAGAAAGGGGGCAGGGTAGAAATAATTTTACCCTCCAGTCCTGCTTAGGGGGTCCCAGAAGGACCCCCAGGGCCCACAATTTTTTTTTTACAAAATACGGCAGGTGCGTGTTGGGTGCGCGGACTCTGCCATAAAATAAATGAAATAAAACAGAGCTTTTTTTATAATTATCCCCTGGGGGGGTAAATACCGCGGGCAAAATGATTACATTTTATGGGGGGCCCTTATAATTAGCCCCCGGGGGGTAAATACTGGGGGCAAAATGATTACATTTTATGGGGGGACCAGAGGGGCCCCCCCAACCCCGGGGATCGACACCCCGGGGCAAAAGAAAATGGTGGGAGGGGTCCAAGGTCCCCAAAGCCGCGGGGACCACCATTCCCCGGAGCTTTATGTATTGTGTGAGGGGGACTGCGTGGCCCCCCTCCTGGAGCACTCGAGGGCCCTGTTACCCCTGTGGCTACAAGAAAAAATGGTTGGGGGGCTGCAAGGTCTCCAAAGCCTCGGGAACCACCACTCCCTGGGGCTTTATGTATTGTGGGAGGGCCGGTTCCTGCAGTGTCCCGGGGTGTGCGCGGCTTTTAATTTTACTGTAAAAAAATAGCCCCAATCAGTAATTTCTAATATCCCCGGGGACCCTATCCCCCGTGTCTTATAAAAAATGTTGGGGACCGTGAGGGGAGACACAATGTCCCACTGTCCCGCCGGCTACTCGCGTCCTTCGGGAGCCAGTTTTGCTTTTTTCATATGGGGAGATGCTAACTTTCATATGGAAAAGCAATATGGTTTGGATTTTGAAAGAATAGACTTCACTGCTATGTCTTTCACAATCCAAAGTAAGTTTGGTATGGGAGGGCAGAAGCCGCGAGACTCCCGCTCTCTAATAGCAAACAACAGTGTCCTGGGGGTAGGCACAACGGGAGAGTGCAGGAGCCGGCCCTGGGGCGTGGCGGTCCCCAGGGCCCTCGAGAGCTCCAGGCAGAGGGCCACACAGTCTGCCTCCCACAATACACAAAATCCTGGGGGTGGTGGTTCCCGGGGCTTGACGGGGGTTTTGTTGAGGTCCCTACACTTCTAATTTTGCAGGGGGTGGGCTTGGAGCCCCCCACAACTATTTGTTTTATAGCCCCAGGGGTTGGCTCTCAATCTTGTATAGAAAACAGCAATGTTGAGAAAATCTTCCAGTAAGATAACAAAGGATTTTGAAGTCCATTTTCGGTGTTTTTGTTGTACTTTGCAGGCGTTAACGCAACAACAATTTTAGCTCTGTCTTTGTAAATATGCCACTAAGTTTTGAAATGTCGACAATCTCATCTTCCATTTAAATAGGCACAAAGTATTTATTGAAGTTCATTGTGAATCGTGAAACAACACTGTCTAATTGTGATTGATAAAGAAGTGAACGAGTTGTGTACTTGTTTTGCTCGTAATGTGGATGGGGCAGGTTTACAAGTTCATTGCTTTAATATTGCATTACTTTGCAAAGTGATGCGAAAGTGGTGCAAGGGTGTTGTAAATCTGGTTTGGATTTTGAAAGAGAGAGCAGGGTGCATCTGTAGGGTAAGTGCAAGTTAGTGTAGGGGTAACAATTGCTATTCTAAGTCCAGGGGGGGTGCATCTGTAGGGTAAGTGCAAGTTAGTGTAGGGGTAACAATTGCTATTCTAAGTCCAGGGGGGTGCATCTGTTGGGTAAGTGCATGTTAGTGTAGGGGTAACAATTACTACTCTAATACAGGAGGGTGCAGCTGTAGGGTAAGTGTTGGATACTGTATGAGTAACAATTACTATTGCAAATCCAGGGGGTTGCATATGTGGGGCATTTGTTGGATAGTGTATGAGTAACAATTACTATGAAAAAGAAAGGAGTTAAAGGAGAAGGAGACACGCACTTTCACGGTGAAACTGGAAGAATAGAAAGTGACGAGAGATGATTATCGATGTGTTTAGGCCTGGGAGCCTGGTTGATCATTAAATGGGGTCTGGCAGATAAGTGCATACTTATTCTGCAAGAAGCCTTTCTGGGTCTTGCGAAAGCAAGTCATCTTTAATAATTGCCTCTTGGTGCGTTTACTTACAAGGTCATCTGATTTGCTCGTATCTTAAAAACAGAAACTTTCTACACCTCTTTTTCAATGGTTGTGAAGCATTGTAAGAAGACGTATTACCGACCAATCCCTTTCTTTGCGCAGATTTTGAAAAATATTTGATGGGCTGTTGTGTGGTTAACTCTAACTTCCTGATCCAAATGTTGATTGACTTGTTTTTTCTATGTGACGTTACGATACCCTCACCATATATGTAGCCCATTTATTTTACAATCCGTCTGAATCCCTTCTTGATAATATGCCCCCAGTTGTGGTAGGGTATTTTTAAAATGTCTACAGTGCTTACGAATTTGTTGACTGTGAAGGTATAAAAATATTATCTATTTTCTATTCTATCATAATTGTGCTGACTTTTCTCCTTTAGCGTGGAGTACTTTTTCCTTTCATTAAATGTATAATTCTACAAACCATCCTTGAAAGAAAAATGCACAAGTTTTAACAATATTTTTTGGGAGTCTTTTATATTCATCACATGGGTGAAATGCTAAATCTTTTTTTTTTTTCATTGGTATCAAGCGTTGGACCACATTTATTTTATTTGATCATAAGCACTCATTCCTTATGTTTACATTGTATAAGTATTGCCCCATCATTTTTATTTAAATGTTTGGGCTTTTTTTAATTTCAGATAAAGTAGAAAAGAAGTGCTACGACAAACACTCCCTCACTACTTCATCTTTGTTTTATTCTGTACATTTCATTCCAATATTACATTTAACAATCATTTTAAAAAATGAAAAGAATTTTTAACATTTGAAGCCACAATTATCATATTTTTTTCCCAACAAGTGCTTGCAAAGATAATCCTCCTGTTCTTCACAAGTGAAAATTGGTGAAAGCACGACTCAATATAAATACTTTTAGCCCATTTTCACTCTACAAGATATAGAGTATTCTCTTTTATTCCAAAGTATTTTGTTTTTTCGTCAATAGTTTATTTATAGGTACATTTTTCAATCATTAAGAAATACTTGCATACTAAAAAAAATATTATTAATTATGTTTTGAAATCCTCTGTTGAAAGTCCTTCAACTCCAGTTGAAGGATCATAAAGTTATATATAAATTAAAATATACATTAACAATATGATCCCTCTGTGGAAATGAAAGATAAATTCAAGATGATGGCATCGCTCCTAATTATTACTTTGCACGTCGTAAATCCTTAATTAACTTATATTTATTGTAATGGTTCTTGCGTCAACTTGTTATTATATTCCATTTAAACTTAATCATACCACATTCTACAATCATTTAAATTATTTTGCTTTCTTTTTTTAAAAATATCAAACATATAACGATTCAGATAATTTACCTCTCTTCGATATTCTTTCCTTCCTCCATCGAAATTCATCCAACTCCTCTGGAGGGACGATAATGTTTAATGTATTTTTAAATATACATTAACAATATGTTCCCTCTGAGGAAATGAAAGATATTCTCAAGATGCTTCCGCAGCCCCGAATCATTACCTTGCTCGTAGTTTCTTTGCCAGTATTGAGTCTCTGAAACGGAAGTAACTATCCCACAGGTGTGGTATATATACTTTTTGGTTGCTTAACACTCGATTGGAACAATTTAGTGTTCCTCTCACTTTTAAGTCACGCTTTTCAGTTGACAGGTGTTCTCATTTCCACTGTTTTAGTATGTCACGTGGTATGTAAACCTGCCTCTTTCCATCCTTTTTAACTTTCGTATAATTTCTAAAATGCTTTATTTAAATTCGTTTTTCTTATTAAAGCATTTCTATAGGCAACTTTTTTATTAATATGAGTATTAACATTCATTCCCTTTTTTATTCTGACTTATCATTCTAGTAACTTCCCTTTTATTGTAAAACTTTTTTATTATTCTTCATTACCCTAAACCCCTATTTTCCATGCATCAGTGCCAGAGATACTCTCTAATAAACTTTGAGTATTCTAATTTATATCCGACTAATATTTTATTTATTTCCATTACTCAGAGTTTTAATACATTTATTTATCTAATATTGTTAATCTTTCTTTATACACTGCAAGGGATACTATTATTTGTCTCGACACTATGAATCAGTGTTCATTTGGCAAAATTGAGAGAGAATGATTTGGTTGGTTGATGTGTTTGCAGTTACATAAGTACATATACTCTTGCAGTAAGCCAGGCTTTAGGGTATGCAGTGCTTCAAACTACTATGCATTATGCACGTAGTGGTGTAACCACCTTCACACTTGTGCTTCAGGCCTACAATTCCCCAGTCACTATCTGTATACTCCAGCAAACACAGTGTGACTGCTGTTGTAATTTCAAAATGAGTCTTTCAGTACCATGTAGTAATTCATTCACTAAAGTAAAAGTCAACCAATGAAGAATTCACCTAGTGTCTTTACTTATATTAATGTAATCATTCAGTCAGTAAGCATGTACTCATGCTGTGAGCCAGGCTTTAGGGAATGGAGTGATTCAAAGTAGTATGTAATATGCATGTAGTGGTGTAATAACCTTCACATTTGTGCTTCAGGACTACAATTCCCCTCTCACTATACATACCAGGGGTCTCCAACTAGTCGCTCGGGAGCTACTGGTAGGTCACCAGCACCCTGAAAGTACCTCTCAAAGGTGAAGACAAACCAAGCCAATCTCAGAGATTCAGTGTATATTAAAGAAGGTAGTACAGCTCATTTCACTACTCTTAAGAGTTACACACAGCCAAACCAATGGCAGGGGCTGTTTATAACACTCAAACACACACTGTGGTAGCGTATCAATTAATCAATTAGGGATGTATAGAGCGCAGCACTCACCTGTGAGGGTTTCCAGGCGCTGGGGGAGTATGTGGGGGGGATTTGTACAGCTTTGGTGATTCGAAAAGCGAGGTCTTATGGCTGTTCCTGAATGCTTTCAGTGTGGGGGTTCATCCGATGCTGAGGGGAAGTTAATTCCAAGTCTTGGCCATGATGAAGGAGAAGGGTGTGCCTCCTGTCTGGTTCTGTGGATACAGGGGATTTCAGCCAAGGCTTGGTCAGCGGAGTGGAGGTTTCTTTCGTAGTGTAGAAGGAGATTGAGGTATTGGAGTCCGGTGTTGTGGAGGGCTTTATAGGTGTGTGTGAGCAGCTTGAAGGTCACTCTTTTTTTGACGGGTGGCAAATGGAGTGCTCGTTTTTGCTAGGGAATGCTGAGGATGAGTCTGGAGGGTTTTTTCATTGAATTTTTAAGGTTTTTTAAGTGATAATTCCTAACTATAACCTGCTTGAAACCTATTTTTTTCAGTGAATTTCAATGTTTTTTTAAAAGATAATTCCAAAGTATAACCTGCCTGAAACCCAAGGTTTTTTTCAGTGATTTTGAAACATTTATTTAATAACAATTTTTTAATCTATTAATTGTTATATTTATTTCTTTGATACTGATTTACAAATGTATTTTAAATATATATCTATTGTTAGATATCTTATTTTTTAGATGACATTACACATTTTTAATATATATATATATATTTAAAAAAGTGTAATATATATATATATTATATTTTTTCAAACATTGTTATATTTTGTGTTTTCTTTTTTTTTACAATTTTTTTAGCATTCCCGGTCCCAAAGCGCACCTCTCTCGACTACTGTGCAGACCGTATATGCCATTTTACAATTGTTCTGTAGGATGCGCGTAGGGTGTGCAATGGGTGCGTATTCTCATGTGCAATTGCTATGCGACCTGTATGTGACATCAAACACATACGCAACATATGCGTATCACACCACACAGCGTGTGCTTGTTTCCGCATGACGTCATGTATGTGTTGAACGCGGTGGGTGCACGACTTCTGCGAAATTTTTCGATATAAAAAAATGTAATATTCTTTTAGTTTTAATAAACTTATATTACTTTTAAATGCAATTTTGAGAAGTCTCTCTAGATGCGTGCTGCGTGTACGCACCCAATGCGGAACCCATGTGACCAAAAAAAGAGACTTCATTGATTTATAACACTTACTGTTCTACCTATTGAAGAACCCCACCCATTTCAATTACTCTTCTTAGACCTTCCTTACGAGAAGACCTATCCTGAAAAGAACATCACTTTTTGTTCATTGGAAACCTGAACTTCTTTTTAGAAGTTCAGGTTTTTAGAGTCTGAAGTGTATGGAGTAGAGATTTGTTGATTCCAGCATTGAGGGCGTTCCCGTTGTCCAGCCTGCTGTTGATGAGTGCTTGAGTGATGGTCTTCCTTGATTCGGGGAGTGGGTCTATTTGAAGGTCTTTCTGAGTATGTGGCGGGTGTTGAAGCATGTGAAAGCTGCAGTGTTGGCCTATGGGTTTTTCATATGAAACATGTTTATCCACTTTAAATGTACTGCTGTGGTAATACCATTTGTGGCACACTGCATGTGATGATTTGAATGTTACTTCATTAGAAACATTTAATATTGATAAACGTTTTCCTAGCATTCTGCTGATCACTTCACCTGGATTTTTTGGGCGTTTACTACTGGTAATTGTGCTTAAGGTGGTCATAGTTTAATGTTAAAACATACCCCAAGCACAACCCCCACACTTCACAAACACACTACACTACCCTAAACCCTAAAACACTACCCCCAGCATGAACTTCTATACTACATAAACACCACTGCAATACTTTAAACCCTAAAACACTACCTCCTACAGTAGACGAACACCACTGCACTATCCTAAACCTTAGAACAGTACCCTCAGAACGACCCCCTACACTACATAAACACCAGTGTACTAACCTAAACGCTAAATCTACCACCAACACAACCCCCTACTCTACACAAAGACCAATGCACTCCCTAGGAGAATTGTTTTCAGTTCTGCTCATTTTTTCTCTTTCAATGTAAGCTACAATGCACAGCAAACATTGTAGGAGAAAAATAACTTCCCAATGTTTTTGTGCAGGAAGGTGTGTCTTCCTGCACAAAAACAAACTCCACATGACACAGATATTCTTACAAAGAAAAACCAAAGGAAAGGATGGACGGAGAGTTGACAATACAAGCACTCACCCCCAGTCAACTGATCTGGGTATAATCCATCACCGTTCTTTAGCCCACTCTGCCTCCACAGTTCAGACATGGCCATATGCAAATCAGTCTGATCCTGTGCCTCATGGGAACAGTCCAGCCCGAACTGCCAAGCCATGCCTTCCCTGGACTGGAAACAAGCTACCGAGGACCGGTTTCTGGCATTTCAGCCGTCTTCAGCCCGGCTTGCTTGAATCCAGTGGCAAAGTGAGCAAGAGACCCACGTCTGAGCATACCCTGCCAACTTATGGCGAACAAAGAAAAACCAAAGGAAATGATGGACGGAGCGTTGACAATACAAGCACTCACCCCCAGTCAACTGATCTGGGTTTAATCCATCACCGTTCTTTAGCCCACTCTGCCACCCCAGTTCAGACATGGCCACATGCAAATCAGTCTGACCCTGTGCCTCATGGGAACAGGCCAGCCCGAACTGCCAAGCCATGCCTTCTGTGGACCGGAAACAAGCTACCGAGGACCGGTTTCTGGCATTTCAGATATTCTTACACCATGGTGCAAGGGTGCCTGTATCTCCACATGCCCGCAGTTTAAGCAGCAGTGCAGAGGGAAGGATAGACTTCCAACATATTTATGTACATATGTTACATCTCTGTGCTTCGGAAGTAGCTCAGCCTGCTGTAGCTAAAGAGCTTACAGTGTCATGCAACAGTACTTCCTTATAGTTCTGCAGTTATACATTCACCATATATGACAAATGCATTCTTTAATTATACAGTATGTATACATTTATGTAAACTTTCACACACTAGCATATCCATTTAGTTCTTTCTTTAACCAGACTAGTTAGTTCTGAAAATACTTTTTTTTTGTTTTTTGTACTTTTATATATTTTTTGATTTTTAGAACTTCAACAGGACGAACAAAACCATGAAGAACTTTGAGGAAATAAAAAAAAACTAGCATTGATGGTTATCAATTGCTCTGCAAACTAGGTCTACTGATTGCTCCCCATAACAAATTAAACGATTGCACTTCACGCAGTGCATTCTAACTTTCCCAAATTGGGGACTTATATCTGGTGGCAATGTTGACGGTGATGCCCCAGAGGTACTTGGTATTGCGAGTGGTGGAGGTACATATTGGCGCAGTCTTCTACATTCTTCGTGAGCATAGTTGACAGGATGCATGGATTGGAGGTGCTTGCGCATACTGGCAGTGCCACAGGAGTATTTCTTGTTTGGATCTCCTCTGGACAGAACTGCCTGGCAAATGTTGCATGTTACTTTGGTGGCATTACATTTCTTTTGCCCCTCTGGAAAAAGTTAAATATTTCCATACAATGGATGTGTATCTTTTGAGAGGGTGAGGTTCTGGTAGAAATTGTTCAGTAACAAAATCATCAGAATCAGATGATTGTTGCAGTGGTGTTACCATTTTTTATTCTAAAAAAAAAGTTCAGGTTTCCAATGAACAAAAAGTGACGGTCTTTTCAGGATAGGTCTTCTTGTAAGGAAGGTCTAAGAAGAGTAATTGAAATGGGTGGGGTTCTTCAATAGTTAGAACAGTAAGTGTTATAAACCAATGAAGTCTCTTTTTTTTGTTCACATGGGTTCCCCGTTGGGTGCGTACGTGCAGCACGCATCTAGCGCAACTTCTCAAAATTGCATTTAAAAGTAATATAAGTTTATTAAAACTAAAAGAATATTATATTTTTTTATCTCGAAATATTCAATGGAAGTTGTGCGCCCACCGCGTTCAACACGTACATGACGTCATGCGGAAACGAGTGCACGCGGTGTGGCGTAATACGCATATGTTGCATATGCGCTTGAAGTCACGTACGGGTCGCATAGCATTTGCACTTAAAAATATGCACCCATTGCACACCCTATGCGCATCCTACAGAACAATTGTAAAATGGCATATACGGTCTGCACAGCAATCGAGAGAGGTGCACTTTGGGTGCAGGACTGCTAAAATAATTGTAAAAAAAAAGAAAACACATAATATAAAAATATTTGAAAAAATATAATATATATATATATATATCATTTAAAAAATATATATATATATTAAAAATGTGTAATGTAATCTAAAAAATAAGATATCTAACAATAAATATATTTAAAATAAATGTGTAAATCAGTATCAAAGAGATAAATATAACAAATAATAGATTACAAAATTGGTATTAAATAAATGTTTCAAAATCACAGAAAAAAGCCTTGGGTTTCAGGCAGGTTAGACTTTGGAATTATCTTTTAAAAAACCATTGAAATTCAATGAAAAAAACATAGGTTTCAATCAGGTTATAGTTAGGAATTATCATTTAAAAAACCTTAGAAATTCAATGAAAAACCATAGGTTTTAGGGGTGTTATAGTTAGCTGGACTTTTCACTCATACAAAACCATTGAAATTCCTCCCTTATAGTTAGTTGAACTAACTGTAACTCTCACGCCCGCAATCCACTGGTGATGATGTCACACATTACATCATTCATGACATGGTCAGTGACATCATTGATGACATCACTGATGCACCTCAATTGATATCACTGATGACATCATCCAGTGAATGGAGCCATCAAAGGCCCAGGGGACTACCACCCGCTAGGGCAGGCTCCTGCAGTGTCTCAGGGTGCCCACCCCCGGGACACTGCTGTTTGCTATGGCAGGGCGGGAGCCGACGCTCCCACCCTGTCATAGCAAACTTGGTTTGGATTTTGTAAGAGAGAGCAGGGAAACCTGCTCTCTCTTTCAAAATGCAAACCATATTGCTTTTACACATGGGGAGCTCCATGTTAGCAGTTCCCCATGTGGAAAAGCAATGCCGGCTCTTGAAGGACGCGGGGAGCTGGCTGGGACCGTGGAGGTATTGGGGCTCCCATCACGGTCCGCATCGTTGTATGTAGGCCATGGGTATGGGGTCCCCGGGGAGAATAAAAATTAGTGGTAGGTGCTATACTTTATTTTACTGTGAAATTAGGAGTCACGCATTCAGCGCAGCGCTTAGTGCGGCTCCCTGGTGTGAACGAGTTGGGTGCGCGACTCCTAATGCGTTGGGTGCGCAACTCCAAGCAAAAAAAAGTAATATTTTTCAGTTATACATGAAACTTATGTGTTTAGAACTTGGGTGGATCTAAAAAGAGCTGTTGTGTTTATTGAGAGATTTTGGTACCTATAAATAAGTACTTATGCAGAGTCTAAAGTTGATGAGGAAGACTCTGTTACCCTCATCTGTAAAATGTACACCGTCTCTCCTATAGATGCCATCCATATTGAAGCTTGGATTCTTGTGGTAAATCGACCCCATCCTATATTCTCAGAGAAAAGCAGAAACAGCTTTATTGATATGTTTCCTAGCTTTCTCAATCTGTGGACAAAATTGATTGGACCAGTTCAATTTCTGTCTTTGGCATATGTTAGAAAAGACAAAGGCAGTTTGGGGGAAAAGTGACATCAATTCTCCAAAGGTGTCCTTCACAAGCATTTCCAGACCTACCCAAATCAAAGTGCCTTAAAGGATTTAACCGGTGCCACTTTAATCCTTTCTGTCTAATCCATTTAATGTCTACATTTGGCAAAGCTAGGTCCTTGTCAATGCCTCTGTTTTCTGCATACCTTTGGCGCCAGACAATATAGCTGTGTCCCACAATCCACACAAGCATCTTGAAGGGAGGTCTGGAAGCACTCAGAAGGTGTCTGTATGTGAAATGGCAGTTTGACAACTAAGATCTTTCTAAAATGTTTGATAAGATGCAGTTTTGAGAAAAGAAAAAAAATGATTGGCTGTTTGAGAACCTTCTAGTGTGAAAAGTACGGTGATGTTTTTTAAAAGCATGTTTTTTATTGGTTAACAAAAACTGTTTGAAAGAAACATTACATAGGATAAGCTGATATTTCAAAAAGTCAAGCACACTTGCTGTTTGGATAAGCAACATTGTCTGCTGAACTTGTGACTTGTGTGCTCAGTTGAGTGTTCCATGAACTGTTACTATGGTAACAGGCAGTAAGCAGATTGGGGGTAGGGTTCAAACTTATGTCAATTGGAAAGGGTTGAAATGTGCAACCAATAGAAATGTGTGTTGGCTTTTGAGTTAATGTGGGAAGCAATGTGATTTGATATTTAAATGTATATGTGTGCCGAATGAGAGGGAAAGTTTGCCATTTTTTGGTTTTGCTAAGAGTAGAGCTGTACAGATATTCTGTATAAGAAAATCTGGTGTGTGACTGACATACTTCTTAATCTACAAATCAATTTGAAAGGTGAGTTATTAATTTGTGAGGAATTGTATGTGGTGCCTTTGTTTTTAATAAGAGTAAAGTGTTTTTCCTGCTAAAGTCCAGGGAGTAGTCTTGCTTGTATAGAATTACATTGTGAGTCTGTCTGCATTTGGGAACCATTGTGAGAGAAGCATTTGGTAACCTCATGTGTTTGCTGACAGATAGCTTTAAAATCTGTCATGTTTTCAAGTTTTAGTAGTATTAGAAGCCAGTTATTGCTTATGCATTTGCAAAATGAGTGAGGCTTTCAAACTAAAGTGCTGTATTTAAATATGTAGAATGTGTGCAGTCACCTTACCCCTTCCAAACTAGTAAATGTGTTTTGGTAAAGTCCAAGGCACAGTGTTGCTTGTCTAAAATCACACTGTGAGTCTGTGATCATTTGGGAACCTTTGTGAGAGAAGCATTTGGGTACTTCCTGTGTTTGCAGACACATAACTGCTTTAAAACTGGTCATGTTCTCAACTTTTGGTAGAATTAGAAACCAGTTATTGCTTATGAATTTGCAAAATGAGTCAGTCTTCCACACTAAAGTGCAGTACTGAAATATGTGGAATGTGTGCAGTCACCCTACCCCGTCCAGACTAGTAAATGTGTTTTCGTAAAGTCAAGGTATAGTGTTGCTTGTCTAGAATCACACTGTGAGTCTGTGTGCATTTAGGAACCATTGTGATAGAAGCATTTGCGTACTTCATGTCTTTGCAGACACATAACTGCTTACAAACCAATCCTGTTCGCAAGTTTGGTAGAATTAGAAACCAGTCATTGCTTATGTATTTGCAAAATGAGTCAGGCTTCCACACTAAAGTGCAGTACTAAAATGTGCAGTCACCTTACCACTTTCAGACTAGTAAATGTGTTTTGGTAAAGTCCAAGGGATAGTGTTGCTTGTCCAGAATCACACTGTTAGTATGTGTGAATTTGGGAACAATTGTGAGATAAACATTTGGTTACTTCAAGTCTTTGCAGACAGATAACTGCTTTAAAACCTGTCATGTTGTCAAGTTTTAGTAGAATTAGAAGCCAGTTACGGCTTATTCATTTACAGAATTGAAACAGGCATTCACAGTAGAATGCATTAGTCAATTATGTAAAATGTGTGCAGTCATTTTACCCTTTCCATACTAGTGAATCTGTTCTGATAAAGTCCAAGCAACATTGTTGCTAGTCTAGAATCACCCTGTGAGTCTATTTGCATTCGCAAACCATTGTGAGAGGAGCATTTGGGAACTTCATGTCTTTGCAGACACATAACTGCTATAAAACCTGTCATGTTGTCAAGTTTTACTTGTATTAGAAGCCAGTCACTGCTTATGGATTTGAAAAATTAGTCAGGTTTTCACACTAGAGTGTAGTTCTGAAATATGTAGAATTTGTGCAGTCACCTTACCTCTTCCGGACTAGTGAATAGTGTTGCTTGTCTAGAAGCACACTGTGAGTCTGTGTGCATTTGGGCAACCATTGTAAGTAAAGCATTAGGGGCCAGATGTAGGTGAAATAGATTTACCGATTTTAAATTACCGAATTTTACCGATTCGGTAATTAAAAATCGGTAAATCTATGGGGTCAACATGTAGGTATTCCAGATGTGCTGGAATACCGATTCGGAAGAAGCCCATAGGAATGAATGGGCATTACCGATTCGGTATTTACCGAATCGGTATATACCGATTTTCACAAGGGTGCAGGGGGTGTCACTTTGACACCCTCTGGCACCCCCAAAACAGGCTCGGGTGCCATGTGGCAGGCATACATGCCCTAAGGGCAGGTCTGCCTGTCACATGGCATAGGTGTGCATGCACACATGTGCATGCACACCGGATTCGGTATTTTACCATCAAATTGGATTTGATGGTAAAATACCGATTCGGTAAGGCTCCTGGGTCCCACCTACATATGGGTGGCTCAGATGCGGTAAATTTACCGATTTTTTATTTTACCGAATCGGTAAAATTACCGATTCGGTAATTTTACCGATTCGGTAAAATAATGTCCCCTACATGCCAATCACCTATTTACCGATCGGTAACGGCCGAAAACACAGATTTTCGGCTGTTACCGACCGACCTACATTGGGCCCTTGGTAATTTCATGTCTCCTTGTACTACTCTAATCATTCAGTCTGTATCCAAGTACTCATTTTTTTTTTAACATCATTTTTATTGCATCACCAATATAAAAGTACAGACAAGATATTCAACAAAATGAGTATGACATGGACCAGTTCAGTTGAATACATTCGTTTTTCGTCCGGGGAGCTCTCCCCGCTTGCGCTGTGGGCAGCTTCATCTCCGTCTTGGTCTCATACTTCTTACATTGTCTGACCGCTTCATTGTGCCCATAATCCTGGAATGCTTTTGTGTTTTACGCCCCTCCCCCTCCCCAATTTTCGGTACCCCAACATCCCTCCAAACCAGCTTCCTACCCGCCCTCCCCCGTGGTCGCGCTGCGCTCGAGTAACCATGTATCAGTGCCTGGTGTGTTGCAGGAGGAAGCAAACAATCGCTAAGGTGTGTTCTCCTGTATCGTGTTAGGGCCTGCTCCGGCTAGTTCGCTCTCGCCTTCCTGCCCCTCATCGTCCACATCCCTGAGCGCCTGCACCATCACTTCCCATGCAGTCGCCCTTTCCAGTGCTTTCTCATCATTCGACCTCCAGGCCATCTGGTATCGTAGGGTACTATCACACGCGGCCCATCTCAGACACTCCCCATACCATCTTTTATACGTGGGCCCCACTCTGGACTTCCAATTTCGTGTGATCTCCCGCTTGGCCAGGATAAGCCCTAAATCTATAAATTTACTTGACATCGTATTTCTAGGTGTGTGTGGGAACCAGTGAAGGATGCCAACTGCCTTAGTGTATTGGATATCCCTGTCCGTCGCCCCGTTAAGGGCCCGTCCAACTTCCTGCCAGTAGTCGCCTAAAGAGGGACAATCCCACAGCATATGACAGAAATCCGCCCCCGCTGTATTACATCTGGGGCAAGCAGCGTCGGTCGCCCCAAAGTACTGTTGGATTTTCCCGGGCGTAAGGTATGCCCTGTGGATAACATAGAAGTGGATTAATTGGAACCTGGCATTCCTCGAGCTCTTCCGCGCCCTCCTCAGCAGTTGGCCCCAGGTCGTGTCTGGTATCTCCACCTGGAGGTCCAGCTCCCACTTGGCCTTCAGGGCTGCCAGAGGTTGCAAGGCCTCCCGCTGCATCCGCGAGTACAGGCATGTGACGGCCTTAAAGGTTCCCGCCGCCATCATGGCGTACTGGCAGGCCATTGAGGTACCTGGTTCCTGCAGCCCTTCTCCCCAGTGGGCTCGCATGGCGCCTGTGACTGCCGCGTGCAGCAGATAGTCACCCCTCGGTAGGTCAAATCTCTCTTGCAGGTCCCGAAACGGCAGCAACACCCCATCTTCGTAGAGGTCACCCAGCACGTGTACTCCCGCCTCCTCCCACCCGAGCAAGCGTGACCAGTCACCTCCATGTGGGAGGGCAGTGACCATTCCCAACGGTATTTCGGGGGCGTACATAAGGCGGACACCCGCCCGCTTACGGGCCCGGTCCCAACATAGACGGAAAGTCTGCTCCTCGACCGTCAGGTCTCCCACTCGGAGTTTCTGGTGCAGCGTGATATAAGCCAGAACGTGACGCGGGGTGCCTTCGACTCTCGCGTCCTCGGGACCTCTATAAACTCTTGCCACCTCCTGAGTAAAAGACTGCAGCTGGGCAGCGAGGTAATATCCTTCGAAGTCCGGCACTGCCATACCTCCCTCATCTTTGGGGCGTAGCAGCGTGTCGAGCGCTATGCGTCTCCTGCCCGTGCCCCACAGGAACGCTATAATCAGTGACCTCAGGCGTTTGAAAACCGAACTCGGGATCCATACCGGCAGTGTCCTAAAATAGTACAAAAGCCTGGGCAGGGCTATCATTTTAAGCAGGGAAATTCTACCAGCCAGAGAGAGCGGTAGAGTCGCCCAGAAGTCCATAGATCCACGCAGGGCGTTAATACAGCGAGTTACGTTGCCATCCAGCAGGTCGGACGGGGTGTGGTAAACATAAACCCCTAGATAATGTAGGCAGCGCGGCTCCCACCGGAGTTCCTGAGCAGTGAGTGGGCACGGCTCTCCCGGCCTCAGGGGAAACAGACAGGATTTAGGCCAGTTGACCCTCAGGCCCGATAACCTACCGAACTGCTCCAGTAGCCTCCGCGCCCCCTGAAGTTCGGCGCCGGCATTGGCCAAAAACATCAACAAGTCATCCGCATAAAGGGAGATGAGGTGCGGCCTCCCCCTAAAAGGCAAACCTGCGTAGTGGCGGCCCAGTCTGGCTACCGCAGCGAAGGGTTCCATTGCTAACGCAAACAGTAGCGGGGACAGGGAACAACCCTGTCTAGTGCCACGCCTGATCGGGTATTGTCTCGAGATCAGCGCACCCACCCGGACCCTCGCCACCGCCTCAGTATAGAGGACCTTGGTCCACTGTATATATCCGTCTCCCAACCCGAAGCGGCGCATCACCTCATACAGGTATCCCCATTCGAGGCTGTCAAATGCCTTCTCAATGTCGATGGACAGGACAAATGGGGAGATGGTGTCTGGCCAGTCCACACCCATCAGTCTCGTGAGTCTGCGGATGTTATGAGTGGTGTTGCGTGTCGGTATGAAACCGCACTGGTCACCATGAACCAGGCTCGTCATGTGCACCAGCAATCTGTTGGCCAGAATTTTACTGAGGATTTTGTAATCCGTCGTCAACATAGATAACGGACGGTACGAGGACAGCGCCGCACCCTCTCTGCCCGGCTTCAAGAGTGGGATCATAAGGGCCTCGCACATAGAGCCCGGGAGTCGGCCCTTCTCCTGCGCCTCATTGTATACCTCGCGCAGCCGTGGAGCAAGATGCTCTAGGTATTTGCCATAAAATTCGATCGGTAGACCGTCAAGGCCCGGGGTCTTGTTTCTAGCCATCTGTTTTACAGCACAACCTATTTCTCCGAGGGAGATTGGCCGCCCTAACTCTTCTGCCTCCGAGTCCTCCACTCGCGGCAACTCTAGCCCGTCCAAGAACTCCTCAAGCTCCTCCGCCCCTCCCGTATCACCACTCAGATAGAGCCCCTCATAATAAGCTCGGAACTTGTTCAGGATCCCGGGTTGGGTGTGGCAAGGCTCCTCCCCTGGCTCCTGTATCCTCATGATCGGCCCTCCCCCCCGGATAGGGTTAGCAAGCCAAGCCAACATCGCTCCCGCCTTATCACCTTCCGCATGCGCCCTCGTCACGTACGCCTTGTGGTCGAAGCTACGCAGCCGCTCTAGCTCTACCGCCAGCCCCTCCCGCGCCCCGCTAAGCCCCTCCTGCAATTCTGGGTGATTCGGGCGCCTCTTCTCAAGATCCCTCAGCCGTGTCTCAGCCTTGTCTAAGTCATCCAACAAAGTCTTCCGTGCCCCTGCCGTGTGCCCAATACAGTGTCCCCGCACCACCACCTTGAAAGCATCCCATTCAACCGCCCTCGTGGAAGCCGAACCACTGTTCTCCTCAAAATACCTCTCGATACGGTCACTCAGGGCCTCCCTGAACAACAAGTCGTCCAGGGTGTCAGGTTGCAGGCGCCATGTTGGCACGCAGTTAACAGTCACCATCCATTCCAGAGACATCAACAAGGGGTTGTGGTCCGATATCGTCCTTGCCAAGTATTCCGCCCCTCCCACCGCTGGGAGCACACATTCCGAACAAAGAAACGCATCCAGCCTCACATGTAAATCATGCAGGTGCGAGTGAAAGGAGTAATCCCTAGTGGTGGGGTGCAACGCCCTCCATGCATCCGTGAGGGCCCAGCTCTCCTGCCATTCTAATCTACGCTTGGCGATCCTATGTGCTGGGGACGCGCGTAGCGGGGGATGGGACCTATCTAGTAGCACATCCTCAACCGAGTTGAAGTCCCCCCCCAGGAGGACCGGCCCCGCCAAGTAACCCGCCAATTTGCCCGAGACGTTAGACAAGAAAGCGGGCAGGTCTACATTAGGAGCATACACATTGCAGAGCGATATCATCCTGCCTCTCAGCCTTCCTTCCACCGCCACATATCTGCCCTCTGGGTCTATCGATGACTTCGAGACTTGGAAGGGGACCCCCGCCCGTATCCAAATCAATGTCCCCCTCGCAAATGCTGAAAATGTCGTGTAGAATAACTGCCCCCTCCAGCGCCTTTGTAGAGCCGCCCCTTCCTGCTTATTTAGGTGCGTCTCCTGCAGGAACGCTATGTGAACCCCCCTACGCTTGAGGTACGCCTGAACCTTATGTCTGCGCGTCATGGACTGCATGCCCCGCACATTCCAGGTCACACATTTCAACGCTCCAGTACTAGCCATTCCCCCCTACACAACCGGACCATACAACAAAGAACAGTGTTCGCCTAAGTCCCGCGACCACAGGCCCTCCCCCCCACCCTCTCCAAACAGGAAGCCAAACCCCTCCAACAACTACAACCCCTTGAGCAACCCCAACTGCTCGCAACTCCCACCCCCCCAGGACAGGCCCCCCCGCAACTGGAAGTACCCCCATCCAAACCAACACTCCCGATCACCCCTCAAGGAAAGGTGGTAATATTCGCAGTCCCCACTGCGATGACCTTAGGGGCCAGTAAGGCGCGGCTCAATGCTATAAAACCTCCAACAAATCAGCCCCGCGCGCTCCACCCCACAATCCCCACATTACAGATCCCCAAAACCTCAATCAATGTCTTTCCACTGCTGCGGGTCCATCGCCCCGGTGTCCAACCAACGAGTCCATTCCGCCAAACCAGTTCAACACGCCTCCAGTATCTCTCCCGAGGTCTGCGGCGTCACAATAGGGCCCCGGGCTCCACCAAATTCCGATTGTCCTGTCTCTGAGCCCGTTCCCGGGGCCTCCGAATCCGTGCCCTTCCCAGACTGAGTCCTGGCAGCTCTAGATAAGTCCACCACCGCCTGTAGGGCCGCCTGCCTCTCCGCCTCCGTCTGCGACATCGAGGGTTTCCCGGTCCTCTTGCGATTCTTTCTGATCCGTTGGGACTGTCTGATCGGCTTTTCCATCTTGGCCTCTTCCTCCCTGGCCTTAGCACCGTCCGTTCCTGCCTTATAAGTATCCCACCAGTCCCATGCATCCGCGGAAGTCGTAAAGAATAAAGACTTTTCGTCCACCACCACTCTTAGCTTGGCTGGAAACAACAGGGAGTACTTGATGCCTTCCTGGCGGAGCTCGCGCTTGAGGGACAAGAAGTTTGCCCGAAGTCGCTGAGTCTCAAACGTGTAGTCCGGGAACATGGTGACTCTGTTGTTTTCCACTTGAAAGGGCCCTGCCTCTCTCGCCCTCTGTAAAAGCCAGTCTCTGTCCCGGTAATGGAGCAACTTGAACACCACCGGGCGAGGAGGAAGGCCCAAGGCTGGCGGACGCGCCGGAACTCTATGTGCCCGCTCCAGGGAGAAGAAGGGGGATAGGCCTTCAGGTGCCACCTCCGTCCGCAGCCAGTTATCCAAGTAGCCCACCATGTCGTCGCCTTCAATTTTCTCCGGCAGGCCCACTAGGCGTACATTGTTGCGCCTGTTCCTGTTTTCTGCATCCTCGGCCCTCCTTTCCAGTACCTTCAGACGGTCCATCACGTCGGCCATCTGGGCCTTCACCGTTGCCTGGGCCGGGGCTAAGTCCTTAACCGTGGTCTCCACGGATTTCACCCTGTCCTTAAGTTTGTCGTGGTCGGCCTTCAGGAGGCCCAAGCCCGTTGCCACCTGAGCTATATCTTGCTGTAGGGCTTCCTTTGTGGTGGCGATGGCTTCCAGGATGCGATCCTGCATCCGCTGTAATGCCGCCTGGTCTCTCTCTGCTCCTTCCGCCGCCTCAGTGTCGGTCGCGCCATCCCCCTTCCCCTTCGGTTTCCCCATCTGGGCCGGGATGGGCGGTGGTCCTCAAATATGTTCCTGGTCGTCCTCCGAGCGTCGCCGGGCACCGTCCTCCGGCCGGGTTCTCAGGTCCAGAAATGTCACCAAGAGGCAGGAAGCACCGAGCGGTCGTGGCTCGGCCAGCGCCAGTCGCGCCTGAGATCCGGGGTTCTCGTCTCCGAGTCACTGTCGCACCGTTGTCGCCCCAATCAGGAGACGGTCCTCAACCACCGCCCAAGGGCGCGCCCAAAGTTCTACCAACACCTGGGGAGAGGCGCGACACGGCCGCCAGCACCTCTAGCGTGTCCGGGAGCGGTCTTCAGTGGGTCTCCGGGCAGATGTCTCCGTCACAAGCGATCTCATGCCATCGCCGCCATTTTGGGGTCCGCGACTTCTCGGCCGAGTTCAGCTTTCGAAGTTAAGTTACTGCTGCGGGAAGGCTCGGTGTCGTCTTCCGCGTGACCCGGACCCTCCGCAGTACCGTCCAGTACCGGATAATGTCCTTTATCTCGGGGTTCGAATGAGTTTTCAGGATATTTTCCGGGATCGGGCACGGAGCTCCGAGCTCACGCTGCCTTCCTCCTCGGCATCCAAGCCACGCCCCCCCCTGTATCCAAGTACTCATGCAGCGATCCAGGGCCTTAGCACATGGACTGCTTCAAACACCTATGCTCTATGCATGTAGTACTCTAACCACCTACACACTTGTGTTTCAGGCCTACAATTCTCCAGTCAGTGTCTATACACTTCTGCAAACACCCTGTTACTCCTCTTCCACTCTTTTAGTGACTCTTTCAGCACCAAGTACTAATCCATTCACTGCAGTAAAATACAACCAATTATAAATTCACCCAGTGTCTCTCCTGTACTGTAATCATTCAATTAGTACCTAAGTACTATTATTCTATTAAAAATATTTATACAGCGCACTATCACCGTCGGTTTCTTGGCGCTCTTGATAAAGATAGCGGAGGTCCAGGGGTGGATTAGTCGTATGCAGCTTGAAAGAGCAGAGTTTTCAGGAGAGTACGGAAACTATCGTACTTAGAACACAGATGGAGAGATAGGGGCAGGGAGTTCCAAGTAGAGGGAGCCAAAACAGAGAAGCACAGGCCTCCGTGCTTTTTTCTTTTAAATCTGGGGACCTCAAGAAGGTTCAGAGATGCAGAGCGCAGAGCTCTGGCAGGAACATGACGGGACAAAGCTGATGTAATGAACTTAGGGGCTGCGTCTTCTAAGGCCTTAAAGGTGGTGCATGCCAGTTTAAAGATACACCGTTTTGAGACAGGGAGCCAGTGTAAACTGCGGAGTAGGGGAGTGACGTGCTGGTGTCTGGGCTGGCAGAAGATCAAGCAAGCAGCTTGATTCTGCACCAACTGAAGTCGATGAAGGTGACATGCGGGAATTCCTGCGTACAAGATGTTGGCGTAGTCGAGCCTGGAGGTGATGAGGGCAATGACTACTTGGGTCAGGGCTTCTTTGTTCAGAAACCTATTGATCTTGCGAATACGCCTAAGATGGAAGAAGCAGGCAGAAGTTACCGCGTTGATGTGGGGTCTCATAGAGAGATCTTGAGAGATGGTCACCCCCAGGCTTTTGACAGAGCTCACGGGAGTTGGTGCCGTCCCCAGAGATGTAGGCCAAAAGGAAGCGTTCCATGGGTGATTGGGGCCGCCCACCAAGACGAGCTCAGTTTTGGTGGGGTTTAGTTTTAAGTGACTGTGGTACATCCACTCAGCTATGGTTAGCATGGTGGACTGGAAGTTAGTGCAGGAGGAGGGGAGGGAGTCGACAGGGAAAATTAACTGCAGATCATCAGCATAATTGTAAGTTGTGACCGGGAAGTTGCGGAGAGTGACAAGCAGTGGTTGAAGATATAAATTAAAAAGAAGAGGGGATAGTACTCATGCAGTGATCCAGGGCCTTAGCACATGGACTTCTACAAACTCCTATTCAGTATGCATGTAGTCTTATAACCACCTACACACTTGTTTTTCAGGCCTACAATTCCCCAGTCAGTATCCATACATTGCTGCAAATACCCTGTTACTCCCCTTGCACTCCTCTAGCGACCCCTTCAGCACCATGTATTAAACCATTCAATGCAGTAAAATACAACCAATTATAAATTCACCCAGTGTCTCTCCTTGTAGTACTGTAATTTTTCAATCAGTACATAAGTACTCATGCAGTGATCTCGGGCCTTAGCACATGGAATGCTACACACTCCTATGCACTATGCATGTAGTCCTCTAACCACTTACACACTTGTGTTTCAGGCCTACAATTCTCCAGTCAGTATCTATATACTCCTGCAAACACCCTGTTACTCCTCTTCCACTCCTTTAGTGACCCTTTCAGCAGTATGTACTAATCCATTCACTGCAGTAAAATACAAACAATTATAAATTCACCCAGTGTCACTGTGACAAAACTAAACCACTTATAAATTCACCCAGGCTTTCTCCTTGTAGTACTCTAATTATTGTTTTGGTACTCAAGTACTCATACAGTTAGCTAGGCCTTAACACATATGCTTGTACAAACTCCTGTCCACTATGTATGTAGTCGTCTAACCACCTACAGACTTGTTTTTCACATCTTTAATTAGTCAAACAGTACCCATACACTCCTGCAAACACCCTGTCACTCCCTATGCACTGTTCCAGTCAGCCACTCAGCATCATGTAGTAATCCAACCACTGCACCAAAACACAAACATTTATACATTTTTCCAGGCATTATCTTTGCAGGACTGTAATCTTTCAGTCAGTGTGTAAGTACTCGTATAATGTCCCAGGGCTAAACACAAATACTGGTACAAACCATTGGCCATTACACATGCAGACCTGTAATCACAAATACAATTATGTATACACCTTGAATTACAATTTCAATTAGTAATGACAAAAGGAAGTGGTTAAATGGTTTTTATATAGAATGTGTTTGTATAGCAATAGAAAAGTATAATTTATAAATTTATTGAAATATATTTATTTATGTTTATTTTTTACAGATATTATTGATCATCACTAAAATAAAGTTATCATGACTGAAAAATCAAGAAGAGAAAAGGACAACAAAAAGACAATTATCTGAAGAAAATTCAACAACCAGTATTGGATGACCAACATCACGTGGGTAAAAAGAAGAAGTCTTCCAGTAAGACAACAAAGGAATTCATTAAAAAAATGTCAAAGCCTAGAAACAGTGGGCAAAATGTGCAAACTTCTGAAAATGGTTTCACCAGAAAAAAGAATATGAATAACAGGAAAGGAAAAAAAGAAAATTTACATTCAAGAGATAGATTCCATGTATGGTAAAAGAAGGCAAAATCAGTATAAAGGAATCCGTAAAAACATTTGTTATAATAGAGTGTTTTTAAGTTGCTCAAACATGTGAAAAAATATAGAAAAAGAGCACTATTTTATAAAAAGAAGAAGCATATTGAATCCATTGTTCAAAAGACTTTTGAAGTAAAAAGGAAACTTCATTTTAGCTTTAAACAGAATTTGATCACTAGATAAACCAATCCATTTAATGAAGGCCAAAAGTAAGAGGAAAAGAGTAATTAACAGAACTAATTTTTGTCATTTTTTGGGGTGAATGGAAACACAGTTCAAGTTTAGAGCCTTTCTTTAATGAAGAGAGTTATTTTAAGACCAATAATTTATTGCATGCAGTTGATACCAGTGTTCGAGCTTATGAGGTTAGAAATGGTTGTCCAATTGAGAAAGAGAAGATGGTTCCCAGAAATGCAGAAAAGGTGTTAGCTGATGAAGTTCTAGGGAGATGTCCTAAAGCCCCAGTGTACACTTGGGATTGCAGTAGTATTTGTAGTGTACAACAAGAATCTATTGATATTTTACGCAATTTCTTACGAGAATATAGTAAAAAAAAAGTGTTAAACAAAAGATTAAGATATTGCAAAAACTAGACCCTTGCAGTGTGAGAAAAACACTGGTTTGCAAGGTCATTCTCTGGCTTGTCTTCCTGGAAAAGTATATCAAAGTGTTATTCACCATTTCAGGATGTTAGCAGTACATCATTCTCAAATGCGGAAGTTAGTCAGAAGATTGTATTATGCAAAAAGTCCAGCATAATGTTAAATGAGTTGAACAGTGCTCTTTTGCATGGATCAGTTTCAGATGTGAAGAAAGTTTGTGATGAAATTGAGTTCTGTCACTTTGGTCCTGAACAAGAGAGTGCAGAAACTGACACAATAATAGAAGAACATGTTGAAGAGAATGTGCAACATAGTACTACAAAAAATTATGAAGAACAAATTATAAAGTTTAAGGTGATTTCAGGTGAAAGTCCAAAATATTCTTGTATTTGTTGTCGTCAAACTCAGTATAAAAATCAGACTAGGACTATTGATCTGTATTTAAAAAGAGAAAGAGAAAATAATGATACGTGGAAGGAATTTCCAACTTATTTGTTGGTAGAGAATTGTTTTGATTTGGGTTCTGATCAGCATATTAGTACATATTGGTGTATTAAATTAGATGAGAATAAAATGCCCGCTAGAGCTGTGCATAATAATCTAGAGTTGGTAACTTATCCTTCAGAACTGATTGATTTGAATACCTATGAGTCTATTCTCATTCAATGTGTGCACCCATTTCAGGCTATTGTTCGTATGGAGCCCAAAACAGGTAAATTGCCTCCTTCAGATTTACAGAGAGTTGTATATATAACTCTAGTTTTAAAGAAAAATATTGAAACTATTGGTGTAGAGAATGTAGAAAATGAAGCATTAGTTATTCTAGGTAATGGCGTTCCTACTAAGAATAAGAAAATCTGGCAAGGATTAGTGGATGTTAGGAAAGTGCAAAAGGCAACATTGTATCTGATAAAAAACAATGAGTACTATAAAAATGTGTATGTGGGAGAAGAAGAAATTCTTTTCGCAGAATATACTGAAACGTCAAGTGGACAAATTGAAAAAGTGGATAGAAGTGAAGAAATCTATGAATATTACAGTGTACATCCGCTTCATTCCAAAGAAGTGATGGGGAATACTATTGAGTTATTCCAAATTAAAAAAAGCAAAGGGAAGTTCCATGAGGGTATGGCAAAAAAGCTTGGAAGCTTGTTGTTTTCTGCAGTTGTTCCCAACAGGAAAAGGTGGACGATATGATGAATGACCTGTGCAGATTCCTGTATCTGAATATCGGACAACAAGACTGTATGCAGAAGAGTCAAGATACTGACAATGTATCCCATATATATGTCATCTTTTGTTTGAGAGTGACTTGTCTGGACTTTCATATGCAGTCAATCACATATTGAAAACAGGAGTACATCTTCAAAATCTTTCTGCAAAGAAATTTATGGATAAAGTACATCAGAGAGATGATCATTTAGAATCTCAGCTGACTAATCTGATGGCATGTCAGCGTGGCACTAATGAGTATAGGTACCGTCGTCATGGAGAACTTAAATGTATGCTAAGGAACTTAGGAACTCCTACGTGGTTCCTTACCCTAAGCTGTGCTGAATATGTTTGGGATGATTTACTTGAATTTCTTCGAGAGGCAAATTCAAATATGAAAAATATTGAATACAAGACTCCTGGAGAATTATGCTCTTTGGATCCTGTTAATGTATGCAGGTATTTCAATCATAGATTTGAATCTATGATGTCTTTTATCTGCAATAAAAAGAATCCTCCTCTTGGAGAAGTTGTGGATTTCTTTTGAAGAAAGGAGTATCAAGCTTGAGGTGCTCCTCATATACATATTCTGATATTGATCAAGGATGCCCCCAAATTCGGAACTGATTCCAATGATACTGTTTTATCTTTCATTGAAGAATATGCCACATGTGCCATACCCAAAAACACAGAATAAAACAACTTAAAAAACAACAAGTCTTACGATTCCAAAGCCATCGTTGTGTAAAATACTGTCGATGAAAGTACAAGTCTGAGGAAAAGTTTCATACCAAATGTTGTTTTGGATTTCCACATCCTGTAATATCCAAAGGAAGAGTAAACAGTTTTATGTCAGCTCTGAGACATACCATCACTAGAAAGTCTCCAAAAAATACCTACAATGTGAGAAGATGTGAAGAATCAAAATACATAAATGATTACAATCCGGTTATTCTCTCTTTGTGAAATGCTAACATGGATAGTCAGTACGTAGCGGATAATTCCATTGCTGTCGCTCAGTATGTAACATCCTACATTACAAAGTCAGAAAAGACGAAATTGAAAGAAATGTGGGAAGAGATTTCTCATTAGAAGAGTCTAAGAAAGAAATTATATAGTTTCAGTTTGAAGATGTTTTCCCATCGAGAAATTGGAGCGCATGCATGCTCAGATTGGTTATCATCTGCAAGTTTATACTCCAAATCTAGAAGAATCATTTGGGTGAGTCTAGGTCTTGATGCAACGCGAAATCGAGTACTTAAATCTGTAAAAGAAATTGAATATCTAGCAGAAAAAAGATCCGTAAAATACAGATATTGTGAAAACAAATATGTTGGACACATATTATCCAAATAGAAGTTATCATCTTGAGAACATATGTCTCTATGAAGTGCTGCAAAACTACACTTTTAAACGGAGAACTACAGAAAACATCAATGATGGAAACTATGTAGTGATTGGTTCCGAAGGATGTTTGGTGAAACAAAAGAAAGGAAATTTTATTAATCACAGGAAACTGAGTTGCGACACTCCTGATAAAAGGGAATTTTACTATTTAGCACTCTTGCAACTGTTCAAACTGTGGTGTTCAGAATTGGAATTACTTGGAGATTTTCAGAGCTATGAAGATTCCTTCAATGCTTGTAAAGATACCATAGAATGTACTGTTTTTGCAAATTATGTGAAAATGTAGAATGATGAAATTGATCAAGAAGCTACTATTGCAGCTGAGATTGCTAGAGACAGTTCTCAAGGCAGTCAAAGTTCTGCTCCACTGAGTCAAGATCCACTAGGACAACCAATTTTTGAACATGAAGCAGCAATCACCATGAATGAGGTGGAAACAGCAATGCATCAAGCTCAAGAACATATTATGGACTTAGCCAACTTGGAAGAACAACTAAATGTTGAACAGAAATAAATATATCAGCAAGTGAGACAACAGATTGACCATGAATTTTTTCATGACAAGAAAGAATGTGCTTGCACATCATTTCAACCTATCCGAATGTATGTGAGTGAACAAGCTGGAACAGGAAAAAGTTTCTTAATTAAAGAAACCCACAGAAAACAACTGACTCACATTTGTCTTGTGTTGTAACTGCTCCAACTCAGTTGGTAGCCCACAACTTTAAAGGAATTACATTGCATCGTTTACTTATGCTACCTGTGGAGCATGTAAACAAATTGGAATATCACAAGCTATCTGGAGAAGCTTGTTATGAAGTTTCAGGTGTGCTAAAGAAAATGAAACTTCTGATTATTGATAGGTTAAGCATGGTCTCAAACTTAATGCTTGCTTTTGTGCATTTAAAAATGCAGCAGAATCTTAAAACAGAGTCCAAAATCTAGTAAGTAATAAGAACTAATAGGAATCACTATTAGCAATGTAAATAATAGACTTAAGGGAAGTATAGTGAGCTTTTTAACTTTTTATTTTTCAGCGCCCCTTAACAATGAGATATATGGATGTTGTGGGTGAGTTGAGGTTCCTTTCACTTTTTCGTTTTCAGGTGTACATACAAACTTTATGTCGCCTATTATACAACTTTGATCCTATGATTTATAATTACCGCATTATGAATAATAATAATGTGGTAAATTGTTTCTTTAGGACGTTTCTGATTTAGAGACAGGTATACCAGGAATGAAGATATATTCATACCTATGTTCTATATAGGTGAGTGAGTCCTTTATATTTAAGTCTGGGTAACGTAATTAGCATGCGTACTCAATAGGTTTAAACCTTAGATTGATACTTAATTTCTGGTGAACATTATGGACGATGGTTCTAGTTATTAATATAAGTATAACTTGACTAGGAGGATTTTTACTCTGAAATGGCTTCTGATGCGATCTGTAGGAGTTGTTGTTTATATGATTGGGAGTGTTAATTATAATGTCTGGTTTATACTTAGACATATGCCAAGGTAACATAGAGTGGAGGTGGAACGTACAGGAGAGGATTACTATTTTCCAGGTGAATATTGGCAACTACCTCATGTTATGATGTTACTGGGTTATAAGGTGGTTACAGAACTTCACATTCCTATACTGACTGAAGTCTTTTGTGGGATATCTTTGCTCTCTGAATTTCTCACATATAATACCCACATGACAGTTTGCACAAAATATTGATTCCTTGAGGTGAAGGGGACTATACTTTTCTCTCCTGCAAACTCTACAAACTTGAAATATTCTAATGCGGGGCAATATATATTCTTGTTACAGCCCTGAGGAAGTCTGGTGTGATATTTACACACGACGAAACACGTGTTGGCAACAATATTATCCTCACTGAAACTGATGTATTGAAGATTGACAATCTGAAATTTGGAATTTACAAGGAACTTTGAATAAACCTTTGAAGAGGATCAAGAGACATTCATTTTGTTTAATTTGATTTACAAATTACTGTATCTTGTGGACTGCTGAGTAATTTGAAGCAATTGAATATTTTTTCAGTATACTGGATTTAATATATAGTTGTGTGCTCAGAGGTATATCAAACTGTTCATTTCTGTCTGTGACAGAAAATGTGGGGTGTTGGTTACACGCCCTTCCTTTAGATGCACCACATTTAGATATAGGACAAAGCATACATTATCCCTGATATATAGAGAGGAGCGCCCTGAGATTGTTAGTATCCAACCTTTTAAGTCTTAGAGTCCAAAATCTGATTGAATAAGTGCACGTTTTGCCTTTAATCCATTTTGGGTTTGTAGACCCTGGTTTTTCGATCTTAGGCTGCAAGAGAGAAAAATTATTGTGCACTCCTTTATGGAAAGGGCGGCCTTGATGCCAGCATTTTTAAGAATAAAAAGTAAAGTCATAATAGGGCAGGTGGCGCACACCCTGATCCCCAGGGTTTAGTTGGGGCCCCCAAGAGGACACATTGACTAGATTTAAGGAAACAAACTACATTTTTGACACAGATATTGCAAACCCCCGGACAGGGAGCACACAGACCTCCTCTTTGTGCCCCACACCTCCCCTAGTATGTACTCTTTGTTGCTCATGCCTACATGTAGCTGCTCTGTGGGACTCTGTGTTCTATTCAGTCCGTTGCTACCCTGCCACAAACCTTCTGTCTTCTGTGTGTTCTTCCACTCACAACCACTCCAAGCAACTCCATCCCACATGCAGACCTATTGTACATGACCCTACAGCCTATGTGTGAGCCTTCTCACGTACTAAATATTCTCTGTGTACTCCTGCTTCTTCTCTATTGTGCCCTGGTACAATGGAGCTCTATCTGTGTGCCCACCACATCTACAGCTCATGTGCAGCCCTTCATCCCCTCAGCAGCTTTTCTGTGTGACCCCCAGACCCTGCATCTCCTGCATGCACTTTTCTGGCCTTCTCTTGGAGACCCTTTGTGTGCATTCCAGTCAACAACATTGCCAAATCAATAGATTTGAATGCTTTAAAAAACATGCCAGACCAACCGCTTTGCCACTATTGTTTTAGATGTCTGCAAATGTTCATGAACGTTCAGAGAGTTTTTTTAAAGAAATTAGCCTGGGAGTGGTGGGATAATTCTTTCACAATCCCAGATAAGTGGGCTCATTGTTTCAAACCATCTCTTCCAATGTTTCAGTGTTGAAAGTGTGACTTTTTTTCACTTCACCCTTTGGCATGGTGAGTGGGTTAACGTGTAAGCTCTAACGAAAATAAAGCATTTGAAAAATGCAAGAAGTGTAGTAGGGAACAATATTTACTAATGCTGGGCCTCAAATGTCAAAAAAACATTGCTTGACAAGCTGACTTGGTTAGAAACACATCAACATGGCTTTCATAAAAAATAGTTCCAGAAATGTTTTTGTATATTTTGACAGAATGTTTCTCACTGTTAACAAATGATTAGAAATTAGTCTTTTAGGGCCATATGTGTCGAAAAAGAGTTTTGTGATTCTCTAATCGCGATTTTTTTGCGAATCGCAATTAGAGAATCGCAAAATGCAATGTATGTAGGATTCGCTAAAAATTTTGCAAATTGAGATTCGCAATTAAGGAATACCTTCCCTTTCATTCCTATGGGCTAGGAGGCCCATAGGAATAAATGGGAAGACATTCTCAAATTGTGTTTACCAATTAGAGAATTGCAAATTGAGAATGCAATTTCAACATTGCAAGGGTCCCAAAAGGACACCCTGTTGCACCCCTGAATTATGCATGTGTGCACATTTTTCGCATATACATGCCCTAAAGGCATGTATGTGCGACATATGGCACTCTTAAAAATCAAAAAAGTGTTTTTTTAAAGAAAATCGCAAATTACTACTAACTTAAAGTTGGTAGTAATTTGCAATCCCTTAAGGACAAATAGCAAATTTCTGGTGTTTCCAGAATTGCATTTAATAATTGCAATGTGCAATTCCTTAATTGCATTTGCATAATAGAGAATTGCATCCCAAAAGGCTATTTCTAAATCGCAAACGGGCCGATTCTGAGAATCTGCCTGTTTGCAAACAGGAAAAAGGCTTGATACATATCTCCCTTAGGGCCCGATGTAGGTAGGCAAATACCGGTCAGTAACGGTCGAAAATCGGTAATTTCGGCCTTTACCGACCGGTATAAGAGTATCAAGATGTATGTGTTGAAAAAGTTACCAATTCGGTAAAAACCAGACTGTAAAATACCGAATCGGTATATCACGAATCGGAATATACCGAATTCTTATTTACCGAATCGGTAAATAAGAAATGGTAATTTTCCGAATCGGAATATACCGAATTCTTATTTACCGAGTCGGTAAAAAAGAAATGGTAAAAATGGCATATGGAGATGTAGGAAACTCAAAAAATACCGAATTCCATGAAATTAGGTATTTAAGAGTCGGTATTTACCATGGATTGAAAGCAGGTGGAAACCAGGTACAGGATATAAAAGAAGGCCTCAAAATGCAATAGTGCAACCACAGTGGCGGCTTTCTACATAATGACAAGGCGGCTACGGATACAGGCAGCAGGAGAGAGGGTCTGGCTAAGGGAGGAGCAGGTGTATAGGCAGAGGATCACCCTCTTCCAACTGACTGAAGCTGAGATCCTGCAAAGGTACAGACTCCAGCCCAGAACTATCCTGGACCTGATCAGGGACCTCCACCCATATCTGGAACACCCAACCCCAAGAGCACACGCCATCCCACCCCACGTGCAGGTGTTGTGCTGCCTACACCTTCTTGCCTCTGGGAGCTATCAGCATGTGATTGCTGCGGTAGGTGGGGTGTGCCAGAGCTGCCTGTCACGTTTCTTCAGAAAATTCCTGGACGCCATGATGCAGAGGATGGAACACTACATTGAGTTCCCTGACACACCTGCTGAACTAGCAAAGACAAAAACCGATTTCTACCAACTTGCACAGTTTCCACACATCATAGGCTGTATCGATGGGACGCACATCCCACTATGCCCACCTGCAGCAACAGAACACATATATAGAAACCGGAAATCTACAACTTCAATCAATGTGCAGGTGATCTGCAACGCTGCCAACATAATTACGGACATTGTAGCAAAATTTCCAGGGAGTACACACAACTCCTACATCTTCCAGAATAGTGGGATATACAGACGCCTTATGGCTGGTGATTTTGGGGATGGATACCTGCTAGGTAAGTAAGTGTGAGACACCCTGATAGTCAATGCAGAAGGATCAATCATGAGTATGTGACCAATCAAAATTTCATTTTCCACCCAGGTGACAGTGCATATGCCCTGCGTTCATTTGTACTCACACCCTACCTGAATCCATCCACCAGGAGCGAAAGGCGTTACAACGTGGCACACAGAACAACACGTTGCGTGGTGGAACGCACTTTTGGACTGTTTAAAAGCAGATTTAGGTGCCTCCATAAGAGTGGAGGTGCACAGCAGTACACGCCAATGATCTGTTGCAAAATTATTGCGACCTGCGCCATGCTGCACAATCTTGCCACCAAGGAGGGCACAGATGTAGAACTCACATATCACGAGGACATAGATGATGCGACAGAACAAGCCGATCACAATGCAGCAGGAGCAGCGCCAGCAACAGATGATAGACTGAGACATGCAGAAATCACAAACAGAAATTTCTAATAGAGTGATGAAACACAGACATGTTTAGTTCTTGAAGCACGCAGTTTAATATGCACTACTGCACTTCACATATTCAAGTCCACATGAATCAAATAAAATCCACTTTTCACACTGGGTGGCCAAAGTTCACTTCACTGTGACCTGTCCTGTGTTCTGGATGCTATGTTAATGTTTGCGCTTACGCATGATCTTGTGGGAGCCACGGGGCAGGGGGTCAACTTGCGCAGTGGTGCCAGGGTCATCTGCATGAAGCCTGCTGTTCCGACAAATGTCCTGTACAGGCGTGCTGGATCCACTCCTGCTTGTGGACTCCTCTGTGTCCCCGACACACGTGTTACCAGCATTGGCTGTCTGCTGTGTCAGCAGTACCTCCATAACGGAGAACACCCTCCCCATCCCCCTGGACAAGTCACTGCAGCTGTGCACAATGTCAGTCTGCATGTTCAATGACCGGCGGCATAGCGGTGTGGTTGCAGTTGCCAGACGGTTGATGGACTTATTCAGCTGCTTAAGTTCGTGCCTGTTCCTGCGCTTTTCTGTCTGGTCACTCTCCAGCCTGTCACAGAGGGAACCCATGCGCACACCCATGTCCCTCACCCCCTCTGCCATGGACTCCATTCCTTTGGCCATGGACTCCATTCCTAGGGCCATGGAGCATATCCCCTGATCAATGTTTGACATCCTGCTGTTCAGGATGCGCACCTGTCTGTGCACTGCCATGATCCCTTTGGCCTGCATGTGCTGGATCCTCACCATAGTGCTTTCCAAACCAGCAAAGACCCCCTCGTCTTGCTCACGTGCCCTACGACCACGGGCACTTGCACACCCAGATCCTAATGAGCCCTGTTGCCTTGCGTTGCCAGCCAGTGCTGGAGTGCTAGGTGTGTGAACCTCCACCTCTTCCTCATCAGAGCTTTCCAGGATCCTGAGTGGTGGAACGTCCTGCCTCCTTAGCCTCAAATGCACAGAGGACCCTGAGCTTGGTGTTGTGGCACCTGCAGGTGCTGCCGGAGTCTGTGTCTCAAACAGCAGGGGTGACAGTGGCTGTGCTGTGGTGTATTCCTCCATTGCTATTAGTGCCTGCATTGTGGGAGTGTCCTCATGACCAGTGCTGGGTCCTGCTGTGTCTGTGGGCTTCTCCCTCGCAGCCATTGCTGGTGCACTTGCCTCCCCTCCCTGCGCTGCACTGCGCAATGACTCTCCTGTGGGCAGACATGGACAATGATCACCGTATGTTTTCATTAGACAAATTCCTATCGCACAATTTCCTAAGCCTCAACTGCTTGTGTATGGGGAGTGTGGCATGGCATGCAGTATTCTGTGTTGGCTGCTTTGATGAGTGTTCCTATGACTACGACTACCATGATGCTACAGGCCAAGCCCACCCACTTGGATCAAGCCCTGATCTGTTGACTGGGTAGGAGTGTTCTGCTTAATTCAGATACTCTGTCCATCACCACCCCCTTTTCTGAAACATTTTATTCAATAGTTCTGTGAAGTAGTGTGGCTCACTGGTTAGAGGCTGCAGACCCGAGAGCAGAGGACGGCCCGGGACCAGGGTTCGATTCCCGGCGCGGCAGGTTTCTGGACCAGGGTCAGCGGACTCGATAATTCTCTCGCCTCGGTGCCCACACTGATCAGTGATCACACTCGGCAACTCTGGGCATTAGCTTGCCTCATCTTCACTAACGGCCCCACCAGACCGCCGGGGATGCCTGGTCTCACCCTGGAGATACCCATTAAGGGACCATCTCTCAGGGAAGCCAGGAAGGGTTTTGCAGCGCCTTGGGACCCTACGGGTAAGTAGTGCGCTATATAAATGCCAATACATTTACAATACATTTACACAACATCTCTAGGGCATTAACCATGTAAATGACATCACAAACATCTTTATGACATCACAATCACACCATAGTCTCCCAAAAGGGCTTTACCTGAAATTATTTTTCAACAGCAAATGGCATCCAGTTTAAGACCTTTCTGTTGGTGGGGACATTGCTCTGCTACATATTTCATGACAACAGTATATTTCTGTGCCCTCAGAACATCTGACCAGCATTTGCAACTGAAAATAAAGATATTCCGTTGTTTTATTTATAGTTGCTTGATGCGAAACAGCAACACACTGTGCTCAGTCAGGAAATTGGAAGATGCTTTCCTAAATCCAGAAATGTGTTTAAAATTTGCATTCTTCTAAGCAACTGCCATGCCTCTTCCTTCCACTTCTGACATGAACAAAGTCGCACTGACTTTAAAATTAACAAATCGTCCTCTGTTATAGCCATTAACGGACCATTGACTCAATGTAAAATACATTTAACAAAATGTTTTCTCTATCTAGTTTTAGTTTACTATTTATATAAATATGATGACAAGTGTTATAGCCCATACGCCCCCTACTGATAGATAAAAAAAAAATAATTTTGATCCCAATTCCATACTGTCTGTTACAGTGAAATGCATTTAGGTTGGCAAAAAAGCTAAATGTTTGGGTTAAAGAAATATGGACTGCTACTTTTTTGTACTTAATGTATGTCTTTGGCCTAGTACCATCATGCCTTAAACTGTACGGACACTGCGGCCTCCATTTGGGATAGACAGAATACATAACAAATGACTACGATATTGACACCGCCGGACCACGCAGGACCGAAACCCAAACAAGGCAACACCAAAAAGGTCCAGACCAGCAATGGCAGAGAACAGAACAGCAAGGCCCCAAAAGAAAACAGAGGCAACAGCCAAAAACCCCCATTCAGACTGGGAACCATGCAGACATGGAGGACACACAGCCTCACCCCCCAAAGAGGGAGCAGAGACCGTAAGAAGAACAGAACCAAAAGCATACCCCAAAGCACAGGAACAGCCCCAACCAGGCCTACTGGCACATACACAACAAGACAGAGAAGAGCAAGCGCCACGAGAACCACGCAACAGTGATACACAGACCCAGAAAACAGAGCCGCTGGTGTAGGGACACCAGCCCAGGATCAAGAGGGAGCAGATAAGCCAGAGGCACAAAACTCAGACCGAACCACAGCAGGCACCAGGAAAACCAGTGGCAAGGCGAGCAGGCACCCAAAGCGGTAAGACAAAAAACAGGCGACCACACCCCCGAGGGGGGGGAGTGTGGTGGAGGCGGTGGGAACACCCCCCAACAACGGAAGCAGGCCCACGGGGGACTGCAAGGAATATAGGAGCGGTCGCCCAGGCAAAGCCCAGCTTAGCAGGACCCGCGGGCTGAAGCTACAAACGGGAGGACCACCCCACCCCCTCAAGGACCGGGACCTAACTGCAGAGGAACCAGCCAGTCACCCACCAGGCCAAGACCAAGCAAGCAAGAGACTACAGGACACCCCTAACACTGCAGGACCGAGCCAGAAGCAACCCACACAACAAAAGAGGTTGGGGGAAAAAAATGCCAGGAAGAACACATCCCAAAGCTGGCACAAACCTAACCACACAGCCAGCCCCGGGTGCCTGGTAACCCACAGCATACAGCACTGGGATCCCCAGGTGGACATCAAACCAGGTAGGAACCACGCCCAATCCTGACAAACCCCAGAGAGCAGAAGAGAGCAGGAGGACACAAGGAGGCACTGCTACAGGCCAAGCCCACCCACTTGCCAGTCAGCCCACCAGGGGCAAAGCAAAAGCCTACAGCATGTGGACGACTCCAAATCAGGGACCAACAAGGCTCGACCCAGCCAACCTCCCAGGGCAGAGAAAAATAGAAACCTAGAGGGAAGGCCAATGGAGGGCCAAACCAAGAAGAAAGCCAAATAACTGTGTTACTGCAGGGGGAACAAACACAACATCAAGGGGGATCCCAGGCGGTCACCCAAGAACTCCTGAGAGCAAAGGGGAATAGGCATGAACAGGGTGCGGTGGCCAAGAACAGACCAGGCCCAATCTAACACAATGCAGACAAGAGCAGGGGTGACCAGGGAGGAATGGCCGGAGGCCAAAAACTAGGCATAGATGAATCATAGATGAATCATAGCACCATGCATGCGCACCAGCTGCATGACTGTGGGGAATAGGCACTGAGAGCCACAGAGAGACAAAGAGAACTGCCCAGAACCACAGGATGCCCAAGTCTCCCACAAAACCCGAACCTAGCTCCACAACACCAAAGCCGGCTACCTTAGATGGCAAACCACAGCCGCTCCCCAACGGAGGGGCCAGTAGCCCCAACTACTAAAATAGAGGACCAAACCTGCGGAACACCCAAGGACACCCAGGGGAATCTCCCTCGGCAAAACCCGCTACCCATGCAGGGAGCAGGCACCAACAGGGGGGCATATCTGCAGGTCCGAAAGAAGGACCAAGGAAAAAGGATTCACAGAGCAATGGGGGAAAACCCCCAACCCCCAGAGCCCAACAGCAGATGAGGGAATAAAACAGCAAAAAATGGTAAACGGTTCTCACTGGGGGCGGCGGAGTCTGAACAAGGCCCCCGCCTCCACATCCAACCGAAGGCGAACCACCAGCAAACTCGCCAGGGGAGCAGGGACGCACAGCTGGCCCGACACCAGGAACACTAGGGGCATCAACATCACAGCATGGAAGAGTCATCTAGCGAGCGTGGTGTGTCAACCACCCAGACAGGCCTCAGGAAGATGCACCCTCCAACCTGGAAATGACCGGGAAGTCAGCACACCAGCCGCAAAGGGCCGGCCTGCGCGAACCACATAGAGCCATCTAGAAAACCAAGCCACCAGGCAAACCAGGCAGGTTGGGATTTCCAACAGCACACACCCTGTCCAGAACAGCCGGGCAGCCAGACAGGGTACCGAAGAAAACTGCCACTGAAGCCCAGCAGGAGAAGCACCAACACCTCTTCCTATTCCTGTCAACAGACAGAAAAAAAGAACAGGTGGAATGCTAGGTAAGTACTGCTTATTTACTCCCAGTGGGAGGGGTTGGAGTTTGGGCCCTAGCATTCCTCTGTTTTTTTTCTGTTGGGAGATGATTATCTCCACTTGTCATGAGTGGACGAAGACAGGAGGGACCTGGGGGTAATCCTGCACATAGGCCGCGTACATACGAACCCATCAGACATTGTTTATATTCCAGACCTCTGAGTGCTGGTATGAGGCCATGCAGTGAAACAAAATGCCCAACATCCTTTCAGAATAGCTCATTTTACTCATACATTCAAGTGCCTGGATTTTAACCATATCCTGGCCTGTGTGCCGAGCCACCATAACCATTAATAATACTATCAATGGTGTAATTTGTTATTTAATCTGCTTTATTTGCATGACATCATGAGCAATGCATTGGCGAAGTTGTAGCTGTGTTGTGCCTTATACCTCATAAATGTCAGCATTTTTTGTTTCCATGGTAGCCACAACATCCCTTCAACCGAAGTATTTTAGTGGAATATCAGTGGCTGTTTTTTTTTAAGCTTTTTTTTAAACAAAAATCATTTTGTCGTATAAAAAAAGAATCATAACCTTTGTTTAGAAAAGGTTTTGAGGGATTTTCTTTATTTTGTAATTATATAATTGTTCTCTAACACAAGGTTTTGAAACGTAGCCATGTTTTGCATCCCATCTTCCTTCCTTTAATATTACCCTCACTACTATTTATTTAAAACTCCTCAGATCACAATTGCTCCCATTAGATTCAAGATAGGAGCAGTCTTGATTTCTTTTAAATTGTCAAATATGTGTCCCAAATTTAACCTGTAGACTTCATGAGCAAATCTGGAGCTTCGGATGCAGATTTTGTCCTTTGGCCAGAAGATAATTCTCCAAATACGTTGCATCCCTTCCACACTTTTATATTCACTGCCTGACCAAAATATTTGCCGTACTGTTGCATTTTAAATTGATAGCGATTGAGTTTATACTGTCCTTCATATGGATCTACAGACTAAATATTTTTTTTTTATTTAAAAGAGTTTTATATAGCGCTGGCTAGACCCGAAGGTATCAGAGCGCTTTACATGAGAATCAACAATGTAACAGAAAAAGTTCGACAAATTACACAATACATCAAAAAATAGGCAATACAATTAGGAGATGAGAGAATGGAGAGAGAAAAGTAGTGGAGGGGGTAGGGGAGGTGAGAAAGGGAGGATAAGGGAAGAGACAATAAGGAGAGACGAAAAGAAGTCTGTCTAAAGACCGACTGGGTAGGTGACGACCAAGGAGAGAATCCACGGCCCATCTCCCCTATAGCTAAACCAGGTAGCTCCATCGAGCATCAGACAAAATAGTTCAGTCTCAATACATTGAGAGAGGAGAGAAGGAGAGACATAAATAGAGTGAGGATGCGGGAGGAGACGACAGGAGAGAAGAAAGGAAGTGCAACTGATGGAGCAGATTTCATCTGCAGTCAGGCATTGTTTTATTTTTTGTGCTTCAGGAAGACTGCATTTAAATTGCCACGCACCTTTTGGTGCAAGTTAAAAACATGGCACATGAAAAATATGAAAGTGAGGCCTATTCACTCTCAAATGCTTTTGCTGAATTAACATGTGTTTTTGCAATGTAGAGAAAAGTGGCCTTTTTAGCTTTGAAGATTTACATGAAATTAATATTATCTTTGTGTTTGTTTTATTTTGGGGCCTACCATTAAATGGCTGCCTGTGAAACCAGAAAGGCTATGGCTTGCTTTGAAAGAGAAGAGAGCATGCGCAGACTCTGGCAGCTTGACTCAAACTGCGGAAGGAGTCAAGGACAGCTTGAACTCTACATTCTTGTGATTGTGCCAATGTACTAGCTAACTAAAGTATCCATCTGCTGCACTGTGGCAGGAAGGAAGGAACTATAGAAACATTTTCCCTAGCAATTGTTGCAAACTTATAAAATGTAGTTATTCATGTGTGCTTCTTTTGTTAAAACTGATAAAGTCGGGTTTTTAGAATGAGTCAGGGTTGTGAGAACTCATGCCATCATGACTGACCAATCACGTACAGGTTTTCCTGAAAGTTGAAACATTTTGTGTAGTCTGTCAAAATGTTGTGTATAAATTCTGACCACTCCGGAGGAGGGGCTGGCTTTCTTAGCTCAGCTGGCTTCTTGCTCATTTTGGCTTAGGCTTTGCTTCATTCTATGGGTTAGGTACAAAAAACGTCCCGGGAGATTTGCTGAAGGGAGGAGTGGCATCCGAGGAGTGTCAGGGGGTGGTTTCTTGCTTCCACGTCATATTTTGGCACTTCAGGCCACATTCCTTTGAGGTCTGGTGAAGGGCAGGCTGTCTCGCTCCTTTTTGCTTTTTAGACACAGAGATGCACAAAGCACCAAACAGATAAAAGGCTTTTTCGATTTAGATGCTAAACTATAAGTTTATGCTTTGACTAATTAATTTGGTCTGAAAAGAGTTATTTGACTTATGCATTTATTTCTCTTAATGGGAGATTTTTGCAAACTATTTGATTTTTTATTAGCCTTGCAAGACTATTTTTCTTAGAAACTCTTTAAGAATTTTGAATGACATTTTGTGCCACATTTTATTCCTATATTTAATGCTTATATGCAGACTGTAATATGTTCTGTATTAATGCTATTTTTCCTGTTTTCCAAATTCTGTAACCATATTGATATTTTACTAATGAATAAAGGGTCAGAGAAAAATTAACTTTTGACTAGAAAATAAAACCCTTTAAATACTCAACAACTCTCTTTATTGGCTTAAAATAATAATTGCATTTATGACTGTTCATGATTATTAAAAGTCTCCTGAAGGTAATACATGGTGTGAAGGGCCCAACACCTTTTGAGCGGTAAATTAGAGGTAGCATGAAGGTTTTGCATTGAGAAACTACCAGTAGAAATTACCGCTCCATCACAACAATGTGGTTCAACAATATAACATAAAAAGATCAACAATTACACATTACTTCAAACAATCAGCAATACATTAAGAGAGGAGAGAAAGGAGAGAGAAAAGTAGTGGGGGGTAGGGGAGGTGAGAAAGTGAGGATAAGGGAAGAGACAACCATAGAGACGAAAGGAAGTCTGTCTAAAGATCGACTGGGTAGGTGACGGCCAAGGAGGGAATCCACGGCCCATCTCCCCTATAGCTAAACGAGGTAGCTCCATCGGGCATCAGACATAATAGTTCGGTCTCAAGTGTCGAGGGAAGAGGTTCACAGAAAAACAGGGTGGGGACAAAGGGCAGGGGCAGGTGAGGGCAGAGGTCAGAAGCTGGAAAGAGTAGGAGCGGAGAGGGGAGAGGGGAAAGGGTTGGGGGAAGGGAGAGGGGAGAGGGGGAAGATAAGGTCAGGAGAGACGCAGGAGCGTTTGCCCGAAGTCCGGCTGGGTAGGTGATAGTCAAAGGAGGGAGTCCAAAGTCAATCTCCCCTATAGCTCGCGAGGTAGCTCCACCGGGCATCATACAAAAGTAGCTAGGTCTCAGCTGTCTAGAGAAGTAAGCAGGGAAAAGGACCAAGTGGGTGAGCTTTCTGCCATGGCAGCGTTGTTTGGGTGCCTCCCGGTGTATACCAGAATTTTGCTGGGTCACTGAGACTCTTTATATTGTTGTGTCTTTGTCTTGTTGCACCCCTCCTTCTTGTTGCTGTTAACCTGGCAGCTTCCTGTAGTCTGGTTTTAAGATGGTTGCCTCCTGTGCCCCCCTGTGAGACCTGTGGTAAATTGTCTCCTTTTGGTGTCTCAAGGGTCCTGGTTGGATGTGTTGCGGCGGGGGCCGGCAGCCTGTTATCTCCCCTCCCTTGATATTGCTGGGTGTCTGGCTGTTTTAGGCAGTTCTGGGCCTCAGTGGGTATGTGGTCTCTGTTCCCTACTATTCTCTACTGCTCTCTCCCAATGGCTTATCTGGGGGTTCATTAGCTGCTCACTGGGTCACTGGGTGCTCTGTAGGTCTGCAGGGCCTGCTCGGTTGAGGGTCAGACAGCGTGTACTTTCTCTCCTCCCGTCTACTAATTCGAAAATCTTTTTTTTGTTTTTTTCGTTTTACTTTTGAGTTGAGGCCACAGAGTTGAGGCAACAGAGTGTAGTGACGCAGGCTCCCGTCACCGCCCACTGGAGTGAACACTGTTATTATGTCGTCTTCTTCACTTCACTGTGGCACCCCTTAGGCTGTCTGTGTCTAAGGCGGTTTCAGTTTCACTTTTCCTCCCAGCTGCCTGTGAGGGTGTTCCTTTCAATTGCTGCCTCTGTCACCACTCCTTCAAATCCCCTTATGTTGAACTCTAAGTCTGTGTGGTTTAGTGTTTTTAGTGAGACTAGCGCCACTTTGTTTGGCCGGGTGTAACTGGTTGGACCTCAAGCACCTGTGCACATGATTCACCCTATCTGCCGTCTTGCACACTTTACGGTTGGAAGCCTTCTCTCGATTTTCTTGTTATCACGCAAACGATCAGAGCCCGCTCGCAGTCTCAATTAGCCTCCCCCTCACTGCCGCCACCATCTGCTCACTGTTGCCCTCCGCGTGCCATACATCTCGCTGCTCAGAGGTGCACACTCATCCTGGTTTTAGAGGTTGCTCATCTGGTCCCATTATGCTTACAATTGTGTCTCTCTGTCTCACTATATGTGCATAATCATCAGAAAACTGTTAAAATGCCGTTATGGTTACAATTTAAAACCTACATAAAACTGAGGTTCACACGTTATGATTAGGACCACAATCCATAACTCCCACAACAACCATGAAAACACATGCACACCAAATGCAGTGCTGATGATAGCCTCACATTTGATGTGATATATGCAAAAACAAATGGCACTAATCATCTGAAAGATGAGAATACATACAGCATTACCATTAACATTGTGAGAAAGTATGCATATGCATGTCTTTCCAATCTGTTTTGCTTTCTGCTTTATCTCTCACTTTGTCACTCTCACTCCCTCTCTCCCACTGACTCCTTCAATCTGTCACAGAGTTTACGCGTCATTACTGTTGTGTGCCTGCGTTTTGGTGAATTTAATGTGCATTAAAAGGTGGAGTCACTTTGTTGCTAAGAGCTGTTCATTGTTGATGTGTTGCCATTTACTTCCAGCCAGCATTTGTGATGTGGAATTTCTCTGTTGCAGAAGGACTGTCGCCACTGCATCTTTTGTGACAGTTCTGATTTTTGTTTTACTATACGCATCTATTTAATTTGATCACAAAATATATTAATATAGATTTAGTGTCCATTTAATTTTGATGGAAATTCGAGTAAAAATTCAGAAATAATCATTTTGCAAATAACAATAGTTATTACTGCAACAATGTTTTACTTTTTAACTTGGGCTTCAGTCTAATTTTTAAAGTGTCATTTTCCTATTGTCACCCATGTCCTGACTCAATGGACCAATATTTTTATTTCCTTAATTAATGTGGTGTCACATTCACTCATATTTTCGTACACATATACAACTTGGAAATGTAGACAAATCATGATTCATTGTATTGACTTCTACACACCGTCTTCTGAATGCGAAGAGTCACTGAAGATGCATTAGTGCAGGAGCCTCTATTTTCTAGCAAGGGAACGCAACTAATTCGAAAGTAGCGTGAAATAAATGCATGGCAAGAATCATGGGAATGCAGCAATCAACAGAGGAAGTTCCTAGGTTAAAATCGATCCTTGATTAACTAAACTGTCTACTGTCCTGGAAAAGTCTAACATCCCTTTCCAACTCTTCACGATGCTGGTGTTAACAAGTCGATTTTTGCATTGAACTTGACATGTTTGAATGGCACGGATGCCCCCCAGTTAATATACAAAGCACTGACAGATGCTGTGATTTTATTGACACCTATACAGAGAAATACCAAGAGATAAGGACTGATGAGGCACACTGAGCGTGAAAGAGAGAGTACGAGAAAGAGGAATGGAGAGCAACAGACATGAGAAAGAAAATAATTTGTTAAGTTTTAAATTCATTTAGAAAGATGCGTGGATTTATCTAAGCCACTAGAAATTAACTCGAAGTCCTCATTATATTTTTCGGCACTATGTCGCCTTAGATAGAGGCAAGGCATTTTTAAGCAAAAAAACGAAGATCTTTTTTAAAGAATATGCATATAATTCAAAACTTGTATTTTTAATTAAAATGGTACTCATTATACCAATTTCAGAACGATAATAGAGTGGGTCAGAATTAAAGGTATTCGAAATAGGCGACACTGATCTTCCACTTCCGAATAATGGGGCATCTTCCCTGCGAGGGACAATCTTGGCGATGGACTGGAAGCTGTATGATATGCAGAAGAACAGAGAGGTGTAGAAAGGGAAAGGGGAAGAAAGAAGGCGAAATAGTAGTAACAAGGATGAAAAGGAGCGATAAGCAGAGATAGAGGAGAAATGTCAGAATGGACATGGGCATGGAGTTGGGAAATGAAGAGAGAATGGAGATTTAAAAGGGCAGGAGATAGGGAGAGAGAAAAAACACAATGCACAATTAGGGATTAGAAAGGAAGACAGTTTTACTTTAAAAAAAAAAATTCTATCTAATTAACAAATCATCAGGTGTGTAACACAGGCCCCTGATACTCATGCAGTGCTGGGGGCCCTCTTTTTAGGCGCCCCCCACCCTTTAGGGTGAGGGCCTCATGAATATCTGTGAGATATGAGAGACTCGGGTCGCTCATCACACTTTGTTGATAGGGAGGTGGGTGAGTGGGGTTATTTTGTGCGACGCCCCTACTGAACATTTTTTTGAAATATGATAAATTATGCATTACTCAGCTGTGAGCCTGCTTCAAACCCAAGGTACCTACCTTTCGAAAAAAAGGAATTTATTTGGAGTTAATTTTTTCGGCCAAATCTTAGTGATAATGATCATAGAGCATATTAAAGATTATTTAACAAATAAAAACAATGATATACAATTATTATTAGTCCTGTTAATATTATATAACAACAAAAAAAGCTAAAATAATAATAATAATAATAATAATAATAATAATAATAATACGTATTATTATTATTATAATGATAATATGAAAAATGTACCCTTCCAAGAGTGCTGTTTGTTTCAATGTACCCATTATTGTTTATGGGACTCAGTTCTAATGTTAAATTACAATGCACAGTGGATTTCTGTGCAGTATCAAAAGGTACAAATTCGAATTGAATTGAAAGCTGATGGGGAGAAACTGAAAATTCTCTTTGTATATTGAAATGTCTATAATTAACCATGTATAGTTTAAATGCTATCATATTAAAATCACGCTGTGACACAAAGTGAAATTTGCAATTTTTTTACTGATTATTTATGTTACCAATAATTTGGCATTCTCAAATACCCAGTGGATGATTTATTTAAGAAACTAAAAGCCACATCCAGTCAATACACATTGGGGTATATTCACAAGAACGTGTAACAACTATCGCAAGAGTAACGTAACCCAACTTTCAACATCGCAGCCCATCGCGAGAAAATAACCAAGTGTCAACGCGGTATTCACAACAAGGCAGAAGCATGCGATAGACACCAGATAACGCAGCAAATGTCCGTGCAAAAAGCAACGCCAAGCCGCAAAAAATGCGATACACGCACGAAAAAACATGCGATGAGGCAAATCGCGGGAGAAAAGTCAGAGAAAACCAGCCATAGGCCTGCAAAACCCACGCGTCATGCGGGAAAATGCACTATAAAAGAAAGAAAAAAAAATATGAACCAATTCTAACTGCGTAGCACCATGGATACACCTGGACCGAGTGCAGAGGACAAGCTGAACCCCACACGTCCCACGGAGAAGGACCAGTATGGAACCCCGTGTTTGAAGAAGGGCAAGGAGAATAGGAAGAGGAAGACAGGGTTCAGTCCACAGGAAGACGGATCGTCACAGAGGTCCTGGGACACCATCAAAAACTGTTCGGCACCTCCACTGCGGCACTAGCAACCCAAACGGAAATATGGCAGACCATCGTCACTAATGGCAATGCAGTCGGAGTGTCGAGGAGGTCACTGGAGGAGGTCAATAGGAGCAGGCATGAAGTGCACAGCCAAACCAAGGATAAGCTCTCCGCCAACAAGAAGGCAGCAAGGGCGACTGGAGGTGGGTGCCCTGCGACACAGGAGGAGCTGGATGACCTGGAGGATATGGTGGCCACAGTCAGCAGGTGGAGACGGTGGAAGGAATTTGGGGCCTGGCCACAGCATAATACAACCTGACCCAACAGCAACAGGGTGAGGAACGACCGGGGACGGGAGGGAGTGGGGTAGATGGTCACAATGGCACACATGTACTAGAATGTGTAGCACACTGCACACCCACAATGATCGTGGGACATGTCACTGGTAGCCTTGGCACACTGCAGCACACATAGAAACTCCAAGTAAGCCCCCGTCCACAATGTGCACAAACGGCCCCCCTCCATATTACCAACACCGCAACTGACCCAAGCACATGTGCTGAATCCAGCAAAGCAATTCAGAAAAGGGGGTGGTGATGAACAGAGTGTCTGAATTAAGCAGACCAATCTTACCCAGTCCAAAGATCAGGGCTTGATCCATCACCGTTATTTATCTCACTGCACCATCCCAGCTCAGAACCTGGCTATCTGCAAATCAGTCTATCCCTGGCCCAGTGCATCATGGGAACAGGGCAGACTAAACTACCAAGCCAATTCTTCACCAGAAAGGAGACAAGCTACCAGGGACCGGTTTCTGGTATTTCAACCGTCTTCGGCCCAGCTTGCTTGAATCCTGATGGTGCAGTGAAAAAGGGACTCATGTCTGAGTATACCCTGCCACACCTATAGTGGCCAAAAACAATTCAGAAAAGGGGGTGGTGATGAACAGAGTGTCTGAATTAAGCAGACCACTCTTACCCAGTCCAAAGATCAGGGCTTGATCCATCACCGTTATTTATCTCACTGCACCATCCCAGCTCAGAACCTGGCTATATGCAAATCAGTCTGTCCCTGGCCCAGTGCATCATGGGAACACACTCTGTTCATCACCACCCCCTTTTCTGAATCATTTTTTCCACCATAAGCGTGGAAGGGTATACTCAGATGTGAGTCCCTAGCTCATTGCACCATCAGGATTCAAGCAAGCCGGGCCGAAGATGGCTGAAATGCCAGAAACCGGTCCCCGGTAGCTTGTTTCCTTCCCAGTATAAGAATTGGCTTGGTAGCTTGGTCTGCCCTGTTCCCATGATGCACTGGGCCAGGGTCAGACTAATTTGCATATAGCCAAGTTCTGAGCTGGGATGGTGCAGTGAGCTAAAAAACGGTGACGGATCAAGCCCTGATCTTTGGACTGGGTAAGAGTGGTCTGCTTAATTCAGACACTCTGTTCATCACCACCCCCTTTTCTGAATCATTTTTGTCCACCATAAGCATGGAAGGGTATACTCAGATGTGAGTCCATAGCTCATTGCACCATCAGGATTTCAAGCAAGCCGGTCCGAAAACGGCTGAAATGCCAGAAACCGGTCCCCGGTAGCTTGTTTCTTCCCAAGCAGCAGCTATGTGACTCACACTGACTATGCAAGTACCACCGCATGCCCGATAGCATGGCAGCCGCCCAAAAATATGAGACGTCCCACGGATCAACATGGAGGTAGCCCAGTGTGGATCACATCACACTCTGACATGTCCACTTGCATATACAACCAATGTCGTGCAATACACGCAGCAGACGATCAATGCACCAGGCCACACAATCTGTCAGAGAGCACATATGACCCGAGTCAAAAACAAATCAGGGTCCAAAAAGCACACACACAAAATCTGAGCTGGAGGGGCAACTGCCCCACAATGCAGCAAACACACATAGTAATCACAGAACATCAGCAATGATGGCAATGTGGTACAAAGTGGAACACCAACAGCATAGGCCATGGCTCACAAACAGGTCCTGCACGTGCGTAGTAACTGTCGACTCACATCTGGCATGGCCTGACACTGTGTGATGAAAATGCACGGGTACTACCACACATCTGTCATGTAGTCGAAAAACACACTGACTGCCATCAAGTAGCCAGCTCCACCAAAACTGTGACAATGTACATGTGCATGCAGTCTGAATGTAAATATCTGCAAAAATCCAAAATACACGTGTGACTCTGTTAACCTGCATCTCACCTTTCACATTACAGAAGGACAAACAACACCTCATGTAGGGCACACCACACTTCGCTGCAATGATGACGAAGAGGACAACCTGCATATATGTCAAGACACCCTACAAAGGATAATGGACAGCCTCCGCACCCCATCCCCAGGAGCAGGGCAGGCCCACACAGCAGGAAACACACACCACCACAGTTGTCTCCCAGCACCCCCGACCAATACATGGAGTTCCAACAACGTGTGTGGAATTGTCAGCTGGAGTTGGCTGAACAGCTGCGTGTGGGTTTAGTACTCGTGGCAGCTAAACTCGATGCCATACTTGGGTGTCTGAATCCCATCAGGGACCACATGCAGTCCCTTTCAGACACCCCCTGCACGTATCATACTCCTCCACAAACCTTGGCTGACCTCGCTGGGGAATTGAATTTACTACAAGAACTGTCTGCTCGGACAGGCACCAGCAATCACAGCACAGAATTGGCACAGATGCGGAGGCCAATGGAGACCATGGAGCAGATACAGGCTGGAAGTGTATCTGCCACGGCTGGACACCAGCAAGTAGTAACTGGTAATGTCAATGCCTTGCATTACTTCATCTTGCCATTTCTGTCATTGAGCCACTCCCAGATGACTGCAGTGGGAACATTAACACACACAGCTCCGACCCCTGAAGTATCAGTGGCACACAGTGAGGCTGCCCCATCACTGTCACAGTCTGTTGTGTCAGTGGCACACAGTGTTGCAGCCATCACTGAGCCATACACACTGGACTCACTGGACACAGAAGCCGTATCAGGGGAGCAAAAAGGGGATGGGAAATACTATGTGAGGAACAAGGCAGTACCATCCATCACCACCATATGCCCTGTCCCTGCTTGGTGGTGATCTATTCATCATGCCATGGGAAACAACTCCTACTGACCCCCGGAACACTCAGCGGCATGCACCTGAACCCTGACACGAACTCCATTTTCATTACTGCTGGCTGGTTAATTACACACCAATCCTGCTGCGGACTACATCCCCTCACTTCCTAATCACTTCTCAATCCCCAAAGGACAGTGGTATGCCCACCAATGGACTTCCATGTGATGTGGGCTTGGATGGCCATGTACAGCTCCAGATCCGTCAATCACCTGTATGTGAATTAAACATTCAGAATCACACAGATGTGTCATTACTATGTTCACTAATGTATAGATGAATGGCTGGATGTAGGGACAATGATTTCACATGAAGATACACCATGGTAACTGACATCTATGCGCATGTATATCCCTGAGACACATGGCAAATTGGAGGACTGGGAAGGTGAGTACTAGCTGTGGCTCAATTGCACATCAACAACAATCTCACGAACCCCCAATGTAGGCACACCTCCATGTGTTCAATAGGGCTACGTGTGGGAGTGACCAAATCGATAGCAGGTCAGGAGTGGTGTCCTACTTCACATGTGACAACAGAACTTCACGACGCATACCTACTTACACACGTCTGTGTGGACACATTCTGTTATGATATATGACATTGCTCCACATGGTCAGAGGTTGGCCACCATACTCACATTGCTGAAGTCACGTCAGTGCACATGTCGGCCAGCACCTATCCCAAAACAATGTCTGGCTCAAAGAGGTTGAGCTTGCAAAAGGGACCCACCCCATTGTACATGCGTCAGTCAGTTCCTCTCTGTGTAGGGATGATGCTCATTGTGGCATACGAGTGGACAATCAAATCAACACACCTCACAGTTAGACACCAGTGGGGTGGCATAGACTCTTTTGGGATGTGCGTGTCAGTGTGTACGAGGCAACGGCCACAACAGGCAGGGACATACTTAAGACACATACACGCAGCATTGGTACATGTCGAGGTTCAGGGAATGGTGGTGCAAAAATGTACAACAATCATCACAAATGGCAACGCTCCCTGCCCATCTTGCCTTGCTGGATGAATCCTGTGTTGTGTGGCGTCTGACCATTGTCCCGTGTGAGGGGGCACGACTCACTGCAAATGAGATCAGCATAGTGCTCTGCCACCGGTGTTCTCCGATTGTCTGCTCTGCTGACAGTGTTCAGGTGAAAGGGTCCGACATGGTTCACATGTCATGCTACATTGCCATGTGTGTACTCTCCCCCAGCAGTGAGTACTAATTGGCAACATTGCCAAATGACACTGTGTTGCTCTGACCATGGACCTGCATCACCTTGCCCAGGTGTGTGTCCACATGCGTTGGCCACGCACATGCATCCAGAGTCCGAACAATAGCAGACGTGTCCTCTGTTGTGGTGGGATATGTGCGCAATCCCCACGATGCAGCAATTAGATGTGGCTGCAGGGACGTATTTACTCATCCATGAATGACCGCGCTGCTTCATGTCCAATGTGTTCCAATAGTAGGTAGTTGACGTGTTCAAGAAACACCAGGGTGAGCCAATCCATTAACTGGTCCGAGCAGGTGTGCTCAGCCCATTCCGTTTCACCAATCTGCAATACAGCCCAATAGGGGAGTGCCTCTCTGTGGTCACTGCACATTAGGAATTGTGCAATCTCCCTTGCATAACTGCCAATAAATATGCAGTATGTCAAGGCATCCCATGCACGGCTGTCTCGGTTACACTCCTGTTCGTGTTTTAACAGGGGGCCCACACTCAAGTCATAGTCCAATTCATCTACAGTTGTGTTGGATAGGCAGACATCCATGGGACACTTGAATGAGCATGTTCGGCAGTGTTACCAGGGCTTGTCGCAGGTGACATAGGCAATACAGAAGCTGAGCCGGTAACTGATCCGCAGCACTGCCATTGGCACTGCGCCCAGTAAATGCAGCATACGTGCACTGTAGTGTTCCACGTGACGGGGTTGTGCATGTGCCCGGTATGGCCTGCCATTGCCTTGGTGCGTCTTGTGGAACTGGCATTTTTCTCAACTGCAGCAGTTTTGTGGAGGATATGCCACAGCTCTGGGCAATGATTTGAATGTGTGTCCAACGTTGGGCTGAATGGGTTGCTATTTCCGTGAGTGTCAAGGGCATCCCATGTGGGGGTACCTCCGAAAGGGGCTTCTGTAAGTGGGGTGTGGATAAGTCAGATAGTTTATTTGCGCTATGTGTGGTGTGGGAGTCATCCACATCTATTATGGAATCTCTCTCAGGGTGTTCCAGGCGTGGTCTGGACCAAGGGCAGAGGTGCAGGTGTCCTCCCGCCTTCTGCATTGGGACAATAGAGCTTTCATCCCTGATGTTTGTCTGTCTTCTACTTGTGTTTTCAGAATGTGATGAGGCTTTGGCGCTGAGATTGGGACATGGCCTTGGGCCCATGGTGTATGGATGGCAATGCACACACACACATGTTGGCATGAGGAGCCAGGTGCCATGATAGGCCTTGCGCTGCTTGTGCAATTTGACTCCGTCTCACTCCCTCCCTCGCTCTCTCCCTCTCTTTCGTTTGTTGGGCGCATGGCACACCTTCTCTTGGGTTTAGTGATCCAGGCGGTGTACTACGGATTGTCCAGTGAGGACCCGCAAGGTCTCATCCAAATGGTTGTTTTGGCATTAGTTTGTATGGTGTTTTGTGTTGGTGACTGCATTGCTGTGTGACTGAATCTCTATTTTCTGGGCACACATATATGTTGATGTTCCTGCTTGTGCGGCATCAGGCAGAATATTTATTTTGGGGGGGTTTAAGGGCCTGGGTGCAGTGTTGACGGGTTTTGTGGCCCTTTTGGGTGTCTGTGGTGCATGTTCAGATTCTCCATGGCATCTGTTTGTCTCCAGGTGTGGCTGTGGGCTGTGCTCCCTTTTGTGGTGCAGGCTGTGGTCCGAATTTGAACAGGTCAGAGCAGGTGTAAATTTCCTGCTGCTAACGTGCCTTATTGCGTGTTTTGTGTTCTTATCGCCAATCTGTCTAGTCATTGTGAATATTGAGGTGTGGTGTTGTCAGGGGTTTTGGTACGGGAAAGCCTACTCTGAATCTCATTAGTAATAGTTGCGGGGGTCCTCTGTGGTGATCTGTTTTGCCCTGCTATCGCGGGTAAACTGGTGATGTGGGCGTTAGCACCAGCTTGTGAATGGTGGGGTAAATGTATCACAACATTGGCTGCGATAAAGTGCCTTTAATTTGGCAATAGCTCCTTATGAATATGCCCCATTGATGCAAATAATGCCAACAGTGATTATCCGTACCAGAAAATATCACATCAAACTTTGCCATGTCAGACACAACAAAATATCGGGCATTAAAGCCAGATTCACCAACATTTCAGATCTTACTCCCCTCAAGGTTCAATTTCCCCTTGACCAACCCTCTTCGTCTTTTCTACCTCCACAATTTACTTTTATCTACATTCCATTCCTAACACTTAACACTACGCCCCTGCTCCAGACAATCTATTTTCTGGATTCTATCCTTTCCCATCTCATTTACACCAAGACCATTTAATCTGTCAAAATAGTCTTCCGTTCTCTGCCATCCCTCTTTGGTCTTTTCTTAAACCCCACCTTTTTCTTCCATTCACCAAATTACTGCCACCTGCTGCACTCTTCATCACCCAGACTTATCTCATCACTGCTGCACTCTGTCAGCATGACTTGGGCAATTCTATCATCTTCCGCATTTTCCTTTCCCCTCCTGTACTATAACCTCACCTCGCACAATGCTTTCCCACAATGTTCCCTTTTGTGGTGCAGGCTGTGGTCCGACTTTGAACCAGGTCAGAGCAGGTGTAAATTTCCTACTGCTATCGTGCCTTATTGCGTGTTTTGTGTTTTTATCGCCAATCTGTCTAGTCATTGTGAATATTGAGGTGTAGTGTTGTCACGGGTTTTGGCACGGGAACGCCTACTCTGCATCTTATTAGTGATAGTTGCGGGGGTCCTCTGTGGCGATCTGTTTTGCCCTGCTATCGCGGGTATACTGGTGATGTGGGCTGTTAGCACCAGCTTGTGAATGGTGGGGTAAATGTATCACAACATTGGTTGCGATAAAGTGCCTTTAATTTGGCAATAGCTCCTTGTGAATATGCCCCATTGATGCAAATAATGCCAACAGTGATTATCCGTACCAGAAAATATCACATCAAACTTTGCCATGTCAGACACAACAAAATATTGGGCATTAAAGCCAGACTCACCAACATTTCAGATCTTACTCCCCTCAAGGTTCACTTTCCCCTTGACCAACCCTCTTCTTCTTTTCTCCCTCCACAATTTACTTTTATCTACATTCCATTCCCAACACTTAACACTATGCCCCTGCTCCAGACAATCTATTTTCTGTATTCTATCCTTTCCCATCTCATTTACACCAAGACCATTTAATCTGTCAAAATAGTCTTCCGTTCTCTGCCATCCCTCTTTGGTCTTTTCTTAAACCCCACCTTTTTCTTCCATTCACCAAATTACTGCCACCTGCTGCACTCTTCATCACCCAGAGTTATCTCATCACTGCTGCACTCTGTCAGCATGACTCTTGCAATTCTATCACCTTCTGCATTTTCCTTTCCCCTCCTGTACTATAACCTCACCTCGCACAATGCTTTCCCACAATGTTCCATGCTCTCCCACCATGCATTACACTCTCCAAGCATGTCAACATGCTTGAAAATGTGTTCTTTAGGCCACTGCTATATTTTTTATCGCCAACTACTCTTCCTATCTACCAACTGCACTAGTATCTAAACACCACACAGCACCCTGTCGCCACACCTAAGAACACCACTTCGAGTGGATACATGACACCAACCAATTCTCCGCCCATTACATATTTTCATTTCAAACTATGCCCTGTCTACTATTCCCTTCCTTCCTCCATCTATCAAACCAGTCAAGCCAACATGTTACAATTCGCCTCTGCAGATCACACAATACATATGTATTCTCCACACGTAACCTGTTCCCATGTCTGTGACACACACACACACACGCACACAGGCATGCACACACCAGTATCAGTCCTGAAATCCTGGTAGTTTAGTGCATGACATTCCATTGATAAAAACCTGGAGCTAGTGAGGGGATATCTTCCCGGTTGGTTAGACATATAGATGAACCTAGGGTACTTGAGGCACAGCAGGGCTGATAGGATGGTTCTCAGGCCTAATGATTAGGATACAGTTAATGCACTGAGATGATGAGGGAACAACTGGTACTCACCTTGGTAATTCTTCATATAGCGTATCTGATATTGAACTCTTGGATTCTTGGTGTCAGTGTTGGACTTGGCCCTTGTTGCAGGGTCATCCCAGAACTTTTTGCCTTCCTCTTGTATTTTTTCTGACCTGTTGTTGGTGGTTTTAAGACTCTGGGCACTTTATCATTGCTGATCAGAGCTGAAGTGCATGTGCTCTCTATTGTAAACTTGTTAGGATTGGTCTACACCTGTTGCATATTTAATTTACCTATCAGTCCCTTGTACAGGTGTATCTCACATTCCCAAGGCCAGTAAATTAAATGCTACTGGTGGGCTCGCAGTGCTCCTTGGACAACCCACCAAAGTAGCCCTTCAAACCTGTCTCAGGCCTCTGCCATTGCATGGCCTGCGCGGACAGTTTACTGCCGCAGTGACGTGGCACATAAAGTGCCAGGCGGTCACCCAAGAATCGCTGAGAGCAAAGGGAAATATGCATGAACAGGGTGGGATGGCCAGAAGTCCAAGAATGAACCAGGACCAATCCAACACAACCCCTGAAAGTAGACAAGAGCAGGGGCGACCAGGGAGAAAAAAACAGGCATAGATGAATCATAGCAACGTACATGAGCACCAGCTTCATGGCAGAAGGCCACAGCCACTGAGAGGCATGGAGAGACAAAGAGAACTGCCCAGAACCACAGGATGCCCTAGCCTCCCGCAAAACCCGAACCTGGCTGCACAACACCAAAGACGGCCACCTTAGCTGGCAAATCACAGCCGCTCCCCAAAGGAGGGTCCAGTGGCCCCAACTACTAAAATATAGGGCAAAGGCCCGGCCTGCTGGCCACAAATGGGAGCCAACCTGCAGAACACCCAAGGACACCCAGACGAATCTCCCCCTGCACAACCCGCTACCCATGCAGGGAGCAGACACTGACAGGGTGGCTTATCTGCAGGCCCCAAAGAAGGGCCAAGTAAAAAGGATTCACAGAGTAATGGTGGAAAACACCCAATCACCGGAGCCCAACATCAAAGAAGGGAACAAAACAGCAAAAAACACTAATCTGTACTCACCGGGGGCGGCAGAGTCCGAACAAGGCCCCCCACCTCCACATCCAACTGAAGGCGACCCACCAGCAAGCTCGCCAGGGCAGTAGGAATGCACAGCTGGCCAGACACCAGGCACACCAGGAGCATCAACATCACAGCATGGTGGAATAGTCCTGCGGGAGCCGCATGTCAACCACCCAGCTAGGCCTCAGGAAGACACACCCTCTAACCCGGAAAAGACCTGGAGGCTGGTGCACAAGCTACAAAGGGCCGGCCGGCACGCACCACATAGATTCATCTGGAAACTGAGCCACCCGGCAAGCCAGGCAGGCTGGGAGGCACAGACCCTGTCCAGAACAGCCAGGCAGCCAGACAGGGTACCGAAGAAAACTGCCACTCAAGGCCAGCAGGAGCAGCACCAGCACCTCTTCCCATTCCTGTCAACAGACAGAAAAAAGAACAGGTGGAATGCTGGGTAAGTACTGCTTGTGTACTCCCAGTGGGAGGGGTTGTGGTTAGGGCCCTAGCATTCCTCAGTTTCTTTCTGTTGGGAGATGGTTATCTCCACTTGTCATGATAGGACGAGACAGGAGGGACCTGGGGGTAATCATGCATATAGGACAGGTACATACGAACCCACCAGACATTATTTATATTATATTAGATTATATTTAACATGGAGTTATAATGTTCCTTTGGCATATTGTTATCTTTTCTTTTGTTTTATTGCTTTCATTCAACTCTTTATGTATCGTCTTGGTTCTTTTGCCCAAAAAAGCTGTATTTTTCGCTGATGTTCTTCAAGGGAATGTGGGGAGGACATGTCTTTCTTTCTGCAGGAGCGAGAAGGCAGAAGGGAGGACACGGTTCAGGATTCTTCTTCCACCAACTTGGAATAAATAAAACTCCAAAGTAATGGAATTCCCCAATTAAATGAAGGGCACCACAGAGAAGAATTATTAAAATTGTGGAATAAATTGAAGACTTAAAAGAGGAAGTCTATGGTTTCTACAAGAAAAACACGTCCTCCCCACATTCCCTTCAAGGCCATCAGCGAAAAATACAGCTTTTTTGGCCAAAAGAACCAAGAAGATACATAAAGAGTTGAATGAAAGCAATAAAACAAAAGAAAAGTTAACAATATGCCATAGGAACATTATAACTCCATGTGGAAGTAAATACTCCCTAGGGCTTGACTTACCAGCAAGCCTCTAAGATTTTTATCCACACAAATTATTGGAGGTCTTTTCAAGACCCAATAGGTGTGTTTTTAAATTGAACATCAATGTCCTGAAGAAGGTGCAGATATTGTGAATCACCGAAACGCTGCATCGACAATTTGTTCATTAATACATTTTGTGTTTTAAGTGTGATAATTTGTGCACATATGTTTTGTGATTCTTGAATTTTTAGCAAAAATGTTTTTATAAATAATGTGACCATGTGTTTTTAACCACATTAATTGACTCTAGAAATGTATCAGCAATTCAACAGTGAATAATAAATAATATATTTTGAATTTTTACATTGGGTTGTGTGTAACTTAACCTTTGTATATAAGAATTCATCTAAGTACTTTTGTAAATTTGGTAACCTGCACAAATACTCATTACACACTAGTCCACCTGTCCCTACATTATATGGTGACTCTTAAGGATTCCAGCCTAAAAAGGTTGGGAAAGGAATTTTGTTGCTTTGAATGCTTGTTACCCATTCCATTTCCAAGTAAAAGGGTATCTCCCTCTACATTTTGTCCCCTGTCTTGAAGGGGCCTTCACCACAAAATCCCAGAGGGTTTGATAGCCAGCTTACAATGGCAGAGGCCAGGATGTTGGCAGCAGCCAGACCTAAGAGAATGTTAATATTACCAGAGCATGGGCCACATGGCCGACCAATGCTGCTTAAAAGGATATTATTAACAGAGATCGATAAATCTGGACCAATCTCCACAAAAACCGCATCCTCAAAACCAAGCCCAGTGCATCTTACACTCAGCCACAGGGAGGTCAGACAGCCACCTGTGCCACCTCTGCAAAGGTAAGGTGGTTAATCAAAGATGTGGCAACAGCAGCAACAGACAGGACCCCAGCCTAACAAGGACCACAGCAGGGAGGGGTAACTGTCTAGTGGGGCAATGCCTTTACACAATCACACAATCCACCTACACAGTAAGGTCAAACCCTCAATGCAAAACATCCACCTCACGCACACTTCAAAACTTATTTTAAAAATAAAGACTAGCAACGCAACATTAGGAATTGCGTTCAAGAAATTTAGGGTTGTTGTATGTTTTGTCAATCAGGAATTCACACTAGAGTCCTCCATTCGGTTTCCTGCAAGGGCATAGGCCCCATTCTGCTGCTGGTCCCCAGCAGTTTTGGCTAATTATACCCCGGGGTGGGGCAGTCTGACGAGGGAGCTGGGTGGCACCCCATTCTGTGCATAAAAGCAGGCATTCGGGTCCCCTCACCTAAGTCCAATTAGGATTGGTTCCAATAGCCAGAACATATAGACCCCACTCTCGGGCTGCGGCCTGGGAACGAAATTCCCTCATGACATGTGGCTCCCAAACATAGCCAGCAGCCTCCAGGCCAATACAAGTCCCTTCTCAGTTCCAAAACGAAGTGATGTTCCAGTATCGGGAGCCATGTTCCCCGCATACTTATAATGACAAAGACCCCCATAACGCCCATAGCACATGCACAAACTACAAACGATTGCAAAGCACCGCATGGTGCCAAGTCAATAGGAAAACTCACCATTATAATGACTCTCCCTAGTCCATTTCCTGTATCGGATGAAGTTCTGGCCTTACACCAGACTCTCCATTCAGCAACGTTCCACCTCCACCTTTCTCTCAAAGTCTAAAGCCTGCTTGTCGAGTCATTTCCCCTCCTAAACAAAATAAAGTGGTGTGTCGCTGGCTAGAAGTCCCTGGCCACAGCCGGGTACAGCAGGTCTAAATATCCTGGATAGAATGTAGTTGGGAAGAAAAGGGGGTACCGGGAAGGAGCATGTCACAAAATTCCATAACAGCTCCGTACAAGGTACTCAGAAATATGGTCCCGCTGTATCCTGCCTAGCGATCAGCGGACACACACAAGGCCTTACACATACTGTCTAGGGGCGTAAATAGCCCAATATGAGAACCATCACATCAGAAACACATGGGGGATGCGGGACAGCTCTTCAACCGCCTCTGGTACACAACAATAAAAGCAAGCAAAATCACATGGAAACCTAGGGAAATGCCCCAAAGACAAGTAAAAAGAATTCCAAAGCTAGCCTTAAAAGAAACCTCTAGAAAAAGGGCATATTCAAGACACTTGGGGCCATTAGGGAGGATCCCACCTCACACCACGTGTCGGGACTAGAGAGGTATACACATGACCGAGAGCATGTTTCAATTACCAACAACCACTTAATTGTGGAGCGTTCCATATTTATACATCGCTTCATGTCAAAAGGGCATCCCCCACAGACACACTAGGGAAGGTAGGATATTGGAATCTAGCTAGATCCATAAAATGTTAGTTAAACAGCTGAGATCATCCACACTCTCATGAAGACCACCCCTTCACAAATATCCTTTTCTGTCATGTTGAGGGGGAGAACGGAGGACTCGTACAGCTACAATTAAGGCGACCAGTGAATAAACACCAAAATAGAAAAAGTAGACGCCCCGATTGGGGCCACCTTCTAGTGCCCTTCTAAAATAGCAGGTTTGAACATAAAAGCACACTCCCAAAATGGAAGGCACTGGAATTCCCAAGAATGATTGATGATGATACACAGAGTTAAGCAAAATTGCTAACGCCGTGCTCCACCATTCTGAAAACCCAGGGAGATGATTTGCTGTTTCTATGTCTGCTGCAGAATGCAGCACACATAAAAACAGCAAAAACGAGGAGGAATAAATAATGTCTCCTCATTTCGCCAGGTAAAAACCATGTTTTCACTGGTATTATTTATGGCGCTGCCCCATATTTATGCCACCCTTGTAAATAGAGGCTAGCGTCAAAAAGCAATGGGTGTTGCCGTGAAACACCCAGCACAACACCCATTGCCCACCACTTTTATCCTTAGTGCTGTTTGAAAAGGGGCCTTATTCACAAAGCGGCGTTAAGCCACATTAAGTGGCTTAACGCCGCCTTGTAAATAAGGCATAGGGGTTATCGCCACAGGAACATCATAAAAAATTGCCCCTCAATTTTGCTCATTTGGGCCACATGTATCAAACTTCTATTTTGAGATTATGAAACAGCGATATTGAATGAATCACTATTAGAAAATCTCAAAAGCCTATGTTTGTAGAAATTCAGTCTAATTTTGTGAATCTGTAAAAATCACATTCACAATTACAGATTACCTAAATGCGATTCTCAAAATAGTGAATTCACAATTTAGAGAATTGTTATTAATGAATCCAGCATTTTGGTACTGTATGATGACCTCAGAGCCAGGTAGTGAGGCATTCCATGCTGTTACCTGTGTATTGTGTGAGAGGAGGAGGCAGACTGCAGGTGCACATCACTTGGAAGCCTGTTCAGATAGCAGAACCTGTGCAAGAAAACCAGCATGGCGTCAAAAACACTGAGAAGGAGCCAGCACTGCGCAAAAGTAAGCTAAAGTTTAGTGAGAAAGAGTTGGAAGTGCTAATTGTGCTAGTTGTTAAGAGCCACAGGAAAGTGTTTGTAAAACAGACACTCCATGTCCCAGAGAGCAAAAAGAGAAAACTATGGCTGGGTATTCAAACATAAATATGCGCAGTGGGGGTCACACAGCACTCTATTGTGGATCTATGAAGCCGGGGTATGACCTGTGGAGCTGGGCCAAGGAAGAGGATGCTGCAAGGCTTGCAGAGGTAGAGAAAACTGGAGGAAGCCTACACAAACTGCGTCTACACCCTTAGAGGACCTAGTGGAGTCTACACTTCAGCCTGCAGCCGTCGATGGAGTGACGCAGATTGACACCTCTGCACCGGCCAGTAAGATAAATGCAAATGACCACATGCTTGGTAAATGTAACCAAATACCCCTTTAGTAAGATTAGCATTAGAGGAGCAAATACTACTCCAGTCTACATTTTACTTGCTACACACCAATTCATCATGGGATTAGTAATCAGAAACTCAAATAGGAAAGGCAAGGAGTACAAGTAACACAACATAGGTGCATTTAAGTTAAACAAGCAAGTGAAATACATACACACCGTGTGTTGCTAAATAGCTTTATTAGGCAAAACAATGCACAATGTGATATAATAATAATAATAATAATAATAATAAAAATAATAATAATAATAATACAGAATTTTGTAAAGCGCGTACAGTTACCTCAGCCAGAGGTGTCCCGGCGCTGAGTGTGCAGTGCAAGCGAAAAAACGTGTGATGAGAAAGAAGGAGAAGGAAGCGCAATTATTTAAAAAGCCACGTTTTCAGCAGCTTCCTAAAAATAGCTTCAGATGGTGCCCACTGTATAATCGGCGGTAGAGTGTTCCAGAGCTTCGCCGTGCTGGCCGAGAATGTCCTGCCCCCCATCCGAGCCCGCCTAACTCGTGGGACACGGAGTTGGAGCAGGGAGTTGGAACAAAGAAGTCTCGTCTATACATATCTAGGGAGTCGAGCCTTCAAGTAGTAAGGACAAGTTCCATGTTAGGCTCTAAAAGCCAAGGTCAAGGCCTTAACTTTGATTCTACTAGCTACCGGTAGCCAGTGTAGTCTGTACAAATGCGGAGAGACACGCTGCTTAAATGGGATATGCTTTACCAGTCTCGCAGCCGCATTCTGGACGGTTTGTAACCGTTGGATCAGATATTTCGGAAGGCCCAGAAATAAACTGTTAGCATAATCCAGCCTTGAGGTGACCATAGCATGGATTACCATTTTACGGGATCCCTCTGGCAAGAGCCGGAGAAACTTTCGTAGGTTCCTCAATTTGCTTAAGCATCCTCCGACCACCTGTTGGATGTGGGGCAAAAAAGATAAACTATCATCCCACTTTACTCCCAGGTTTATAGCCTTAGTGCTGGGGATAGGCGCCGTGCCCATCTCTGTAGGCCACCAGAGCTCCGAAGAGGGGCGGGGGCCTTTCCCAAAGAAGATCACCTCAGGTTTTTCGGCGTTCAACTTCAGTTTGTTAGTATTCAACCAACATGCCACGTCGCAAAGACACTGCTTGAAGTTAGCAAATGCTGCCTCTGACACCTCCGAGTAAGGAAAAACTAACTGGGTGTCATCGGCATATGAAATTGCTGTGACACCCCAGTTAGCAATTAAAGTAAAAAGTGGGGCTAAGTAAATGTTAAAAAGCAGCGGGCTGAGTGCCGAGCCTTGTGGTATCCCGCAGTCCAGCCGCCTAGGTTTGGACACAAAGGTGCCCAACACTACCTTCTGGGACCTATTAGTCAGATAAGAATGAAGCCAACCGAGCACCTGGTCCTGTAGGCCTGCTTTCGCCAATCGATGCAGAAGCCTGCCATGGTCAACCGTGTCAAAGGCGGCCGATAGATCCAGGAGCACCAGCATAGCGGATGCCCCTGAATCCAACGACCATCTAACTGACTCAGCCACCTCAATCAGGGCGGTCTCAGTTCTGAAACCTGCCCTGAAACCCGATTGGGTTTCATGCAGGATTTTGTTGTCCTCCGTGAACCTATTTAGTTGACGTTGGATCAATTTCTCCAACATTTTACCTGGAGCCGCCAATTGTGAAATTGGTCGCAAGTTGCTAAGATCCTCCGGATCTCCATTCAATTTCTTTTTCAGAGGGAGAAGTGTGGCATGTTTCCAACAATCCGGAAACACCCCCGAGGAAATCGGTGTATTCCACACATGCCTTAGAGCGGGCGCAATTGACTCCGCCATCAAACTCCAGCGCTTAGGTGGGCAGGGGTCATCAGGAGACCCGGATTTACACCTTTTTATTTCTTGCAGGGCCTCAGGTAGCGAGATGTTAAAATGTCAAAAAATGTCAAAATCACAAACTGAAATAGTACTTTTTCACATCACAGATAGTCAGATGAAAGTGAATCCCATGAACCTCTGGTGACTCAGACAGAGTCAGGAGAGGACAACACAGTGGGCCCATCAGCCCCCCACCTGCACCCACAAGACGCATGGCCACAGTGACACCACTATCTGAGTTATAAATGGAAGAGGAGAGCCAATCTGACCCTCTCACAACACAGCCCAAGAAAACACCCACTCCAAAAACCCAAGGGCACATGCAGTGCAGAAATATCCACATCAGGAGATGCAGGGTAGTGGCACAATGGCAAGCTGATGAAGGTGATGGATCATCTGTATGTGGTGGGCAATGCTGAAGGTGCAGCCCCTGCAATGCAAACACATGCATTCAATGCATGCTCAGCTTCTTTCTATGAAAAGAAATATGGCTGATATGAAGGACAGATTCCCTTAGCTTACTACAGCAGTGGAGGAAGGACAGAGGGAAATAACTGAAAACTTCAGCCAAATGACACAAGCCATCAAGGAACTATGCAATGTAATGCAGGAAGACCATGTTTCCCACCGACAAGTGCACCATCATTTACTTGGCAGCTTAGATGGCTACACTAGGGCCATCAACTGGCTGAGTAATACAACAGCTCTACGATCTCAACGTGCTGTGGGCATGCAGGTAGAAATGACCCATTGTTGTGGTGATGTGGCCAAAGGACTTATGCAGGTAACCAATTCTGGATTTACAAAGTGCTACAGTTGGTAGTAGCAATGTACTGGGTAATGTACTGGGTGGAGGGGATAGTGAGGCCTCAAGACTCAGTAGCATCATAGCACCAGTAACCAAATGTAGGAGACACCGTTCAAAAAATAATTCTGCCTCAGATGCCGCAACAAGGGATGTGATAAACCATACTGACCGGGCCTCTGGAGTGAGTGGCTGCAGAAAATAGTGTGCCATTGATCCCAGGAATGCTATTAGGTGTGGTGACCACTGGCATTCAGCTGTCCAACTACCATGGCAATGTTTCCTAGTTGCAACATATTTTACTACTTATATGTGAATTTACACTACCTGAGTTATGTTCTGAATAAATCACAATAGCAATGAAACCATGTAGTGTATTCTCTCATCATTACCCAAGTAAAAAGAAATTCCCTATTATTGTTGTTGGATGTCTCTGTCTTCCTTCTGCTGCCCTTGAACCATTTGCTGCTTGTTGATGTTGACCTGGCTCATCATTTTCATCCGTTTCACTATCCATAAGGTCCAAGGATATGACTCGTGAAGTTGCAATGTTGTGCAACATGGCACAAGCAGCCACAATTTTGCAACATGTATCTGGCCCGTACTGCAATGCACCTCCACTTTTATATAGGTAGTGGAACCTACTCTTCAGTAGACTAAATGCCCTCTCTATCACGTTGCGAGTTAATATGTGTGCTGCATTATATCACTGTTCACTTAGTGTAGTCGGATTCAGGTATGGTGTCAGTGTGAATGAGCGCACAACATATGCGCCGTCACCTACAGGGTAAAGGCAAAATATTAATCACTGACAAGTTTCACCATGGCCAGAAAATCAGTGAGACAGTGTTACATGCAATTAACTGAGCAGGTATTTTTAGCTAAATTCACCACCAAGGAGATGTATATGCATGCCACTGAAGCTGTGCAAATCATGTGTACTACTTGGGAATCTTGCCACTATGTCTTTGATTATATTTTTGGCATTGCATATCACTTGGATATTTCAGATAATTATATGATTTGCTGTTCCTGTAAATGTACTCATTCACTGAGGGGGGACATATAGCTGCATGCGTCCCATTAATCCACCCAATAACCTGGGGAAGGTGGGCTAGCTGATAAAAGTCTTATTTAGTTTGCTGCTATTCCTGGGGTGTTGTAGGAAATCTTATGTGCTGGTGTATCTTCTGCAACATAGGGTCCAGGAACAAATTGAATAAGCGCAATAGTGCCCTTTGTGAGACCCCAACTGCTGCAGCTATAACCCCCTATTAGCTACCTGAAGCTAGGAGGCGTAGTGAACATAGGGCCTGCACATGTTCGGGAATGGCATCTGCCCAGCGAGTCTGACGCTGCAGTTGGGGATCTAGTTCAGCTTTCAGTTCATAGATCATGTCTCAATCCAACCCATACGTATCATAGTTCTCTTCCTGAGTCTGCCCCAACAATATAATTTGCACTCTAAAAATACATTCCTTTCTCTTCCTTCTTCTCAGTGCTCCTGCTTGTATCCTCAGCCTCCTCGCCATGATGTACAGCACGGCCAGTGTGAAACATTCTGAGGCCTTCTGGGGCTGCTTAAATAGTTTGCAACTGGTTACCAACTGATTGCAATTGGTGCTAATTTGCACATGCAAAAGTGCTAATTCAGTCTGATTCGCAAATTGCAAATTGATCATACATTTGATTGCAAATTCAAAATCGTAAATTCTCCAAAACAGAATCGCTAATCGTTATTCACAAAATAGGGAATCGCAAAATTTGCTATTTGGGAGGAAATCCGGCAAATTGTTTCATACATTGCTTCCACCCATTTTGCATTCGCTGACAGGCACATTTTTCGATTCACAATGTTTGCGATCGCAAAATAGTTTGATACATGTGGCCCTTAATGTCTAACGCTCTCCCAATGTATGTTTTATTGGAATTTGAAAACTAAATTTACACCCTTCAATGTCCAATGCCTTTCTACAGTGTAGCTTACTTGACTTTGGAGTAGGAATAGTAAATAAACACTCTTTAAAGTGTATGGGTTTCAATTTGTAGGTTAACCCTATTGCTGCTGCCGTCGGCCGACACGGCCCCGCCCACTCTTTGGAACGCCCAGCACTGCGCCGAAATAACGGTTGCAGCTAAGGCGCTAGAACTATGGGCCCGATTTACAGAATGAACTTAAGACTCAATCCTAAACTTACTACTATTTTTGTATTCACAGAATGCACTTACTACTTTTGGCATTCACAGAATGAATTTACTACTTTTGGTATTCACAGAAGTTAGGATTTTGTCTTAAGTTTGTTTTAAGACAAACTTAAGACATACTTAAGACAGACTTAAGACAAAATCCTAACTTCTGTGAATACCAAAAGTAGTAAGTTCATTCTGGGAATGCCAAAAGTAGTAAGTGCATTCTGTGAATACCAAAATAGTAGTAAGTTTAGGATTGAGTCTTAAGTTCATTCTGTGAATCAGGCCCATAATGTTGTTGCCTTATTACAAATTAAGTTTACACATTTTATTTCGAATGTCACTTTATTACACACATTAGACCCTTTTTACTTACACATTTATACACTTCATTTTAGCATACATTTTGATACATCAATATTATTACATATGTTTTTATATTTATTAACATTTCTATACTTGAATTTATTTAGCAAGCCAATCAGGGGTTACAAGGTGCTGCAATGTGAAGTCCTGCATCGAGTCAGTTCTGAGGAGGACCTGCAAGATGCTGCATTCAGGATCTGCAAGATGCTGCGATATGAGGCCATTATGAACTTATCGGGATGCATTGTGCAGCGTCAGTTCTGATGAAGCCCGCAGGTGGAGCCAAGAGGATGACATGCGGATGGCAACCAAAGATCCAGGAACTGGGAGGCATCTCTTGGGGATGAGGACTTACTTCTGCAGAGGCCAGTAGCAGATCACAGGCAAGTCCAGTACAGTCTGGGCAGGACAGGTCTTTGGAACTTATTGAGTCCCTGCTGCTCAGAACAGGAGGCCTGTCCGCTAGCCCTTTTTGTCACTCTAGTGATTCTGGGTTCAAGGAGCATGCCCAGTCTTTATTACTCAGGCAGTAGGGCAACAGGGCAGTCTTTCTTGCAACAGGGCAGAAGCGCGGTTCTTCTACCTCTATATCTGGTTCCGAAACATCCTTCCCCTTTCCTGGATCCAAGTTGTCTGGGGTCAAAATAGACTGGTGTCAAGTCCCTTGGGATGTGTGCTCAGCCCTTTGAAATGTAATAGAGGCAGGGAACAACTCCAGCCTGAACTATCTTGGCAAGATGCCAACATCTAGTTTAACTTTGTAGCACGGTCTGGGAGGAATACACAATGGTCATTTGTCAACTCCATCTAGTCTTGTGACCCAGGACGCAGGTAGCGGGCACCAACTTGATTGGACAAGAAAAGTACAACTTTCTAAAAGTGGCATTTTCAAACTGTGACCTAAAATATGACTTTACCATTAATGAGGGTTTTAAATTATAATTGATTTCGGGAGGCGTGGCTGAACTGTCCTTAAAATGACTGCAGGACATTGAAGCACTGACTGCCGTCAGAGACACTTCCCTGTTACGGGCGGCGGCCTCTGCCAAATATGCTTCTGCCTTAATTAAATTGGTGCGCGAACGCAGGGAAACAAGGTATGTTTCCCTTTTGGCTATTTTTAAGCCATGTACTGCGTTGTTGTTCCTCAGCGTCGCATACCTCAGAATCGGCGGTTGTGGCTGCCACTTTGTCTGTTTCAGAACGTGTCAGAGCTGGCTTGTGTGCCAGGTCGCGCTGAGATGCAGATGGTTCCCTGGGTCAAGTAGCAGTAGGGAAGCCCTGGAAACTGAAGTTTATTATTTATTTGTTGCAATTATATTGACTGTTTACTGTGGGCTGACATGCTGACTATATAATATACATATGACATAGTACCTGTTAGCTGAAACATTCTGGAGCTGTAGTTTTGTCAGCAAACTTTGGGAGGCTGATTTTGAATGCCTGTTTTGACAGAGACTTTAAAAAAGGAGCTGACATACAGGTTGAGAGGTGGGCTGTTTGGCTAATTTTGATGCCCCTTCTTTCATAATAATTTATTTGGCTCAGCCTTCTACTATGTGGGTAATACTCGATATTTTTTAATAACGCGCATTCGGATATCTCCTTGTGTGTGGCACTAGGTTGTCTTCACAGCCTTTATTGCGCTATTTCTATTTTTTCCACACATCTATGGAGTCCTCTCCCACTTCTTCTTTGAAGGCTGATGCCTCACCTACAGTCATGGCCACTGCCCACAGGGGTTCCGATGCTCCTACCAAAAGACAGAAAAAAGATACGGCTTCCCCTACAAAGTCTCCTCTACCTATGGCTTTGGAGGACCTTATGGAGGAGATCAAGCATTTGGAGCCCTTTGTCATGGAGACTAACGTTACTCTTTAACGTATTAAGGAAAAGTGGTCTACGCTGAAGTCCAGTGTGTTAGGTGTTGAACAGTGGATTAGTGAGGTGCAGGATGTGGCCGCTAACATCGACAGCATGACTAAGGAGACTGTGCTCTTGAAATAGCAGACAGAAGATTTAGAAAACCGGAATAGGCTTTATAATCTTAAAATTTATAGCATTCCGGAGGGATCAGAGGGGTCAGACATGTTTGCCTTTCTTGGGGTACATATTCGCAAGCTGGTGAGCCGTAAGGAAGGAACACATCTCAACTTACAGCATGCTCACCGTATTGGCCCCTAGCCTGCAAGTGTTTCAAGTTCTGGCTGCCCTAGAGGAAATAATTGTTCTTCTTCTAGAGTATGCTGAGCTTCTAATGGTGTTATCGGCAGCTAAACAAAAAAAAACAAATGTTGTGGTTGTGGTCTGGTCAGAGAGTTTTTATTTCCCAGGATGTAAATGCAATAGTTGGGGGCGACCTTAATCAGATTGTTGGCCCTTTTTTAGATAGAAAGTCTCAAATTAAGTATGTGCCTAACAAAATGCAGAAAAAATCTACACAGTTTATTCACTCCAGAAGATTAATTGGTGCTTGGAGATTATACTCCACAGACACATGGTAATATACTTTTTTCTCACCAACACATAAATCCCAATCCAGAATTGATTACTTATTTCTTTCACCCCCTCTAGTTGCTATACTTGCACATGCTGAAATTGGGTCAATTTTAATTTCAGATCATGCACAGGTTATGGTGGATTTGGGTTTATTACCTGAAATTTCAAAACCCAACTGATGACACATCAACAATAGCTTACTGAAGGATAAAGATTTTTTATAGAATTTTAAATGTTTTAGAGAAGAATTGCCTTTGTATAACATTTCATCGGATATTCCATTTTATATTGTTTGGGATGCTTTCAAAGCTTCTGCCAGAGGTCATATAATTTATTTTGTCCTGACTAAAAAGAAAAGAAAGCCAATAAAGAATCCACATTACTGCTTCAGTCCATTAAGCAATTGGAATATGAATGTTTCACTACCAAGAAGGATACTGTCTTATAATATTTAATGAACTTTAAATTTGAGTTTAATAAAAGGTCAACTGAGGAGGCTGCCGGAACGCTGTCAACAGTTAATTCCTAGTTTCATGGTGGATGTAATAAGGTGCGGAAATTACTTGCCAACTATCCAAAAGTTAAATCTCAAAAGTCTAAAATATTTAAGATCATGGATGAAAGCGGGAATCCTCATTTTAGAAGCAATGACATTTTGAACTGCTTTACTGATTTTTATACAAATCTTTATACACCAGACCACTTCCCCACTTATGAGGCACTAGATTCCTACTTTCATTCTATCCCACAAAGACAGCAACCAATCTTTCTTCCCTAGAGGCGTCTATTTTAATATATGAACTTAAATCCGCTCTTAGTGCTTAAACCAAAGATAAAGCAACGGGTCCGGATGGTTTTTCTGTTGAATTCAACTCCTGCTTTTCACATGTTTTACTATCGCACTTACTTACTATATATCAGTTTTTTCTTTCACAGGATGAAGCTAAGGGGACGTTCTTGGAGGCTATGATCTGTTTGATCCCTAAAAAGTATAAAGACCCTTCCTTATGTGCCAAATATAGACCCATCTCCCTGATTAATTTAGATTACAAGCTTTTCACCAAATTTTATTTTTGCACTCACTACGAAATGTATCATTATTTCATGGCTTTCAACACAAAGATACTGAAACTAAGTTTTCAGCATATGCCGACGATGTGATTCTTTTGTTTCTGAACCGGAAACATCAATCCCGGCCATTACCAATCTTTTAACATTGCATACTAGACTATCTGGATATAATTGAACTTCTCAAAATCGAAAGTACTCCCTCTTAATAAGTATTGCCTAAGAGATATTTTTGATGGCACTGGGAATAAATGGTCTCCACACGTCATCAAATGTTTGGGAATTAAATATTCTACTGCCATGGCAAAGAAAAGTCAGGCAAACTTAGAAGGTGTTCATCATAAGATCCTTCACATGGCGGAGAAATGGTCCCCTCTGTATTTGTCTTGCTGAGGAAGATTGGCCAATATAAAGATAATGTTTTTACCTGTCGTTATTTTTTGCCTGTCATTGTTGCCTATTAAATTAACTTTAACATTTTTTAAGTTATTGAATAAATCGATTACTATGTTTCTATGGAATGGTAAAAAAAGTGTTCATCTCTTTAGCATCTCTCTGTAAGCCTAACGAGTCGGGGCATACGTTTTCGAAATTTTCAGCAATGCCGTAATGCCTTTGTTTTAAGACAGGTCCTAACATATATGGGGGACACCGAATTTTCACCTAATAGTATTTTGCGCCGACTGGAGGATTCACTTGTGTCACCCTTTCCTTTTTATTCTTGACCATTTTTCTCGAAACCTCCTCATACTTTTTCCACTCCACTAATTAAATATGCTAGTCCAGTATCTTCTCGTGTTCTCACAAGGCCCTCATCCACAGTACAAGAATTTATGGAATCCTCTATGTGCTAAAATAAATCTCTCAAATTTTGAATCGTTCTATCTTTTGGAAACACTGGGTTCTCAAAGGTGTAATTCAAGTAAAACAATTTTGTGTGATAAGGCTCCTCTTACTTTTTCAGAAATTCAAACCAAATTTGGTCTTCCTTCTACTTATGCTACTAAATATGAGTCTCTCAAAGTTGCTTTTTTGCAAACCATCTCCACACTTACCCAGTCTCAATCTCATGTAAGTTCCTCATCCCCTGTTCCAATTGCAGTCTCGTCATAACTTAAAGCTTCATTTATATATAAATATTTGCATTACATTTCCCCTTCCTGTCCAAAGTCCAAAATTGAGGCATTGTGGGAATCTGAATTTCAACACTCCTTATGTTTAAGGGTTTGGGGTTCCATCTGAAGTAAAATACACCACACTTAGCCTAATGCCAGCACTACACAAACCCTTTATGATTTTTAGATTAGGCTATGTATTCACTTTCTTTGCAAAAATATAACCCACATTTGTGGAATATGCGTTGGTCTTGTAAAACCCTTCATGGTACATATTTAAATATGTTTTTTCACTGTCCACCAACCATAGTTTTTTTGGTGCAGGTTTGTAAAACAATTTCCGCTATTTTTTCTATTGATATCTGTATTTTTCTGGGAAGTTCCTATGGCTCCTGATCAGTGCAATTTAAATTAGCTATATTTCTGGATCTGTCACTTGCTATTGCCTTTCAAGTTATAGCATCAAATTGGAAAAACACCAAGGATATCACTGTTACAAATTGGTGGAATTTACTTTGTTCCCATCATCGGCTTTATACAGCGTCATCTACATCTACATTAAAAATGATAAATAAAGACCTCTTTTGGTCTCCACTTATTGATTGCTTAAACAAAAAGATTACACTCTTCAAGGATTCTACTGTAATTTTCCAGCCACCAAATCTTTTTTTTCCATTATTATTGTTGTTGTTGTTGTATAGCTTTATTTCGAAATATTTCATTTCATAAAAGCATTGCAATAAAATCTTCATACGGGTAAAACACAGTTATACATCAAGACTATAAAAATTTCAACAAGAATCTTATAAATATACAACCTAGTAAAAAGCATCATTTTTGAAAACATTTGTGCAAATATACAAATATTCATTTCTGCATAAACAAAAGGGGCGCATACAGGAAGTAGCCGGGGCACTATAATGTCAGTTGGCATCCTTACTGGAGGAGCTTCCTCCTCGCGGTTCTTATCCTCCAGGCCCACCCCAGAAATTTTGCCAGACCACAAGCAAACAGTGGTTGGGGGTCGGATTTTAACAGATGTAGGGCCTCCAAATGTGACCGAGTGCCCAGCCTTGTGCAGAGCGGTTTCAACCATCTGCGACGGGGAGCAGCGTAGGCTGGGCATTCGAATAACAAGTGAGCAATAGATTCTACCCTGGTTGTACAGAAAGGACAAGTTTCCACAGTTTGCCATGGTGGTTTCCACTTGGCTGTCCTTGAGCTTAGGGGCAAAACCCCTGCCCTGAATTTGAAATACAACGCCCTATCTGTTGGATTCAAGATCACATCGAGGTAGGGTTCTCTAGAGGGGCGGGATTTGATAACCAAGAACTCCTTAGCTGATCTACATATATTCGGTTGTGAGACTCTCTCGTTGTCCACCCACAGCCAGAATATTTTCTTGAGCAGCTGTTTGGGTGGCGAGGATCTGCTAGCCCAAGCATCGCCGAGGCCTAGATCGCAAAGGAGGCGCTTTACACCAACGAGCCAACCGATCTTATGCCAGCCCGGGGTTGAAAGAAGCTCACTTAGTGCATCGGCATAGCTTGAAAGCTCAGGGACATTCCATATACGGGCCCACAGGAGGAGGGGACGTAACTTGGCCTGGTCAGCTATGGGTCGTGTACCTGTGTCGAGTAGAAGGGGTAGGGTAGGAGAGTTGTGAGGGAGCCGCATTAGGTCTTTGTGAAACTTATTCTCCAGATGGGATAGAGCATCCAGTTTCTGGGTACCCCACAATTCGGCCCCGTAAAGGGCCGCACTCACAGCCTTTGCCTTGTATATGTCGAGGATCACCCCGATGGGTTTGAGGGGTGAGGCGCGATGCTCTTTTAAGAGGGCACCCATGACCCTCCTGTATGTCAAGGTGGATTTTTGGTGGTGCGCCTTCCAAGACATGGTGTCACAAAGTCTGATTCCCAGGTAATCGAATTCCCTAACCCTTTCTAAGGGTACTGCGTCAATTGATGGTGGGTGAACTGTCTTCCTGGGGGGGTTCAACACAAGGAACTTGGTTTTGTTGATGTTAATAGCCAAGCCCCTTGCGTCGCAGAAGCCCTGAAACCTCGTTAGCAGGGTTTGGAGGCCCTTCGGGGATTTCGAAATCAGCAGGGTATCGTCTGCGAACAGGAGCGTTGGTATCTTCCTGCCCGCCAGAGAAGGAGCATCTGCTGATAGCTGGAGAAGGTGCTCTACCACTCCGTTTAGATATAGGGAAAACAGAGTGGGAGCTAGCACGCACCCCTGGCGGACGCCCCTGTCGACAGGAATCCGAGATGTTTTTTGGCCTTGCTGACCCCATCTAATTTGGGCAAAATTGCTTTCGTGGAATTTGATGGTTAGGGCTAATAGGTACGCGGGCATGCCCATGCCCTCAAGTGTGGCCCACAGTTGGTTACGTGGAACAAGGTCAAAGGCAGTCCGTAAGTCGATGAAAGCGAGATACAGACTGCCCTTGCCCAGTTTGACCACTTTCCAAAAAAGCATCAGGAATCGGAATGTCTGCTCAATCGTGCCGGTTCCAGATCTGAAACCGGCCTGAAAGTCAGACAGAACCTTCATTTCCTCAGCCCACTGCAGGATCCTACCCAGAACTACCTTCCCTGCTGCCTTCTGGGTGGAATCAAGCAGACTTATGGGTCGGTAGTTGGCCGGATCGTCCCTGCAGCCCCTTTTAAAAATGGGGACAACTTCCGCACCCCTCCATGAATCCGGGAAACCACCACCCACCATTGCCTCGTTCAGGAGTTTAGCAATGTATAGGCTCCAAACCTCGACATTGCTACGAAGCAAGTCTCCAGGGACTCCATCTGGGCCTGCCGCTTTGTTGGGAACGATGCACCTGATTGCTATCTCCACCTCCCTAGGTGAAAAAGTGGGGCCAAGGTGAGAGCTATTAGCTAGTACTAAGTCACTAGGACTCCAATTGGGACCCAGTACCCCCGGAGAGTTGGAATATAATTTAGCAAAGTGGGCCCACCAAACCTTCCCAGGAATATTACATGTAATCAGGGAGTCGGCAGGCCTATCCCTAGCTCTAATCAGAGCCCAGAAAGCCCTTGAGTCTTTTCTAAATCCAGCCTCCATTAGATCACTCCAGAAGTTGGTTTCATGAGTGATCTTTGCTGCAACTTGAGTTTTCTTGTAATTTTTCCTTGCTTGGGAAATCAAAGCCTGGTCTTTAGTGCTGACCGCCATAATTAGTTCACTTTTTGCTTGTCGGCAAGCGTGAGAATACCATTGGTCTCTGCCCTTAGACTCATTTCTCCGCTTGGACCTCCCCCTCCCCTCAGGAACCAGGAAGAGATTGCTAAGTGATACAATTGTCTCCACAAATGGCACAAGGATGGGAGAGTCACAATCCAACGTGCTTGCTGTACACTTGGCTTCCATCATTATGGATTGAACTTGGGCCATTCTTGTAGCATCCGAAGCGACCTTAGCCCACTTTAGTCGCCTCCCGCAGTTTGATGGAACTACTTCGTGGGATGATTTCCAAGTTGACCGAGGTGGTTCTGCTGAGGCCCCTTGGTCCCACGGGAGAGCAAGCACAAGGATCAGCGGGTTGTGGTCACTATCCGTGGATTTTTGGACAACCATATCAAGGGCGTATTCCCACAGGTTAAAATTTAACAGCACGTAGTCGATTCTAGAGGTATGTCCAATCCTGTTGTAAGTGTGTACTCCTCCAGCGTCTGACTTACAACGACCATTAGTGGCTCTGAGTGAGTGTTCCAAGCAGAGTGCGTTGATATCAATGGCATTCTGGGTCCATTTCCTGATAGGATCGAGAGCAAGCAAGGGAATGCCTCTCTTGGCATCGTCCTCCCATGTGTCCAAGATGTCCTCGCAGGCCAAAGGCTCAAAGCAACAATTGAAATCCCCGCCCAAAATGACAAGGGAGTCAATGTTGCAGCTGGTTAGCTCCTCTTCGACTCCAGTTAGGGACAGAGGGCTCAAGTTCCCTGCCCTAGCCCCCCTTAGGTACATATTGAAGAGCTCAAGAGTATTACCCCCCGGGCACTGCATAGTAAGCCTCAAGAGATCTGGAGATGGTGAATTTGTATGTTTTACTACTAACCCCAGTGCTACACTTACCCAAATTATAAGGCCACCAGAAGGACGGCCTTTGCTGCCTTTAGACCTGGAAGCCGGCACAGAGTAGGTGGTGAAGCCGACCCTGTGCACAGGCTCCAAGCACCAAGTTTCCTGTAAAAGGCAAATCCCGAAGGGCTCCATAAAGGAGACCCAATCAGGTTTATTAAAGTTTCGGGCAAGCCCTGCCACATTCCAGCTTAATATTTTAAGCTGGGGAACACATATCGAGGTCTTGCCAGGCTGTGGCTCAGGAACTGGGGAGATGGTGTGGATATCAGTGACCCTGGCAAAGTGGAAAGAAGCTGCAGGTGGTGGGGTTCCGGGGACAATCAGGTTTACTGCTACGTGTGTAATAGAAGGGCATACAACAGAGGAAGGGTGCGTCGGTTCCAGTGTAGGGGGGGCCTGTATTGGGGACTGGGAAGGGGAGAAGCAACTTGCCGTACCCACACTAGCCGTCAAGGATAGACTCCCCTTCCCCAATGTGGACCCATTGTGATTGCTAGGTAATACTCTAGTTGGGGTCGTTAGGAGTCAATCGACATCCTCCAGGCTACCAAACCCATCAGCAGTTACACTTCCAGGCCAGCAACTGCTTGGGTTAAGCGCGGTGGAAGGGAAACCCCAACTAGGCTGTTGGGGAACTGTGGGCCAAAAGCCCCCCTGCGGACATACAGCACGGGGAGGATAAAAGAATGATAAGGGCTTCGGGGCAATAGAAGAGCCCCAGTCTTGATTCCCAGGAGCCCAAATGTGCCTGGCTGTATACACGTCGTCAAATGTTACGACTATACAGTCACCAGGGGTCGATTTCCTCGTGGTGCCCACCCAGGGAACTCTTCGAGTCGTTAAGACTCTACTCCTCCTTCCATTGGGAATAGGCCTATAAGTGTTGAGCCAGTACATAACTTTGTTACGTAGCGAGTGCTGGTCTTCATATTGGCCATTCTCCAGCTCCGGGACGCCCGTCAAAACCACCATATAATCATTTGCTTCGGGAGGAAGGTCTATATAACCTCCTCGAAAGTTGCTCCTGGTGTTGGGGCCCCTAACAGAATGAGGTGGGGGTCTATTCCGGGGGGCCTTGGCGGGACGTGAGCTATTATTGGCTGGATTTTGGGCTCTCGGTGTCACTGTTGAAGTATTGGTGCGAGGTGCCTGGGCAGGGCCGGTGCTAGAGCTAATTGGGTTCCGGGCTCTTGGTGCAGCTGATGTAGAGCCAGTGTGAGTTTGTGTAGCTGGAGCATTTGGGGTATTAGCCCTGGCCTGAGGGGGCGGGTTAGCAATAATGAGATTCCTAGTGCGGGGTTTGGGGATAGGGTGGGTAGAACAGGGCAAAGAGGGATTAGGGGGCAAACCAGGAGTAGCTGTGTGGGGTGGGGTAGGAACCTCTGTGCGTGGGTCACTATCAATCACCCCCTGGCGTTCCAGGCCTCTTAGGCCAAGAGTGGCCAAGGCGATGATACTTTTCTCCATTTCGAGGAGATTGTTCTCTATACGGGAAAGCCTTAGGTCCAGGGGAGATAAGAGATTTTTTAGAGACTCCCACACCACTCCTATAAATTCCCGCTCCCTCCCGTCCTGGTTTGTCCAGCCCGTATCTAATCTTTCAGGTTGAGAGGTGCCTCCAGGATCTACCATGCCTTGCCCCACAATGTTTTCACCCCCGGGAGCCAATGGCGAGAGGAGAGACATGGCCGGACTGATAGCGGCTATTGTATTTCCACTGATGGGCAGATTAGCACCCTGTGTTGGCAATTTCTTCCGAGGGGAAGTTGGGCTGGGGGAACGTTTTCTCTTATTGGGATTCCCCGGGATGTTATCGAAACCGCCATATGAGGTAGAGGCCAGGGATATATCAAGTGATTGTTGGGAACAAGTAAGGGAAACAAGAGGGCTGTCCTCAACAGTGAGCGGGCCGTCGGGCAAGGCAGGTAGACCTAAAGATGGGAGTGGGAGGGAGGCAGTGGGCAGAACAGGCATATCATGGACATTAACCACTGCTATAACACCCTCCCGCTTACCAATATGACTAGGGGAAGTAGCTGTAGCTATATGGCCAAGAGAGGATTTCTTACGTGAGGCAAAATCAAGTGACAACTTCCTGGCCGCTTCCAGGTCAAGGGACACTCTGGTTTGCAATTTGTCAATTTCATGGTCTATAGCCTTGGTTGTCCGCGTGATAAAATCGTCCATGGGCCCGTTAGGTGCCGGCCCCCCCTTGGCCGCCCTATTGCGTGTGACGCGGGTACACATATTGTCAAATATGGACTAACTAAGTCTAACAGCCCGGGCAGGAAACAATAAAAAGGCAAACACAAAGTGCGAGGCGAAAATGCAAGATGGGGGGCCCAGACCAGACCGCTCAGACCTCGAACGGCCTCAAACGGCCCGCTCTTTGCCCGGTCTTCGCCCCGCGCTTGGACCCGCGCGCGTCCCGCGTCGCGGAAGCCTCAGAGTAGGATATATAGGGCGTTTGTGGGCGGTGGGCGGGCCACGGGGAGAGCGGACCGGAAGGTCTTGCTGGTCACGCAGGGACTCCTGGACAATGGAGTCCCTGCACACGCTCGCAGCCCCTCTGCGCCTCGCACCAGCCTCAGGCTTCCTCGAAGGTCTCCCAAGCAGCCCCCAGCCAACAGGGCGAAGCGGCACCCGCGGAGCGGGTGCGGCGAGTGGTTGTTGCAGGTCCAACAGGCAACAACGAGAGAGTCCAGGTGAAGCGCCAGCAACAGCGCTACAGCAGCAAAAAGCGTCCCAGGGAACAAAGCAGGAAGAGGAGGTAAAGTACCCTCCTGTGGGCGGTGGGCGGGCCACGGGGAGAGCGGACCGGAAGGTCTTGCTGGTCACGCAGGGACTCCTGGACAATGGAGTCCCTGCACACGCTCGCAGCCCCTCTGCGCCTCGCACCAGCCTCAGGCTTCCTCGAAGGTCTCCCAAGCAGCCCCCAGCCAACAGGGCGAAGCGGCACCCGCGGAGCGGGTGCGGCGAGTGGTTGTTGCAGGTCCAACAGGCAACAACGAGAGAGTCCAGGTGAAGCGCCAGCAACAGCGCTACAGCAGCAAAAAGCGTCCCAGGGAACAAAGCAGGAAGAGGAGGTAAAGTACCCTCCTGTGGGCGGTGGGCGGGCCACGGGGAGAGCGGACCGGAAGGTCTTGCTGGTCACGCAGGGACTCCTGGACAATGGAGTCCCTGCACACGCTCGCAGCCCCTCTGCGCCTCGCACCAGCCTCAGGCTTCCTCGAAGGTCTCCCAAGCAGCCCCCAGCCAACAGGGCGAAGCGGCACCCGCGGAGCGGGTGCGGCGAGTGGTTGTTGCAGGTCCAACAGGCAACAACGAGAGAGTCCAGGTGAAGCGCCAGCAACAGCGCTACAGCAGCAAAAAGCGTATTTAAATTGTATATAGTTATTTGCCAATGCTATCATATAAGATATATTGTTATATGACATGACGTTACTATAGGGAATAATTTATGATATGATACAAGTATTATTATGTGATACATGTACAGATGTGTAATACATATTGTTTATTCTCTTCTTTCTTTTCTTTTCCTCTCTTCTTTCTTTTCTTCATTTTTCTTCTTTCTTTTTTTCTTAAAATACAAATACAAAACCAGTCAAAAAAATCAAATGCGATCTCATAACTGCAGAATGTGAAATTGGTTTAATAAGTTTATGGTACAATTTCTAATTCTGTATTTAAGTATTATTTAAGTATTATTTATTTTTGCCTCCTTTGTTCAATTGTATTTCATAATTTGGTTTTCCATTTTAAGTAATAGATAATTCTGTACATTTGTATTTCACTTTGATAAAGCTTTATTAAACTATTTTTTTTTAATTAATTTGAGTGTAAACATAAATTTCCTGTCTGCTCCCAAACTTAAGCTATCAGTTATTACGTGAAACAAGGTAACCCAATGGTATCCTATGGGAAAGATAGGCCTTGCAATATTGAAAAATGACTTTAGGTGTTTTTTCATTACCAGGGCATGTAAAACGTAACCTACATATCCTACTTTTAAATAAAATGCAATCTCCCGTAGCAGTCTTGGGGGCCTACTTTAGGGGTGACATATGTTTGGGCCTGACAAAGGTTTATTGTCAAGTCAATATAGCAGTTTAAAACTGCACTAGAGGCTGCAGTGGCAGGCCTAAGACATCTGCTTCAGCCCAGGAGTAGCATTTCACTTACAGGCCCTGGGTACATGTAGTTCTACCTTACTCAGGACTTACAAGTCAATTAAAGGGGCTAATCAAGTGTAAGACACTTGTGCCCTTTTTTAGCGAACGTGCACACATACCTTAGTACTGGTTAGCAATGGTAAAGAATAAAATTGTACAACCTCCCCCTTTACCTCTATTTGTTTGACATTAGGGCTAAATTTGCTCCTGCAGGCTCATCTAAGACATTTTTTAAATCAGATTATCTACTCAACACCAACATTATACCCAACAAATATATGTATTATTTGTTATGCTAAATGTTTTGTACTTCTTTAATACTGTGCATATTAGTGTTTTGTATTGCTTAAAATATTATGTCAACCATCTTTATGGATTAATGAATTGTAGAAGACAAAATGTGGAAAAAAGAATTTATAACAATATGTATGTTTTTTAGAAAAAAAGTACAAAACATTTAGGATAACCAATAATAACAATATTTTTTTGATACGATCTTGGTGTTGAGTATATATTGTCTCATAAATTATTTTTTTCTAAGATGAGCCCGTAGGAGCAGATTTAGCCATAATGTCAAAGAAATAGAGGTCAAGTGGGAGGTTGTACAATAGTATTTTTGCTGTGCTTGTTCCCCCTTGTCTCCCAGATCTTACGTATCTTTAGAGGGGGCCTCTTCTATAGGTCTAACAATGGTAAAGAACATACAGTCCTAAAGCCAACAAAAAAAAAATCAGAAAAAGAGGCATAAAGTCTACCACTCAAGGGTGTCAGGTCTAGCAATGCACATTTAACATTTTACCTGATATTAATATGTTTGACATATTTTTAAACAACACTTTTTACAAAAACATTTTGGTTTCTATTAAAACATACCCATACTTATTATATATGAATAAGTTGTGCAAAATCAGTTGATAGCATTTACATATTTTAATACAATGCTTCACATTTCTTTACATCTTTTCAGAAATATAATTATTATTGTTTTGTTTTTACTTTTCATTGCATTCTATGTATAAGAAAGCTTTTGAAATGTTCTTATAGAGCCTGATTCACAGAATTAACTTAAGACAAAATCCTAAACGTACTACTATTGGTATTCACAGAATGCACTTACAACTACTAAATTTAAGTCCGCACTTGGGCCAGAGATTCCGGCCCAGAGGCGGAGATTCCGGCCTGGAGGCGGGGATTCTGGCTTGGAGGCGGAGCTTCTGGCCTGGAGGTGGAGATTTCTGCCATGGCTAAATCTCCACCACCGGCCGGAATCCCCACCTCCGGGCTGGACTTTTCAATCTACCTATGTAGTCGAACCAATCTTTCTCTAGGCATCATTCTTTCTCTCTTGCTTTCTTCGGTCCTCCTTTCTTTTTCCAATCTTCAATCTTCCCTCCCTCTGATGTCCCTTAGGAATTCATGCAACCACTTACCTGGTCTCTCTAAGATTTATGTTCTGTGCACACTATACCATACACCTCTCTACAGGCTCCCTGCAAACTGTATTTATAACAAAAGAATGAAAAATATGAAGAGCTTTCTACAAATTACCATAATAATATTAGTTTGCAGGTGGGACTTGAGAAGTGGAAATGAGGAACTTTAAAAAAAATATTGCATACATAACTAATTAGGTGGACTAACGTATGTAACAATAACCCTGTGCTTGATACATGCTACAAATGAGCAAAAGAGTATTAATTAGTAGTTTATTTTGCAGCTTTTTTGAGCTGACAATAAGGAGTGGCTTATTTCAAAATGTTGGATGCAGCCATCAATAGATTTGTTAAAATGAAGGTTGCTGTAAATAACAGCATATAGTGTTGCATTAGAAACTTTGTGCTTATCAAAACGAAATATTCTAAACATCTGCTTCATGTCTCTATGTTCCTCTATATGTTCGCATATTGCAACACTAGCTTCTTGCCACCCAATTCTGTTGTAAGATCAATATTATCGTATAGAATTTAACAAACTTCATCACCAGAAACCTTTCAGACATGCCAGAGCCCAGTATCATTGTTTCTCAACATTCAAAATTCCGGATATTGCTTACAAAACTGCTGAAAACTGAGCATTATAAGAAACTGAAATGCTGTGTACAGCTACAGCACATCGGATCAGGGTTTTGAATGTCCCAGTGGCTCTGGGATGGAAAGAGAGGTTCAGAGTACTGCTCACTCCCTGTTGCCTGTATGTCAGAGTTTCCTTAGTACCAGGGATAACAAGTTCTGGTCATTTGTGAGGACCAACTATTTGTACTTCTGACGATAACAAACGATGTAACTTGCAGCATTATTTTCTGAGGATGTTACAGGGATGCAACCTTGAATGTGAGATCAGCTACCCTGTCCCTTTAGCAGAAAAGAGTAGGAGAAAGGTTGTAGGCATTGCACATTAAGTGAAAGAGCAAGGTCCTCTATACTTAAGGAAGAAGACAGCTAGGCTTACTGGAACTCTTGAGTTACAATGAGTGGTATTTAGATTACAGCAGTATAATTCATGTAATTTCAGTAATTTGCATAATGCTTTTACAAGAATGTTCTGACTCATTAATGGGCGTTGATACATTTTAAAAAAGGTTTCTGTGGTTGCAAACTTTGTGTGTGAGAAGGGCATTATTAGTTGGATGGGATATGAGTCCTCACCAAACAGTAATGTCTCAATTCTGTACCAGGTCCAATTAGGTCTCAACATGGCAGACTTTAGCGCTGGTGGCGACCAGTCCGATAATGTTTGTTGGTGCTTCTCAATGACCTCTTTCTCCACTGATTCTCTCACTAGCACCATTTAACAGTGCCCCTCAAGTCTCCATAACCCCTCTCTCTTGCATGCATTCGTTTTGTTTTATAGCGCCACTTATACCAGTGTAAGGTGTCAGAGCACTTTACATCACATACACATTACACAGAGAAAATGAATCATAAGTATGTAAATCAGTATATAGCAGGTAAAGTCGTGCAGTTAAGAGCGGTGGGGCAGAATAGGAAAAATTAAATTTAAAAAAAGAAAACAACTTACCTTGCGGTTGCCCCATCAGCATTGCGGCTAGGGAAGGTACGTGGTTTTATTTTTTTTTAAATTTTTTTTCCTATTATGTCATCTGTCGACTCCCCCACCCCACTGCTCTTACCTGCACCAGCCACGACTGGTGTCTAGGACATGTTACATCAGACAGAGGACCACAAGGTGTAGGAGTTGCAAGTCATCCCTACTGTTAGAGAGTATAGTTTGAGTGCTTGGTCTGGAGAAGCGCAAACTCAGAATTTAAAACGTAAGACAATTGTTGGGGATTGACTTTACTAGTAAGAATTGGTTTCTAACCAAGTGAACCCATTTTGCAACAATAGGATTATGAAAGACTGAGGGAAACAATCATAATGCTATAAGATATGCTTTGCAGTTTGCATGCAGCTCTTTGATGAGGATTATAACTCACTTTTCTATATTTGGATTTAAACTTATAAACTGCAAATAACAAAAGGGCCTCTCTAACAGAAGCAGCAACGTGTTTACCAATTTACATTGTATGCACTTTGTGATCTGCACAGTACACCTGGTTTGCAGCAGGTTCATTTTGACCTCGTAGGCTACTTTATGATCAGTCAAAGCTTCCACTAGACAAAACGCCAATCTTTCGAATGCAGGTCCATTAATCTCAAGAGTTAGTTGACATTTTATGGTTTCCTGATAATTGCTGAAGGGCAAGGAACACTGCAGCGGGTGCTTTTAAACCCGTATTGTACTTGAAACTACGGCACCCCCAAAGTCAGCTCCCGCTGCGGTGGCATTGATTGCACTCCCTTGGAGTCTCACTGCCCTGGGTCTCAATAATTTAAACAAGCTCAATCCTAGGTAGCTATTGCATAGAGCAGACAGCCTTAACTTAGGAGACTTGCTTAAAGAATTTATCAGCACCAAATAGTGAAAAAGTAGAAAATACAACGTAAGAAGAATCCCACTCCAATTTAAAAAATAGAGTCAAATGTAATGAACTAATAGACACCAACACTCGTATGTGGAAAACAGAGATATGAATTTTTAAGTCAAATTTGTGCAAAAAGCACAAAGTGCCAATCACGATTATCTTGTCGCACTAGACCAGGTCCATGTAAAAAATTAAGGCCAACCACAAGCTACAGCCAGTCAGATACACGGACCATGTTTGGCAGGGTGGAAAATTAACCTTCTGACTTAGAAACTTTTCTGGAGAAAAGTCCTCGTCAGGCTGCAAGCTGGATCCAGAGGATGGTTTCACGATGTCAGACTTGTGAAGCGAGTGTCCTCTGTGGGACCCTTAGCTCCTGCAAGAAACATATTGTCATCCCCATCAGTGGTGAGAAAGCTCAGATCAGGTAGGTCTGAACTCTGTACCCATTAAGGTTTTGTCCGTGGTTGGAAGCTTGAAGATACTTTACGTTCAGGCTTAGAAACTTTTATGCAAGTTGGGATCTGATCAGCAGGGAAAACTGGCAAGTTAAATCCGACCAGCGGTTTGACATTGCCAGTTGTGGCTTCGGGGTTGGCCGCGAATTCCGCTGATTCTCAGGAGGAAACATTGTGAAAAGGTGTCCAGTTTTGCAGGTTTTAGTGTTTAGAGGAGCACCATCTAACAGCAGCCAAGGGTCCAGGACCTTTTGAGCACCTCTTGTGGGTTAGGTCTCCCAGAAGCCACCAGCAAGGTTAAGGACAAATCCAATTGGAACGGTTCAACTGGGCTCTTGGAAAATAGGCTTCTAGCAGCTTTTGTGGCCCTGTAGCTTAACTAGAGGTCAATCAACTGGGCCTTTGAGTTCACTTCTTTGTCCTGGGTACAAGAGAGAGAAGGTCCAGCCCATGCTGTTTCTCTCTACAGTTTCAACAGCAAGTGCAGTCCTTATTCTGTCTTCTACAAGTCCAGAGGTGTTCGGAAGAAGGGATTCATAGGTGCCACATGTTAGCCTAGCACTAACTTGTGGGTGGGGAGACTCCTTGATCAATAGGGAAGAAAATCCAAGGGGAAACCGTACCCACTTTGACATCACTTCCTAGGGATTTGGTACTCAATAGTGCACTGTTGTGCCAAAGTCCAGCTTGGCAAAGGCTTTCATCTCTGGGAGTGAACTCTGGGCATACTCCTGAGGTGTGTCTAAAGGAATGAGAAACTCCTCACGCAAACAGGTTTTTCCTCCATTTAGATTGGTGCTATTCTGACTATCTGGAAAATGGAATAGAGGTCAGGTATTTCTGCCTGTGATAGGGATGCTCCATTGAATCTTGTGCAGTTGGTGGGCACATCCCGCAGGACATCCTCTCAGGAGATGGTCATACCTCCCCCCACCCAAAGACCTTTAAATTTCTTTTCTGGAACACAGCCTTGCAGGGGTCCAACAGGCTACCGGGTGACAGTTATGGGTTATCTCTGAAAAGGCTAGCATAGATTTGAGGCAGGAAAGTAGTGACCTTCTAAATTTACTATTTCTAAAATAGACAAAATTCGACTTTGGTATTAAGGGGCTGATTGTGATCCTTGTCGGGAGGGCTCCAAATTGGAATCGGGCTTGTCGAATCCAATTCAGAACCCTTGTTGCCCACTTAATCGTACCCAGTTCTGAACGACCGATTCCAATGCCTTGAAATCCATTTGATTCAGAAAAGGGGGTGGTGATGAACAGAGTGTCTGAATTAAGCAGACCACTCTTACCCAGTCCAAAGATCAGGGCTTGATCCATCACCGTTTTTTAGCTCACTGCACCATCCCAGCTCAGAACTTGGCTATATGCAAATTAATTATCCATTTGGGCTGTCTGAAACGGTTCTGAAAGGCATTCGTTGAGGTCTAGGCTTCGGGAGTGGATTCGTACCGCTCTACAGGTACAGTATTCTGAGTGAGCGAAGACGATGACAGATTCGGGCAGCGGTTCCGATTCCGTGTGCCAGGAATGAAGAGGCTGTGGGAATCGGTTTTTGGATGCCCATAGTAGGCCCCCTTCACCTGGAGCCCTCCGATTCGGACCCCTTTTCCATCATGCGCAGTGTGGCAGGTACCGAGGGGTGCACAATTTTCCGCAGCCACCCCTTTCTTCAATGGGAGCCTGTCTACTCTTTCTGGAACACAAGCTCCCATTGGAGTCATTGGGAGTCTGACCAAATCGTATCTGGAAACATCCAGATGCATCCAAATCGATGGGTCGGACTGCCCCGATCCGAGTCGTCTGGAACCCATTTGGTCAGATGCTTTCCTAACGGGATTGAAATTGGACGCTAAGTTGGATTTTGTTTAACTATACAAATGAACGTTTTAAGTACTTTTCAAGCTAGTGCCAATCTGAAGTTAGCTTTATTAGGTGCAATAATGTAACCCATGTGTTTCCTTGGCGAGGCAGACTTACTACATTGAAAAATGTGTTTCGGTCATATTCATTATAATGACATGTAAAAATGTCAAATGTATATGTCCTACCTGCAATCTGCCTTAGAGCTGGGAAGGCTTTTTTTAAGGGTGACTTAGTACTATTTAAAAGGATTTAGGTTAGGAAAAAGAGTGATTTTGGCAGGTCACAATGACAAATTTGGAACTGTCCATCTAGGCTTCTGTGACAGGCCAACAGTCATGTTTTATATGGTCACTTTAGTGGTAGCCCAAAATGTGCTGAGGTTTGCTAGTGTCATTTAACTTAAAGTCCCTGGGCACGTGGGGTAACATATACTAGGGACTCAAAGGTAAGTTAAACCAATCAGGGATTTCAACCAATTTAACACATTTTCAGGGGTCATGCACTGGTACAGGGTTATAAGGGTCCCAGTGCACTTAGTCCAAAAGAAATTAGGGTGATCATGCAAAAAGAGCCATTTTCTTACACAGTGCCTTTGCGATTCATAGCCTTTGCAATAACACACCATCAGAGTAGTGTTTTCCAGTCTTTCTTCTTCGTTCTGCATGGTTTCAAACATGGAATAGCTTCTTAATTTTGGTAAGTATTAGCGATTAGTATCTGTCCTAGGGAATCTACCCCCAGATTCATCAAAGTCCTGTTTTGCGAGTCCTTAATAGCGATTTTTAAGGAATCGCTATTAAAGACTCACAAAACGGGATGCATGTAGAAATCGCAATATTTTTTGCGATTTCTACAGATTCCTTATTTGGGATTTGCTAATTGCTAATCGCAAATAAGGAATGGCTGTCCCATTCATTCCTATGGGCCTAAAGTCCAATAGGAATTAATGGGGAGTCATTCCTTATTTGCGATTAGCAAATAGCGATTCGCAAATAAGGAAGCGATTTCAAGGATGCCAGGGTGTCCAAAGGATACCCTGTAGCACCCCATAACGGGCAATGTACACTGGTGTTGCGCACACACATGTCCAAAGGACATGTGTGTGTGTAACATACACTTAGAAAAATGCACTTTAGTGCATTTCTCTAAGTTTTCGCTATTTACCACGTAGTTAGACTTCACAGTAAATAGCGGCTCCAGATTGCGAATTCGCAATTTTAAAATTGTTCATGAATTGCATTTAAGGAATCTCAAATTGAGATTCCTTAAATGTATTATTCGCAATTTAGCGATTTCCTGAATTGCGATATTTGCATTTGGGATGATGAATTCCAAATGCAAAAATAGCGCTCGCCAAGGGCCAGATTCTCAGAATCTGGCCCTTTGTGAGCCGATTTCGGCTTGATGAATCTGGCTGCATGTAATTTAAATGAGAAGGCCAGGCGATTTTAAAAAGCTATGCTGCATCTGATCCTGCTTCAGTTATATTGGCCCTTTACCTAACTGCAGAGGTTCTTGACACCTTAGGCTGAAGCTTTTACGCATATTAACTTAAAAAGCGTCCTGCACGTTTTCTGCTCAATTCCTACAATTCCTTAATCCACAGAACGGGTTTCAGCCATCGCTCTGAATCATTTTGTTTTTCTGATAAAGTTTTCACTACGGAATACCTGTCACAGCAACCAAAGGCCGCATCATTCTTCCAGAATATAATATTGATAAATTTATGGTTCATTTGGGTGCTTTTTGCCAAGAACATATGGACTTTAAATTAGACTTTGGAAAATGCTGTAGGGGTTCTCTGTTGCTAAGCAACATGCAGGGCTTGAAGGAAAAAAAATCACCTTTTGACTGAATTAAACATATTCCCCTTTGTTCGGTGCACTGTTGGGGATCAATTTTGCACTTTTGCCCTCTAAAGCAATTAGAACTGCAATGGATTATTCTAAAATTAACTAGAAAATAACATCTGATCAGGGACAGGAGTCACCAGGAATAAGTATAGGAATCAGAATTGCCTTTTTACTGCATTTCCCAACTTAATACGACAACAAATAGCTTGAGTTATGAAATGTATTAAAATGTTCATGCACAAAACACTGATGACTTGCAATAGTAAGGTTTTAGCAGGCACAGGAGTTTGAAATTATTTAAAAAAATACACTTGGTCTAATGTTAGAAGTTGATTTTCTTACTGATTACGTATTTGCTTCCAAGATGTGGAGATTTCTTAATAGCTGCTGTTATTTCAAGGCAACTATTTTATATATATGTGTGTGCGTGTGTGTGTGTGTGTGTGTGTGTTTTTTAAATATCCTTTTGTTCATTTTTGATCACAATACGTGTGGATACAGACATGAGCAGAAACTGTGATATACCGAGCTTACTAGCGTTGCCTAAAAAGCTGAATTTTCAAGCGCAAATCGCAGTTATTAAAAATATAGGAAGTATGAACACGAAATACTTACAAATGCAAAACTATACTTTTTTCATTGACTCCCATTGTTGCCAATGTGTAAGTTACATGTCAATAAATTATATAACTGCATTCAAAAGCAATAAAAGGTAGTGCTTTTAGAACTATAGGATTAAATATTGTAGTGAACAACGGAAAGAAAATAACAGAAACAATCCACAAAGCAGACCATCACAATAAAATGACTAAGGGAAAGCACAATAAATAAAGAATAACCAAGGATTCCTTCGGGGCAGACTGTAAAAGATGGTCTCATAAAATGGACAATTTTGGAAGTGTGGGGAAGGAGGTTAGAAATAATGTATTTTGACACTTTGTATTTCTCTAGCAAGTAGCTAAACCTAAAATATAAAATCTACCAGCAGTGGAAGATCTGCAGCATAAACAGATGTATAGACGAAGAGAGACCAAGTGAGACCTTGGGCTAGAAACGGCATTTAAACTTGCAGGTTATCCAGCCATACAGACTGCAAATCTGTCTTAAAGCATGCATTCCACCTGCAGACAGCAGGAAGCCTCATAAAAGGAGGTGCCATCTGCCATCTTAAGTAGCTCAGAAAATGTACAAGAGTTATAAGAATGATGGTTCCTAGGTTTTAGTTATGATTCACCTAACTGTGGTTGCAATCTCCTTGGAGGCTAATGGACCACCCTCCTCCAAAATGTCTGGTAGTGTGTTTACAATGCCTCATTAGGGAAGGAAAGAAGGCCTGTGGGTCTGATCCCTTTCTATCCAAGGAATCAGGATTGTTTCTGAGCCAGAAACGTGAACATCAATAGGTCTGGCTTTCAAGTGCCAATGCATGTAAATGCATCCATTCTGAAATGCTATTTATATGTGTGGCATGTGCAAATGGTTTCTACCACATTGAAGCATATACTATGGTCTTTGCCAGTGCTGGAGAAAAATGTAGCAGAAAGCAGATTCCTCTCAGTAGAAACTGCATACGTAAATTCAGAAGGACAAACATGAAATCATTATGAATGAATATACTTTTCAGTTCTGCAAAAAGAACTCATTGCAAATTAGCACCTCCTGGAAATTGGAATAATACACCACATAGTAAATAGGATGAAGTGAGACAATAAGATCCATCAGGAGGGAGCCAAAGCCCTGAGTTGTCACGTCAGACCCAAAACTAAAAATAAATAATATGGTTGTCTAGGGAGCGCAAGATTCCATCTCTTGCTTAATGCACTTTAGTTTATAAAAGGAGCAGGGTGGGATGCTATTAGCTTTTCAATCATTCAGAAGACTCGCCTTTTCAACACTTGCCTTAAGTGGCTATTTTTAGGTCTTATACAGGCAAGAATCCTTCTACAAATAAATAAAAACAAACGTGTTAAAGACATTGGACATAATTCACAAACTGCACTTTGCAGTACATTTGTGATACAGCAAAATACACTGCAAAATGTAAGCTTTGCCTATTCTTATAGATTCTGTGTTCTCCACCCCAACTGTGGAGTCTCCACACATGTAAGTATAGATTTTAGTAGTAAATGTGGAATGGACATGGGAGTGAGTAGGAAAAGGATCCGTTTTACTGCTAAGTGGTGTGGGCTTAGGGCCGAATAAGAGGGGTTTAGAGAGGAAACAGCCATTACAACGCAGTCATGACCACACATGACCATTACCTCAAATCCTTTACAAAGAACATGTCTTTACCACGCATGTCTGTTACCGTGAATCATTTACCACCAATATGCCTTTACCAGGCATGCCTTTACTATGAAATTGGGCTTGCATATTAAAAGCATGTTCATTGTAAAGGATGCGTGGTTATGACCAGCTTAGGGCTCAGGGCCAAGCAGAGGGCTGCAGAAGGGGGCAGTTTTAGGGCACAGGGCCAGGTAGGGGGTGATTTTAGGGCTGAGGGCCAGGAAAAAGAGCTGTTTTCAGAGTTCAGGGCCAGGCAAAGGGCTGTGGCAGGAGGCAGTTTTAGGGATCAGGGTCAGGAGAAGAGGTGATTTTAGGGTTCAAGACCAGGCAGGGGGCGTTTGTAGGGCTCAAGGCCAAGTAAAGGCATGTGTGTGGCAATACAAAGTGTTCTAAACAATTTTGCCCCTCTGTACCTTCTGGAGCTCTCTTGAAACCCCTCTCTGTTCGAGTTCTGGATGAGATTTGGTTTTCTCTGTCGCAGTTCTGGTTCTCTCTCTCTCTGGTTCTCTTTCTCTGGTTCTGGCATCTCGGTCCCAATATTCCATCAGTGGAAAGAAGTCCATTCATAATGTCTATTTTCCTCTGTGAGCGGATCACGTGTGGATGAATACTTTTAAAATAGAATGCTCAGTCTGCAACTGTATGAATGCCATTACCAAGTATAAGCCTTTGCGACACATGCACATTTTGACCACGTATATGCCCTTACCAACAATGCCTTTACAATTAAATGTTTGTGGTAAAGGCATGCGTGGCAAAGGCTTATACATGTGAATTCATGCACGATAATTATGCATGTGTTATACTGATGGCATGGTAAGAGCTTGCGTGCTAATTGCATGCGTGGTTCCATAATACAACTGTTTAGAGAGGGCCAGGGAGGAGTTTTGGGGGACTTCACCCACCCACACAAGATTAATCCAGTTGCATTACTCTGGGGGCAGATGACTTGCACATTTTTGAATACCAAAGTCGTAAACTTATTACAAAGTGTACACGTTCTCAACAGTCTAACTTCTGTTTGTTAGTCAGGCCCATAGTTGGAAAAAGCCCTTCATGTTACGGAATACAAAACCATGAACATCAAAACATAAGAACACCAGGAACGTAATATAACATATTGAAACGTGTCAGTTAAAATGCGTCCATACACTTAAAAGAGCTAAAAATGGCAGCTGATGACTTTCAGTGGTGACAGAAATACACCCAATATTTTGGGTTGGGGTTGGCTTGATTATACCTTGTCTTGAGCAATAATAATAAAATGTTATGAAATCAATGCTTTTGGCCATACCACTTGACATAGATAACACTTGTACACATTTAATATTAATAACCCATCTAAGCTACTTTCTTCATTGTTAGACAGGATTTTGAGTTACCCTATTGCATCTATTTTTGATCTAATGTTTTCATCCCGCCTTCATTTTAATGGTGCTCCCTTTGAGACACTTTACACCTATCTAACTCTCAGCGGCGTAGCTAGGGGGGTGCGGTGGGGGCGGTCCGCCCCAGGCGGCACTATTTTGAGGGCGGCGGCCGGGCCGCAGCACTGGCCCGTTGCGGCAGCCGTTATCATTTATTTGAGGTCACTAGTGTCAGTGAGTGTCCTCAAATAAATGATAAAGGCCACCGCAACGGGCCAATGCCTAGGCCGCCGTTTGAAGTGCGAGGGCTGCTCAGCAGTGCGTCACGTGACTTCCTGCTGCTGCGAGTGCGAGGAGGAAGTTGTGGCAGCAATGACTGAGCTCACTTCACACCGAGAAATCATTTTTAAAAATGTGTTCAGACCGGACCCACCCGAGCCAACCCCAAGGATCGCAGCAGCCTCACAGCAGCCTCGCAGCCCAGGGCACACCGGTGTGTGCAGCCCCAAGCTAATTGCTGCATTCAGTTTCGGTGAGGCCATACCAGACGTGTACAAGACTTCCGAGAAACCAGACTATAGGAATAGTTAAAAAGCAAAACGAGAGTTGAGAATGTTTAAATCAGTCTAGGCTAATAGTAATTACTTAAGGTGCATTGCTTTATTTATTAGCTCTTCTATACCGAAGGGACCCTCCATAAAAAAGAAAATGTTGGCACTTCATTCAAATGGACAGTGTGAACCTTTCATTGGGAGCACATGCAAACCGTGAACATATTTGACGGTTATTGGACATTGTCAGTGATAAAACTTGTGATCCTTTTTGAAGGGATTGGTTTTATTTTAATTCCCCCATCGTTGCTTCTTTTGGATCTACTGCAAAATGTGCTTATCTCGTTTTTTTTGTTTTTGTTCTGAAAAATAAGCAAACATAATTGAACTCTAAAAACACAATGTGCAGGACATGCTTAATTCTCTTCTGGGAGATGTTAATCACATATTTCAGCACATACAGTAATTGATTGCATAAGAAGCGATGTGAGGTGGCAGTCGCTGATTCGCTTGTCAACTTGAAAGGCCCACATTCGAGGCTGCATTCATAGGCGATCACTAGATTGGACATATGAATAAGGTTTTCAAAATAATTACGCTCCATATTTTCTAAGACGTAAACATATCTCCATTCCAGGCTTGTTGCGATGCACAGTGGCGTGCACAAAGAGCTCATAGTCTGTTTCTTTTTTAAAATCTAAACATTATTAGTATTAAACCTCGGCAAATGCACATGTATCTTCCCACACTTTTCAATTTCGTTCCTATTTGTCCTTATTTATCACTTTGATTCAGATTACTGTTGTAAGAGTTCCCAACCACTCCCCCAAGTAAGGAATAGAAGAGGCTGAATACTTTTGGAAAAAGGAATACCCCATTTGTGAACACTGCATGTCTCTTGGGCCGGTCCACCCATACAATCTGGGATTTTGTCGAGCAAGTGCTGTAAATCGTCTCAGAAGAAGTCTGAGCCATAATCTTCCAACCTACAGTGCCAGCTTTGCTGCTGAACCTGAAATTATTCATGCCCGGGGCCCATGGTTTGCCCCGGGAGTCAGTGTGGCCACGAGGAGGCCGTGCCGTGCCGAATTGCCGCTCGCCTGCAAGTTTTTAATTAAAGATGTGCTTGTCTTTTAAACTAGCAGCACCTAGTATCTTCAGCTGCCTGCTCTACATGTAGTATTGCAGTCACTCACAGCCGGTGTCTGACTCCATTCGGACCTCATGCCAAGTTAGCTGAAGATTTTGAAACACTTTTTATTTATTTTTATTGTAAGGTCAGATGAAACACTAATAATTGTGTTGATTATCGTAGATGACACTTTCGTCAACCACGTCCTTGCAAAGATATGAGAGAAACACAACCCTATCTTCCAGTCCGGTCAGAAATACATGACTTGAAGAATTGTCTTTAACGGAGCCTGTCTTAAACTTTAACCACCTCTTAGCGCTTATAGGTGAACAAACAAAAGGGCGTTAGAAAACTCTATTTGCTCAGCTCAGATGATTCATGGTCCCTTACTTAAACCCATAGCATGTTATCAATTTATTTTTGTTAACCCCTTCCCCTTTTTACCAATCTCTCCACAGCAATACACACGTCCACGTTCCTATTAAATTCTACAATTATTGGCAGTGCACCACAGTACTCCACAGTTGTGTTATGCCATGATGTTAATATTAGCCCTTGGCTAACAAACAGTTACTGGTATATATTCACTTCCTCTTAACCTCAAATGTCCATCTGCACGGTAAGATGGCATGGGTGAGCAACCCAAAACCCTGCAATTGATTGAGAAGCAAGAAGCAGCCTTGGAAGCTGATTAGGACAGCGGAATGTCAGAAGACCTTTAAAGACCTCAAAAGAGCACTATATGATGTCCATGAATGTGGTGCTTCATTACATGATGCCAAATAAAGGAGTTTGAACAGTCCTGGCTCAAATTGACATTAAGGGCAGAGTTTGTCCAGTGCCTTTCATGTGCCATAGACTATTTTCTAGGAAACAGAATTAGGTGACCATTCAACAAGACTGCTTTGGATACAGAAGTCATTAACCACCACTCCTTATCTACCACCACCAGGAATCTATTCCTTTACTGTCTGGTTACACTGATCTGTAGTGACTGAATTAATAAAATATCATAATGCAAACAAGTGCATTTCCTACCGATTAGTTTAACTTGGATTTATCTTTAACCATACAGTGTGCCTTTATTTTAAATGTTATTACCTGAAGGTGAAGGTGAAACATGGGACAGAATAAACATATTTTGTACTTCCAGCTTTGTTTTGAACTTACTGCCCCTCCCAACCCTCTTCCCCCTCATGTGGCCTGGTACTGCCCCAACTGCAGAACTCAAGTTAGTCTAGTGATCAGGTCCATTGGGCTCACCTGTAGTATCCAGAAGGTGCTGCCAGGGGAAGATAGGGGACAAGGGTCGTGCACAAGCTGTGATGTTATGAGTGAGATGTCACAAACAGGGTAGGTAGAACTGATGTAAGTTTTTGCTTTCCTTCTGCTTTTCCTTCAACGGCGTAGCTAGGTGGGGGCGGTCCACCCCAGGCGGCACTATTTTGGGGACGGGGGCTGTCTAGACCTGGACTGTGTCATGTATGTGCATGTAACTTGCATGATCGAGGTAACTATTAGCGGCAATACTACTTGTCTCTCGGACCTCTTTCAGGTACTCGCCGTCCTTTATTCCCAGCACCCCCCTAGGGGGGCGGCAAACTGAAGAATAGCCACGGGCGCCATAAGCTCTAGCTACGCCCCTGCTAACTCTCACACATTGAAGAGCTGCTGCTTCTTCTCATTATTTTTACTGCCCACTGTTAGAACACAAAACAAAGCCCAAAAGTATTGTAAGAACGGCAAGTGTAGGTTTTCTCTCTATTCAGTGCAGTATATATTTTACATGCAAGAGTCAAAGGGAAAAGTCAATGAATACTTTAGATGGACCAGTCGGGTTGTACCTGGGCTCATAGTAGATTTCCAATGCCTACATATCTATTTACAGGTTCTGCAATGGGTTTTGGATAGACAGAAAGATTGGCGCTCAGGCTAGTTAACAGTGGAGTGTGTGAAGTAAAAAAAACAAGTGGTTACTTTGCTACCAGGTCAGAATAACCCCTGCAAATTATGTGAGTAAAAGACCCACATAGCAAATTAAGACCAGGTCCTGGGCACATGTTCAAGGATAATGTTTCTTAGAATGTCAATGCACAAATATAGTACATGATTAGTACATTATGTACTACAGAACCCTGTGGTTTAATCGATACCCACCTCGACCTGGTTGGAATTATCACCGGTCCTTCGGTGAGTCCTTTTTTCGTCATTTGCCTGAACTTCTATTAAGTCGGTTTCTCGTAGACCTACGTGCCCTCTTCCCTTAGCATTTCTTTTACAAATATTGTCACTTTCTCTTTTTCCTCACACCAGATCACGCATTTATAGGGCAACAGTCAGGTAACTCGCCCTCTTTATTTCGCCCTTGCTTCATCGTCCGCACATGCATGGAACCTTTTCCATCGTCTAATCACCCCTTTGCATGCAGATTCCTCTGTTTTCCTTGAGGGATATAGAACCAATGCAATTTTGTCAATATTATGTAAAAATCAGGCCGATTTTTTGGATGTCACTATATTCTCTCTCTTTTAAATCCTTTTGCCGAGAGATACAACGGAAAACATATAAAAAAAACAATGTACTTGTTTCTATTTTAGATAGCATTTTAGGCATAACCACCGGATGTCACTTGATTTCTCACATATTCACGCGGTCGCAAACCACCATGTCTGTTGTCAACAGTCACAAATGAATACATCTAAGCACTCTAGGTGCTACATGTTAGGAATGCTGTTACTCAACCTCAGAAGAGTAATTCCTACTACGAATACTATGAAGTCACTATTGATGTTCTCCATTTGTTTTCTCCTTCTGCTCCTCACAAATATATTTTTATAAGGGTTTCCACATATAGTGAGGTGTTTGTATGTTTTCACCTCACTCATGTTACCGCTTTTTGACAGTATTAATTTGTACGTTTACAACACATTTTATTATATGTCTTGTATCCTTCCCAGCCCTGAAGAGTCACAGATTACTACCCAGGTGACGAAACACGTGTCAGCTGGTGTATTCTTTTGACAAACTCCAAGTTTTGCATAAACATTAGCTTCACCGTGTGTCCAGGACCTACATATCTATTGTTTTCATAGTGCAAAACCAGAGTCAGACCCAGTGACCAAATAGACCATCTTGCTTGCAAACAGTCACGAAAACGACAAGCAGTGAAACTAATGTAGGGGTCGCCAACATTTTCTGTAACAGTAGCTACTATGTTCAATGAAAAATTATCCAGAGGTATTATTATTATTAGTATTGTAACATTGACCACATCAGACAAGATCAAAATATGGCAACCACATGTAATATTATTGTAAGAAATTGGATTACTATTTAGGGTGAGTGAAAATTCACCTGAAGGAATAGTCACAACCGGGTCAGGGGGAACCCTCCAAATCACTAAATTAACTTGAGTTCAACTCCTTATTAGTTATGGTACAGACAGGCTTTATTTTGGTAAATGTGTAGTGTATTTATGCAGTACCAAAACAGTGATTAAGTCAAAATGCTAAACAATAAAAATCCATACCAATTTAGAAAAGTAAGATTTAATAAACATAATAAGCCCAGAATGACAACAGTCAAACCTTTACATTATAACGTTTTAATTAAGTAGAAACAACACCAAGAAGCACAAAAGGCCAATGATAGTCAATAATCATGGAAAACTGGGACATAGGCACAATTTGACACTGACCGCAATGGAGAGAAGGTCAGATACACCAACCAGGTTCGTTCTGGTCAAAGGTTTTACCTTCAGACTTGTCTTTTATATCGCTATGCACCACAGGAGTACACCTCTAAACCCCCTCTAGGACCTCATGGGTGGCACTTACAGTTTCATAGGTTGTAAAACCAAGGTCAAGCAGCTTTCTAGTCCAGGTCCATTTTATCACTGGTCAGCTAACCAGTTGCAGAAAAGGCCTCCTGTAGATTGTTGTATCACTGTAGCTTGAGCAAGTGGTCAACCTTATAAACCTTGGAGTCCTCTTCTTTATCCTGGGTATAATAGGGAGCAGGTCAATTCTTTCAGAGCTCCTTAGTTCAAGGAGTGCTCTGGGAAAAAGTTCTGCATGTCAACCGTTCCCACTTTGGGCATTTTCAAGATGGGCAAAGTCTTTGCTCTATTTGAAGAAAATTGGAGCCAGCACCAGAGATGTAGTCAAACTTTAGCCATATTGGTCTTTTCATATTCCTTTATCCTTCTTTGATCTAAAACGGCAGGACAACAGCCAACGTGTTTCGTTTCTTTAATAGGAACTTCATCTGGGCTGAAATCAACACAAAACAGTACATAAAAAACCACATATAAAATACATAAGACCAAATACACACAAAAATATAATAGACTAACATTACAAATATATAGGACGTCATTTGATTTAATGATTTGCATCGCAATGGTGTGTCTGTCACTACTCGCAAACCTCCTCGCCACAAGCAGGCTGCCGATTTCAGCAAATTGGTGAGATGTTCTTGAGCAGAAACTACAGATCCCAGCATTCCCCGGAAGCAGAGGCAGATGGACTGTGTCGGACGACAGCGTCCTGTGCAACTCTTTGTTGGTGGGAGCTAAAGAAATCGGAAGGAAGTTTCAGGCGGCGAGGTTGTGACTTGATTTTAAAGCTAGACGGCTCGACAAAACAGTGAGTTTGGAGTAGCTTTGAGTTTTCATTTTTGCGTGCGGGAGTCACGATGTCAAGCAACAACATGCGAGACAAGGAGGCAGAGGCTGAGGAGCTCTTCAATACTATATCAAGCAAGATAGCCCAGTTCAGCACTACCGAGGGCAGCAATGGCAAAGACAAAGAAAGCGATGCAAAGTCATTACTCAAAGCACTCGAAAAATGTCATTGGAGCGAAATGATGAAATGGTGGGAACAAACCTCTCTACAAAAGTATGAGGAAGCGGGGCGTATCCCTAGGGGCCTCAGAAAGGATCATGTTAGCCCCGAATTTTGACAACGTGAATCCTCACATGTTAGCTGATTGGGCGGCAAGCAACTTAGAGGGGTCCATGAACCCAGTAAGGATCAGAATCAAGTATGCCCAAATTGACAGAGATAAGCTATTAAAAGATATGGATGAAATCATAGATAAACTGGGCAAGCTCAATCAGGAGTAGTATGTGAACAAATGCAGGAAACAAATTGATGAACGTATTGAGCACCAGCAAGACCGCATCAAAATCCGGAAGATTTGAAAATTCAAGCGGGACAAAGAAGATTATGACCTTGGTCAGATTTTTACTTTTGCACGACGTTACGACAATGCCAGGAAGAAGCAAGCTGCAGCAAGGCAGAAGACCTCTTCTACACTGGCATCAGAACAAAACAATATCTCAACCAATGTGGCAGGGAAGTCATCAATTTCTGATGCAGCTTCAGTAACCAGTGACAGTGATTCGGATGCAGGGGATAATCGCGGGCGGTCACATGAGTCAGTCCCCATTATTCTAAAACCAGGTGAGGAGCTGAATTTTTAGCTGAGAACATCCGTCAGACCCTGAAGCCGTGTATTCCACAGAGCAAAGCAGGGTCCGGAGAAACAAAAGGCGTAGGGCGAGATGCAGAGCCAGAGGCACCAAAAAACAAGAAAACGCAATGGTGAAGGTGTTAGAGGACAACACCATCATTAATCTTTTGAAAACAACTCTGAATAAGGCAGAAAATCAATTGCTGGCACTTGGGCTGTCATTTTGTTCTGAGAGTAATTTCAACTACAGCAAGACCAGAGTGGACGTATTCACTTACATCAGAAAGTTGAAATTGAAAAAAGTGTTCACCATCAAAGGTAACAAGGATCTTACGCAATCGTCTTCAAGCACAACAGCCACTTCCGCAAGTGCTAGTAATTTACTAGCATTGAATGCAGCACTGTTAGTGGATTTACATGATTTAGGCAATTCTGGCAATAACACTATGGGGGAGGAGGAAACATCATCCTTACAAGATTAACTGGCTAACATTATTCCTATTCATCCCAGTGCGGGCAAGAGTCCTTTTTAAAGTAAAGTCAACGTTTATACCAATGATGCCGAAAGATGCAGTGGACATATTTCATGAAAGGGTCACAGAGGATCTCAAGAAACTTTACCGTAAGGTATGTAAAACAAAAAAGAGTTTAAAACACCATGAGATTAGGTACAGGATTCTAATGTCGAAGCTCAAAACCAACCATGAAATCAATGTTTGCCAATCAGATAAGGGGGGTAATATTGTGATTTGGCCACCAAAGGAATATCTGATGGAAGCCAAAAGACAACTAAATGATTTGTCAGGCTATCAAATGGCAGGTATGTCGGATTTCAAAAAAGCTAAGGAGTCCCTAAAGAAATCCCTGTTGGATTACAAGAGGCAATGGCTAATATCCAATCAGGAATATCTATTTTTACACAATGAGTTCCCAATCACTCCATATTTATACCTTATTCCGAAGATTCATAAACAAGTCAAACCCACTCAGGGTCGACCAATTATTTCGGCTATAGGTGGTGTCAGTGAGTACATTAGCAGATATGTGGACTTCTACCCTCAACCCTTAGTACAAGGTCTCCCCTCGTACTTAAAGGACACTGGGGACTTTCTGAATAAACTGGAAGATACCAAATGGGTCCCCTCAGCCTTGAAGATTCTACAAGAGTCAACGAGGCCCCGGACTCCCACAGACTTCCGGTGGGGAGCGACTGCCATGATTGCTCGCGGAATGGCCACGACGTAGCCACGGGGTGCTCTCATGCTGACGCCAGCTTCAGTCTGAAACATCCAGAAACACCGTAGACTACCAATTCGATCAGTTCCGGTGGAGCCCCAACGACGTATCGCGTTGTTGCGTAATGCATCATATGACGTGCCGCGTTAGCGCACCCGGAAGTGCTCCGGTGCGCAAGGCGAGAAGCGCAGCCTCCCGGAAGCGATCCGAGGCGCGGAGCGCGTAACGTAAGCATAACAGGTCATATGACTTGTTAATAAAACTTTTCATTGGTTCATTTCACTTTTGGGTTCCTAATGATATAAGGCTAGGTCATGTGACCTAAAAAAAACACTTTTCATTGGTTTAGAACTATTTTTTGTCCCAAATGATGAAAACCCCTCCTTGTTTCCTCACTCTGACTTTCATCTTTGTGAGAGGAAGACCTTTTTTCATCACGTAGCAAAAGCAAGTGTTGTAGCTTCAGCTGGTGCATCCCCACCACCACCATCACCTCCTAGGAAGAGAGTACCACCTCCTCAGGTAGTGGTTGAGCAAGAGGTGCCCCCACCCCACCCCCCCCCCACACCTTCTTGTTGCCTGATTCGGCCAGCTCAATCGATCGAGCATGAGACTCTGTTGTGATCTGAAGAACCGCTGCATGCGGTGCCTCCCTGAGCCGCTTGACGGGAGGGTGCGCTTGGCTCCTGCCCCCTCCCCAAGTCTCGCTTGGACAGCTGAGTTGCGCCCACTCTTGCGGCCTACGACATGGAGAGGCCGGGGCGTTGACTAGGCGGGGCCTCTGGCCGCAACCACAGCACCAACGATTGCTGCTGACGGAGGGGAGCCTTGCCGGTGAGAGCCACTGATCTGAAGAACCGCTGCCTGCGTTGCCTCCCTGAAGAGCTTGACGGAGGCCCCCGAGGAGCGGTGTGGTGGCGCGGACTGGGAGGGGGCGCTTGGCTCCTGCCCCCTCCCCAAGTCTTGTTGCCCTGGTGTGGCCTAATATCGCCCCGACATAGGCGGCTGGCTCCCGGGGTCCCGCGGAACTTTTTTCCTCTTCCTTTCTGCATCTTGTCCCACAATCCGTTTCACCTGAAGACACGACCAGGTCCCTGAATGTGTGCAAGGGGACGGTATTGATTGAATCAAGATGGCGGCTTCACACAAAGCTAACTCAAGTGTTGCTGCTGATGCTATGCAGACAAAAACTGGTTTTCAGTTTGTACATTCTTCAGGATTTTTCCATGCAAGGCTGGTTGAGAGTTTGTAGAACGATGGCTTCAGATTTTAAACATACGGTGTGGTGGCGCGGACTGGGAGGGGGCGCTTGGCTCCTGCCCCCTCCCAAAGTCTTGTTGCCCTGGTGTCGCGTAAGATCGCCCCCGACATAGGCGGCCGGCTCCCGGGGTCCGGCAGAACTTTTTTCCTCTTCCTTTCTGCACCTTGTCCCACAATCCGTTTGACCTGAAGACACGACCAGGTCCCTGAATGTGTGCAGGGGACGGTATTGATTGAATCAAGATGGCGGCTTCACACAAAGCTGACTCAAGTGTTGCTGCTGATGCTATGCAGACAAAAACTGGTTTTCAGTTTGTACATTCTTCAGGATTTTTCCATCCAAGGCTGGTTGAGAGTTTGTAGAACAATGGCTTCAGATTTTCAACATACTACTCTTCAACATTCTTCATAAATGTAACAATGTGAGACTCACAAGGAGAACGTCCGTTTATCTTTCCTTTCAAAATGCTACCAACAATATTTTCTGAATGGAAGACACCATCTTGTAGCATAAAGAGCTGCGTCAAGGGTGGTATTGCCCAGAATGTCTTGTATTCTAGTGCTCGTAATGACGAAGCCAGAACTGCCGAAAGGGATTCTGGTCCTACCGCTACTTATTTGAGACATTGAACTATACTCTGGCCTGCCTGTATGGGAGCTACTTGCAACTCCTTATGATGTTATAGTTACTTAGCCTTGACATTATGGGGGATGTATGCAGTCTTTGTGCACATGGCGGGCGGGGAAGGGTACTGACTGGGAATACGGACAACCCTATTGATGTCGATTTTTCATTATTGTTTATTGTATTAATAAAGCTTCGAAATAATGTTACCCATGATACTCGCCCATGGTGTGCGTATGGACGATTTTATTGTAACTGATCCTGTTATACTTTCAATTAAAAAATCAACCTTCACTGATCCTGCAACCGTTTGTCACGTTTAGTTTTTTCAATTAAATGGCTCGCTTGTTACATACTCCTATACCCCTGGCTTTTGACCCTTTCCTACGCGCGGCCTGTACTACCGCCCTCGGGCGATCTATGTAATGAACAGACTACCATTGCCGAAACACAAGGGAATGCATCTCAGATGTACAGAAAGGCATCCCTTCAGGTTAGGTCCCACACACCCTTACAGTGAGAACGCCCTCCCCAATCACAATACAGGATCATTATCAGATAGTAGGAACGCGTGTGGTGTGACGGATCTCATGGAGCGGGGGCCTTGATCTACTGTAATTCCTTTGAAGAGGGGTGATTCTTTACAGTTGGGACCATAAACTACATCCTCACGGCTAGGTGATAGCCTGGGACCGGCCTGGACAATCGGACACAGAGGAAGAGGAGTGTCAGAGGGTGCGGTAGTGAATAGGGTGAAAGGGCGGGCACGGGGTGTGATTCTCAGGGAAGAGCAGCGCAGATGGGGGAGGTTTATGGCCCATGCATGAGAGTGAGAGAGCGGGGGTGAACAGTGCGTGGGGGAGATGCTTGCGAGGGTGGGGAGCCGTGCTGAGGATCGACGGCGTGCAGAGAGTGGGTCTGGTCAAGGCATCTAAAATGGCTGCCGTGCACGACAAAAGTTTGGCATTAGAAAAAAGGCAAGATGGCGCAGACAATGTTTATCAATACAGATTAATTTTCCACAGAGAGAACTGGGGAGGTCAGAGATGGGGGGTGTTCGTAGCACCAGGGAGACGCGCTGGGGACCGGCGAGGGGCAGAGGGGCCATAGCGCTTTCAAAATGGCTGCTGCTTGCTAGAGCGTACGTGCCTGAGTGGGGACAAGGTGGCGCCGATTATGTTGACATCGCAAACCAGATTTTAACACTTAGACATGAAAGTGAAAACTGCACCATTGCCCCCCCCCGACTGACACCCTCCTTTGCCTCAGCTTGGATCATCATTTGCTAAAGTGTTCAAAGACCCCACCATGAGTATAAGCACAACCGGGGCCTTACTGCACACCCTGAGAAAAACTACGCAGGAAGACAATCTCTACCTTCTCCCTTTTCCATGTTCCAACGCTTTGAAATGAACAATATATTTACTCGCAGTGACAAAATGGCGGTCTTCACTTCCTGATTTCCTTCGAATCGAACGTTAACAGACGTCACGCAGCAAAAAAAAAAATCCGCTCACGCGCAGCCGCTGGAAGACATGTATCAACATATATGAGCATCCTCAGCCACCCTCAGAAAACATAGGGGGTCAGGATACGTCTCCCGTGCCCCCTTATACCCATTTCCCACATTGTTTTCCCTCCATCTTGTGATTTCATTAAAACGAAACACAAAATGGCGAATTCCCGTTACGCTACAGGTTTGCGACCTGGTTCGCGTACCGGGAAGCGCTTCTACTGCGAAAAATCAATTTTTTTTTATTTGCCCCACGGGACCCTTTAATAACCCCAACATCATTCCTAGGGGGTCAAGAGGGGTCTACCTTGCCCCCTTTCATTAAATTCCCCCTTCGTTTTTCTCCTCCTCTTGTCTCTCGATCCTACCGAGAGACAAGAGGGCGGCCGTTCCGGACTGTTTAGAATGTTGACAGACACTGGAGAGCCAATCAGCTTCGCTTCGCGAAGTTCCGTTACGCGTCAAGTTCGCGAACCGGGGCGCTAACCGGGACGCTGTCACAGATATATCTGTTTTTTAAAACGTTAATTTCTCAAAATCCACTGGAGCACATATATTGAGACCTAGCAAAGGCACATCGGGCTAACAGTCCCTACCATTCTGCCAAGTTTCGTGTAAATCCATTCAGCCGTTCGAGCTAAAAGTGAGGCCAACCGCCCTATGGAAAACTCAATGTTAAAAACGCGTTTTGGGACCCCCCCTTTTTTCTCGCCCCCCCTTGACGAAACCCCCCACATTTTCAGGGGCTGCTCAGAAACAAAATGTGCCATTTTACTGAAAATTTCTGCCAATTCCGTCCACAAACGCCAAAGTTATTAGACATAGAATTTTCAAAAATCCCATAGAGAAAAAATCCTAACTATATATACCTACTGGCGACCGCCAGTAGGTAATATATATATATATTTTTTTCTTTTCAATAATGCTCGCTTCAGCCACCAACTCCTCGACGGGGTCAGAAATAAAAACGAGGCAGACCCTTCTCGGTGCAATTTCAGTTTATTTCATACCAATCCTCATATTTATATATATATATAAAAATTCTTTTAGACACACACAGTGACATATACAAACCTTTCTTGTTCTTTTGTTGATTTGATGTCCAGTCCATGGATGCGGTCTCTGAATTATATGAAAAATGTCTTCAGACAGACACTTCTTTCATGGTCTTATTGAAGTGGCATCTTACCACCAGATCTTCCACAGTTTCAATCATATTAAATTATTTTTTTATATAGTAACTATTTGCGCTTTATATCACAAACAATTTTTAGCATAGTTTTTGGGTACTGATATTTTTCAAGTGTACTGTAATTTTCGTCATGACTCCTAACCGTATACCATCACTTAGGCCCCAAAAGTAGGTGGCAAACTTAGGATTGCGTATTTTGCACACTTGCGATGTTTTGCACATTGGCGATGTTTTGCACACAATGCATTTTGCACTGATAAAACAGTATTTTGCACTGGAAGACAACATGTAGCATTGCGCTATGCACTTTGCCAGTGTATTTTGCACAATTTCGCGTAATTTGCATTTAAAAATGATTCTTGTAATTTTTGGTTTATCATGAGCATGACGATTAACAGAAGTTAAGACGATTTGCAGTATTCTGTACTGGTTACATCGTACTTCATTTACAATTGTGTTACAGTATTTTTTCTATGTCCATATGCAAAACCAGGTGACACGAATGGGGTGTGTATTTATTTGTCAAAATCTCGCGTGGAGCTGACATGTGATCAAGGCCAGCTTGGCTGGGCGAAACGCGTAATGGCAGGTTGCGGGAGCCCTGCATACGAAAATGAGAAACAATTAAAAAATAACCTTGAATCACGGGAAGTGGTATTCGTTTCTCTCTTCATCGTCGAAATGAGGTTGAGAACGTCATTGGATTTAATTTTATATATATATACCAACCGAATAAAATACACTGCTCACCTGCACTTGGGTCTCCTCTCTTCTTCTGCGCTGTGGTATCCAGGATTGGGCTCCAGGCGAGAGCAAGTAGGGATTGTCTCATATATATATACATATATAACCTACTGGCGGTCGCCAGTAGGTAGTTATAGTTAGGATTGGCTACCATAGGAAATTCCGAACATTCTATTGGGAATTACGTTAGCGCCGATTAAGGGATCTGCCTGTAATTTTCCTTAAAATGGTCTTGGTGCACTCCGCTCCTTCCCTGAAAGTTTTGGGGGAATTGGTGAAGTGGGGGCTGAGAAAAAGTAGGGTCCCAAAACGTGTATTCTCCATGTTAATTTCCATAGGACGGTCTGACAAGTCTACAGCCCGAACCGCTGAACGGAATTACGCCAAATTTGGCAAAATTGTATGGACTGGTACGCAGATGTGCTGTTGCTATGTTTGGTGAAAATTGCTCCAGTGGTTTTTATGAAAATTAACTTCAAAAACACATATATATCTATAGGCGCGCTGCAGGCGCTCTCCGGTGCGCGTACCGGGGAGCGCACCCGGCGCGCTACGGGAATGCGCGAGCGGAAAGCTGATTGGCTGTCGGGTTTCTGTCAACATTCTAAACAGTCCGGAGAGTCCGCCATCTTGTGTCTCGGGAGAATCGAGACACAAGAGGTGAAAAAAAAGAAAGGGGGATTTAATTAATAGGGGGCAGAGTAGACACCCCCTAGGTTTTCTGAGGGGGGTCTTAGAGGACCTTGAAGGGATAAAAAAACGTTGTTTTTTTTTTCGCAGGGTAAGCGCTGCCGGCGCTCCCCGGTACGCTCTCCGGTACGCGCACTGTGAGTGCACCACGGGAAAAACAGTGTAAAAAAAAGAGAAAAAAAATGTTGAGTGTTTAGAGGAAAGTGATGCATTGTTGGAGTGTGTCACAAAAATGATGCAACTCCAGTAATGCATCCTTTCACATGGGGCCAGTCCCATGTGAAGGGGCCTGCGTCAGTCTTACAGCTGCTGTTAAGCAGGCGCAAGATTTGGACGTAACAGCGTTATAAAAGTGACGCAGTGATATCTCTTAGATTTCACTGCGTCACCTCTACGACCCTTTCTTATGTCAATAAACCCCTTTTGTATACATTACACCTGACGTAGGTATAATGTGGCGCAGGGGTTTACAAAGTGACGCATCTACCCAGATGCGTCACTTTGTAAATATGACTCAACAAAGTGCATTTTTTTCACCACTGGTGCGTCACAAAAAGTGAGTACTGGTGGCATAAAAGTAACTTATGGCCTCATAAATGAAGCCTTCAGTCTTCTACTCAGGGCCTGCATCAGTCTAACGCCTGCTGTGATACAGGCGCAAGATTTGGACGCAACAGCGTCATAAAAGTGATGCAGTGATATCTCTTAGATTTCACTGCGTCACCTCTACGACCCTTTCTTGTGTCAATACACCCCTTTTGTATACATTACACCTGACGTAGGTATAATGTGGCGCAGGGGTTTACAAAGTGACGCATCTACCTAGATGCGTCACTTTGTAAATATGACTCAATAAGGTGCATTTTTTACAGCACTGGTGCGTCACAAAAAGTGACGTATCGGTGGCGTAAAAGTGATGGATGGCCTCATAAATGAGGCCTTCAGTCTTCTACTCATGCATCATATTAAATATATGATGCATTATGTCGCAAGTACTTACAGATACGTCAGTATTTCAGACGTATCTGTAAGCGCAAAAGTGATGCATTGCTGGAGTGTGTCACAAAAATGATGCAACTCCAGTAATGCATCCTTTCACATGGGGCCAGTCCCATGTGAAAGGGCCTGCGTCAGTCTTACAGCTGCTGTTAAGCAGGCGCAAGATTTGGACGTAACAGCGTTATAAAAGTGACGTAGGGATATCTCTTAGATTTCACTGCGTCACCTCTACGACCCTTTTTTATGTCAATACACCTCTTTTGTATACATTGCACCTGACGTAGGTATAATGTGGCACAGGGGATTACAAAGTGATGCATCTACCTAGATGCGTCACTTTGTAATTATGGCTCAACAAGGTGCATTCATAACAGCACTGGTGCGTCACAAAAAGTGACGCACTGGTGGCGTAAAAGTGACGCATGGCCTCATAAATGAAGCCTTCAGTCTTCTACTCAGGGCCTGCATCAGTCTTACGCCTGCTGTGATACAGGTGCAAGATTTGGACGCAACAGCGTCATATAAGTGATGCAGTGATATCTCTTAGATTTCACTGCTTCACCTCTACGACCCTTTCTTGTGTCAATACACCCCTTTTGTTTACATTGCACCTTACGTAGGTATAATGTGGTGCAGGGGTTTACAAAGTGATGCCTCTACCTAGATGTGTCACTTTGTAAATATGACTCAATAAGGTGCATTTTTTACAGCACTGGTGCGTCACAAAAAGTGACGTACCTGTGGCGTAAAAGTGACGCATGGCCTCATAAATGAGGCCTTCAGTCTTCTACTCATGCGTCATATTAAATATATGACGCATTATGTCGCAAGTACTTACAGATACGTCAGTATTTCAGACATATCTGTAAGCGCAAAAGTGATGCATTGCTGGAGTGTGTCACAAAAATGATGCAACTCCAGTAATGCATCCTTTCACATGGGGCCAGTCCCATGTGAAACGGCCTGCGTCAGTCTTACAGCTGCTGTTAAGCAGGCACAAGATTTGGACGTAACAGCGTTATAAAAGTGACGCAGTGATATCTCTTAGATTTCACTGCGTCACCTCTACGACCCTTTCTTATGTCAATAAACCCCTTTTGTATTTATTACACCTGACGTAGGTATAATGTGGCGCAGGGGTTTACAAAGGGACGCATCTACCCAGATGCGTCACTTTGTAAATATGACTCAACAAAGTGCATTTTTTTCACCACTGGTGCGTCACAAAAAGTGAGTACTGGTGGCATAAAAGTAACTTATGGCCTCATAAATGAAGCCTTCAGTCTTCTACTCAGGGCCTGCATCAGTCTAACGCCTGCTGTGATACAGGCGCAAGATTTGGACGCAACAGCGTCATAAAAGTGATTTCACTGCGTCACCTCTACGACCCTTTCTTATGTGAATACACATCTTTTTTTGGAGTCATTACACCTGACATAGGTTTAATGTGGCGCAGGGGTTTACAAAGTGACGCATTTACCTAGATGTGTCACTTTGTAAATATGACTCAATAAGGTGCTTTTTTTACAGCACTGGTGCGTCACAAAAGTGACATACCGGTGGCGTAAAAGTGACGGATGGCCTCATAAATTATGCCTTCAGTCTTTTACTCTTATTTTTTCTTTCACTTTCTTTGTTTCGTCACTGTCTTACTTACCTGGTCTCACACTTACTTGTCTTTATCCAGTCTGTATCTCCACTCTTTCCAAAACATCACTGCTATTTTCTTACCCTTCCACACCCCTTTTTCTTTACTACATTTTCTTTGCATATCCACATTTCCCATGTTCACTCTCCTTCTCCTCACTCTCCTTCCCCACACTCACCTTCTTTCACTCCCCCTACTTCACTTCCCTTCTCCTCTAGTCTCTTTCTGTGCTTTCTTACTCATTTTCCTCTCCTTTATCAATGCTCTCCCCTTCACTTACTCTTTTTCAATATTTTTTAAGAACATAGCTCTTTGATGAGAATTGGAGTTATTTCTGAAAATAACTTTTTTTTTCTTCTTTTTTCTTTTTTCAGAAAAGGAACAAAAACAGGGAATGGGAAACTGTTCAACAGGAGCAAAAAAACAAAAACAAATTTAGGTCCGGGAACGGCAGCGATGATTCTCCAATGCTCGAACCATGAGCAGAACACTTTGTTCTCCATAGAACAGTAGCTGATCACAGTCTCTGCATTTAAGGACGACTTTGTTAAAAGCAGGCTGAATATTCGGAACCAGCTCTTGCGTTCTCCCCCTCACCGATGTTGTTGGTCCTTCGGTTGATGTAGAGGCCCCATCACTGGGAACCTCTTGTGCCAGAGCCCTGACACTCTCCCAGGCAAAATTCTGGGGTGCCTCCTCTCCACATGGCGAATCATAGTGGAGTTCCCAAATGAATATTTCTTTGTGGGGTCACCCTGTGACAGGAGTGTGTGACAGATCCTGCACTCCACTTTTGAAGCATTTACCTTCTTCTGGTCATCAGGAATTGAAAAAAACTTCCAAATTAAATGTTCTTTTACTTTTGGTTGAGGAACCTCTTCATCAATAAATTCATTGGTGTCATCTTCACTGCTGGGTGGTCTGGCAGTCTTGATAATCCAAGATATTCAACAAATCACCGAGAGCAAAAAGGCAGGTCTTGCAGTCACAAAAGTAAAAGAAGAAGTAAAGGAAATGGGTGGGGATTTAATTCTTTGTAAAAAAAACTTTTAGCAACCAATGAAAAGAGTTATTGTAAGGTCACATGACTTGACGCGCTTACGCTGCGCGCACCTGAGCGCTTCCGGGGGCGCTTACGCGGCGCGAACGGAGGTGCTTCCGGGGTCGCTTACGCTGCACGAACGTAGGCGCTTCCGGGTGCGCTTACGCGGCACGCAAGAGTGACGTTTTGATAGCTTTACGGAAATTTTCATTTCGTAAATTATAAATATTGCTTTTATAAGTATGGTACTAAATGTCTTGCCTTAATATTTACTTTATATACATATTTTTTTAAACGAGCACAGAAATAGCGCTCTCGGTGCGCTCTCGGAAGAGCTTACCGGTGCGTGCACCCTGAGCGCCCCAGGAAAAAAAGTTAAAAAAACATTGGAAAAATATTATTACTTTTTTTATTAATAATTAATACTTACACAAAACAGCAAATAAAAATAAAAAATCGTAGGTTACAAACTTGATATAGAAAGGAATTAGCTTTTAAAAAACCTTTGAAATTCACCGAAAAAACATAGGTTTCACAAATGTTATAGTTAGGAATTAGCTTTTAAAAAACCTTTTAAATTCACTTAAAAACCATAGGTTTCACAATCGTTATAGTTAGGAATCAGCATTTAAAAAACCTTTGAAATTCACTAAATAAACCATAGGTTTCACACCAGTTATAGTTAGCTGAACAGTTTACTCATACAAAACCATTGAAATTTCCACGTTATAGTTAGTTGGACTCACTATAACTCACGCGCCCGCAATCCACTGCTGATGATGTCACATATTACATCATTCATGACATGGTCAGTGACATCACTGATGACATCACTGAGGACATCTCAAATGACATCACTGATGACATCATCCATTGAATGTGTGTTTATGTAACGTTAAAATATGTTTTACATATTGAAGAATGAGTGGATCTATAAGTGTCTGGATGAAGGATTTAGTAGGTGCGTGACTGACTGTCTGAGTGAGTGATTAAATGTGTCTTACTAATTGAATGGGTTAGTGACTAAACTTTCTGAATGTGTGCATCAGTAGGTCTGTTGTTGTGTAAGCTGCTGCATGTGTTGATCAGTAGCTATATGAGTGGCTATATGGGTTATTGATTGGTTGCCCAAGTATTTGTATGTGAGACTGAGTGTGTGTGTGGGTGGCTGAGAGGTGTGAATCTGTGCATAGATGTGTGAGCAGTTGATTCACTTGGTGTATGGGTTCAAGAGTGCATGTGGAAACAGCTGTATGGGCGGTTGACTATGTGCATGGGTGTATTGGTGAGTGAAAGGATATCTCAGTGCTACATGTCCAAGTAGGTACATATGTAAAACACAGTGCATGTGAGAGTTGTCATATATAAATGACTATACATGAGAGCCTGTGATTGTGTAAGTGACTATATGGTTCAATGTGTACTTGTTTCAGTGATTGTAAAAGAGAGTAAGTATGTGTTACTATATATTTGAATAAGTAAGGTTTGGTGTGTATAACTTTGTAGTTGAGGAAATGGGAGTGTGATTGATTCTCTGCATAACTGACTAGGTGTTTGAGTAAGTCTGTGAATGAGTGTCAGTGTGTAAGTGTCTGAATAGGAATATGACTGGATATGATGGTGTTCTATTGATGAGTGTCCGTATGTATGAGTGATTGTATGAGTGAATGAGTAGATGTGTGTGTAGACCTAGCAATCAGTGAGTGCGTATGTAGTTACTGGTACTGGTGAGTTAATAATTTCAGGAATGGTAGTTTATATTTAACACTGGGTGTATCAAAGGTTAGATTAGAGTGTGAGGAGGTGCTTTGTATTATCACTTTAAAGCAAGTTCAAATAAGTCTCTTGTCCATTTCTTGCGCTATTTGTTGAAGACTGGGTTTGCTGTCACCAGAGTCTGAAGCGCACTTGACTGAAAATGAGGAGTCTTGTGAAATTGGAATGATTCACCCAATGTTAATTGAATCATAAAAAGGCCAAACTAATATCCTTAAATCCACTCTGAAAGTCTCAAAGTAACTCTGACACTCACACACGGCATTTTTCTACATACGTGCTGTGTTGAAATAAAAAGTAAATAGACGCGCTTTGTTAAAATAAAAAGAAACACTTAACTCAAGGTCCGATTATCGGGGCAATCTCAGCTGCTGAAGGAATCCAGTCTCAGCTGCTGAAGAGATTTCTGAGCCGGCTTGTTTGAAGGCAAGGTTTTAGGAACATTTTCTGGAACGGTGATGAGATCTCCTTGGCAACTGGGACACTTTCCACTTGCTGCAACTCTGAAGAAGGAAAGACAAACCCAAGTGTCGTACCACATTGGGTGTGGTTATTTATACTCACTACGAGGGCGTTGTTGTGTGCGTCAAACATGTGTAGTTCTCATACATGACATACAACGCCATGCAACTTCTAGAACATTCCCTTGACCATGTAAGCAATGGAAAAGAAAACTATTTGCCAGTTAAACAAAAACATTGGTAAAAACCCTACCTAGGAATAACATTGGTATTTTCTAGACACACCCAGAAATGTGATTAACAGACAAACCACAAGGATGTTTGCAAATAGCACCCGCTTGATTGAATTTCCTAGCAGTACTCACAGGTCACCTGCATTTCCTACAGTGGTTGGATGCACATATTGTTTCTTTAAATACCCCTCACACACCAAAAGGGCCCTTGGTGTCATGCTTCATCATAGGGGTCTTCCTGCCCACTGCAGGATGGGGAGTGCTTAAGCATGAGCGAATTTTGCGGATCTCGCGTTCGCGAATTTTGCGGATTTGCGGATTCGCAATCCGCAAAATCCGCGAATTCCCGCGAATTTGCGGATTTTTTTTTTTTGTGTTCGCCCGTGTTTCTGCCAGTTCGCGAGGGTTTTGTACACTTTCGCAAATTGCGAACTTACCTGTCGGGTCGCAAGTTTCGCGAACTTGTTGTTTCTACGTGTCCAGCCTGTTTGGGACACTCTTCTTCATCACTGCCACTCTCTGTCACCACTGCCACTCTCTGACTACTCATGCCACCCTCTGGCCCACCCATGCCACCCTCTGTTTCATCACCACACCCTCTGGTTGTCCAGTGTACATTATTTTCGGCAAAGCAAAGCACACCTTCCCTGCCTCAAGTGACCTGAATTAATTTGGGGCTGATTAATGTGTCACAGAATATTTTTTTAGCTGGCACCTGCTTCCTTAGTGCGCCCTGATTAGTGATCTTTTGCACTTGCTAAGTGCTTTCATTGTTGCAAAATTAGTTACAACACCTGCCCTGCCCCAACTGACAATAATGAATTAGGGGCTGATTAATGGATTTTAACTTCCAGCCTGGCTCCTGCTTGTCTCCCCTAGCTGTAATTCAGGACCTTTGTGGCATATGTGTAACTATTCTGAGGTTCAGAGCAGGGTCACATAATAGTTTCAACTGGCAACTGAACTCTGGAGGGGCCCCTCAGGAAGCACTACAGGAAATGGCTACTAATGATGAGCCTGAACTTTTGAACCTGGTAAGTAGTTACTTTCAGTTTTGCTAAGATCGTATTTCTGCAATTTTGCACTTATTCGCGGGGCGCGAACTCACGCGAACTCACGCGAACAGTGCGAGCAGTGCGAGCAAAATCCGCTGCTCGCGGATTTGCGGATTTTGCGGGAGATTCGCAAATCTCGCGGATTGCGGATTTCCCGAAAATCCGCAAAATCCGCGAGCGGAACGGATTTTCCGCCCATGCCTGGGAGTGCTACGACCTACGACTACATGGCAGCACTGATATTCAGAACTATGTGTGGTGTAGGAATAAGTAAGTTGAAGGGTCAGGGGTGAGTGAATAAAGTGAGTTTAAAAAATACTTAGCTCCTGTGGACTAGAGCATGTAATATTCCTTAGAGCTGGTACTATTAAAAACATGGGTGGGAGGTATACTGCTTTAATGAGCGATCCTTCCTGTGTATGTCAACATGTTTTGAAGCTCAAGGCTTCTTCTTCAGGACAGAATAAAGATTCGTTCTGTTCCCACTTAACTCTTGGGACAATGTTGATTAAGTTATGAAAATCAAAGTGATATATGTACAAGTTGTGTATACTACGTGAAAAAAGGCAAATTAGTCATGCACAAGATACAATACCCACTAGGTATTCTATATGGCAATCTGAAAGAGAAGCACAACATTAAAATTGTAGAGTATGTACTGCATACCATGTTTAACAATGGTGACCTAAAACAAAAGTGATGCATATAGTGCAGGATATACATGTATTCTCCTTGGCCTCAACTGTGTAGCATACACTAGTGCTGTGTTCTCCAGATGAAAAGACAATACATGACACACAAAACACATAACAAAATACACACACTCTATATGGTGAGTTCCAGGGGTTGTAACTCTGAGGAAATAATCAGCCGCTAGAAACCAGAAATACCAAACTTAATCATTGAGAGGAAAAGGCATGAATACATACGTTTTTCAAGGAGACAATGCCCCATGAGCCTTAGAACGGTTGCCTATAGTCACACTCTATTGATTGAAAAAACAGGATTGGATTGTGAATACTAAAAATTCCAGTGCCTCGCAAAATTTCTGTTCATGTCAATAGGCTATGCCATTTTCACTCAATTATGGACACTGCCTCGCCAAGGTATTGCCTCCTCGTGGCTCCATTGAACACTGAGACTGGGGGGCAGGGTCCTTAGATAGTGCCCTCTATTAGCCCGATTGCCAACAAAAAGTAATCAGTCAGTCCAGAGGATCTGAATTGCTCCTAGTGCCCCAGAAGCAGAAATGTCTGCAAAGTGGGGGTAACCAATCAGAAGTATCCTACCTTCCTGCAAAATGTCTTTGCCCAATCATAGTGCATCAGTGAAGTCCTAGCACATCCTGTTTTCTTTCATTGTCTTTATCATAAAGCAGGGTTAGGCGTTCTCAGGGGGGAACTAAAGGGAGCACTGTTAAATCTCTTACATCCTTGGACGAGGTATTAGCAGTCAGCGCACCTAGTATGAACAGTTGTAATGAGATTCCCCACTTCTAGTCTGATAACATCTCATCGCTATATACATCTTTTCCTGAAACTGCTAAAAATTAAGTCCTCCTTTCTTCAATTAGGAATTCCATTCCTTTCCCAGTTGGCTCCTTCAAGATTGACAGCATCTCAGTGGAAAATCTATGCTCCCTAGTGAAAAAAATCAAATCTGACTCACCGCTAGACCCTGTGCCTCCAGCTATTTTGAAACTGGGGCTAACAGCACTTGCTCCCAGATTATGCACCAGTCTTAATCTGTCGTTTGAAGCCAGCATACTTCTAGCTGAGTGAAAACACGGAATGGTGATTCCTCGTCTCAAAAAACCAACTATTGACTCTTCTAAACCAGAGAACCTTCACCCTATCTCTCTGCTTCCTTCCCTGGCAAAACTGGATGAAAAGCATGTAAATGTTTAAACTAACAGAGTTCATCATAGAGAACAATCTCCTTCATGAGACCTAATCGGGTTTCAGGCACAGTATAGTATGGAATTTGCCTTGCTTCTGGCCCCAGAAACAATACAAAGGGTGGCCGTTTAAGGGAAAACTGGGTCTCTCATCATGCTGGATCTTAGCGTAGTGTTCAAAACAATTTCGCACACTATGCTGCTAGAATGATTGTGGACACAGGGCGCAAAGAGTAGACCTTTTGACTAGATTGCAGATTTCCTCCATAAGCGCTCTTTCCAAGTAACTCAGAAGCCATATCCCCCTGACATGATCCCCTTACAGCGTGGAGTGCCCGAGGGATCGGCACTGAGCCCTACACTTTTTAACTTATATCTACGCCCATTGGCTGACGTTATTGAGGGCCATGGAGTGAGTATGGTGTAATATGCTGATGACACTCAGCTAGTTATCACGCTAGCTAATGATGACTACAGCACTGCAGTAAATTTTAAATCATATTTTGCTGACCTAGCGACATGGATGCAGGCTAGCTGCATGAAGGTAAATGCAGATAAAACAGAGGTGCTAATGGTTGGGAAACAGCCCTCAATCCAGTCCTCAGCTTGGTGGCCTGCTGATCTTAGCCCTACCTCTATTCAAAAACTTAAAGTGAAAAATCTAGGTATCTTCTTTGATGCTCATCTTTCATTTGAAAGTCAGTTCAGGGCACACTGTTTTGGGGTGCTTAGGCTGTTAAGGCCATTTTTGAGGCTAATACCTGGCTGGTGCCCTTCGCGCCGACCACGCCGCTGCTTGCAGCTTTGCCAGCACCAGTAACATTTTAAAGAGCTCTCAAAGTATTTGTTTTTTATTTAAACTGCTATTTGCATGCATTTTTCTTTGAAAAAAGCATACCTGCATTTTGACCTGCTTTCGTCCACCTTCCTAAGCCATCTCCCGGTCCACCACAGCTGTGTGCTGATTGTGTGGAGGAGGCATTGGCTTCAATTCCCGTCGGGGTAGGGTCAGCGAGCTAGTTGCAGCCTCCCTCACGTTCATAAGACCGATGCTGCAATGGACGCACAGCTGATAAGTAGCTGGTGCCTTTCGCGCTGAACACGCCTCTGCTCGCAGCTTTGCGCACTCCAGTAAAATTTTAAAAAGCTATCAAAGTATTTATTTTTAATTTGAACTGCTATTTGCACGCATTTATTTGAAAAAAAGCATACCTGCATTTTGACCTGCTTTCTCCCATCTTCCTAAGCCGTCTCCTGGTCCACCACAGCTGTGTACTGATTGCGTGGAGGAGGCATTGGCTTCACTTACGGTCGGGGGAGGGTCAGCGCGTTAGTTGCAGCCTCCCTCACAGTCATAAGACCGATGCTGCGACGGACGCGCAGTGGGTACGCCGAAGGCGCGCCTAAGGCTAGCCCGTCTGCGCCCGTCCGCGCCCGACCGGGCCCATGGGCCAGGTACTTCGGTCAAAAAGTGGTCTACTCCCGAGATGAACTTATGGAACTACAACAAACACCACACACACACACTGGCCCTTCCAGAAGCACTAGTATAAAAGCTCCTTCTAAATAACCTACTAGTAGATATCAGAGACCAACTTAGGAGTGGTGTACCAGGAGATAGGGCCATCAACCCAGGGTTGGAGGCACCATGTTGCCTAAAGACCGCTCTCCTGAATACCCGGTCCCTCCAAAAGCACAACCTTTAGATCTTTACACTACTGCAGGATAAGGAGCTTGATCTCCTTGCCTTAACAGAGACCTGGTTAGAGGAAGCATCTGGTCCCGACATAGTGGCCTCCCTCCCCCCAGACTATGGAATCTTTACGTGCAAATGGCAGTGTTGGACTTGGCCCTTTTGGCAGGTTCACCCCTAAACTTTTTGCCTTTTCTGTGACCTGATATTAGTCGTTTTTGGCCTCTGCGCACTTTAGCGCTGTGGCCCAGTGTAAAGTGCGTGCGCGCTCTGAGTGTGTGTGGTGAGTTTGGCTGGCCCTCCCATAGGAATGCATGGGGGATATGTGTGTCCCTGGTAATCCCTGGTATGAGAAGAGTGCAGGGGCAAGTTTAATATGTATGCAATCTTGAGAATAAATGCTGCGCAATGGTGTGCGCAGATGTATGGTGACTGGTGGAAAAATGCCACTTTTAGAAGTTGGCATTTCTGTGTGCAGTGTGTCTGCCTGTATGATGTGAATAGCATGTCTGGCTTGTGCTTGACAGGTGCTGGATGGTGTGGTTTGCTCCACGAGCCAGGATGAGTCTGCCCAGTGGTGAATAGGGAGATCAGCATGTAGATGGGAGGGAGGAGTTGCACCTTGGACCTGAATAGGGCTGTGCCTCTCCTCCACAATGCTGGCTCCGCCCCCCGTGGTGCGTCTAATCCTTGAGCCCCCAGCTGACTAAGGAGAGAAGAGCTGAGAAAAACAAAGCCCTCCAAAGATCCTTTATACCACTTCTAACTGATATCCCTAAACCCTGTGCTGTGACACAAAGGGAAATGCAGTATAAATATAGGGGCTGTGAGCCCATGAAAATGTTCTGTTGTGCTTGTTCTTCCTTTGGGAGGACACTCTGCTGCTGTTTCCTGGGGGTCTCTGCATGCTGGCCTGCCTGGCTGCGCTTTGCTGGGGCCTGCCCAGCACCAAAGACTCTCTTATTTCTTCCCAAGTAGGACTTTTGGACTCTGTGATTCTAGCGCCTTGTGAGCGCTGTGCTTTATTCCTTTAATTGCCCAAGTAGGAGGAGATCGTGGGATGTGCAGCGCTGAGCTGCTGTCTTTTTGAGGGAATCCCCATAGTAGGGATTCCGCGTGGTACCAGGAAAGAGGGTGCCCACCCCGCATTGAGCCTACTGAGCGGGAGCCCACCCCACTTTATAGATATTTAAAACAGCGGGAGGCCACCCCGCTGTTGTGCTTACCGAAGCGGGTGCCCATCTGGCACTTGTGGAGAAAAGAAATCACAGCTGCAGCCTGGGCAACCTAGTAGTCATGCACTGTAGGTGGAGACGTGGACGGGGCTTATTCAGGAAGCAGATGGGAGCCTACCCCATGCTCCTGTGTGTGCCCTTAAAGACGAGCCGGAAGGACTGCAGCTGAGCCGCAGGGCTCCCATGATGAAGGGAGAGCCCTGCATGCCACAAGAGAAACAGGAAGCGGATGGGAGCCTACCCCGTGCTCCTGTGAACAAGGTAGAGAAGGAGACCACCTGAAGAGGAGGAGGTCCGGTGACGCTGGGCTTCCGTATGCAAGGGAGAACCCCGCTGTGTGGTGCCTGCCCACGCCGCCGTGTAGAGGAGAGAGAGCCCCCGAGGAGTGGGAGCTCTCCTGAGCCTACCGCCTAGACCAGAGGAGACTGTGGCATGAGCACCAGCAGCAGAGGGAAAACATGGCGGTTGCAGCGGAGAGCCTGGTGAGTGAGGCTGGGTTCTGGCTATTGGGAGGTGGAGACCGCCTTCCATATGTTGCAGTGGCAGGGCAACCTGGAAATTCACAGCAGCACCGCAGTTGTGGGCCACTGCCTTGTGTTGGTGGCAATTTTACTTTAGAGCCTATGGGGCTCCAATGAGGGGGCATAGTTAATTGGAGAGCCCCAGTGAGGTGCAGAGGGCACAGGTTTGCCTGGGCCTATTTGCATACTCACAGCTGCCCCGCCAGACAGAGGGCAGCTGCAATGTTCTGGAAATGGGTTCAGAGGGCACAGTAATTGCCATGCCTTTTCTTTGATTTTCACAGCTGCCCAGCAATTAGTCAGCAGCTGACACGTTTAGGTTGCGAAATTGCGCACCTTTTCTTCGCTGCATGCACAGCCAGCCCTGACTGTTTTGGACATAGGGCATTTGAGACCCTAAAAGAGGCTAGTTTGCTTGGGGCCAGTGTCAGTGTGTTTCGCCCCTTTATGGGGCACCCTGGCTTTATGTACATGTGAAAAATAACAACCAAGGCAATCTACTGTTTGCTTGTCATGTCTAGTAACAGAGAGGAAAAAGAAACTAATAACAATTAAAATTCTGCTTTTTATTACTTAAAAAAAAATAATATATAATAACACGTTGCTTAAAAAGATTTATAACTCAGATTCAATGAGCCAATAACATCAATAATTGACAAAAGACATCATAAATTTATACAGGAAATATTTTGTTTAAAAAGGAACTTTTTTATAAAAAGCACAGGTTGAGAATTTTCGAACTGAGAAGCACGTCGTCATCTGCCCCTGGTCTGCACTAATCGCACAGTATTTTAGTATCACTGTATTTAAGAATATCCCCACATCAGGAGGATCTTTCACCGGTATATTTAGAGCAGTGTATATCCTCTTTTTCATCCGTAGACCAGGAGGCGAATATTAAAATCGGCACATCTCAGATTCGAGTCGTGCCTTTCAATTACATCTATGAGATCGTATCAGATGCCTTCCAGATTTATTGGCTTCTAAGCCCAATGATATCTGCAAAGCAGCATGAGCAGCTATGAAACTTTAGCTTCTTGTACTCTTGACCTCACTTTTCGTGCATTGTGAAGAACTTCGTAAGCCATAACCATCCTTTGTGAATTTACAATATATGAAATCAAAAGACAACTTTATTTTTATCACTGCATGCTGAGACCTAGGTGTTTCGCTTTGTTAAAACTTTGTGATTTAGTAGTACGTGATTACTCCTGAAGCAGGCGCTGGTCGCCGAAACGCGCATCTATAGTATTATTGTGCCACTGTGTTTTTTATAAAAATTCCTTTTTAGACAAATATTTTTTGTATAAATATATGATGTCTTTTGTCAATTATTGATGTTATTGGCTCATTGATTCTGAGTTATAAATCTTTTTAAGCAACGTGTTATTATATATTATTATTTTTTTGGGATTGAATTAATAAAAAGCAGAACTTTAATTGTTATTAGTTTCTTTTTCCTCTCTGTTACTAGACATCACAAGCAAACAGTAGATTGCCTAGGTTGTTATTTTTCACATGTTGTTATGTCCCTGACCTAGGAATTGTTAAAGTCAGTCACTCAGGGGTCCTTGTTATTCACACTAATTGCACCCTGGCTTTATGACCATTGTTTCCTAAAGTGTTTTATGCTTGCAAGGCCTAGTGCCTCATATGGTTACTGCATAATGTTTTTATACTGGTTATGCACAATGCGTTCTCCTAATGTGTTTATGCCTAATGTCATAATGCAGAGGTCATCATTGCGCCAGTAATTACTGGTTGTGTTCTACGTCTAGGATAAATCTTACTTTTCCTATATCTACTAAGTGATGATTCTGACGGCGGTCCATGTGGCCTTGTCTTGTGTATATAATCTCCTGTAAATACTGTTCAGTGCCAGTTGGCACAGTGTATATTGTGTGATTACCATCTAATGTGTTTTATGATAATACAAAGGCTGTTTTTGATATAACCTTGTGTAGAGTTCCTTTTATTGTGTGCCTAGTGTGTTGGTGCTGTGTGTGTGTTGCGTAAACGCTTTACACATTGCCTCCGGGATAGGCCTGACTGCTCGTGCCAAGCTACCAAGGGGGTGAGCAGGGGTTATCTTGGGTGTGTAATTCCCTTGCCCTGAGTAGAGTGGTGGTCCCTGCCTGGCTTTGGCCCAAGCCTTAGCCAACCAGAGATCCCATTTCTAACAGGCATGCTAGCAAAAGAGGGGGTGGAGTTGCATTCTGCTGCTGTAAGTCGCTACCCACCGAGAAAATGGTTGAGGAGAGCATGGATGCGGCGGAGGCACTAGGGATCAAGTTCAGGTTAAAATCATCATGCATTAGAGGTTGCGGTATACAGTCCGCCCCAACCAACCCTCTTTTTAATGACAATTTCCATGAAGTGATCATCGGTCTATGCTCTAGATATCAGCAGATCCCGGTACTAGGGGATTTCGATTACCATTGGGACTCACTACCCAAGGATCATGCAGCTAACAGGTTGGGAGAGACCATGACTATGCTGGGGCTACAGCAACTTGTGGAGTCCCTCACCCACGAGATGGGTCATACCCTTGACCTTATCTGGACTACATTCTCAGCTAAGATACACAATGATTGCAAACCTTGCAGCTGGTCAGATCATTATCTGATCAGCTTTCAACTCCCGGTGGATAGCCGCCCGATACTCCTCCCTCCAATCTGGAGGACAGCACAGAACTGGCACAAAATAGAGGACCCCAAGCTGAGGGAAGCACAAAGCAAGACACTACATATGGGTTTACAGACTGGGGATCCCTTAGATCCGGGCTAAAGGCAGCCTTGGGGGCCCCTATGCAAAGGGAAAGGGTAACGTACACTATGAAGGGTGCTCCCTGGTACACGTCAGAACTCAGAGGGGAAAAACAGATCCTTCGTCAATGTGAGAGGCATTGGCAGAAAGCATACAACCCAGAATCCTCGGAAAAGTATAAAATATCACTAGCTCGCTATAAAAAATCAATCATTACGTCTTAATCATTGTACTATGAAGGGAGTATTGGGGAAGCGACAAATTTCCTGAGAGAGACTTTTAACATACTCAAGTAATTGGATCGCACAAAAGAACAAAGGACGGTTGTAAACCAAGCAGAATGTGAAATGGTACAGGATTTCTTCCTGACCAAGGTTAAAACATTATAATTGAAATAAGCAATACTTGCATTACCCCCTGTCCCCTATTAGTGGTGGACACACTATAGCCCCTGGATACCTTGCTCTCAACTTTTCTGACACTCAATCCATATGGTCTAGCCCACACTGTGGCCAAAATAAAGTCTGGATCTCTTGAAGATCCCTGCCCACCTCTGATGTTTAAAAAGGTTGTCTCTGCAGTGTGGTCAGAGGTACTAGCCCTAATAAATCTCTCTTTGACTACAGGGAAGGTACCTCAAAAATATAAAGAAGCTATTGTGATCCCACTGCCAAAAAAAGCTGAGATGGACCTGAGCATTTCAAAAAACTTTCAACCTATCTCCCAGTTAACTTTCTTGGCAAAAGTCCTTGAGCAACACATGCTCAAATCTCTTTCGACCTTCCTAGAAGAACATCAGCTGCTACACACACGACAAGCAGGTTTCATGGCCCACAACAGCACTGAGTTGGGAATGCTCTCAGTGCTGGATGAATTGAGGCTAGCAGCTGACAAGAAGATTCCCTCTGCACTTATCCGACTAGACCTCTCAGCCGCGTTAGACACGGTGAACCATGTGGCTCAGGAGAAGTGTGTCTCAATGGTTAGAGCGGCAGACCCTGATGCAGAGGTCTGGCCGGGACCAGGGTGCAATTCCCGACGCGGCAGGGTCTTGGGCTCAAATCCACGGACTTGATAATTCTCGCCTCGTTGCCTACTCTAATCATGGGTCCCCACTCTGCAACTCTGGGCAATAGCTTGCTTAATCTCCACAACGGCCCTAAAAGCGCTGGGATGCCTGGTTTCATCTTGGGGTTGCCCAGTAGGGAGAATCTCACAGGGAAAGCCAGGACGAGTTCCACAGCAGTATACAGTGCCAAGATGCCTGTCAGGTGATAGTGCGCTTTACAAGTATAAATACATACATACATACATACATGTGCAGCTGTTGGCACGTGTCCGGCGGCTGGGAGTTAGTGGGACGGTGCTTCAATGGATCACTTCCTTCCTGGAATACCGGTCTCAAAGAGTCCAACTTGGGGAATGCAGGTCTAGGCAGGGTGACTTACGCTGGGGGTCCCACAAAGCTCAGCGCTGTCACCCCTGCTATTCAATATTTATCTTCAGCCACTGGTGGAATCACTGGCAGAATTAGACTGCCAGGTGTTCAACTATGCTGACGACACCCAGCTAATTATCTGAGTTAATAACTGTCCCCAAACACAGCTCAACGTCCAGAACATCCTACGGCTCACCATGAATTGGATGACCTCTAACTCACTGAAAGTGAACCCAGATAAGACATAGGTTCTGGCTTTAACTATAGAGGCCTCACCCTGGTCCAATCTTTTCTGGCCCCAAGAGTTTGGTACCACCCCAACACCAGTATCAGTTGTAAAGAGCCTTGGCATAAAATTAGACAGCAAACTCACTATAGACAATCAGGTGTCGGCGGTAGTGGGGAGCAGCACAAGTTTGCTGCGGCAACTCTGAAAGCTCGGGACCCTGCAGTCATTTTATACTATGTGTACCATCATGACGGCACTAATACTGTCATGCCTGGACTATGGTAACGCAATATACATAGGGCTCCCTGAAAAACTCCTGGGGAAACTCCAAGTGGTTTTAAATGATACAGCAAGGCTGATTTTTAAATCACCAAGAAGAACACATGCCACCCCCTGCTGAAACAGTTGCACTGGCTCCCTATTAGGCAGAGGGTCAGATTCAAGGTCTGTGCATTGCGCATAAAGCCAAATATGGAATAGCGCTCAAATACATCACAGACTGCCTGTCATCTGAGGCCAGCCTGCTGGCCTTCCCGTGCTAGAAGTACCATGGGAGGACGGGCTTTCTCAGTCGTGATCCCCCAGATCTCAAATAGACTTCCGGATAATATGCATAGGGAACCCTTGCTACTGCTGTTCAGGAAAAAACTTAATACCTTCTTGTTTACAGAGGCATTCAACTAAATCCTCTTCAGTGCGTGGATTACACTTGGGACCAATGGACTTTGGTCCACGCTACTAGCGCCTAGAGACCTTTGATGATTGGTGCTCTACAAATATAATCTAACAATAACAATAACAACAGTAACAATACCACACTCAGCACAAAAAATAGTAATACAGGCCCAGCTGATGTCTTGGCTTGACTACTGCAATGTGCTCTACTTAGGGATTTCTAAAGGCAGACTGGCAATGCTTCAAAGAGTACAAAATGCAGCAGCGCTGATGCTATTAAGAATTCTGAATGGGCCACCATTAGCTCCGGTTTGGCTGAACTTCAATGGCTTCCTGTTAAATACAGAACCTCATTTAACCCTTTCGCTGCAGCATAAATTTCACTGCGGTGCAAGGAGGGGTGTGGGCGCAGTGCCTCAGTGCTCATGACGGCACCCGGCCATCATGAGTCACAGTAGGCGTGTGCTCATGACGGCCGGGAGCTGTCTGAACTTGGCCAACTGATTATTTTGCCTGCACAGGCGGGAATTAATCGCGCGTTGGCGGAGAAGCAATGTTCGGATGGCTCCTGGCCGTCATGAGCACATGACTGCCATGACTTATGACAGCTGGGAGCCGTCATGAGCACGGAACAGGTTAAAGCTCTGTGTTTTATGCACAGGATAATTAATTGGCGGGTTCCAGTTATCTCTTCCCCTTGATCAATGCTTACATATTTCCAGAGTACTTAGATTTGGGGAAGCAGCTCTGGCAGTGATTCCCAGGATGTGTTGTGCACGACACTCCTTTGGTCTCCATGCCGCCAAGCTATGGAACTCAGTGCCACTCAACCTAAGACTTAAACAGTTTGAGGCAAGTTTCCGCAAAAACCTGAAGACCTGGCTCTTTAGACAGAGTTAGAAGGAGCATTGGGCCTACTTGCTTCTGACTATTTCTGACCCTGATATGTGACTACTCCTTAGTGTGAGGGCACTCCATTGGAGTAACCAGGCACTCTATAAATCCTTAATTCATTAATTCATTCATTCGATTCTGCACGGGTGAAGGACTGGGTTCTTTAAGACCCAGCGGTGCCAGGGCACAACACCTGAAACCTTCGTGGGTAACCTGCTCCGGCGTACAAATGACAGAGACACGGGACACTTCCTTCGGCGTCAAAGATTCAAGGTTTATTCGCTGCAGGGAACACAGATATCACGACAAGTACAACTCGTGCAACTTGGGGAGACTGCTTCAAATTGGTTCTGTGGATCGCTCCTTTTATACAGTTTTTACCCATAGGACAACATGGTACACAAAGGTTTACGACCCGGTTCCCACCATTATCCCCCAGAGGGGTCGCTTTGGTCACTTTGATACACATAAGGTCCGGAACATAAGTGCGGAAACATTTGGCGGTTCCCAACTGTAGAAACCCATCTTCCCAACATTAGTGCATTCCAATCGGCAGTAAAACAGATCGAAATAGGAACAAAGACAGGTGCAGAGGAAGACGGAGACAGTGGGGAGATCGGAAAGGGTGTAAAAGGGGAGGTATCGGGAAACACGGGATACAGGCATCAAAGGGACGTGCCTAATGAGATGCACGGCTGAGACAATAAACCGGCACGGCGAGATGAGCCTCGAGCGGGGCCATCTGCCTTACAGTATCATCCCCCTCGTCATAAAGACACTTACAAAGAACATGTGTCTTCCGCAAATATCTTGGGAGTCCCAGGGTCGCGAAGCGGACAGTGTCCGTTCGCTGGCTACTTGAGGGCAAGAGACAAAATGGATGCCGTATCTAAGATGGAACCCGTGGGTACAGATGAAAAACCCACATAACAAATGAACGGTTTAAGTTAGCACAGCGAAACTGCGCACACTTACTAAACTCGTCATTTGCGGTTCATAGATACCAGACTCGACCATATTCGTGCGAGTCGAAAACACCACTTACAATTGTCACGGAACCTCAGACGCTCCTTTTGCCCTCATGTAGGCAAGCACTAGTCAGAATCATATTCGATATTCATCAGACCATCGAGATGTTGCTGTAGCATAGCTCTGTCCAACCGAGTCCCCTTGGTAACAGGTGGCTGTCTCATACACGTTGTAGCACAGAGGCCACATAAGGCAGGACCGCACTGCACACAAAGGCAACACGTGAACAGGAACACCACAACGACTCCGATGATCATCAGAATCTTCCAACCCCAAGTCGACATCAGGCCCCAAAACCATCCAAGTAGCGTCCAATCCCCTACATCCACGTGTATGGATTCGGAGATCTTATGCAACCTCGAGATGGCTTGATAGACAGTTGGAGCGTTATCTGGAATGAAAATGCAGCAGCTCGAATGGATCACCTTACATACCCCACCTCGATCTGCTAAGATGACATCTAAAACCATACGGTTTTGTAACGTCATAAGCCTATCCGCCTGAAGTTCAGTGGTGATATTACCAAGGGCACTGGCAGTAATATTAGCTGTCGATTCTACCACTCGAGTCAACTGTCTCAGGTTCCTACTATTAACCATAGGTCCCCAAAACGGGAGGAAACCCTTGAAAAAGTCTCCTGCCTCTTGACCGGCAGTATCCTCTTCGCTAATTACGCCTCGCTCAACTCTAGTCTTATGATAATCGGCATCTGCAGTGAACGTCGGAGGCAACAGATTTGCAATGAAGCATGAGCCCATGAAGTCAGCGGGCAACCATGCGTATGCACGATCATGACAGATAAAGTATGTACCCTTGGCAGCCAGAAACACAGGGGACGAGAACATCGGCAGAATGTAATTTTCAGTGCAAGCACTTGCTCCAAGTTGGGCTTGCGATCTTCGGCCACGACCTATGAGGCAAAAATTACCAATGTGGGGTACGACCCATATCGGAGGCGAGCTTTTAAGCTGCTTTTCACTGGTGAACACACTATATTCGCCTCTACTTAGGACCCTATAGGCTTGTACCTCTTCTTCGGGAATAAGCGAGGGATCATAGATATCGCTATCTAAATCCTCTATTGCTATCGACAAAGGTTTTTGATACGAGGTAGGACCAGAGTAGGGAGAACGTGGTTCTCGAATGGGGTGGAAACCCAGTGCACTTCGAAACATTGTCTGAAATGCTCGAGCAGACCCTTGGGAACTATACGGTAACACCAGATATGGAATTCCCTTATCCGTAGTATGTGGCATCAACCCACACACCCAACAATTAGTAGTGTTAACCACTAACTGATGCTGATGAAGGAGCTGAATAAAGGAATTGTTGCGGAATTCTACACGTCTAGCCTGTTCGTGTTCGGGTAAGATATGAAAGGAATGAGGAGAAACAGTGGAGGTAAGTTTAGAGTCAGGAGTAGGAGTAGGTGTAGCAGAAGGTAAGAAGTAAGACATCGTGTAATACACCCCACCCGCCAATAATGCAGAAGCAGTCAAAAACAATACGAATAATTGGAATACAAAACATTTAGTACGACTGAGTTGCTGCAGCTTGAATCTATGAGCCTGAGCTCCTTCCAAATCCTTCAACTTCGAGAATGCCATTCCCTACGACCGTCCGCAACGTTTCTTGACGCACTTCGTTCTGTGTAGCAATAGTCAATCCCTAGGAGTTCCCAGGAACCGACGGCCTTTAACCTAGCGTCAAGACCTACTATCCAGAAGGAAGTACGCGCGCGGCCCTACGGCCTTCAATGCACAATATATATGCAAAAACAATATCTCTCAGCTGTGAAAGCAAAAAGGGTAAGGAACGAAACTCAATGAATATATACAAAATAATTACAATGGTACGAATGTTCAAAACTGATCACGGAAAACGGGATAATGCAGTTGTCAATACAGCAAAGCAGGATCTTTTATTAGTCTTTAGTGCTAGATCGCAAAAAGTATCGGGTTTTCCCAGGACGTGTCTGTTCGTCAAACAAAGGATCCGTTGGAGGGACAGCGTCCTGCTGATCAGCTGAATGTTTTGGTCTTGAGTCTTTTGCTGACAATTGTTCAACAGTGTCTCTCTGCTGCACTGAGGATTCTCCGACAGGTTGTCCGTCGCTGAAAGGTACAAACGCCGGCAATCCTTCGGTTTCAGTTGATGCAATGCCTCTCCTCACCCACGAGTCTGCTGGCAACGGAATGGGGACTTTCTTTGTGTGGGTGGCGTGCACCCAATTCTTCCGCCCCTCAAGACGAACTGCAGTTCTCGTGGCAAGGAGGACCTGGTAGGGTCCGGTAAACCTCGGGTCCAAGTTGTTCTTGCGCGAAAAGTTCCGCGTCACCACCCAATCTCCGGGCTGGAGCTGGTGGCCTGGACCCTCCGTCTGCGTCGGCAATGCTTCGTGAACCTGTTGGTGAATTAACCTCAGTTTAGCAGTCAAGTCATGAAGATAATCGATCAACATTGGGTACTCAAGATCACAGAAAATACCTGGCCTAGGAACCCCCCACACATTCGCAGGACGACCGAACACTATTTCATAGGGACTAAGCCCTACTCGGGAGTGTACAGTCGCCCTAGTTGACAGTAATGCTAAGGGTAAAGCGTCAGGCCACGAAAGACCAGTCGTAGCCTGAATCTTCGCTAGCTTTAGTTTAAGGGTGCCGTTATACCCTTCAACCAAACCAGCCGACTGGGGATGATTGGCGCTGTGGAATTTCTGATTAATTCCAAGGCCCTTACACACACTCTTCATCACACTACCCACAAACTCACTTCCGTTATCTGACCACACGACTCTAGGCATTCCATACCGAGGAAAATATTCCTTCAGTAGGATTTTCGCAGTAGACAAAGCAGTATTGTCTTTGAGAGGATAGGCCTCGATCCATCGGGAGAATGCGCAAACCACAACTAAAACGTATTTCAGGTTATTGCATCGCTCCATATGGATGAAGTCCAATTGAATCACCTCAAAGGGACATGAAGGGGGAGAAAAACTGCCAGGAGGAGTTGGGGTTCCCTTGCCAGGATTGTACATCATACACACCATACAATTCTTCACCAAACGTTCAGCGCATTTCGTAATACCATCATTCTTCCACACAGGGGACAGCAATTTGCAAATACCTTTCGCGCTAATATGTGCTAACCCATGCGCCATTGTCACAACGGCCAGCACATACGCATCCGGTAACATCCATCTTTTCTGATCAGACAAATCAATCCAACAACCATTCGCATCCAACTTTCCCGTACTTTCTTTCCACTTCGTCTTTTCAGCCTCGGTGGCCTCATTCTGAATTGCCTTTACACTCTCAATAGTGTCCTCACACATGCTCGATTCTGTAGGCCACCTAACCGAACTCGTCACATACATTCGAGTGCTAAGGTTCCGGGCAGTCTCCTTAGCAGTCTCATCCGCAAACGCATTACCACGACCAACATCATCCGTCACCTTACGATGCGCACTACATTTAACAATCGCTACTTGTTTAGGCAACGTCAGTGCATCCAAAAGATCATTCACAAGCTGGCCATGCTGAATCTTCGTACCATGCGACGTCAAGAAACCTCTCTCTCTCCACAATCGTCCAAAACTATGTGCGACGCCAAATGCATATTGGCTGTCGGTAAACACATTCACACGTTTCCCTTTCGCTAACACACACGCTCTAGTAAGAGCAATCAGCTCTGCAGCTTGGGCAGAATTCTGATTTAATCTTGCAGTCTCAACAACAGTATTCAACGTTACAACAGCATAAGCAGTAGTCACATCGCCATTCGGCAACTTAAAGCATGACCCATCCACATACAGTGTACCATCCGGATCTTCCAATGGGGTGTTTTTAAGGTCCACTCGACCTTTTGTTTCTTCTTCAGTCCTCAAGTAACAATCATGTTCTGCTACTACATCTGACTCTGTGCTAATTGGTAACAAAGTTGCCGGGTTCAGAACATTACAACGTTTTATTTGAATGTGGCTTGCCAACAGCGTCAACTCGTAACCAGACAACCTCGCACTCGTCAAGTGCTGAGTTTTCGTGCGATTCAAAAGAGTATCGACTGCATGCGGAACCATCACCGTAAGCATATTATCCATGACCAATCCTGCTGATTGTCGGATAGAGACCGCGGCTGCCGCTGTTGCTCTCAAACAACTCAGCAATGCTCTAGCTACTGGGTCCAAGGTCGAGGAAAAATATGCACATGGACGTTGCTTACCACCAAAAGGTTGCGTTAAGACACTCAAAGCACAACCTTCCCTCTCGTGAACATATAATGTAAACGGCTTGCTGTAGTCGGGAGTACCCAACACAGGAGCCGAACATAATGAATCACGCAGTTCAGAAAAACTTTTCTGACATTCTTCCGTCCATGGTAAAGGAGTCGAAACATCCTTGCACGTAAGAGCCACTAATGGCTTCGCTAGCAATGAAAAATGTGGAATCCATTGCCTGCAGTACGACGTGATACCTAGAAAGGCACGCACATCTCTTTGGGTTGTTGGCACAGCCATGCGTGCAATTGCTGCAATTCTCTCTGGGGTCAACCTTCTTCCCTCCTTTGACAATAAGTGACCTAGATAGGTTACTTCTTGACAACAATATTGGAGTTTAGAAGGGGACGCCTTGTGATTTAACTCGCAGAGATGTTGCAGCAACGACACCGTAGCAATCTTGCAAATGTCCTGAGTATCAGCAGCTACCAATAGGTCATCGACATATTGGATTAAGGCCGCACCAGCCGGCAACCTAAACGCATCCAGTTGACTCTTCAAGGCTTGACTGTAAATTGATGGACTTTCACAGTAGCCCTGAGGAGCGCGTTTGAACCGGAAGCTGCATCCACCAAGAGAGAAACCGAAAAGGTCTCTGCTCTCTGCTGCAATCGGGATGCTGAAGAACGCATTCTTCAAGTCAATCACCGAAAACCACGATGCAGAAGCTGGAATCAGAGTCAGTAGCGCCGTGATGTCAGGCACAACGGGGAATTGAGGAACCACAATTTTATTCACCTCCCGTAAATCGATAACAAAACGATAAACAGGTGGTTTCGAAGGATCAGTACGTTTTAGAATGGGCAGTACAGGACTATTGCACACGTTTCTCCGAGTCTCTTCAATAACATCTTTCTCGATTAAATCATAGATGATCGCTAACAGTGCTCGTTCACCATCAAGGGAGATACGATATTGGGGAATACGTGGCAATCGCACATTAGATTTCAACTGAACAACATAAGGGGAGATATCAAGCAGGCCCACATCGTTGGGACCTGTCGCCCACAAAGACGCAGGAAGAGAACTCAATTCCGGTGGAAGCTTATCGAGAGACAAGTACATGGGAGAGACAACTTTCTCTCCCAACGTAAGCTTTACACCCGCAGGAGAACAATACAAAGTCGCATACAAACGTTTGAGCAAATCCTGGCCCAAAAGATTTTCACCACAACCCGTGGTTAAAATCAACGGGGCTTCTAGCTCACGAGGCCCAATTTTAAGGGGCAAAGGGCACGAAACTGGATTGCTAACGGGGGCGCCAGAGAATCCAACAGAAACATTTGTTAAGCCAGACAAAGGTGCGCCAGGGAGTTTCGAATGCTTAATAGAACTTTTCGCTGCACCAGTGTCCAACAGAAAAGGCTCAACGACGCCCGATGTAGCAACTGCGACGTAAGGCCCTCTCTGATCAACCGGAACTGATACCACTCCCTCTCCTTGTCTATGGCTGTCCTAGTAATTACTGTCGTCAGTTCCCTGATCGACGTAATAATCGTCTACATTGTACTGCGCAGATCGTCCTTGCGACGATCCACGTTGATCGAAACAATTAATGGAATTTGATGAGTTATCTGAACGATCGTTCTGAGCACCACGACCTCTACCACGTGGTGCCTGCTGCGAACCACCACGACCTCCTCTAGATGAGTTACCACTATTACGTTCGTTTAGAACAGGACAATTGAATTTAATGTGACCCTCTTGTCTACAATAAGCACATTGATTGTACCCCAACGAGGATCTTTGGGAAGAGGAGTCATTACGAGTTTGGGATCGGTTCGATTGCGGTTGCGATCTATTTTGTTGTGAATTATTCTGATTCAAACGTGGAGGATACGCTTGCTGAAGCAGCACTTTAGTTTTTAGCTCTTTCGTCTTTTTATCAGCGCGGTCATTCTCTTCTTTCTCTCTGTTCTCATAATATTGTGCCGTAGCCAATATCTGAGCTGAGGTAGAAACAGCCCATGCACTTTCTGAATTCCTTAATTTATTGCTCAAATCGGGCAACAAGTTCGAAACAAATTTATCCACGAACAACCTCTGACCACCCTCAGTGCTCATATCCTGAACACTATGGTCAATGAATGCCTCCTCGAACCTCGTAAAGAAGTCGGAAACACTCTCGTCCTTCTTTTGCTTACAAGCTGATAATTTGTCCCAATTTACCCTCATAGCTGGCATAAGAGTTTTCATTAATGTTATAATCCTTTGAGGAAGGTCAACAATCAGCTGGTCGGGTTTAGCAGCAGCCGTTTGTCCGGCATCTGCCGCCACAATGGCAGCCCAGGCACCACCTAATTCATTTGGATGGTTTTCATGGCGAATCTTAGCCCATACCGGTTGCGGTACGACATTGCCGAACAACATATCAATATCGGCAAGATTCATTACCGTAGCATCTACGAGCTGCGATAATTCTTTGTAATACCGTGTAGGATTTTTGCGAGGGTCAGGCAAAGATTGCTTCACCTGTAACACTTCTGAGCGTTTCCATGGGAGATGTATCCATATTCTCTGGAAATGCCCCACTGTCGTCGGAGGAGCGGCATTAGGATTAGGTGGTATCCAAACCGGTGGAACTTCTCGCATAGGGAACTGACCAGACTCGTCTGGCTGTCTTTCAATATCCTCAACAAACAAGGCTTGAGGTATAGGAGTGGGACGAAAAGATAGCAACCGTTCAACGGCTCGTCGAACGTTAGTATCCACTATCAGTTCAGCCGAAAACTGAAGCTGTAAATCAGACAACGCGGTCAGCATCTCGTCAGGTGCGTCGGCTGATATCTGATCACGAAGGACCTTGCACATTTCCTCGAACACAAATCTCTGGGTTGGTATATTGAACTGACAAAACGTGTCGAGTACAATACGGGGTGGATTTCTAAGGGGGTGCGTCATCCAACCCATCGCCATATTATATAGCGAAGCACGTTCTCTGTTACCTGGAAGCTGACTACGTCTCTGAGGACCATCTGAACCGGCGGACCCAAGGACAGGTCCGAGCGAATGAAAGAAGCTAGCCGCAAGAGGAGAATTACGACTACGAGTAGAGGGAGAAGTATAAGACACAGGACTAACAAGTGAAGGAGTAGAAACAGAAACAACAGCAGGGGTTAACAAAGCAGGAGCAGTAGCGGAAACAGGAGTATGTGGAAGCGGTGGAGCAGTAGGAATAGCAACAGACGAAGGAGCAGGAACAGTCGGAAGGACGGGTACAGGTTGAGGAACAGGCAAAGGAAGAATAGGTGCAGGAACGGGTACAGGGGGAATCACAGGGGCTGTGGTACCCTGTACGTACGGAGGTGGCGATTTCATAAGATAGGACATTAGAGGATCCTCAACTGACTCATCCTTCTTTTCCGGCTCCGTAGGCAAAGCAGGATAGCATTTATCTATAGTCATACGCTGTAATCTGTCAAACACTTCCTTTTCCCTAACCTCCTTATCATGCTGAAACTGCTCTGCTTTCTTTACAATGGTACCAGCACCATCTCTCTGATTTCGTTTAGTCTGTCTGATTTCTTTCTGTCGGGCTTCTTTACGCCACAACCGAAAGGCATCAAACATGGCCAGCCTTGACTTTTTCGCGAACAATTTAACCTCTAGATTATCTAAGATCGGGGCCTCGAAGCTACCATGTGGTGGCCAGCGAAGGTCACCATCTTTCTTTGTATATTTAATCCAGTAATCATTAAAAGTAATCGGGCCTAGCCCATGTTTGCTGTACAAATCATAAGTGGGAGTTCCAACCGGAGGTATCGGACACAAGTCCTCCAGTCGGGAATCCGTACCACAAGGTCTGAAACAACTAAACAAAGTACTGCGACCAGGCATCTTGCACACTAGCCGAGTTTCACAAACTTCAAGGGTTACGGGATTTACCAAGTCCCAGCAAAGAACAAAACCCTCGGTTTTTGGCGGCTGCAGTCGTCAAACAACACAACAAAGTACCAAGAACTACAAATGCAATGGAACCATGCAACCACTAAGTAACCACAACCAAGAACTCTGGGAGCGACCCACAAATACTTAACTCAAAGATCGATGGCGTCTCCAGGAAGGCCCGTCAATCGTCTCGCTATACCAAGGTCTACGCCAGGCGCCAAAACAGGTCTACAGTCAGGGCAGCAGTCCGTCGCAGCCGTCAGGAGGCGGGAATCTTCGCGGGAAAAGTCTTCGGGCCACTTATTTCGACAACAGGATCGATGAAGCAGAGTGCACCTTCCCTCGGAGATTTCACACGAAGTTCCTCACGATCGTCGGGCTTGGACCGGTACCACTGATGCAGCCCCACGTTGGGTGCCAACTGAAGGACTGGGTTCTTTAAGACCCAGCGGTGCCAGGGCACAACACCTGAAACCTTCGTGGGTAACCTGCTCCGGCGTACAAATGACAGAGACACGGGACACTTCCTTCGGCGTCAAAGATTCAAGGTTTATTCGCTGCAGGGAACACAGATATCACGACAAGTACAACTCGTGCAACTTGGGGAGACTGCTTCAAATTGGTTCTGTGGATCGCTCCTTTTATACAGTTTTTACCCATAGGACAACATGGTACACAAAGGTTTACGACCCGGTTCCCACCATTATCCCCCAGAGGGGTCGCTTTGGTCACTATGATACACATAAGGTCCGGAACATAAGTGCGGAAACATTTGGCGGTTCCCAACTGTAGAAACCCATCTTCCCAACATTAGTGCATTCCAATCGGCAGTAAAACAGATCGAAATAGGAACAAAGACAGGTGCAGAGGAAGACGGAGACAGTGGGGAGATTGGAAAGGGTGTAAAAGGGGAGGTATCGGGAAACACGAGATACAGGCATCAAAGGGACGTGCCTAATGAGATGCACGGCTGAGACAATAAACCGGCACGGCGAGATGAGCCTCGAGCGGGGCCATCTGCCTTACAGTATCATCCCCCTCGTCATAAAGACACTTACAAAGAACATGTGTCTTCCGCAAATATCTTGGGAGTCCCAGGGTCGCGAAGCGGACAGTGTCCGTTCGCTGGCTACTTGAGGGCAAGAGACAAAATGGATGCCGTATCTAAGATGGAACCCGTGGGTACAGATGAAAAACCCACATAACAAATGAACGGTTTAAGTTAGCACAGCGAAACTGCGCACACTTACTAAACTCGTCATTTGCGGTTCATAGATACCAGACTCGACCATATTTGTGCGAGTCGAAAACACCACTTACAATTGTCACGGAACCTCACGGGGACTGAATGTGCCGAAAGTACAAAGTGTGATTAGCAGTTTTTTTTACTTAACCAATTAGAAACGATACCAGGGTAATTAAGGACCATCACTTTCAACAAACAATTAAGGTAGGCAACACCCATTCCAAGAAGCCTACCAGCCACAAATTTTTCACCTTTACCAGTGACTAACTCTAATTATGTACATTTGGATGCAGCAAGCACAGCAACTCACAACACTGACAAGCTTCGGTACATATGGCCTCCCATCACTCACCAAAGTTGATGTAATGCAACTAAGGCTTTTTTATCTACCCAACACAACTGCAACCACTAGTTCTCCATAGTCTAGCTGAGACCCTTAAGATACACAGCAGCACTGTCTGTCTGGAAAAAGGAAACATGGTCATACAAGTAGCAGTTGTGATCTGCACAATGTGTGTTATGTAACACTATATATCATGTAAGTGGTAAAAACACAGGTAGAGCAGCCTGAAATCAATTAGCAAATTCACATACTTAGATACATGAAAGGAAAGAATGGGAACAGGGTGATATTTTTCGGCTTTTATGGGTTAAAAAGCAATGTGAGCACTTCACGCACTGCACTTCCCACACCAGAAGTGGGCCTACTGTATGTAACATTTTCCTTCATGGCCATCTTTGTCAGCTGCTGATTGTACTGCATGCTGCATTAAATACAATAAAATAAAGCATACTATGCTCACTGTGCGTCATGCTAAGGTTCGGTCCATTTTTTGAGCGTGTGTATATTGAAATATTGTTGGGAGTGCACACAAAGATATATATTTGTTGATGTTAGGGCATTGTTTGTCTCATGTGCATACTCACAGGGCCATATTTATGGTCACGTCAGGCTGTGCAGCGCACTACATGACCTTTCTGCCCTTCACTGCGTGACAAGGACAGGGCAGGAATGCACCATAATTAAATCGATACAGCACATTCCTGTCTATTCCCTTACACTGGCACCCATTTGGTTGCCTAATGCCAATGCAGGCAGCCTAGCACCATGGTACAAGGGTGCCTGCATTGTAAGGAGGATTATTTTTGTGCAGGAAGGGTCACCAATGGAGGTGTAGGTTTTTGGCGCATTCCTAATCTTGCCACTTCTGGTAAATCGGGGAATGCATCAAAATCCATGGATGTTGTGAAAAAACACCCAACCTTCACACATGGAATTGCATCCTTGGCTTAAAGTAATACGACGCAGTGATTTACGATGTGTTATACTTCTTGAGATTCAAAGAGCCACTCAGGGCCATGCAAGGTGGCCTTGCGTAACTTCATAAATCTCATTTTGGGTTTGCGTGATGCAACCCCCTTCATAAATATGCTCCACAGTTTTTTTCCATTTCAATTTTCATTTGCTTGCTGTGCTTTACCCGAACCTGTTTCATTCTTCAACTTTGTTTATTTTGTAATAATCTCTGTAGAATTCATTCTCAGGTAAGGTAATGTTGTGCTGTGTGATGGGGGAATAGGAAACACGACACAAGGCGACTATTTAGCTATGTAATGAATGTGAATTTGGGTTTTTTGGCTTGTAACTTTTTAAGAGTGATGTATGTGATCTGTATTTTTTGGATTTCAAGGGTTGTATTTGTCAAGTCTTCTAAACCATGATATGTATTTCAGCATTCACTTGTGGGAATCATTATTCATTTGATTGTGCACCTTTTATTTTGTGGGACCCTCCTTTCACACACAAAATAACCTATTTTCCCTTGTTTGTCTCTAAAAATCTCTATCCCTGTTCATTTTTTTATTGATTTTATTAGTAGTGTGGAAGTTTTTTCCCCAGCTTGTGCATGAATCTCGCCATGATATGTGGGTCGCTGTGGCCTTCTAAAGCTATGTAATTTATATGCGCCTACCTGTCTCAAATGTGCACTGGCAACTCGTAGGAACACCTGCAATGTGTCTTGAGGTGCTATAGAAGTTGAAAGACTCATTATTAATTTTGAAATGTTGAATTCATCAAACGAAAAAAACTGATTTCTGAAGGCACTTATCACATAGTTGTAACAATTTAAATGAAGAGAACGCAGTCACAATATATGGCCTCGTGCTTGAGCCGTTTAGAGCTCAAACTTCAGGGTCGGAATAGAAAAACAGAAATAATGTGTCCCTGTAATCTCTGTGTTCCTGTCAGGGGCATGCTTCTAGACTTCGCAACCCATTAGCCTGGGCTGCGCCACCTATTCTGTTTCTAAACCTTGAAATCGAGGCCTAATTTATCACAAAGGAAAGTGTTTTTCCTGCAGTGCCCGGCAATTACCTCCTGCAGAAAAAAGGCCTTCTACCACATGAACTAACGAGTAAGCTTGAATTCTACAAATATACCTTTGGTAGTTAGCTCCAGTTGTGAAATGCCCCCTATGCTTACCGCTTTGACAAGTTCCCAAGTCCGCAGAGCTGAGATTATAAAATTAGACATTGTGTCTGCAACCAGCACGCATGGTCGGTGAAAATGCATCTCTCCCTAAGCCTTCCCAGCGGAGTCAAGTAACGACTTTCTTGTCGCTGTAATTTAGAAAACTCCTACACTGGAGTTGCTTCTTGCTCCTCTTTTCAGAAAAAAGATAGTTGCCTCAAGTTTGAAAATACCAGTTCAAGCGAGACAGAATTTCACAGTCTTGGAACTGTATAACGAATGTTGTGAGCTTGTGCAAAAATCGTTTTGCAAACTTTCATTTACACAGTTGTTAGCCTGCACCTAATCATCAGTATGCACACATGCCTGCACATGATTAGAGCAGGCGCTCAAATTACATTTTTAGTGCACATTGGTATAGATGCATCAGCAGTGCCATTTGCGATTCCTTATTAGTGAAAAATAGGGATTCGCTAATAAGGAATAGCAAAAGGCTGTGCATGTAGAAATCGCAAAAATACTAGCCTAGGGGCCCATAGGAATGAATGGGAAGACATTCTCAATTTGCGATTCTCAATTAGAAAATCGCAAATTGAGAATGCAATTTCAAGGGTGCCAGGGTGTCAAAAGGACACCCTGTTGCACCCCTGAAATCTGCATATGAGAACATCTTGCACACACACAAGGGCTTGTGTGTGTGTAAAATGGAAGTTTGAAAAATGCACTTTAGTGCATTTTTCAAAGTGTCTGCAAATTACCATGAAGTTCAACTTCATGGTAATTTGCTCCCCCTAATAGCGAAATCGCTAACTTTTTCACTGTGATGCAAGGAATCTCAATTTGAGATTCCTTAAATGCAATCGCAATTTAAATAATCGCAATTTTGCGATTTCTTAAATTACGATTTTTGCATTTGGGATGATGCATCCCAAATGCAAAAATACTGGTAGCAGAGGGGCAGATTCTGAGAATCTGCCTAATTTTCAGAAAGTGGGTCGCTAATTTGAGGAGGGGCCCTTACCAACTTATTAAACACACCTTGGTTAGGTTTCAACAGAAATCTCAAAGAAACTCTTCTGAATACTTGTAGCGGTTTATTGCACAAGCAGCAAGGAATTCCCCAGAGAAATGCATATCAAGTTCAAGCACTACCACCAATTTTGTAGTAATAAAAACACAATCAAATGTTCACATCTGTTAGAACTGGGATTTCTGGTTGGCTAAGGCTTACGCCAAAGCCAGGCAGAAACCACCATTCTAGTCAGGGCAAGGGAGTCACACGCCAAGCTAACCCCTGCTCACCCCCTTGGTATCTTGGCACGAGCAGACAGGCTTACCCCGGAGGCAATGTGTAAAGCATTTGCGCACGCATACAACAGCAACAACATCCTAGGCACACCACAAAAGGAACTCCACACAAGGTTATATAAAAATAACTTTGGTATTGTCAAAACACATCAAAAAGTAATCACACAATATACATTGTGCCAACTGGCATGGGCGATATTCGCAAGGGATTATTTACAGGACAGGGCCACATGGGCCACTGTCAGAATCAACACTTTTAGAACTAGAAATACTGTTAAAAATAGCACTTTTGAACATATAACGATCAGAAGTTTCACACATGATGCGTAGAACATTCAGAGGTGTAGGAAAGACACATGATGTAAAAACATACATTCAGCGGTGTAAGAACAAGGCACATGACGCATCAAAACACATTCAGAGGTGCAGCACAGGAAAACACGTGATACATAAAAACATTCAGAGGTGTAGGTAAGACACATAATGCATAAAACACATTCAGAGGTGTCACAGGCATAATGGCATAGCACATTACGCATAACTCACATTTGGGCCCAACCGGTAAAAATACAGTAGGCAATCTCCTCACTAGTCTAAACACATTAGACTCTCCCCCTAAGCATAACTCACATTTAGGGGCGTGACATACAGTGAAATAAAATCTCACTAACATAAACCTACACAGGTAAAGTAACCTCACAATCACAGTAACATCACATTGCGCAAAAATCACATTAGGCAATTACCAATATAAACATACAAAAATCACATTAGGGCCTTGCACCCTACCCATATACCAGTCCCCTGGCCAACTGGCCATCCAACAAGGGGACTCAAAAATCCCTGTGTCCAGAATGTCAGGGCGCGCTGCCAATGCAGCGCCAGTCAGGGGTGCGCCACCGGCGCAAACCTAAACGTTGCAGCTGCCCACTAATTGCTGGACAGCTGGGAACAACAACCGGGCCTAAGCATTGCAGCTGCCCACTAATTGCTGTGCAGCTGTCGAAGGTCTGGCACCATGGTGCCATCTCTGTCCATCCCAGGGACTCTCTCCATTGCGCCTAAATGGTGCAGCTGCCCCCTAATTGCTGGGCAGCTGGGAGACAACATAAAACTGCGACAGGGCCCTCAAAGCTCTGGAACAGAACTGTGCCCACTGGGAGCCTTCTAGGCTCTAGGAACCATGCTGCTGCACAAATCACGTGGGAGCCTCACAGGCTCTGGAAATACAATTATCACCCTAGGAGCATGCTGGCTCCTGAAAATAACACTGCGCAGGCTGGAGCCCTCTGGCTCTTACACTGAATGTACACACAATGGGGGCAAGAACACAGGCCCCTCTGCCCCTCGGGACCCCATGGGCCCTGCAAACACATATGGCCCAGTCAGACCCACACAGGCTCTCTAAACAGTTGCAGTGCTCCCAAAACTGGAGCCCTGCGTAGGCTCTTAGGAAATGCCCCAACTGCCGAGGGAGCGGCCCGCAGCAAACCAGGGCCGCCCTAAATACACCCCAGCCATTGTGCCATTCTCCGGCTCCAACATTGGCCCCTACGGAGCCCCACCCCAGCCCTTCTCACTCACTGGGCTTCCTTTCGGGTGGGGGTACCTCCGAGCGGCGGCACAGGCGGGGCTCCCTCTCCATACGAGAGCCCCGCCTTCCTCTTTACCTGGGTCCCCTTTCGGGACCCGGGACGTGGCTGCAATGCTTCCGGAGGCGGGGTGGGCTCCCGGCCTCCTTCGCGGTACACATCCCAGGGCTCCCATCGCTCACGGGAGCCCCGCATCCATCCTCCACACTTCCTGCTCCGGCCACCTCCTCCTTTCCGCTTCCGTCCGGCGGATCCGCCCACAACCAGGTGGGCTGCGGATGGCGGCGGCGACCTCTCTGGGACAGCACCGAGGGGTGGGCACCCTCGGTGCGAAAAACAAAAACAGAAGCGGGGTGGGTCCCCGCTAAGGACGCCATAAACGGGGTGGCACCCGAGATATAAAAGTATATCGAAACTCTGGCAAAATGCAGGGTGGGCACCTGCGAGGCACAAAGAGCAGGACAGAGAGCAGCTCCATGCTGCAGAACTCAAATAAAGCGCTCACGAAGCGCTAGGGAGACGGCAGACCCCAAGCCCCCCAAGAAGGGCTCTCATAGCAAAGGGGCCTCAGCTACCAAAGCAAAAGCCCAGCGCTCCCCTCTGGGGAAAAAAAGGTCCTGGGAAAAAAGTGCAGCAAAGAGGACCCTAAGAAAACAAAGAGCCTCCAGGCATCTAGGTCCATCAGGTATCCAGGGGCTGAGCAGGGCCCAGAGAGGCAAGCCTTCCCCTGGGCCCAAGCAGCAGCACGCCCCTGGCAGGATTCAAGTTGGGAACAAGAACATTTTGGAAGGGGACACAGCCCCTTTTTATACAGTGAATTCATTTGTCTAAAGGTGCAGGGTGGGGGAAAAACCAGGTGCAGCTGGTTTGGGAGCCCCCTTGATGAGCTCAGCCACCCCTCCCATTCACTTGTCAGGCTAGGGTCATCAGTCGCACCACAGGGGGTGGAGCCAGCATTGTGTGGGGAAAACCCAGCTCCATTCAGGACCAGGTGCACTCCTCCCCTCACATCAGCATGCTAATCTCAACACTCATCACTGGGCAGACCCATCCAGACATCCTGGAGCCAGGCTCCAGCCAACCATGTGTCAGCACACTCACTACACACGCACACCCATGTCTAGAAGTGGCACTTCCACACTAGACACATTCATGCCGCATACATCATTACGCAGCATTCAATCTCACGAGTTTGCACATACCAAACTCGACCCTGCACTCCCCACACATCAGGAACTACCATTGTCACACATATTCCCCATGCATTCCTATGGGAGGGCATGTCACTCACCACACATACACAGAGAGCTCACTCACTTTACACTGTACCACAGTGAAAAAGTGCGCAGAGGCCTAAAATCACCCACACCAGGTCACAGAAACAGGCTAGGAAAAAGCAAAAAGTTTCGGGGTGAACCTGCTAAAAAGGGCCAAGTCCAACACAACTCCCTTCCAGCCAAAATGCAGGGTAGACCAATCAATCCACTGATGGGCTTCCCTGCTTTGGGCGACAAAACACGGACATGGGCCCGCACGGTAGGGACACCTTCCAGTTCTACGCCACTCTGAACCCATATGGATTTCCCTCAACAACAGCTCTCTGGCCCAACTAGGATACCCCACTGGTACTCTCTAGTCGTCCACGGCCAGGAACCGGCCCTAGGCCATCCAGATGTCACGGGTCCTGATCACTTCACAGAGTGGGGGGCAGTAACCCCTGGCACACAGTAGCCATTCTCCACTCTCCCTCTCAGTGTAGCTACAACTACCACTGATCCTTCAACTTAGGGACCATACCCTCAGGCTGACCAGAGGTCACGGGCAAGAATGCCCCACCCTACCTCTACTTCTAGGGTTCCGCGTCCTCCCAGGGAAGCACCCACCAGAACGCATCTCTCCCACCAGTTCAGGACCTCTCTCCATCACTGGTCTACCACCTGGGATCTGGAAACTATTTCACTTTGGAGGTACAAAGCACACAGCACAGTCCCTCTTCAAGCAGGTGGGGGGACACAGCACACAGCAAAGTCCCCTTTCCTCTACCTAGTGGAAACAACAAACTGCAGGTGAGCCCCAGATCACACAACAAGGGCAGCCCCCTCAGTCTCTTCAGCTGATCTACTTTGGCAGAGATTCCTTCTTTACCTGAAAGTTTCCTAATCTCCCAACCTAGGGTCTAAACCTTCAGGCTGCACCGGGGTCAGAGACAAGGACACCGTCCCTCTGCACCCCCTTCCAGAGTTCTGCACCCTCCCACCATGGAGCGGTACCCCTGGAAGCCAAAACCGGTCAGGACACTGATTACAGATGCCCTTCCCTCCAGGTCAGGCTGAACCTGAACCTGGCCTCCCCCCTCCTCGGGGAACGACCTCCAGAGGCCCCACAAATGGTCAAGTATTCTAGATGGTCAAATGCCCAGCAAACCAGGACTTCTGCACCCTCCACTAGGAGTAGTACAGCCCAACACCAGGACCGCCGGAGTTCTGGTTACAGACACTCCCCGTCCTCTAGACACAGGAAGATCCTCTTCAAATGACCTGTAAGTACAGCCTAGACCCCTGACCTGGTGCTCCCTTAGGGAACCCTCCAGGCCCTGAGATAGGGTTTCGGGCCAACGTGGGACACACCGCCCCACACTCACTCCGCCTCCACTGAGACACGGCGTGAGCCCCTACACCCCTACCATCTTACTGGGACCTAGCTGGGCTACACATGAACCTCTTCCCCTTCACAGGATCATCAGATACACAAGCCACTACTTTTGGATTCACTCCCAAATTCTTCTGTAAGACATCTAGCACACCGCCAGACGTCCACCTTCTCATCCAGCGCCTCTGCAGGACCTCCTGCACACCACCAGAGGTACACCTCCCGTGCAAGCTCCTTTTATTAAAAAAAATCACACCAACTCCTCCAGTTCAACACACCACTCATCCACAAACTCCCCCTCCAGACTGGTGAGACAATTCCTCACTGCCCCTGACTCTCAACCTGTACCCCTCTCACTTGAGCACCAGGCACCATACTCTGGGAACTGGGAAAGGGACTTCACTCACTGGACACATTTTAGCTGCCACCACTGGATCCTACCATACTGGGGAATCCAGACACACACACTACACTCAGGGGATAACCACCCTCCCGAGCTAGCCATTTCTCCTCCACACTCCTTCTCTTCCATCTACCCACACAGGGACAGAAACAGGGATTGGGCATTGGCCCTAGCAAGGGATTCCTTATCTATGGGTACTTCCCCCTCTACTGGCGTCCCGCCCTGTCATTTTCTCTCATCTGCCACTAAACATAAAAGTGCAGGAAACACCATTTGAAAATGACACTCTTGAGGAAAAAAAATCGCAAACAGTAATCCCAAACAGGTGACTATCTAAAAACTGCAGAGTTTTGTAATGTAGCCAGCTGTCGCTGTGGCACTGCGCAAACACAAGTCCTAATCCTCACCGCTGTCCAACAATGTTAGAACTGGGATTTCTGGTTGGCTAAGGCTTACGCCAAAGCCAGGCAGAAACCACCATTCTAGTCAGGGCAAGGGAGTCACATGCCAAGATAACCCCTGCTCACCCCCTTGGTAGCTTGACACGAGCAGACAGGCTTATCCCGGAGGCAATGTGTAAAGCATTTGCGCACGCACACAACAGCAACAACATCCTAGGCACACCACAAAAGGAACTCCACACAAGGTTATATAAAAATAACTTTTGTATTGTCAAAACACATCAGATAGTAATCACACAATATACATTGTGTCAACTGGCACAGGCAATATTCACAAGGGATTATTTACAGGACAGGGCCACATGGGCCACTGTCAGAATCAACACTTTTAGAACTAGAAATACTGTTAGAAATAGCACTTTTGAACATATAACAATCAGAAGTTTCACACATGATGCATAGAACATTCAGAGGTGTAGGAAAGACACATGATGTATAAACATACATTCAGCGGTGTAAGAACAAGGCACATGACGCATGAAAACACATTCAGAGGTGCAGCACAGGAAAACACATGATGCATAAAAACATTCAGAGGTGTAGGTAAGACACATAATGCATAACACACATTCAGAGGTGTCACAGGCATAATGGCATAACACATTACGCATAACTCACATTTGGGCCTAACCGGTAAAAATACAGTAGGCAATTTCCTCACTAGTCTAAACACATTAGACTCTCCCCCTAAGCATAACTCAAATTTAGGGGCGTGACTTACAGTGAAGTAAACTCTAACTAACATAAACCTACACAGGTAAAGTAACCTCACAATCACAGTAACATCACATTGTGCAAAAATCACATTAGGCAATTACCATTATAAACATAGTAAAATCACATTAGGGTCTTGCGCCCTACCCATATACTAGCCCCCTCGCCAACTGGCCATCCAACAAGGGGACTCAAAAATCCCTGTATCCAGAATGTCAGGGCGCGCTGCCAATGCAGCGCCAGTCAGGGGTGCACCACCGGCGCAAACCTAAACGTTGCTGCTGCCCACTAATTGCTGGACAGCTGGGAACAACAACCGGGCCTAAACGTTGCAGCTGCCCACTAACTGCTGGGCAGCTGTAGAAGTCCTGGCACCACAGTGCCATCTCTGTCCCTCCCAGGGACTCTCTCCATTGCGCCTAAACGGTGCAGCTGCCCACTAATTGCTGGGCAGCTGGGAGACAACATAAAACTGCGACAGGGCCCTCAAAGCTCTGGAACAGGACTGTGCCCACTGGGCGACTTCTAGGCTCTAGGAACCATGCTGCTGCACAAATCACGTAGGAGCCTCGCAGGCTCTGGAAATACAATTATCACCCTAGGAGTACGTTGGCTCCTGAAAATAACACTGCGCAGGCTGGAGCCCTCTGGCTCTTACACTGAATGTACCCACAACAGGGGCAAGAACTCAGGCCCCTCTGCCCCTCGGGACCCCCATGGGCCCTGCAAACACATATGGCCCAATCAGAGCCACACAGGCTCTCTAAACAGTTGCAGTGCTCCCAAAACTGGAGCCCCGCGTAGGCTCTTAGGAAATGCCCCAACTGCAGAGGGAGTAGCCCGCTGCAAACCGGGGCCACCCTAAATACACCCCAGCCATTGTGCCGTCCTCCGGCACCAACATTGGCCTCTAGGGAGCCCCCCCAGCCCTTCTCACTCACTGGGCTTCCTTTCGGGTGGGGGTTCCTCCGGGTGGCGGTGCGGGCGGGGCTCCCTCTCCATACGAGAGCCCTGCCTTCCTCTTTTCCTGGGTCCACTTTCGGGACCTGGGACGCGGCTGCAATGCTTCGGGAGGCGGGGTGGGCTCCCGGCCTCCCTCGCGGTACACATCCCAGGGCTCCCATCGCTCACGGGAGCCCCGCATCGGTCCTCCAAACTTCCTGCTCCGTCCGCCTCCTCATTTCCGCTTCCGTCCGGCGGATCCGCCCACAACCAGGCGGGCCGCCGACGGCGGTGGTGGCCTCTCGGGGACAGCACCAAGGGGTGGGCACCCTCGGTGCAAAAAACAAACACAAAAGCGGGGTGGGCACCCGCTAAGGACGCCATAAACGGGTGGCACCCGTGATATAAAAGTATAATGAAACTCGGGCAAAATGCAGGGTGGGCACCTGCGAGGCACAAAGAGCAGCTCCATGCTGCAGAACCCAAATAAAGTGTTCAAAAAGCGCTAGGGAGCAGGCAGACCCCAAGCCCCCCAAGAAGGGCTCTCATAGCAAAAGGGCCTCAGCTACCAAAGCAAAAGCCCAGCGCTCCCCTCTGGAAAAAAAAGGTCCTGGGAGAAAAGTGCAGCAAAGAGGACCCTAAGAAAACAAACAGCCTACAGGCATCCAGGTCCATCAGGTATCCAGGGTCTGGGCAGGGCCCAGGGAGGCAAGCCTTCTCCTGGGCCCAAGCAGCAGCACACCCCTGGCAGGATTCAAGTTGGGAACAAGAACATTTTAGAAGGGGACACAGCCCCTTTTTATACAGTGAATTTCTTTGTCTAAAGGTGCAGGGTGAGGGAAAAACCAGGCGCAGCTGGTTTGGGAGCCCCCTTGATGAGCTCAGCCACCCCTCCCATTCACTTGTCAGGCTAGGGTCATCAGTCGCACCACAGGGGGCGGAGCCAGCATTGTGTGGGGAAAACCCAGCTCCATTCAGGACCCAGGTGCACTCCTCCCCTCACATCAGCATGCTAATCTCAACACTCACCACTGGGCAGACCCATCCAGACATCCTGGAGCCAGGCTCCAGCCAACCACGTGTCAGCACACTCACTACACATGCACACCCATGTCTAGAAGTGGCACTTCCACACTAGACACATTCATGCCGCATACATCATTACGCAGCATTCAATCTCACGAGTTCGCACATACCAAACTCGACCCTGCACTCCCCACACATCAGGAACTACCATGGTCACACATATTCCCCATGCATTCCTATGGGAGGGCAGGTCACTCACCACACATACACAGAGAGCTCACGCACTTTGCACTGTACCACAGTGAAAAAGTGCGCAGAGGCCTAAAATCACCAACACCAGGTCACAGAAACAGGCTAGGAAAAAGCAAAAAGTTTCGGGGTGAACCTGCTAAAAAGGGCCAGGTCCAACAACATCAATTTAGAAAATTAGAGAACCAGTTAATTATTGAAGATACCAAAGCAACTAAAATCAGAAAAGGGCAACAGGAGGAATGCATTTTAAACTTGAAAGAAAAGAGCAACTAGAAGAAGTAAAGCAATATTGAAAAATATGTTTGTGGTTGTTTGAGACTGAGGCACAATGTCAGGCTAACAAATAAAGCGAGTGTTAGATGCACAAAGCTGGTCACTCTGGTCAAGTGATCAGGGTCACACTCAAAATAACACAACAACTTGAACCTTAAAGAAATCAACCATTCTTGTTGAGAAAGTCAGTAGGAAGTTGCTGCATTATTGTGTCCATTCAGTAAGTCTCTCGGCCCTGAAGAAGAACTTCTTTGAAATATACTCCAGGCCCAACACAAAGGTCAAAGCGCATCAGCACACCTACAGGTGTGGCCAGGAGCTATTATCAATTGCAAAGATCATGTATCCACTTGTGAAATACCGGTAATGTAAATCATGACATCACTTATATAAAGAACAGTGCGCCGACCACCAATAGTATAGGGCCAAACTGGAGGCCTTGGACTGTACATGAGATGGTCAAAATTGATTATAACCCATTTACTTTAAAATGTAGAACACCACATATGTCATCTTGAATTTATTTTTGAATTACACGTTCTAAGATTAATGTGATGTAGTATTGAAGTCCGTGCATGTTTTGCCTCTAATTGATTTCGTTATTTTGTACACATTTATGTGTGTGTAACAGCGTTATATGTACATTCCCTGTATTCTTTCAAATGTTGAGAAAATCTATCGACAAACACTACTCCTTCTTCATTCCCCTGGATGTATGGTGAATGCTGTGGGCGTGACAATTTTAGTGTACAGTGTTTGAGAATGCTCAAATAATCAAGCGTCATTTAATTGATGGCTAGAGAAACAATTAATAGGTTTTTCTAAATGCGAACTTATTAGATTGATTGAGTAGGGGGCACCCTTTTGTGATAAAAAGACCCACATACATCTGTGCCCTGCGCCAATGCACATGTACTCGTTAGGACCCCCAAAGAGAAAAAGAGGAATAGTACAATTTAGTCATACTGCAGCTAGCAGACTCTGCAGAGCTCTAACTGTGACAGACGGAGATTATCCCAAAGACAACCAGTTCAGCTCAGCTGGACACTGCAAAGAGTCACTGAGCACTCTGTGGGGTATGCGTGTGTAGCTGACGAACAAGTATACCACATCAATTCTTTGAACATTAAGAGGCTACTTTGAATACAGGAATAAATACCTGCTTGGGTAGTATTTCAGCATGCTCAAATGAAAATAAAAAACCTGAATGCATCTGCTCGCTTTTGGAGTCTCTGTTGTAATGAATTCCTTTTTCTGCTGAGTGGGCAGAATTGAGGTCGTGGAGAGGCTGGTCCCACGCTGTGGCTGGGTCATCTGTAAACCTGTCGAGTCTAAGGGTAATAAGCACATAGAAGCAGAGACTGCAAAATGTTCTTTTCTAATTCTCTGGCCACCGATAGACACTAGAACCCCTGGGATACGACCTATTTTAGAATTTTAGTCACTAGATGATAATGAAAAGTTTCCTGTAAAAGAAACATTTGTTCACCACATACATCGTTTCAAAGCGCACTAAAGCAATACCATGATATGAATGAATATGAATATAACAAGCTGTATTCGATTAAAAAAATCATAAAAGCTCATGGTACATATTTCTTCATAAGAACATGTTTAAAAACATTGAAAAAGAGAATGGCCAAATTCATTACTGAAGAAGGATACAAATAGCAGCACTCCATTAAGTCAGTGCCACTTGAAATATCAGTAAAGTGGCATGACATATCTTAAATGAAATTAAAGATGGCTCTGAAGTCATAATAATGGCGGTGAAGGAATAGCCAGGCTCCAGTTTGAATGGTCTGCTGGCACCCACGACTGATATGGGAATGGGTGTGACGGTACTGATTATTTCCCTCCAGGTACCAGGTGTGAGAGTGAAACAGGTCGGTAGACCCAAGCGACAAGATGACATTAAGGGGTAAGTTGAACAGGTACTGGAATGAGAGCTTACTGTACTCAGGGCCAGATGTAGGTAAATCTTTTTTTCCGACTCTTAAAAACCGACTCATACCGAATCGGTATTCAAGAATCGGAAAACGGGATGTAGCTAAAAAATGGGTAAATTTTACTGATTCTGTATCATTCGGAATATCCAATCGGTATTTACCAAATCGGTATTTACAGATTTGGAAAATACCGAATCAGGTAAATCACATTCATTCCTATGGGCCTTCTGGCCCATTGGAATGAATGATATTTACCGATTCGGAACATTCCGTATCGGTAAATACCGATTCAGTAAATACTGATTCGGTAAATACCGAATTGGCAGTTTGAAAATAGACATGTGAGCCTGCTAACCAATCAAGGACACCCTGCACACCCCACAACCAAGGCCCAGAGTAACCAACCAATCAGAATGAAGCACCCCTCCCCAGTACCTGGGAGTGGCCACACCCATGCAGGTGCAGAGCAACTGAACAAATGAATGAGCTGAGGTAAGAGGAGCTGACTATCCAGAGCCAAGCTGTTCAAAAGATGGAGTCTCAGGAAGGGCAAAAGGATGGTGGAGAGCGCAAAAGAAAAATCTAGTTCAGCCCAGCTGAACTGCAGGTGCTTGTAGGAAAAATTGTGTGTCACAATAACCACATTTTTGGAAAACAGTCTCTGCATGTTGCAGAGTCTGTGAAGAGAAACATATGGCTTGGCATACAGGCAAAAGTCAATGCCATTGGTGTGAAGCACAGGGACATTGATGACATTAAGAAACGATGGTACGACCTGCGCATCATAACAAAAAAGAAGATTGCTGCCCAAACAAAGGAGGCTGGTGTGACAGGAGGTGGTAGGAGCAAAGCACCAAAACTGACTGAGATGGAGAAGCTTGTTGGATCAACCCTGGAGCCAGAATGCATCCATGGGATTGGAGACTTGGACAGTACAGCAAGAGCAACTAAGAAACAAGGTAAGATGCTTGGACCCTAATCCACACCCATTACCCTGAACCTGTACCCCACTGTTTATAATCATTACACTCCAGAACAGCTCATACTTGGGGCCAGCAATGCATCATGGGAGACGTAGTCATGATTACATACATGCAATGCAGACACCATAAAATTCAGCAAGGCATGCCACACACATCTCTAAACACACAATGTACACTAGGCAAATGTGTGTAAACAATTTATTTAAGAACTACACACAGGTGAACAACACCATTAACCCTATGTCCATATGTTTTCACAGGAGAGTCCTCACGCAGTACAGCACCAGCAAGGGAGGAGAGGGCACCAGCAACTAACAGAAGAGAAAAAGAGAAACAAAGCACAGGTCATAGCGCTGTAGAAGGAGGCAACAACACAACCCAGGAAGCCTCAACACCAGAGCGAGCCTCAATACCTGTCCCGCTATCACCTCTATTTTTTGGATCACCTGAATTGGAAACCACACCGCTTACACCAACAACAACGTCAGGTCGTCCATGCAGGGAAGGGCAAGTAGGCCTGATGTGCCCCTCCGAGGATCCTGCAAATCTCAGATGAGGATGGAGAAAATCAAACAATCGCACCTGTGGCTGACAAGGCCAGACCACAAAGTTCAGCAGGTGCTGCGCGGACCAGTGTCCTTGGCAGGAGGGCACGTGAGGGTGGCGATGGGCAGGAAGGTGAGAGCATCTTCAGTGGCCTTGAGGCCACAATGGTAAAAGTCCAGCGCATGCAGGCCAAGGCAATGTTGGCCGTGCATAGGCAGGTGTGCAGCATGAACTACAAAATGTCACACACAGACAAGGGAATAGGCCACATTGCTGGTAGCATGGAGGCAATTGCCAGGGGGATGTCAGACATCTCTACATACATGGGTGTACTGTCTTATAAGTTGGACAGGGACCAACTAGAGCGTCGCAGGGAGCGACAGTGTATGCGGCAGCAGTCCAAGGCACTGAACAGATTTGCTACAGCGACATCACTACTGTGCCGCCACTCAATAACCATGCAGGATGCAATAGTGCACTGCTGCACAGACTTGACATGGGCATGGGGAGAGTGACCTCTGCGATGGAGCAGATGCTCACCACTCAAACAGGCACTGCTGGTGACACGGGTGTGGAGGAGACAGAGGGGTCCACCAGCAGGAGTAGCTGCAGCACACCTGTACCAGAGGTGCACAGGAGCGTCAGGCGCAGCAATGCTGAGTCAGGCCCCAGCCAAGATATGGAAACTCAGCCACGTAAATCCCGCAATGTAGTGCGTGGCTGCAAGCATTGAACATTGCCTAAAATCCACAGGACTGCTCACAGTGACGGCAACTGAGCACACGCAATCATGGACACGGACATTGATGGACAATGGCTTTTGTTTTTAATTCATAATGTAGTGAATATTAAACTACACTCGTCAAATACTATACCTGTCTGTGTGTCATACATTACCTAGAAATATCAACGTGTATTCTCTGACAGTCTCAATCTTCCATCTGTTGCTGATGCTCCTGTTGCTTGGGATTCTGCATGTTCTTGGTAATCAACAATGTCCTCATGATGTGTCACCTCCACCTCTGTGCCTTCTTTGGTGGCAAGATTGTGCAACATGGCACAGGTCACTATTATCTTGCAACACAGGATGGGGGTGTACTGCCATGCACCTCCACTCTTGTGGAGGCAGCGGAACCTGCTCTTGAGGAGTCCAAATGTGTGCTCCACTACATTGCGAGTTGACCTGTGAGCCACATTATAATGCCTTTCACCTCTGTTAGTTGGATTGCGGTACGGTGTGAGCACAAAGGAACGCAGGGCATATGCACTATCGCCTAGGAGGGAATGAGAGGTCCATGTGTTACATACACATAACACATACATCTGCCATTCATACCAGGGTGTGTTACACTTATTTACCTAGCAGATATCCATCACCAAAATCTCCTGCAACAAGCCGTGTGTATATTCCGCTGTTCTGGAAAATGTGGGAGTCGTGGGTGCTCCCAGGAAATTTGGCCACTATGTTGCCAGCATTGCATATCACCTGCACATTGATGGAGTGCGTCGACTTACGATTTCTGTAGATGTGTTCAGTGGCTGCAGGTGGGCATAGTGGAATGTGGGTGCCATCTATGCAGCCTATCACATGCGTGAAGTGTGCCAGTCGATAGAAGTCTGTTTTTGTTTTTGCAAGTTCCACAGGTGTCAGGGAACCAGATGTTCCATTCTCTGTGTCAAGACATCCAGGAACTTCCTGAAAAAATGTGACAGGCAGCTCTGGGACACCCCACCTGCCACAGCAACCACACTCTGGTAGCTCCCAGAGGCAAGCAGGTGTAGGCTACACAGCACCTGCACATGGGGTGGGATGGCGTAGGCCCTGGGTGTTGGGTGATCCAGGTATGGGTGGTGGTCCCTAATCAAGTCCAGGATGGTTCTGGGTGTAGCCTGTACCTCTGCAGTATCTCTGGCTCAGTCAGTTGGAATCGGGTGATCCTCTGCCTGTACACCTGCTCCTCCTTTCTCCATACCCTCACTCCTGCTGCCTGTAGCCTTTGCCGCCTCGCAATCACATAGAATGCCACCATTCTTGCAAAACTGTTGCATTTTGGGCCCTTTTTTATAGCCTGCACCTGGTTACCATCTGCTTTCAATCCATGGTAAATACTGACTCTTAAATACCGAATTTCATGGAATTCAGTATTTTTGCTTTTCCTACATCTCATTGGGCCTTTTTTGCAATTTCTTATTTACCGCTTCGGTAAATGAGAACTCAGTAAATAAGGAATCGGTAAATACCGATTCTGAATTTTACCGACTCATATTTACCGATTCGGTACATTTTTTACACCTACATCTCATTTTCCGGTCGGTAAATGCCGAAAAAACTGAATATCGGGCCATTCCCGACCGGTATTTGCCTACCTACATCTGGCCCTCAGTGTGCTAAATACTCCTTGAGCTTCGGTATGTAGAGTGGTGGAAGCTCAGGTGGGTAAACACCTCTTGCCTCAGCTTCTGCCTGACTGAATCAGTTAAGATTTCACTTTTTTTGTTTCTAGGCCTCTGTTTATATCACTATCTCATCAAAGTTTGTGAAGAGCTTCAACAGTTATTGACTGTCCGAGTAAAATCAGGAAAAATTCACACAATTTACTTTTGTGTAATTACATGAAATTTCAGGAAAATGATGTGGAATTACATGACATGACATTTAGCAATACATTTTAGAGGTAAAGGTGTGGGACAGCCTTCACAAAATAAATAGCACCAAAAACACGAGTACCGTGAACAACACTGCACTAGCATTTTGTGTGACTGTAGTATAATTTTATGTGATATAATGGCATCATTTTGGGAATTTCACGTTAACAAGGTATGTAATCACAGACGAGAGGAACATGTGCAACTGATTATGACAAACAGCTCAAAACTGTGGTGTATGCCCTTCCTGTGAGCGCACATCCAGAGCAGAAGAACTCACTCTGGAGTTTTATAAAGCATGGATTTATGGCATGGCCCCATATCTACTAGTGATTTCAGCAAGTAAGTGCCAATGGGGAATCTTCCACAACCTCTTTCTGAAGTGGTAATCAATACGCTTTTGAAATCAGTCATACTGGAGTGCTCATGCATGTCAAAGAGACCCTTACCGTCACTACAAATTGATGTACATTCAAATAAATACATTTTGATAATAAAACCTTTGCTTGCATTATCACTAACAGCCACTTCCCTCATATGCCAGGTTTAGTCTTACCTCACCAGGTGGGGTTTCTCCCCAACGAGTGAACGGCATACAGTTTAAACACCATTTTGCTTTATCCATAGGTCAGAGTAGAGATATGCAGGTCTGGCGTTGTGTAGGGCTTTGTAGGCAGTCATGAGGAGCTTGAAGGTAAATTTTTTGTTGATAGGATGCCATTGAAGGTCTTTCAGGTGGCCGGTGAGGTAGCTGTGGCGTGGGATGTTCAGGATGAGTCTGGCGAAGGAGTTCTGGATATTCTGCAGTTTTGTTAGGAGTTTCTGGATGGTGCCGGTGTAGAGTGCGTTGGCCTGGTCGAGTTTGCTGCTGACAAGGGTATGGGTGACCATTTTTCCAGACTTGCTGGGAATCAATTCGAAGATCTTACAAAGCAGGTGGAGCAATGGAAGCAGGAGGATGAGACAGTGTTCATTTGGCGGTTCATTGAGAGCAAGCAGTCCAGCACGATGTCAAGGTTTTGTTCACGGTCTGTGGGTGTGGAGGGTTAGAGCACTGTGGGCCACCTGGAGTCATCCCTTCCGGAGGGGGAGGAGCTCAAGATGAGGACTTTGGTATTGTCTGAAATGAGCATGAGGCAGCTTTCCTCCGTCTAGGTGGCGACTACATTCATCCGATTGTGGAAGTTGACCTTGGCGGCTGTGGGTTCGTCTATGAAGGAAGGAATCATCTGGGTGTCATCTGTATATCATTGGCATGTGATGTGCATGAATTCTATTCCTATAAAAACATATGCTTACTGTTTTACAATACTCCAGCTTTATGCAGATGATGTTCTGGTCTGTGAGACCACTTGTCCCTCATTTTATGCCAAAGTCTTAGCATTTTGGATGTCCATTTCAGTGGGAGTAAAACCATATAGTTCCATTAATGTCAATGTTAGGGAGTTTTGTATAGTACTTGTGTACCTAAAAGTGTCTTAGTGCTGCAAGGGTAAATCATGAAGGGGAGCTAGGTAGCAGTATTGCCCCTTGTTGTTAGAAGAGCCATGTTTTCAGTGCTTTCCTATAGTGTAAAAGAGAGTCTGAACTTTTTAGTTCTAACGGAAGTGAGTTCCAAAGTCTAGTCGTACAGGTCGCAAAACTTTTGCCACCCCATCACTCTGGTTTGAACTTTGGCACTTTGACATTCATTGCTTGTGAACAGAGTAATGGCTTAGAAGGTGTAAACCAGAAGAAATACTGTCTGAGAGCCATTGGGCCAGTATTGTAAAGTGCCTTAAAGGCAGTGCATAGGCCTTAACTATGATAATTTTTTTCACAGGCAGGTAGTGTAGGTTTTTCAGTGCTGTGGATGCAGATAGAAATTTGGGAAGATTGAAAACAAGGCGGGCTGCAGCCTTTTGAAGTGTCAGGAGTTTGAATACAAATTTTTGTTGTAGGCCAATATATAGTCCATTACAATACTTTAGTTTGGTCAGAATTAATGCAGACGACCGATTTTTGTAAATTAGGGGGACTAAAAGGTAGGAATTTTCTCAGAGTTTTTAAAAGAAAGAAAATCGAAGATGCGGTTTGGTTGATCTGATTTTCAAAAGTACGTTGTTTGTCATTGAGGACAACCAGATTCTTAACCTTTTCTACTGGGGATGAATTAAGGCCCATATCTGGTGGCCACCATATCGGGGACCAGAAATCAGAATTTTTTCCAAAGAGTAATATCTCAGTCTTTCCAGAGTTTAATCTCAGGCAGTTTTCAGCCATTCACATTCTGATTTGTTCCACACAGAGGCAGAATTGTGCGGCTATGTGAGCAGGATTTCCTGTGACTGATACAATGTTTTGTGTGTGGGCTTGATGAGTTTGAACAAAGGGGCAATATAGAGATTAAATAGAGTAGGGCTCAGAGATGCCCCGGGAGGGACTCCACCGGGAAAATTCCAAGTGGTGGATGAGAAGTTTTCTAGGGTGATGTATTGATCTCTATCCGTTAAGAATGATGTTAATAGGGAGAGGGCTTTGTCCCAAATTGCGATCTCAAAAAGGTGCTTTAGGACACTGTCATGATTGACAGTGTCAAACGCTGCAGTGGGATCCATCAATATCAATGCCGATTTTTCTCCTCTGTTTACAATAGATCTGATCTTTTCTGCGGGAGTTATAAGAGCGGATTTCGTGCTGTGTTGGCTCTGAATCAAATTATGAGTCATCTAATAGGTTGTTTTCCTTTATGAAGGTTGATAATTGCTGCTTTAAAATTTTGTGTAGTATTTTGGCTGGCAAAGGTAGTCGTGCTATGGGACGATATTTGGAGGGATCTGATGCCGGGAGATCTGCCTTCTTTATGAAGATGAGCCTGATTTTGTGTTAGCAAGGAATGTCCTGACGTATTCTTGGGTTATAGATGAGAAGTTAGGAAAAAAACATTAAGTGATGGTTTCTTGGTGAGGCTTTTGGCACTTAGATAATTTGGGAAAATTAATGGTAAAAGCGGAAAAAACATTGAGCACTTTCGATTGAAAATTATTTGCCAGCTCATTACAAAACAGTTAACTAGCATTGCTCGACTTATTTTGAGATGTATTTGATAAGGTTTTACATTTCAAAGATTTTATTGAGTTTTCAAAAAAGAAAAAATACATAAATAATACATAAGGTAAACAATAATTAAAAACATGGCCTGAAATAGTGCATAAGGGAGAAGTCACACACAGTCCTAAGATTATGGTTGGTCCAGAATATTTATTTAACTTAAAATGAATACGCAGACAAATAATTAAGAAAAGTAAGACTATTAAAGGAGTGAGAGAGGAGGGGGGAGCCATTACATTGCTTATATGGTCATTGCGCAGGGTTGCAATTTATGATTGTAAGAGAGTGTTTGGGAGAGAAACACCTCTGGCTACTAGTGCATCTATCGGAGGTGAGCATATTGGGGCTTTGTATGAATTAGCGGTTTACATGTATGAATGTTTAAGGTGGATTATTTAAGGCGAAATAATTGTCTAATTTGTCCCAGATGGGCCTAGCTGGAGATTTCCATGGTGAGTGTTGGAGAGAGATATTGTCTGTGCCTCCAATGTAAGTAATCCAGTTAATCATTGATGCCCTGTCTGAAAAACACAGAGTGGGCACAACAGACTAAACAGTATACAGACCAGGGCAGCTTGCTGTGGGTGGATCTACCGTTGGACCGCCCTCTTGACGCTGGAGACAGGCATACAGACCCCACCAGGGCCCAGATCCTTGCTGCCATTGAGGCCTCAAGTGCGACGGTTCATTCCAATATCAATGCTGTATCCCTAGATGTAGGCCTGCTGAGGGTGGATCTCTGAGCGTTGGTGAGAGGCTCGTGGTCGCCGAACAGACCGTCACTGAGCTGCAGGCTGAGGTTTCCACGTTGAAGTCAGCTCTCACAGATTTATCCATGAAGACCGCTGCCCTTGAACACAGGACCGAAGATGCAGAGGTCCATTCTCGGAGATGCAATCTGTTGTTTGTTGGTTTCCCAGAGGAAGCTGAGGGGAGTACCCCTGAACTGTTCCTTGAAAATTGGATTAGGACTGCACTCCCGGTGGCCTCTCCCTCCCCTCTGTTTATGATAGAACAGGCTCATCGGGCTTTGGGGCCGGCCCCTCGAGCTGTTGCTCCACCTCTCACACTCATTGCCAAAATCCTGAACTATAGGGACTGTGACTGCATTCTCCATGTGGCTGGATGGATATACCACCCTGTTTACAAAAATCACACTATTTGCATATTCCCTGATTATACAAATTTAATACAGCAGACGAGGATGCCCTTTAGTGGTGTGAAACAGAAATTGAGAGCAATGCAGCTACAATACTTGTTGCTCTATCCAGCTAAATTAAAAGTCATCCATGAAGGGCGCAAACATTTCTTCTCTAATCACAAGGGGGCATGGGACTGGCAGAAGATGAGGAGAGAAGGTCAGTCCATGACCTCGAGAGGAACTGATGGCTGCACTCAAGGGTAGCGGAACTCGCTTAGGGTGAACAGGCAAGGAAGATGGTGTGGATAGGCTTCTCGCTCCTCTCAGCGGTGGTGGTACTGCAGGATCGTTCCCTAGACCTGGAGCAGCTGAACTCCGACAGCAAGGATGTACATCCACGGCGCATCAACCCAATGCAACTCCAGCCAGAACCTGAAGAAGTCAGGGTGCTGGAGGAGGTAGTGACCGCTTCGAATTTGGATGCCAGCATGGGTGATTTCATAGAGTACACCCACCAGACCACCCTCCCCTAAACTGCTGCAGTACTGTTGTAAACATTTATGCTATTCTTGGGGAGTGTCACTATTGGGGAGCCGTCATGCTGGTATGATTGGGAGGGAGGAACAGACGGCTAGTATAGAGTGTGCATTTTTGGCAACAACTAGATGCTTTCTTCTTTATCGCCTCAGGAGGGGCACTGACAGATGTATCTGCGAGCTAGCCCACCTTCCAGTTGAGTGTTCTGTGTGTGTGTGGGGTTGCTGAGTGAGAGTGACGGAGAGGTTGTTGTGGCCAAGGATGGGGGAGAGCTCTTGCGACTCACAGACAAGTGTGGCAGTAGGGATCCTCCATCATCCCAGCATGGTAAAATCAATTGGTTGACTGTAGTGTGTATGTGTGGTGCGTAGTGCACTAGTGGTACAACTTATTGATGTGTGATGGTTAAGCGGTGCAGGTTGATTCTTGATTTGGATCTGCGAACATCCCTCACCGCTGAGGTTATTTAGGCTCATTGGCTGATTTTAAATAGTTGTTCTATTTAGGGTGGTGGTTGACGGTTGGAATATGATTGGGTAGGGATGTCTTGTTATTGCATTTTACTCGGGGGTAGAGGGGATTGTTTATCTTCATAGATGTTTTTAGGTGGCAGCATTAACCAGGTACTTGCGATGGGAATTCCCAAGGTCACGGATCAACGATGACTCAGTTTAAAATTGTAACATGGACTGTACAGGGTCCTAACACCTTTGTTAAAAAAGATATAGAGTGCAAACCTACCTCCCGTAGGCACAGAATCCACATAGCTATCTTACAGAAAATGCATTTATCAGAATCGTAGACTCAACAGCTCAACATGAGGGGTCAGATGTTCTCTGCAACATACTTTTGCTGTGCCCGGGTGGTCGTGATGTGGGGGGTCCCACTGGTCCCGTTCAGAGTCCTTAGCTGTGAGGCCGACATAGAGGGCAGATATGTCTTGGTGCATGCTGAACTGGATGGTACACAAATCTGCCTACTACACGTCTATACCCCGAAAGTGGATGACCGAGCCTTTTACCTACACTTAGAGACTCACCAACTGCCATATGTAGGGACTCCTGTATTGAGGGCTGGTGACTTCAACTGTGTCCTGGATGGCACACTGGACAGGCACCCCGAGAGTACACACTAAACCCAGAATGACTGCTGCTCTCCCAGGGGTTATGACCAATTGGGTTATGTAGACATATGGCGTAGGACACACCAGGAGGAGCAGAGCTACACTTGTTATACCCCCATGCTCACAGCCTTTAGTAGACGAGATCACGTCCTCTCTTTGAGGGGGAGGCCATGACAGATGGGGGTGCTGGACCGAATCCTTTCGGATCACGCTCCTTTGCTATTGGAATGGGGGATGGAAAGTGGGCATCCGTGAGTACCCCTTTGGCGATTGCAGCCTGAGGCTCTAAACAACAAAGTATTTCGGGGGTATCTTAAAGAAGTGATCAGCGATTACTTCGACACCAATGGGCATACCACCACTGAGAGGGGGACTGAATGGGAAGCACTAAAGGTGGTGACAAGTGTGGAGTGCTGCTCCAAGGTGGGCGGGTTGAGAAAGCACCTGGAGAAGAATCTATCTATGGCAGAAGATGCCTTGGCTAAACTGCAGGGAGAGAAACCCATTGTGGAGGAGCTGAGGGTATTGTGTGCCCAGCGCCGTGTGGGATACATAGCAGGTTAGACTGCCTGGTTCACCATGAATTTCGTCAGTTGCTCCATCGTGAGGGGGAGGGATCATGGCAGTTAGTGGCAAGGCTTTTTAAGCATGAGCATCACACCCTGATCATTGTGACACTTAAAAGGGCAGATAGCAGTCCTGTGTGCACACAGAATGGCATTGATTCCCAATGTGCGCTCACTTGACAACAGTGTATAGAGAGGATTTACGGACCGACTCAGTGCTCATGGGGTGATTCCTGGATGGCCTTGAGCTTCCCTGCATCACAGAAGAGCAGTGTGATGGCCTAGGCGAGAAACTCCGTGAAGCGGTGGCTAATATGGCTTGCGGTAAATCTCCAGGCCCAGATGTTTACCAGTAGAATATTTTCAGACTTTTTCAGACATTCTGCTCCCTCGTTTACTAAAGGTCTTGCAGGAGGCCAGGCTGGTGAGGATTCTGCAGGCGGATGGGGATTCTGCCTCAGTCAATGAGGGAGGCCCAAACTGTAATGCTCCTCAAACCACGCAAGGACCTGTATATGCCCGGCTCCTATTGCCCCTTATCTATGCTGGTGGTAAACACTAAGACATTGGCTATAGTATTGGCGATGAGCCTTGGTAGGCTAGTGACCCATTTGGTCCATGAGGACCGATGCAGGCAAGGGAAGAAATAACAATGTGCGAAGCTTAGCTCATGTCATACATGCAACGGCCACCATGAATATAAGAGCTGCCACCTTAGCTTTTGATATTGAAGAGGCCTTTAATACCCGACAGTGAGTGGGACAACCTATGGGAGGCTCTGGGAAGAATGGGCGTTGGTGAGGAATTTATATCCTGGGTTTGCCTACTATACTGTCCAGCAATGGCATGCTTTATGTAACCCACCCGGAGGAGGCAATGTCTACCCTTTTATGTGTCTTGTCAGCATTCAGAGCAGTGTTAGGGTTATGTTCCCACTAGCATCGCTGGTTGGGAAAGAAGTCACAGACCTCCCTCCACTGGAGTTTAGATGGGAATGTGACCATTTCATTACCTGGGCATCCAGTTCACACACTCGGCCTAAGCTAAATACACCCTGAATTTGGGAGCAGTTCTTTCATGTCTGGAGTCCTCCATTAGCTTCTGGAATTGCCCCCCTGTCTATTATGGGGCATGTAGTTTTGGCTTGGAGGGTCCTCCTACCTTGTTACCTCTGTGTCCTCCAGAACTCCTTTTGTTGTATTCCCAGAATTACTTTTAACGCCCTCAACAGCCTCTTTATCAATTTGGTGTGGACTGAGAAAAGCAGCAGGGTAAAATTAGAGATTTTAAAACTAGATATGGATCTGGGGGCCTTGGCCTCCCGGACCTGGGTCTTTATTATCTTACTGGCCTTCTCCAATATGTGATGCAATAGTGTGCAGAGGGCCCAAATATAGAGAAATAACTCATGGCTGATTGGGGGCTGGAGGCCAATATCCTGATATGTACAGGACCCCCTCCCCGGATTACCCATTTGTGGTAAGCCAGCTTCTGTGGGTCTAGGAATGGGCAGTTACCGTTGTCTTGCATATAGCTCCATATGCATGGAAGCTTCTCCGGCAGTGGCTCCACAGCTTCCACCATATACTGTCAGTGATGGACTTGACAGGATGGTTCATTGGTGGTTGCCTGGTGGCGGGTGACTTATACCTAAACGGGGCCTTTCTCTCATTCACTGAAGTGAGGAAATGCTTTCAGATCCCGGTGGGACAATTTTTGAAATACGCAAAAATATCACCCACAGCTCACAAATTATGGACTTCTTTTCCCAAAGAACTCAAAGAATCATTCATTCATTTCGTCTTTCTTTCGACAATGTTGTTATAAAAGAATTCACATGATTAGGCAGTTTAAAACAATCTAATACAATACTAGTATATAAAACAAGAAACAGCGAGAAAGTGCAGGTGCACGTAGTGCTTACAATTACAGAATAATAAATAGACAATGTACATGTGTTCCTCCATTACAAATTAGAGTTTAGATGCAAAACACTAGAGGATCATACAACTATTACTGGTAAATTCAAATTCAAGCATTATTAACAAGTGACCTTCCTTTATTCCACATGGCTGCCAGAAAGTTTGTTACCGCAAACACGATCACAGTTGAGAGATCATTTTTAAGTATTCTATAGGCTTCCATACAGTGCTTAAACCCAAGATTTTTACATAGTGGAACGGTCCAGCACCTCCTGGATTTTTGGTAAGCTGGACAAAAGAATAAAACATGCAATTCATCTTCCTGTTCCGAAGTGCACCCAGGGCAATGTATTGGTGTTGGCATGGACCATTTGCTTGTAAAAGCTCTAACAGGTAGAGTTCCATGTCTCCATTGGAGGTACATCTTTCTCAGAACGATTGGACTGATACCATCTAAAGCTGTCTCAAATTGATAAAAATCTTTGATAGTTAAAAAGGTGCCAGTTAAAGTGCCATTTTGTACATTCAATGTGGAAGCCGTTAGTTTGCCTTCATAATACAATTTAGCCAAATGCGGACAAGGTATCCTAGTGCAGGCCGTCTGTGGGTGTGTCCACATTTGCAGGAGACCCAATCTCACAAAACCCTCTCTCACATACTTCAACCAGAGGCTTTTGCCCGCGTTTGGGAGCATTAAGATTCCCTCAAGCTCTTGCCTATAGTTCTTGAGCTCGGGGGTAATCCAGAGCCTCCGCCAGAATGTCAGAGGTTTGAGGCCTAATTTCCTATCTATGGGTCTGAGGCCCAAGTCAACCCTGAGCGGCAATAAAGGTGTACTGGAGGGCAAAGCCACCAGCTGGCGTAAACATTTATTTTCTACGGCGGCAATCTCTGGTCTACAATGGTAGCCCTACAGTTTGCCACCGTAGGTTACTGCCCTCGTGCCTGCAGTTTATATATTTCAGGCAGTGGGCCAATCGGTTTGACAGTGGACTTGTTTGAAAGTCTCAGGATACCCCCAGATAATTGGGCCAGCTTAAGTTGAGATTTTATTAGATGAGGGAGCCAGGTCATGGTTTCATTTAAAGTATGACCCAAATACTCAAAAGTCTGTACCCTTTCTAGCCGATCTTTGCCAATCTGTGGATTTGGGCGGGTTGTTTCTGGTGGATTAAAGATCATAAATTTTGTTTTTAGGGTGTTTATTTCCAGTCCCCTTTCCCCACAGAAGGCCTCGAAGCAATCCAAAACTCGTTGGATGCCCATAGGGGACTTCGAGAGTAATAGGGTGTTGTCTGCAAACATGATCACAGGAACCTGGCAAAATGATTCCGCTACTGAAGTGCTGAGCTCTGGGACACCAGTTAGGACCACTACGAGGGGGGGCTGCCTCTGGAGGTAAGTTTACTACCTTTTTCATTCTGGATAGATTATCCTCCGCGCTAATTCGCTCCAGATTCTCAATGGGCTTTTTAGTCGTTAGCACAGAAGAGTTACCAGGGAGAGTGGTAGGGTCACTCTGTGCTACCCTAGAAATAGTAGCTGGTGTGGGGGCGGGGGAGTTTGATGTGGTAGTGATGTTAGCTACAGGTACGCCACCCTCCTTGACGTTGGATTTCCCCTGTGTAGTTTCTATTAGTTTCCACTTGTCTGACATTGCCCCAGTGATTTTTTATATTTTTGCCAGTCTGAGGACTATTTGATCCAGTCTGGCAACCAGCGGCTCAATCAAGGATTTCAAAATGCTAACTAGATTTGATCTAGATTGGTCGCTACAATCCTGTATTCTTTCTCCAAAAGTGAACATGTTGGGGTGTACCATGGGGGACCTTTGCACCGTCAAACTTACAGTATCACAGGCTTCTATCGGGTCCTCCCCTCCTTTTGCCTGGCCATAGGATGTTTTCCAGAGGGACATTTGTCTAGCCTCAGCTTCTTTCCACCCCCTATCTGTGCCCCACGCTTTCTTTTGGGAACAGCCCCCTCCTGGTTCCCTCGGAGCTGGATAATATCAATGACAGGCCTAATATCAGGGGTCGTGCTATCACCAACAGAAGGTGCTGGGCTAGATTCAGAAATGTCAGGTAGAGAGTCTCTGCATGCTCCCAAACTACTCCTAGACTCCAGCAAAGCAGCTGGTCTTGGTTGATCATTACTATTTGATGGAGCGCCAGGGGAACCTACATGTCTCTCGGGTGTTTTCCCATTAGCAATGTGACCCAGCGAAGATCTCTTGGTATTATCAATCCCCTGAGACATACAGCATTCCAATATAACTATTTTATTAGATAAAAGAGAATTTTGCTCTAACAAGGAAATTGTCCAGTGTACCTGCCACCAGTGTGCTTGATGCTAGATCTTTGCTTCTGGTTTCTCGACCCGCCATGATCCAGAATTGGTGGTAATGCAGTGACCGGTATATCTTTGTGAGTCTAACTACAAAGTCTTAAACACTCTCCAGCCAAGAGGGGTGGCCCGGTCCGGTCTTACACGGTCTCTAACGGGCTACAACGGGCCCGCCCTTGGCCCGGGCTTTGCCGGGCGCACGCCCATGCCCGTCCCGCGGTATTGACTGAGCAAAATATAGGCAGGGGATTGGCGGGAAGAGGACCAGCTGCGGCCGATCAAAAAGCGAGATGGCTGCTGGTCCTCGCAGTCCCAAAGATTGTGCCCAGTCTCCAGCAACGAGGCAGTGTTCGTGGGGAAGTTCCTTGATGTGCAAACAGGGCAAGCAGGTCCCGAGAATTAAAAGCTCCAACTCAGCATAAAAGGTAACAGCAACTGCTGCGAGCGGCTCCAGTGAAGCGGGGGCCGCGAGCAGTATTACGGTGTCAGGCAGGGATAAAGCGGGAAGAGGACCAGCTGCGGGCGATCAAAAAGCGCTATGGCCGCTGGTCCTCGCAGTCCCGAAGAATGTGCCCAGTCTCCAGCAATGAGGCAGTGATCGCATATACTTGACCACCTTACCCATTGGCACGGTTTAAAGTGGCAATTTCGCCAACATGTCCCTGTTGTGCCATCGATCCAGCGATGTTTTCACATATGACATGAGATTGTACCAGACTTCAGGGCTACTGGTCAAAAGTCCAGAAGACACTGCGGGAAGCCATGGGAATTCAGGTAGAGGCGATGAGGTTGAGGCGATGTTCAAGCACTGTCTTCTTGGGGTTCTACCGGTCCCTAAATCTAGGAATAGAATGCAACACAAATTTACACCACTGGGACTTGATTTGACCAAACCCTGAATTGCTATCCTTCGGAAGCATACTGCGGCCCTTAAGCTGACTGCATGGACGGCCGACGTGCATGAATGGGGAGTAGTAGATGAGGATTGTTTGCGTTTAGTTCCCACTGAAGATAATGCAGACCAGGATTTTGAGACTTGAAGTGTCATACTGGAGAAGATACAATCAGCTAGGCAAATAGTTGGGGACACAGAGCCCCTGTCCAAGAAGGGGAGCTCCAAGACACAAACGCAGACAATACCTGACGCCATGTCTGATTAACTATTGCCGGCTGGGCGAACGGTCTGATATATGTTTTGAGAATGGCTGGTTGACCTTTATAGATTGTGGTGGAGCGGGCTTGGTCATTGGAGGACCCTCCCCCGGGGTGGGGTGATGGGTTGTTAAGTGAAAACATTGCTATAGTGGTAAAAAACCCATTCAAATCTGTGTCGCTGAATGACCGTGAAACGTATTATATGCCTCATGACGTGGCCTGGTCAACGTGTTATTTAGTGTACTGTTGGTACTGTGTGTCCATCTGGAGAGAGGAGTAGGATGGACTCTGATATGTATTGAGCCTATTGCTATACCTTAGGGATATGTGTGATACGTTACCTCTACCAAAAACTGCCTACATTTTTTCCTTTTTGTTTTTGGTTCCATGTTTGGGTGTTAACGACAAGTGTTTACCTCATCGGAGATGTACACCACTCTCAGCATTTTCAACTGTACCTCTTGATGTAATTTCCAGTCCGAACCCCGGATTGTCATAAGGGCACTATAGATCCGGGGTGGGTGCGTAATTTCACAAACTGTACTTTGATTTGACATGTTTACGTGCAAATAAAATGTATGCAGATGGCCGTATGATTCCGAAATAAAAACAAGTTTAAAAAAAAACGTATTTTCCAATCGCCAACAAAGTGTATTCACAACTCGTTTTACATGCTCATGCTTTCACAGCTTTAGGCAATGTTTTGCTGTCTGCAGTTGTGTTTTTTCAGTCAGATGTTTGGAAGCCTTATATGTTCCACATTGCATTGGTAGTACGCCTGCCATTGCCAAGAACACAGTCAGTTCCACGCAATAGGTGCCATGGATAGGTGCAGGATCTTTGAGAGCAAGCATAGCTGCATGTTCCTTTGACCACATCACTGATTTGACTTGAAAAGATATGTTGATATGTAATGGAGCTTCCAATTCTTCTCCCTTAACAGATATGGAGACTAGGCTTCCTACTCTGTGGACATTCAAATGGGTTCAAAGGGGATGGATGTCTGGTCTAATTCGATAGAAAATAATATCAGTTGTTTCTTTCAAGCACATTTTCTTGCATTCAGTGGCATCGGGAGCTAAGACATGATGTGATTTTATTATGACCTTCCTTCAACACCTCTATTTGGATCTATATCTAGGTGTTGTTGTCTTACATTTGAAGGTTTACCACATACATAGATCTAGGACCTCTGCTAGTCGGGTGGATACATAAGTGAAAGAATAATAGTATTAGTGCTGAACCTTGACTCATTCTATAGGGCACTTCTACAGTTTATATGGCAGACTAGATGTGTACATTTGGCTACCATCACTAAGAACCATCACTAAAGAAAGATCAGATCTAATGCAGTGCTCTCCCATTGATCCCTGCCCAGATTTGGAGTGTCTTTAAAAGCATTTTGTGTTGAATTAAGCTATATGCAGCCGAAAGGTCGAGCAGAATCATAGATGACTGGCCTTTATACATTGTTCTGAGGATTTCTTCTCCAATGTTGGCCAATGTGGATTTCAAGATTCCAGAGGTTTGGACACTTGACTTGTGATTATATAAAAGGACTTTTTGTCTGCATGACTTTGCAGTTTTTTGTGACCTCTTTTTCTAAAATATTGATGACTAAAGGAAGGTTAAAGAGTCCTTTTTAATTGGCAAAGATCTTGAGATTGGTGTTTCTAGCAGGGACATGATAATTGATTGTTTGATTGATTCATGGATTGAACCTTCAAGGGCTGGTACATTAGTCACACATTTGAGGAGTGGAGCAATTGAATTGTGGCAAACTGCTTACATTGATAAACTTGTAAACTGCATGGCACAGTGCAAGGTATGGAAGCTTTTAAAGAGAAAACAGACACCAGACTCCACCTTTCAGACTAGATATTTCTGCTGGACACAGAGGTCTGCAGACATTGAGGACGTCCTAGTACTTTCTCTGTTTTAGCAACACTCTCTACTTTGATGAAAAGCTTGCAGTTTCTGTAATTCAGGAGTTCTTCACTAAGCTCTGTTAGTTGAAAATTAAATATATTGATTTCCTGACTCTTTTGTAACTTACACTTTGACATACATTCATAGCATGAGGAAAATAGCCATAGCTTAAGAATCATTCCTGTTCTGACATATTAAACATGCACATTGTTCAAAGTTTGTTTTTGTAGCATACCTCGACTTATAGAAATAGTGTTCTGTATTCCCAAGGAAGGAACTAATTCAGACACACGAAATTCCATATCTGAGTTCTAAAATCATGGATTCAGCAACATTGTATCATGATTGCCTAGCAAAGATACCATGGCCCTCATTTATGAGGCTGTGCGTCACTTTTACGCCACCGGTGCGTCACTTTTTGTGACGCACCAGTGGCATAAAAAATGTGCCTTGATGCGCCATATTTACAAAGTGACGCATCTAGGTAGATGCGTTACTTTGTAAACCCCTGCGCCACATATACCTGCGTCAGATATAATGTATGCAAGGGGGGCTTATTGACAAAAGAAAGGGTCGTAGAAGTGATGCAGTGAAATCTATGAGATTTCACTGCGCCACTTCTAGGATGCAAATGCGTCAATATCTTACGCCTGCCTCACAGTAGGCATAAGACTGACGCAGGCCCCTTGACATGGGGCTTGCCCCATGTGAAAGGACCCATTGCTGGAGTTGCATCACTTTTGTGACACACTCCACCAATGCGTCACTTTTGCGCCATACAGATACGTCAGAAATACTGACCTATCTGTAACTCCTTGCAACATGATGCGTCATACAGTAAATATGACCCATCAATCATGTCGCAAGAAGGGTGCACTGAGAAGTGACGCATCGCTATGAGGGAAGATACAACCTGATTTCAAAGATGGTCCCCACTGTTAGGGTTTGTGCACAGCAAAAAGCATGTCCCCTCTCATTGCACTAGTGGTCTCTGTAATAGCTCTCTTTAAACATACTACTGAAAGCCTTTCTTGTTATCTCAGCCCCTCCCTAGGTCTTCTGTGTATGTTGCTCAATGTATTCACAAGTTTGGACATTGCTCTCTTGTTTGCACATTAGACCTTGCTTTTACCAAGGCTTATTTAGAAAACATTGGACCTTGCTTTTACCAAGGCATATTTAAAACACTCCTCCCTAGGCCATGTGTTACTTCAACTCATTAGCATAATAACTGAAGCTCTGCACACCTGCTTGTGAGAACCACATCCAGTACTTCGAACCACACCCAGCTCTTCTAACCACACCCAGCCCTGTCTATAAAAGGCAGCCCCTGAGCCTCACCCAGTGCTTGCGCTCGTCTACCTCCCACTTACCTGAGAACAGATCCTTCGGCGCTGGCACTACTGCTCTCTCCAGACCTTCATTGACTTCAACGGGCGCGGCTTCTGGCTCTTCCTTCTTCTGGTTTCCAGCTACTTCTTGCCTCACCACCTCTTCTGTCCACTGCAATCGACCTGCAAAAGAGAAAGAGGTCAAGGTTAGTCTGATCAGTATCCCTTTTCAGCAACAAGTAAGTGCAAAACCTTTTATTACCTGAAAGAACTTTATCAGCGATTTCTGGATTCATGTAAAGACAATTTGGAACAATATATCTCCCACGAACTTTGTGGTTCAAACCCTTTGTTACAAGAATACTTTGTGGAACTTTGTGAAATAAACATTGTTTTACATGGAACTTTTTTAAGAATCGAACAGAGGAAACCATTGACAGCAAGGCAAACAGTAAATCAAGGACTTGCACAAATTACCTGCTGTATTTTAATGTAAAAGTACAGTATTTGTTTTATAAAAAGTCTGGAAATATGTGAAAAGTGAGTTTGCTATTAAGAATTTAGGCTTTAGTTATATTAAGGTGAATGTTAGACGTTTCTAATTCTGATAATGATATTCATTTGATTTTACAGAAGTTTTACAGTAATAGAAAGAACATCCCAGCACAGTAACACATTCCAAACGTGGAAGCTTGAGACCAGGATCCAAGAGGTACTTTTAGAAGAGAATTTCTAATAAGATTAAGGTTTAGTCAGGAACACATTTAGGGATAGGTTGCACCTATCTGTTCTTTGTTTATGTTTCATTAGGCACCAGTTTCTACAGAAGTCAGAGAGGGCGGCAGATTTTAGCAGCTCTTCTACAGTGGAAACGCAGGAACGGTGTTGTCTCTCCGTTTTTTATTTTATTCACTTCCCCCTTCCCTTGAGCTTCTGGTTCTTAGTGCACTGTTTTAAAACCAGTGTGCTGGAACAAGCAGTTTCAGGGTGGGGTCGGATTGTCTTCAACCTCCATCAGAACTGAACAGAAACTCAGGTGAGCTGGGCTTTGACACCCACAACACCACATTATGGGGTCGAATAGGATGGCGGATGGACTTGCGTCCGTCCGCCACCCCTGAGTAGGAGGGACCGTCCGCATGGGCAGCGGCGGTCCCTCCATGGCAATTAGGATGTGACCGCCACCCTGGCGGTCACATCCTGTATGTTTTACATTGCGGCGGGTGCTGCTTGAAGCAGCACCTGCCGCAATGTAAAAAATGAAAGCAGTGCATTTGCATGCACAAAGCGGCAGGCACCGTGCGGTGCCTGCCGCTTCGTGCACGCAAAGGCAGGGGGGTACCATAGGTACCCCCTTGTGCACCCCCACGCAACCTTCACCCAGGGGGCCCGCAACGGGCCCCCAAAGTGAATGTCCGTATGCTTTTCCACGGCGGAAAAGCCGCCGCGGAAAAGCATTACTTTCCCTACATCCTAATATGGCTGGCGGTGTCGGATAAACACCGCCAGCCATGTTAGTGCTTTTCCGCCGTGGCCGCCTTCCGACCGTGGCGGAAAAGCGGAGGACAGATTGTGAGACCCACCAGCCATCCTAATTTGGCGGTGGGTCTTTCAAGCCTCCTCAGCGGATTTCCCGCATCCTCCGGGCCGGTGGTGGCTTCCGCCGGCCCGGAGTATGCGGGAAATCCGCCATCATAATGACCCCCTATGTTAGAGTTCATGGCAAATATAGTTTGTTGCTGCAATGCTTTTTCATACTGTGTTCTGCATGCATATGAAGCCGCAGTCCAGACAACACCTACAATCTTAAAATTAAGTGCTCTCAGGATACATTACATAACGTGTTTCGGCTGACGAACAGCCTTGATCACATATGTGATCAAGGTTGCAACTTTGGTAAATATATGTATATATGTGAGTGTGTGTGTAACAATAACAGAGAATCTAATACAAAAACCATTCTATTATAAATTAAAACATTAAACTATTTAAAAATCTTCAAACTTAAATTGCCCACTCCAGTGAGTGCAACAGTAGGGAAAGTGTTGCATAACGGAGGGGTAAAAATGAGTATTCCCACTATTGCAATAAAGTACTGCGAGCAATACAAAAGTTTGACGGTTTTCACACATTGAACATTTTTTAGTACAGTGTGTTTATATAGTGGCAGTTCCCTATTTGTGAAACATATACAAAAAAGAGACACTTGTCAAATATTGCAAAACTTTATCTGGGTACGAGAGCGTGAACATTACCGCAGGGTCTAATTGATCACAAGTGCGGTGTATATATAAGGTGAAAATACGGTGCCTTTGCCTGTTGAGATAGGCTTATGGGACTGCTGAAACGAGTCCCTAGTCCTGGCTGAAAGTAAAAATTAATGGATTATCTCCATGTTTGAATGAAGACTCTTCTCTTTATCACATAGGATTCAGTGGCAAATATATAAATGTAATAACAAAATTATATTATAAATTAAAACGTTAAACTATTTAAAAATCTTCAAACTTAAATTTCCCACTCCACTGAGTGCAACAGTAGGGAAAGTGTTGGATAGCGCAGGAGGGAAAGTATTGGATAGCAGAGAGGTAAAAATTACTATTCCCACTTCAGTGAAAGCAACAGTAGGGAAAGTGTTGAATAGTGGAGGGGTAAAAATTACTATTCGCACTCCAATGAGTACAACAGTAGGGAAACTGTTGGATAGCGGAGGGGTAGAAATTACTATTCCCACTCCAGTGAGTGTAACAGTAAGGAAAGTGTTGGATAGTAGAGGGATAAAAATCAATATTGCCACTCCAGTGAGTGCAGCAGTAGGGGAAATGTTGGATAGCGGAGGGGTAAAAATTACTATTCCCTCTCCAGTGAGTGCAACAGTGGAGAAAGTGTTGGATAGCAGATGGGTAAAAATTACTATTCCCACACCAGTCAGTGCAACAGAAGGGAACGTGTTGGATAGAAGAGGGGTAAAAATTAATATTGATGTCATGAAAGGAGTATGCAGTTCCTCAAGAGACTAATAGTGACTAAGGGGAAGAGTGCAATCAACTGACTACCAGGAAGGAGGATGGGGAATTCCTCCTTTTGGATTTAGGGCCCCCACACACCCAGCTAGCTGGGTGTCATGCTTCATCATTGGGCATGCTCCTCGTCAGGTCGGCGCTGCAATACCTGATGGTCACCCTCAGTGGGGGCTCTTTGGGGGAGATCTTTTAATCCTTACCTTAAAAGGTGAGTGCGTGTTAGGGGCCCTAGATTGTAGAAGTGTAGTTGGTTGGTGTTTGAGAGGTGAGTAAAACAAGGAAAGGAAGAATCAGGTCAACTAATCTAATATTCCTGTCTCCCCCCTTGGTTTATAATGGGGTGTTGGCAACTGTCTATAGCAATGTTATAGGCAGTTACTCAGTATATTATATGGTCAAGGTGTTTCTTACCTGAAAATTGTCCCCTAGGGGATCAGCTGGCAATTCTTCAGGGCCTTGAGAAATGTTGTAATTTACACTAAGTGGCTGGTAATGGGGTATATTAGCCTAAATATTACCAGTCTGAAAGTACCACTGGTGTCCTATTGTCCGTAGGTGCAGTAGTCAATCTAGGAGAGAGCACAAATAAATAAAAACAATAGTCACTTATAGCCTGACTAACCCACATAGGTTGTCACCACAAAGAATTTACTTTTTTTTTTTTTTTTTTTTGTCGATATCCCTGGACATTCTATTTTTTTTTTTTTATATATAACATGAGCAGGGCACAGTAAAATACAAAACCATAGAACATAAAATCATACATACATATTCCAATATTCAACTAGACAAGTTCTTCATCTTTCAACAATCGGTTCCTGATTTCCATCGAATAAAAGGACCCCAGATTTGCATACCCAGTTTCTTACCCTTTTTTCCCTTCCTAGCATATATGGCAGTTTCCAGTTTTTGTATTGATAATACTTTACCCAGCCATTGATGGTATGATGGAGGGTTTGGATCAAGCCAAGCCGAAGCCACTAACAATCTGAGGATCGCCATTGCTACAAATATAAAGTTTTTACAATTTGACTGTCCGTCAAGACTAACCCCCAATAACATAACAGCTGGGGTTAACTCTATTGTTGTTAATAATGCATTCTGGAAAAAATTCACGATATCCTGTTTCGTCTTGTCCAGATGGGGACAGACCGAAAATATATGTATCAGATCTCCATCTGTGCTGCCACATCTAAAACAAGTAGTGCCAGATATGCCCCTCCCACTGAGCGATTTTCGCAGGTGTATAGTATACATGGTATAATATCTTATAATGTTGGGCCTGAAGAGATGATGAACACAGCATTTTGCTCCCCATTTCTAATGACTCAGTAAAGATATCCCTGGCTATATCTAAACCGATAGACCATTTATCTATCCATTTCTCCGGGTCATATTTCTTTAGTTTTGTCAATTCTAAATAGAACCTCTTGATAGTACAATCAGAGCCACCTTCTATAAGGTCCATCATTATAGTTCTTTCGAAGCCCAATGATCCCCCTTTTTCATTCAATATACAGCTTCTTATTTGGAGGTATTTAAAGAAATGTTTTGTGTCCAAGGTATGCCAATTTTGCAGCTCCGTAAATTGTAATATACCATGACCTCCCAACATATCTCCAAACTTTCTTATCCCCCGCCTTTCCCATTCTTGAAATACAGCTCCTGAGAAAACCTCACTAGGTAAGGAAGGGTTATTTTTTAATCTAGTATATGCATTATACTTCCCAATTCCCACCTTTTTGACAAATCCTTTCCATATATTATATGCAGCCATTACTGTCTTAAATCGTGTTCTTTTGAAGTAACTTTCCTCCGTGAATCTCAGAAATACATTTTCAGCATTTGTACCCAAAACCAAGCCATAGATAGCGAGCAAACCAATCTTGTCCCAACCATCCACCTCAGCCCCTCCAATCAGGCCCACCATACCTTGCAATGCTGCAGCCCAATAATAGAGCTTTACATCCGGTAGTGACCAGCCCTCTCTTTCCCGCGGGAGCGACATGTATCTCAATGCCCTCCGCGTCTTACCTTTTGCCCAAATAAAACGATTAACCATCTGTTCACAAATTTTAAACCACTTATTATCAACTAAGAGTGGTATTGCCCTAAAAATATACAAAAATTTTGGCAAAACCAGCATTTTAATAATATTAACTTGTCCTACTAGTGACAAGTGGAGGTTCTCATATCGATCCAAGTCTTTATTTACTTTATCTATTATTGGGCCAATATTTTTTTCCACCAAAATATTAAGGTCAGCTGAGATATTGATTCCTAAATACATCCCTGCCTGGATCACTCGATTATCGTCACAAAAAGTAATTGAGTTTTTGATAATCTGAGTCTTTGAGGTGTTCAGGGCATAGCCCGGAACTTGCCCAAATCTGCGAGCCTCTGCCTCTACCAGCTCGGTCGCTTCCGTGGGGTTTGGTGTTATCACCGCCACATCATCAGCGTAAGCAAGTATCTTACAAGGTCCCAATAATGTATTTAACGGGGTGATATCTGCACATGACTCTATCCTGCGGATTAATGGGTCCATATACATGGCGAATAGCAGCGGGGAGCATGGGCACCCCTGCCGTGTACCTCTCTTAATCATAAATTGTCCTGTGATGCCCCCGTTTACTCTTAAGGCCGCAACCGGTTACCTATACAGGGTCTGTAGAGCTTTCACGAAACCACCCTTAATCCCAGCTCTTATTAGGGTGTGCCACAAATAGTCCCAGGAGACCCGATCAATTGCCTTTTCAGCATCTAGCAGTATTACTGCCATCGGGTCTCCTGTGACCTCGGTGGCATCAAACATGGTTATAACTTTCCGGGTGTGGTGCATCGTCCCTCTTCCGGGGATAAAACCGTGTTGATTACTACTGACTAGGGTGCTTATTACTCCTGCGAATCTCGTTGCAAGAGCTTTTGAGTATATTTTGGTATCGTTGTTCATCAACGTAATTGGTCTGTAGGACCCTGGCTCAGTCGCCGGCTTCCCTTTTTTTAATATTAAAACGATGTCTGCACCCCCCCAAGATTTTGGGATAGACTTCCCTATCTGGGCAGCTTGAATCGTTCTACTTAAATCCTGCCCTAAGCTCCCCCAAAAAGTCTTATAAAACTCTAGAGGGAGCTGGTCCAGGCCAGCTGCCTTTCCTGAAGGGAGGTTGCCCATAGCTTCTTTAATTTCAGTATAATCCAGCAATTTCTCTAACCCTTCTGCGTCTTCAATAAAGACCCTCTCGACTGGGATATTCTGAAGGTATTCGCTTATCTCTTCAGCATTACTGGGGTGTTGGTCATCATATAGTGTCTGATAAAATTTCCTAAACACTTCCCTAATTTCCTCAGAGTCTGAGTGTAGCCTTCCATTTTCGTCCCTAATCTCCCTGACAGTCCCGTCTGCCGCTATCTGTCTAGTGCGCATGGCAAGAACATGTCCAACTTTTTTGCTAAACTCATAGCATCTCTCTCTTCTAATAGTATAGTATTGGGCTGCCTTATTTGCCAAGTCATCCTCAGCTTCACTTTTTGCTTTCATTAATTCTATGATTGATTGTTCAGTTGGTACACCCATTATAACACACTTATTAAGCTGTTCCTCTGCCTCTGAGACGGTCCTTTCTATAGCACTATGCCTGAGTCATTCTACTTTCCGTTTATAAGCACTAAAGCTGCATGTCTCTCCGCGAGCACCCGCCTTAAAGGCATCCCATATAACTCCCACCGGGGCACTCCCTCTATTATTCTCAAAGAACTCACTGATCCATTTGGACATATGCGATATATAGTTATTGTCCAAGAGGAGCCCTTTTTCAAATGTCCAAACTCTACTTAATCTTATTCTCCTTTCTAGCTTCATTGTTATTATTAGGGGGTTGTGATCGCTAAGAATTTGTGGAAGCTTATCGATTTCTACTCTGGTCATTAAGTCGTTAGATATCAGGAAATAATCTAATCGGACACATATACGATGTGGTGCGGAGTAATATGTAAAGCCTGTTTCATCCGATCTAATTGTGCCCCAGACATCTTGCAGAGTATTATTCTCTAAAAGATCAACCAAAGCTTTATGTACTCTTTTCTTTCTACCTTTATAACTTCTAGTCAAGCCTACCCCCAGCCCCTCCGCCCCATTAATGTTTAAGTCACCACCTATAATAACCTGAGGGGGCCAAGCTGCTAACTCAGTATCTAAGAACTGTAAGATTTCTGGATCATCCTGGGTTGAACCGTACACCGCCACCAATGTTGTCCATACTCCCTCTATCAAGATCTCAACCATAGCCCACCTACCCCATTGATCTTCTAGTTTTTTCCCGATTATCACATTTTTACTCCTTGAAAGAATAGCTACCCCTCTGTTTTTTGTCCCTTGCTTGGACCTTGCTATTAAGTGGAACCCCAACTGATTAAGACAGAACTCTTGGGTGCTCATTATATGGGTCTCTTGCAGAAATACGTAGTCTACATTCATTTGCCGCAATCGGATTCCTATCTTTTGTCTCTTTTGTGCGTCGTTTAAGCCACATACGTTCCACGTTACAAATCTAAGAGACATATCTAGTTTTTAAGGGACTACCAGCTGACTGCTCACTTTTATTTACCAAACTTCCAAACTCGTTCTTCGCTGCATCTATTTCGCAGATTCCCATTTTTATATTCTCGATCCCTTCAATTCAGTGACCATTCTCATGCTTCCATTCCAAATCATGTTCTTCATAATCCCGACAGATTCCAATGCCCATGTGCCCTGCCCTTGTTCCCTCCCTCCCCCACCCCAGACAACCCTCCCACAGAGACCCACCCCCCCTACAGGCAAATAGGTCTAGAGGACCTATGGCTGACCGACGATGCCTACAGGATGTCACGCCCTCCCTCCCCTGATTCTCTTAAACCATAAATGCCACTCATGGTGCTCCCCCAAGATAATGTTAAACCCCAACTACCAATCTAGAACTAATGCAACCCCACAAAAAACCAATATAGACCTACCCCTCTCCCTGACCCAGAAAGAGGAATATACAATCTTAACTCAGGAGCCAGATATTCAAACATACACTAGAGTTCTACTGCTGCATAATGTTATTAGTCTCTCTCTTTTTTATTACTTCTTACGGGGAATGTCTCTGATAGCAACTGTTTGCGCGTCATGCTCCACAGGCTCCTTATGATGTGTCTTATGTTGACCTCTAGTTTCACGCAGAAAGCTGAGGTACTCTTGTGCCATGATTTCAGAGTAGAAGACTTTAAAGTTTCCATTTAGACCAATCTTCAGTCGTGCTGGAAACATGAGGTAAGCCTCACAACCTATATTCTGGAAGGGGGTGATCAGCTGCCTCATCCGCCACCGCCTTTCCACGGTGGTGTGGCAGAAGTCAGGGCGGGCAAAAAAAACAACATCCTTATAGGTACGCTTTGCCTGGGGTTTTGCCTTGCTGATTATCTCTTCACGCAATAAAAAGTTCCCAACATAGAATAATATTGCACGGGGCTTACCCTGTGTCTCCTTCCGCGTCATCGGGAACCGGCGTGCTCTTTGTACCTCATGCTCCCAATCCCATGAAGACATCTCTGGGAAAGCACCCTTTAGTAACTCAACAACAAACCCCCGTACGTCGCCCCCCTCCTTTCCTTCCTGTATCCCAAGTAGTATAACATTGTTATGCCTTTGTCTGTTTTCAAAGTCCTCCAGTTTCCAGAGCATGTCCGCCGTCGTCTTATCCTGATCTCTCTTAGCGTCCTGCATTTTGATGAGATCATCCTCCAATTTTCCCGTTCTGACCTCCACCTCAGATACTCTCCCGACCATTTCTTCGTACATTTTATTAACTTTATGCAAAGAAGATTGTATTTTTTTATTTGCATGTCTGGCTCGCCTGCTTACCCTTTGACTCTCAGCGCGAGCCTCACCCTGTATTTGCTTTAAGGTAGAGAATAGGACTTCAAAGTTAGAGGCACCCCCCTCAGGCCCCTGAGAGTTAGCCTCGTGGGTACCCATATCTGTGTTCTCAGGCCCCCCCATAGACGGTGCAGAGCTCTCCAGTGTATTGTCCCAGTCAAGCTTCTTTACAACTGATTTCACAGGAGCTCCCCGAGATGCTCTAGCCAGGTTCTTACGTCTAGGATTATTTTTAGCTTTGCTCTTACATTTGGGTCTGCTGCTCAACACTCTTTTATTCATCTCTATGGCAACAGTCTTTAGTCTCGTTTTTGTGGCCTTTTGGACTGTCTCCTGCGCCAACTCAATAGGCTCTGTGTTGCTATCCGAAGAAATTGAAGTACTATCTGATTCAGACACATTAATTTCTGAATCAGTATCCACTGCAGAGCCTGCTGATGTTTCTAATTCTGAGTCTGAGACTGACTCCAGGTCCAAGCTACTATTCTCGCTCTCATCCTCGTCATCTGCCTCATCATTGCCTGTGAAAAAAACATCCTCGCTGGGGGAAGCCAGAATAGATCCTAAGACAGTTGGTACTTTCTTGCCAGTTTTAAGATTTGCGTTTGCATTTGCGTTTACAGGATTCTTGACCCCTGATTTCACTAGGTCGAGGGCTGTCTCTTCGTCAACTACGTTCTCTTGAATCAGTTCTGGCGCTGATCTTACATTAGAATGTCCGTTCAGATCACTCACGTCTGTGTCAGCGCAGGCACTGGCTAATTCAAAGGGTGCCTTTGTCTCTTTAACTATGATTTCATTGTTAAGTACTTCTTTCTCCTTTAATTGCTCAGCCCTGCCCCCAACCATGACTGTAGAAAGCCCTGGTGATCCCGAGGGCTCTGTAACTTCAGTTTGATTGACGAGCTCCACCACGCGGTTCGCTCCAGTTGGTTCAGCCGCTTCTGTGAGTGTGCCACGCCGCTTCTCTCCGCACAAGGATGCCAGTGTCGCAACCAAGAACACTCGACGCGGAGCTGGCTGGGCACTCGGTACAGGTGAGAATGTCTCCACTATTGTGGTTTGTCGAAGTGCTATCTCTCTCCCTGCCACCTCGCCAGCAACAGTCTGCACCTCGTTACTTTTCTTTACCAAAGCCGTCATCTTTTTCTTCTCCGCATCCTTTTCACGGATCTTCCGCATTTTGATCTCCTTTGCAGCCTCCCGTCTCTGCTGCGCTTTAGATCTCGCTTTGCCTCTCAGGTTAGAGGCTGGGGCACCGGAGTCGTCTGTGGGCGCTTCCTCCTCTTCATTACCCCATCCATCATGTTCACGAGTTTTCTTGGGGGACCGCAAGAGATTAGGAGCCATTACCCTCAATAAGTTACCCGCCCAGACCACAGAGACCATACTATTAAGGAGGAGATGATCTTAAATAGGGTCTTTTCCTTTAGCTGAGTAAAATCCTCTACTTGAACAGGCCAAAAGGTAGACACTCCAAACATCACGTTCAGCAGCCAATGTCCATCAGCTGTCAGCTCTCCTGTCTATATTCTCCGGTGTTGTCCCAATGTCGGCTCGGCTCAATTTAGTCTAATAATCCATTAGAGAGCTGACTGTGGTAGATGGAGCTGATAAGATGAAAAAGCAAGCCAAGGGATGAGCACCGTATAGACCGATTACACCACCATCAGGAGGAGAGCCAGGCGTGACTTTCCTCTACAGCGTCTCAGCGGCCATCTTGCCGTGTTAGGGGCCCTAGATTGTAGAAGTGTAGTTGGTTGGTGTTTGAGAGGTGAGTAAAACAAGGAAAGGAAGAATCAGGTCAACTAATCTAATATTCCTGTCTCCCCCCTTGGTTTATAATGGGGTGTTGGCAACTGTCTATAGCAATGTTATAGGCAGTTACTCAGTATATTATATGGTCAACGTGTTTCTTACCTGAAAATTGTCCCCTAGGGGATCAGCTGGCAATTCTTCAGGGCCTTGAGAAATGTTGTAATCTACACTAAGTGGCTGGTAATGGGGTATATTAGCCTAAAAATTACCAGTCTGAAAGCACCACTGGTGTCCTATTGTCCGTAGGTGCAGTAGTCAATCTAGGAGAGAGCACAAATAAATAAAAACAATAGTCACTTATAGCCTGACTAACCCACATAGGTTGTCACCACAAAGAATTTACAAATGGTAGCTAAGACTTCTTTCGCACATCAGTGTGCTGTTACTTGAATTTAAAATTAGTCAATAAGGTGACGTCTAATCTGAAAAGACTAGCTGTTTATTATAAAAATTATACAAACACAGAGCGGCAGAGTAGTAAAAGCTGTGGCCACTCACCTATATACAGCATAGGATTGGCCCTATTGGGATTGCGGGATCAAGTGGACAATTTCATCCAACATATGTCCTAAAAGGTGTGGCCACCAGGGAGGGAGAAGTGCAAAGCAAGTTAAAAATGCCATGTCAATGTAGATTTAAGCTGGGGCGTGGTGGATCCAGCGTTAAGAGTGATGGCGTTAGCGCGGTGGTACATCTCTGAATTAACGTATGTGCCACACCCCAGCTTAAATCTGATGTGCGAAAGAAGTCTTAGCTATTACTTGTAAATTCTATGTGGTGACAACCTATTTGGGTTAGTCAGGCTATTAGTGACTATTGTTTTTATTTATGTGTGCTCTCTCCTAGATTGACTACTGCACCTACGGACAACAGGACCTAAGTGGTGCTTTCAGACTGGTAATATTTAGGCTAGTATACCCCATTACCAGCCACTTAGTGTTCATTACAAAATTTCTCTAGATCCTGAAGAATTGCCAGCCGATCCCCTAGGGGACAAATGTTAGGCAAGAAACATGTTGGCCAACACCCCATTTTTAACCAAGGGGGGAGTCAGGAATATTAAATGAGTTGCCCTTATTCTCCCTTTCCTTGTTTTACTCACATCTTAAACACCAACCCACTACACTTCTACACTCTTGGGCCCCTTACACGCACTCACCTTTGTGGCAAGGATTAAAAGATCTCCGCCAAAGAGCCCCCACTGAGGGTGCCCGTCAGGTATTGCAGCGCCGACCTGACGAGGAGCATGCCCAATGATGAAGCATGACACCCAGCTGGCTGGGTGTGTGAGGGCCCTAAATCCAAAAGGAGGAATTCCCCATCCTCCTTCCTGGAAGTCAGTTGATTGCACTCTTCCGCTTAGTCACTCTTAGTCTCTCGAGGAACTGCATACTCCTTTCTTGACTTCGCCGCTTGGGCACCTATGCTGGAATTCTAAAAATAAACACCACACTGTTTCTTGACAAACAAAAAAATAAATATTCCCACTCCAGTGAGTGCAATAGTAGGTAAAGTGTTGGATAGTGGAGGGGTAAAAATGACTATTCCCACTCCAGTGAGTGCAACAGTAAGAAAGTGTTGGCATGCAGAGGAGTAACAATTAAAATTCTCACTCCAGTAAGTTTAAAATAACAAAACAAACACAATTGTAACAACAACAAAATGTTTATAAAACAAAATCAATTAACAAGGGGTCAATTCCGATCTGGTAAAATCCCCCATGATTCGCCGTACGGAGCGTTTTTCCCATACGATTCGTATACTTAGAAGGTCCCCGTACGTACGATCAAGTACGATCCTAACCCACAGCAGAGCTGCGTACGATTCGTACCTAACACCATACGACCAAAAAATACATACGATTCATATCCGGGTCACGCTGTATGCGCCGCCCGTACGTAAACACACAGATCCCGCAGGATGAAGCCCTAGAAGTCATGGAACTATATTTGGAGCAACGTGAGAGGCCTCATATGGTCCCCACTGCTTTCATTATATCACTGGCCAAAATTTCTTTGAAGAGCAACTACTTCAAATTTGAAAATGAGTTTTTCATTCAAGTCCATATGCGCCGGAGATGGCGGTATTGTACATGGCCCAGTATGAGGAAAGATTTATCTACAGAAACAACCCATACAGTGACAACATAAAACAGTGGCTGCGATACATAGATGACATCTGGCTCCTGTGGCAGGGGAGCCAGGTGGAACTCACTAACTTTTTTGGCTGGTTGAATGCAAGACATCCAGACATTAAATTTTCAATTGACTCAAGTAAAAAGAGAATGACGTTCCTAGATGTGGAAGTTGGCACCGAAGGAGACATGTTTACAACATCCCTATTTAAAAAGGACACAGACAAAAACACCATATTGCACTATAAAAGTGCACACCCCCAATGTCTGAAACAAAATCTCCCTTTCGGACAACTATTGAGAATAAGAAGAAACTGTTCAGAACTTAATGATTTTGATACACATGCAAATTCATTTTGCAAAGAAATGGACATGAGGGGTTATCCCAAAAAACTTTTGAAGCATTCTAAAAAAAGAGCGAGATATACTCCTAGAGAGGAACTACTAAAAATCAAACCGAAAAGGGAGCTAAATAAATTGGTCTGTGTAACCACCTATGGGACTCACACAAATAAGTTCAGGCAGATAATCTTGCGGAATTGGCATTTGCTAGAGGGACTTGAAAACCCTTTGCAAAAACCTATTTTCGCTATGAAGAAAAACCCTAGCATTGGACAGCAAATTATTCGGGCGGATAGCTATGTTCCAAAAGCTAAGAGTGACCTCATAACAGAGTGGAAACTTAAACCAATCACTGGACACCACAAGTGTGGTATGTGTGTAGCCTGCAGTAGTACTGTAGAAGGAAATGAATTCAGCCATAATGGCATCAAATGGAGGCACGATATGCATACAAATTGCAAAAGCAAGAATGTTATTTATGCAGTACTGTGTGCATGCAATAAAATATACATCGGCAAAACTTGCCAGCAGGTCAATATGCGAATTTCACAACCGAGGTCGAGACTTAAGAAAAGAGTACCCAATGCACCAATGGTGGATCATTTGCGGCTCTTAACCATAAAGAAACCGAGTTCACTTGGACGGTTCTGACCAGTATAGATCCGAAACATAAATCACCTAATGTGGAATAAGCTCTTCTGCGCAAGGAAGCGTACTTAATAATGAGGTTTGACAGCATCAATAAAGGACTCAATTCTATGAGTAAATTGAATAGACTGTAAGGAGATTTCATGCCGAAATAGCCAACTTCACTACAATCCCCAGAATGCACCACCGTGGCTTCATTGCCACACTCGAATTGGATTGGTCCAAAATGTTAGATGTAATCAACAGGCTGCCGCCTGCTTGACCAGAACTGATGTACCAAACCAAGGGATGCACTGATAGGAGCTTAGGCAAAAGGCAGCGGTAAGCTTCAATTCTTCCCCCTCCTGTTTTAGAGCGAGAACGCATTGATTCCTTGCCAGCAGTCGAGCAGCCCTAACGGGTCCAATTCCCATTACAGATTCGTTTACACAGTGGTCGGGCAGCGGAAGCCCCGACCGTCATTTGTGTGAGGAAGCCCACAGTGAGTAGCGTGTACTCTTTTAGCAAATGTTTATTCACCAAGCGAAATGCAAGGATAGCCATAACAGGGCGGCTTGGTTACTCTTTCTTTCAGAAAGAAGCACACTTGAAAACACGAGTGTTCCTGTTCTTTTAAATCAAATGTGACAAACAGTTTACGAACGCGGTCTCTTCGAGACCCAGCCACAGGTATGAATGCCCCGTTTTTAACAAACATTTGAAACATAAACGTTAAATACTGGTAGCTTACAAATACACATTACCTTTCATTACAGAAGCGCGCACACAGTTTCATGCAAAGATTGAGAAAGTGACCTCCACCTTCACATCTCTGAGGTATGGCACTTTATTTGCTAAGTATGCATGAGTTAAAGAGCCTGAGAAGGATGAGGGAAGCCGCTCTAATGAGCTTGTACAATTTATTTTCTTTCAACATTAGGACAAACGTTGAGAAAAGGATTAACTTGGCCCTGATGAGAGTCTGTGGACAACGCACCCAAACTCGAAACGCGTCGGCAAAGGGAATTAAGTTCCATTCTTTGAAAACGCTATTAGGCAAAGGAGATTAACCCTTACTCTTTCGAAAATAATTTTGACATTTATTCCTACACCAAGTATTTAGATTCATTTATGATATTTCAATACGTAGTAATGAAATGCATTTATCTTTGAACATTTGATGATGTTGTTTTGATGTTGTTTGAAATAGTTTGACCTCCGTCCTTTTTATTTCACTTTTGTTATGTCTTGTAATAATTGATTGTTTTCACTCTTTATGTATGTTTGATGAATATTTTGGTACAATTAAGACAACAAGATTGTTTGGCCATGTGAAGAACATTGTCTTCTCTTGTCAAAAACAGTATTCTTTTTCTAAAAAACGTATGAATAAAAGGCGCAATTAATTGCCGAGATAAACATATCAGGTTTTGTTTATCTTTTCATTTAGAATAAGACTATTTGAAATAATTGCAAGTGTGGGTCTCTCTTTTTGTATAAGCCCGTACGTAAACAGGCAGCAGTTACCGGCCCAGCAAGTACAATTCGTGTGGGCGACACTCCGTACGACCCTATTGCTACGGGAACGGAAAACGTCCGTAAAAGCAGATACGGCCCGACACGCACCCCGGTACGCGACAGACACACCATGAACCCCATCGACTGTGTCATCCCAGTCTTGTACGCCTACGACCTGGTGCACTAAAACCGACGACGGAGCATACGGTGAGAGCAACATACCGCAACAACAGAAGTGTACCTGTACGGTGCGTCACACACTTGAGTATATCACCATTGCAATAGTGATACGAGCCGCACACACGCCATCAATGTTGGGATGCGGTGCATCACACGCTCGTGTATATCACCATTGCAATAGTGATACGAGCCACACACACCCCATGAGTGTTGGGGTACGGTGCGTCACACGCTCCTGTATATCACCATTGCAATAGTGATATGAGCCGCACAAACGCCATGAATGTTGGGGTATGGGGGTGAGACATCTGAGGGGTGGGTGGATATGACTCCCAGCAGTGCCCAGACATGAGAGGGGTGGGTGCACAGGACTCCCAGCAGTGCCTAGACATGAGAGGGGTGGGTGCACAGAACTCCCAGCAATGCCCAGACATGAGAGAGGTGGGTGGATATGACTCCCAGCAGTGCCCAGACATGAGAGGGGTGGGTGCACAGGACTTCCAGCACTGCCCAGACACATGAGGGGTGGGTGCACAGGACTCCCAGCAGTGCCCCGACATAAGAGGGGTGGGTTCACAGGAGTCCCAGCAGTGCCCAGACAAATGAGGGGTGGGTGCACAGGACTCCAAGCAGTGCCCAGACATGAGAGGGGTGGGTGCATAGGATTCCCAGCAGTGCCCAGACACATGAGGGGTTGGTGCACAGAACTCCTAGCAGTGCCCGTATATGAGAGGGGTGGGTGGATATGACTCCCAGCACTGCCCTGCCCAGACATGAGAGGGGTGGGTGGGTATGACTCCCAGCAGTGCCCAGACATGAGAGGGGTAGGTGGATATGACTCCCAGAAGTGCCCAGACATGAGAGGGGTGGGTGCACAGGACTCCCAGCAGTGCCCAGACATGAGAGGGGTGGGTGGATATGACTCCTAGCAGTGCCCAGACATGAAAGGGGTGGGTGCACAGGACTCCCAGCAGTTCCTGGATATGAGAGGGGTGGGTGGATATGACTCCCAGCACTGCCCTGCCCAGACATGAGAGGGGTGGGTGGATATGACTCCCAGCACTGCCCAGACACATGAGGGGTGGGTGCACAGGACTCCCAGCAGTGCCCAGACATGAGAGGGAACCCTTTTTTCACACGAGCCTCTCTGTGTCAGGGATTTTGGTGCAGATTGAAACTCCTTCCAGAGGAAAGCGCCGTAGCGCTGATCCCACGAGCTTCCAGGCACTCGGTCCCCACCGCCGCCGCTTACCATCGCGGCCGTAGAGCGGGGGGGACTTCAGAGCCCAGCATCCCCGGCAAGACCACGCCCACCAACCACAGCAGACGCGCCCGGAGGTGCACAAAAGGAGCGCAGCTGCAACAAGGGAGTGGGAACGCTTTTTTCACACGAGCCTCTCTGTGTCAGGGATTTTGGTGCAGATTGAAACTCCTTCCAGAGGAAAGCGCCGTAGCGCTGAGCCCACGAGCTTCCAGGCACTCGGTCCCCACCACCGCCGCATACCATCGCGGCCGTAGAGGGGGGGGACTTCAGATTCCAGCATCCCCGGCAGGACCACGCCCACCAACCACAGAAGACGCGCCCGGAGGCGCACAAAAGGAACGCAGCTCCTCCCGCCACGCGGGACACTCGCGTGAGTGCCCGGGGCTAAGCCCGGGCAAAGGGCGGGCCTTCTACGGCCCTCATCAGCAGGAAGAGACAGGGACAGGGCCTGGAACGCTGGCCAAAACATCATCCGTGAGTTTACATTACTAATACCCATCTCTGTAACTGTTGAAAAGTCATCCTGTGCAACAGCGCTGCACGGTATAACCCGGGGGTAACCAGCTTTACAGCCTCCTAATATGTTGAAGTCAAAATCGACTCAAGCTGTCAACACCATTGACAATTATATGGTTCAAGTTGTTGCAAAAATAAACAGTGATAGGAGATCCCCACTGGGGTTGAGCCTTTCCCCTGTACTGCCAGCACCTGATAATATGTCTCTTGATACACCTGCCCTGGACATTAGCAATGAGGTTTTTCAGCAACCTGAGAACAACCCATTAACCCAGCTATTAGTAGCCATAGCCGACTCAGTCACTGAGAGTATACCTGATGAAGACATAGTATTGCTAGAAGAGGAGCCCCCAGCACCGGTTCCAGCCCCAAGAGCAGCTAAGGGGGGGGAAAGAGTCTCTCAAAAAGGGGCGGGCTTCGCTCAGGTAAAAAACGCCTAGATACATCCCCATCGAAAAGTACTGGAGAAGATGCAAGGGGAATCTCTGGGGGGAAGTTACTCTTGGACGAAGACCAATTTAAGAAACTGCTAAACGCCCTAGATAGTAAAATCAAGACCATAACCAAACCTCTCCTATTCAAAATAGATCACCTCACTGAAGAGGTGAACAGGCTGTGGGGACTTTTGCAAAAAACACTAGAGGAAGCAGCAAAAATTGCTACACAGGAGACACTTAGAGTCTATTCAAAAAATACACAGACAGCCCCCAGGCCTGAACCCTTGGAAAATACTCCCCTTAGCACAGGACTCCCAGCAGTGCCCAGATGTGAGAGGGTGGGTGGATATGACTCCAAGCACTGCCCAGACATGAGAGGGGTGGGTGGATATGACTCCCAACCGTGCCCTGACACATGAGGGGTGGGTGCACAGGACTCCCAGCAGTGCCCAGGCATGGGAGGGGTGGGTACGCAGGACTCCCAGCAGTGCCCAGACATAAGAGGGGTGGGTGTATATGACTCCCAGCTGTGCCCAGCCATGAGAGGGGTAGGTGGATATGACTCCCAGCAGTGCCCAGACATGAGAGGGGTGAGTGCACAGGACTCCCAGTAGTGCCCAGACATGAGAGGGGTGGGTGCACAGGACTCCCAGCAGTGCCCAGACATGAGAGGGGTGGGTGGATATGACTCCCAGTAGTGCCCAGACATGAGAGGGGTGGGTGGATATGACTCCCAGCAGTGCCCAGACATGAGAGGGGTGGGTGCACAGGACTCCCAGCAGTGCCCAGACATGAGAGGGGTAGGTAGATATGACTCCCAGCAGTGCCCAGACATGAGAGGGGTGGGTGCACAAGACTCCCACCAGTGCCCAGACACATGAGGGGTGGGTGCAGAGGACTCCCAGCAGTGCCGAGACATGAGAGGGGTGGGTGGATATGACTCCCAGCAGTGCCCAGACATGAGAAGGGTGGATGGATATGACTCCCAGCAGTGCCCAGACATGAGAGGAGTGGGCGCACAGGACTCCCAGCAGTGCCCAAAAGTATGGGGGTGGGTGCAGAGGACTGCTAGCAGTGCTCAGTTATAGAGGGGGCATTATCATCATCAACTACATGGGTGTATGTTTACATCCCTAACCTGTGACAGTCCTGATAGTGCCGTAGCAAAACATCACTTACAGCAGTGTCCCACTCCACGGATGATGGATTTCTGTCACACACTGCGTGACACACTACATGTGGGTGTGATGTCAGATCTCACATTCATATCCTCCCATGGAGGTTGCAGGCAACCTACACACCCTACCATCATGACTCAATATTGTATAGTCATGTAACAGCCCACCAAACAAATAGAACAAAAAGGAAAAACACACTGTCATGTATATCCCGGGCCTGATATGAATGTCCAGGTTGTAAAACATGTACTCTCTCATGGAAGGAACAGGGTTGAAACCCCTTGGATACAAAGCACTAAATTGTGAGTCGTGTGCACAAATACCCTGCATAACAAATCCAAACATAAGGGTAAGGCTGTGATCATACATCTGCATAGTGTGAAAAAGGCTGATGGTGTCCATGAAGGCATTTCTACATACTACAAACACAAGTATAGTGAGTAGCATGGATGGCACAGACTAATGAGCAGAACTCATTTGTGAGCAGGCATGGCCATTGCTGAAGGGAACGTTCAACTAAATAGGAAATCTGCACACAAGTCAGCACAACAATTGTGCAACTGTCTGTAGTGAAGTTCTCATGTGTCACTGAGGAAGGGACACTCTTTGGGACAATGTCTGTAGGCAAACTGAACACACACAAACAAAGATAATTCGCAGCTACATTGTGATGGCACATAGATACCATGGTCCACCTCATTGCCATAATAAAATAGACAGCTTTCACTATACCAAAACATTACCATGACACCAACTCCTAGGCACACAGCACCTAAAGCAAGTACCTGATATGCAATAGTTTAGAATGAAAAATAAATTGCTTTATTCAGCTCGTAAAGGAAAATTAGTTCAGAAATGAGTCCCGGCTCAAAGAAGGCCAATGGCCAGTCCACAATAATGTTTTTTTTGGTGGTACGTTGGGGAGGTTGTCACCCCTAAACTCGCTTGCACATGATGGAGTTAAAGGGTTGTGGAACCATGGGGGGAATCATCTGGGTCAGTGACCGGCACCACAGGGACAGTAGAAGGAAGGGTAGGTGTTGTGGGTGCAGGGGAGAGGAATCCTCCTCAGTGGCTTGTGCAGCACCAAAGCTGGAAAGAAATTCAGCGCTGCACACTGCTGCCAGTTCAGCCAGACCACCACCTGCATCCGGGGACACAATGGGAGTGGAGGTAGAGGGCTTTGAGTCTTGCGGACTTTTTCTGTGTGCCTGCCGTCTGACCCCAGTCCCTGTGGGTGTGCCTGCATCCCCCTGAGATTGCGTTCCAGGAGATCTGCGCCTAGACTTCCGTGGTGGTGTGCTGGGTGGCTCTGTTGGTGTACGTGATCTTGTGTGTCTGCATGTTCTTTGGACAGGTATGGGAGAGGGGGGTGTGGATAGGTCTGAAGGAGGGGGGACGGACCGCTGCAGGAGGGCAACTGCTGCCGTCAGTGAGGAGTCCATGGATGATAGAATCCGACGTTGGTCAGACAAGTTAGTTGACATGCACTCCATGAATGACAACAACTGTGTCAGTATCCAAGTCTGGCCATGGAGGACATTCAGCATTGATGTCTGACCAACATGAATCTGCCAGAGTAGGTCCACAGACTCGGCACTGAGGGCAGCAGGGAGGCAGTGGCAGGGCTACGGTGCTGGGGACAAAGGAGACATGGGGCAGCATGGACAGAAGGGACACTAGCAACTGGGGGGGTGGAGATGGGTCTGGAGGAGGTGGAGACAGACACAGTGATGGAATATGCTGTCACCGCATATTCCCACTCCTCCTGGGAGTCAGAAGCTGAGCCGCCCACATGGTAAGAAGTGTCGGCTTCCAAAGGTCCGGCTGCCTGACTTCCCTCACCCTCCGTGCCACTGGCTCCCTCTGACTCCTCAGCGCTGGTGGCACTGTGGCTGGGTCCCTCTTCCTGGTCCGTGCTCATGTCTCCTCCTGTGTCGATTGATGATGCTGTTGGCAAGGAGAAGAAACAAAAATGCATCAGTCACCAGCACACATCTGACACATGAGCACAAAATCAGTTGGGCACATTGCAAATCATGGCATGCATCATGAGTAACAACCACATACCTCAGCACACATTTAAGACTAGTACTGCACAGTTGGTATAGATACGTTACTTGGACACAAGGATCCAAATAACAGACCAGGCCACAACTTGAATGAGAGTCACACTGAGGAGCTTATGTTTGTTTACAGGAGAGATGATCTATACAATGAAGTTATGCCACCTCAAGTTCACAAATAAATAAACAGTTGTGTTGCCCCTCAGGGCAAACTAACACATCTCACTCCCCAAAGTGACACCACACCCAGAGCCCAGGAAGTACTGTTTGGTGAAAACTAATGTCACAAATTCTTGGCATCTTGGGACTCAGCATACTTCACACATTCAACATGTATTGCATGTGCAAATTAGCCACCTTGTGAACATAACACGTATGTGCCTGCATGAAAGATCTCTCACAAGGAAATGCACACAAACAACATAGACACATTCATTGAAACAGCTTGTACACTTTAAGATGAAACACTGTTAAAAACAAATGGTGTGGACCATATACCATATACATGGTCCAACGTAGGTCTTGATGGATTGACACACATTAGTCTGTACAATTAACACCAAAGGAGTCTCAAGCACTCAAGACCACTGTGGGGACATGTCTATGGAGATCAAGGCATACCATTAATCACTAACACTGTCCTCCTTCCAAAGCTGCCTGCTTATTACAAAACATTGCAAATGTTGTTTGGTGTGCACTACCTTGTGAGGCAACTATAATGCAGACACATAAGTGTAACTTACACAATTTGTCATATGAACAAATTCCAAACATAAACAACTCTCAACAAGTGTTGAGAGTGCCAAGGGACATTCATCAATGTGAGATCACTTCAAATGTGACACTCCTCACAGGGGCATCTATCACCAGATCATACAGTTGCTAGCACATAACACACACTGGCTGTCACGTGAAGTGGCCCACATGTCCCAAATAAGGGCAATGCTTAAGCTAATGTGCCTGCATTTGTGAATGACAAAATCATTGCTTCATCCTGGACACACCCTTAACCACATGGAAAATGTGAACACAGTAGTGTGCACACTTAGACAAAACAGCGTTGCACCAAAACTACATACATGTTGCAAAAATCTTTGAGGCACAATCATCTTTGTAAGCAAACAACATAGCCTGTAAAGCCCCCAATGACAGCACTGTCCAGCATCACAGGGGAAGTGCATGGTGAAAACAGTACCTCACAAATCACATCCACAGCTCACAACTCACAAGGCCAAACAGGCTGGCCCATCACACCTCTCCTGCACAACACCCCCATCACTCAGTTAATGTGATTGATACAGCTCAAGAAGTGAAAACTCTGAATCATGGTAACAAAAACTGTGAAGCAACTTTTTTGAAAATAAACCAAGGTCACCTCGTGTGGCTGGCAATCCATATTAGTCACAAACAACCAGCAACAGATTCTTGTGAATAGGCACACAGGCACTGCCCAGTGTTAGTATGCACAAGGCAAATCTTGTATCCATGGCCAGCGTGCACATGTAGCTGACACATGATAAATACTAACTATGCCAGGGACCAATGCCACTGAGGCAAACCCATGCTGAACACACATAGAATAGGCACAGTGTTGGATGACACACATGGTTAGGAGGCCAGTGTGTTGCAGGGGACTCTCGTGGGCACACAGATCTGTGGGCCTAGAAATTGCTAACTGTCTCATGATTAACCGTCTTGTCACTAGGCATAACTTGAAAATGATGTACATCATGTCTGTGTACACAACATGGGTCATGCATGCTGCTAGGGTGTGCATTTTAAACCTCACACTCCTATGTTGAGACTCATCACCTTTGCAAACAAATATGAAGGCCAAACACAGTGCACAGGTCGTGGCACAGGCAAGGTACCAACACATGTCACAGACCTCCCTCCCATATGATGCGCTAATCAATGTGCAGTCTAATTACCTTGCACCCTAGAAGAACATTAGCAAAATGAAAAAAAAACACTAACCAGGGAACACATGTTGAGGAGGGAAAGGGATGGAAAAGAGCATCAGCTGAATATGGGGATTAGAAACTACGATGCACAAATAGCCTGTCTGACCAGACCCCCCAACTGTGGGAGTGTTTCCAGGCTTCAGAGCACCTCAAGTAGCATGTGACACACAACACTACAAACAGACATGTACCTACCCCCTCCTTGCTGCTGTCTCTCCTGCAACTGCCTATGGAGATCTGGAAAGACTACTTCCAGAACCCGGAGCATGTGGGGGGTGAGGTGACGGCTTCCACCATGCCGGCGTGGAGGCGATACGCCGGGTCCAGCACCGGATGTCCTGCCACCTCTTCCTCAAGTTTCTCAGCTGCCGGCGAGGGCCCCCCACAGACCTGACAGCCCTGACAACGTCCAACCAGATCTCCCCCTTCTCGTAGGCAGTTACCTGTCAGAAAGACAAAATGAAACCATCACTACACCTGCTCCATATCCCTGAGACACACACTTGCACTACATTGATGATGTGAACAGGGCATAGGATGCTGACAGGACTTGCATCATTGTCCATGTGAATTTGGCCTGTGGGCAAACCCAAATGCACTACATGCCTTTGAAAGGCAACAGATGGCATAAGGGGTGCAACACACTCACTGATCATGGCACACACTGTACAACACATGCAAGGTGTGGGACAGCACAGGACATGATGTCACATATCCCACTACACCTAAGAACCCTCAGCAGACGACACATACACACCCTGGCACAGATCACTCGCCTGTCAGTGTCAACAGTGTATAGAACCCTCACTTTTCACATGTCACACTTGACAAAGAGGTGCCACAGGTGTTGGGCTAGCTGTGCAAGTCACATCAGATGGCTACAGCTGCTGCATACGCCATGCAGCTGTGGTGCAAAACATCACATACACACTCGGCCAGGTGACAAGGAACATTCACACTCTTCAATGTCCATGAGTTTAAACACAGCATTTGTACAACATCACCACAGGTCCCCAAAAACCGTAAACATCAGTGAGTACATTCAGCTGTCACTCAGTGGGGAACACTGTTACACCTCAGTAAATTATGGCGCAGCAGAATGTGTCATTGAGTATGCATTGAATGTCACAGTTAGCATAATGCAAATGAGGAGTGAACACACTTTAACTACATCATGCTCTGCATGGGAGACACCACAATGTACACACCCAGCACTCACTCCAAACCACATTCATGTCTGTTCCACAAATACACAATGGCTGTAGTGACACTCACACAACAGGTGCACAGTCAAAGCTAGTGCAGTCATCACTCACCTGCTCCCCTGGTCTCTCACACAGCTTGCTGTAGTGTGGTAGGAGGGCATCCAACAGGGCCTGGTTCTCCTCCTCACTGAATGGTGGTGCCCTCTCCATGGTAAGCAAGATCAGAGTCCAGGGAATGCAGAGACAGCAGCAGTGTGGTCCACTCCAATGTTGTGCAGGCAAGTGCCCTCTCACAGCCACATGCGGCCTTAAATCAGTGCTGCTGAGGGGCTTACAGTCTCAGGAGTACAGTGTGATAGGCCAGATTACTTAGCATACTACGTTTCATCTAATCACATTCAACATGAGGCCCTGACACACATTTGCATGGTTAAAAAGTTGAGCTTGAGCTCCACAACAATTTTGCAACATTGTATAGTTTTGCCCAACTGACTTTTGCAGGACACCTGTAGCACACACTCAAATCTCAGTATCCATGACAACCAGCCTGCATTCTGGCCCTACTACTCGTCCCCTAGGTGTCCCCTATGTATTGATCGGGATCCACACACTTGTACGGTGTGTTTCACATTGTTTATACCTCCCTTTATAATTGTGAAACGATGCGCACACACGTATGCAATGTCGGGGTACAGTTCGCCCGCGTATGGCACCATGTTTATCGTGAAACGATGCGCACACACGCACGCAATGTCGGGGTATGGTTCGCACGCGTATGGCACCATGTTAATCGTGAACCGATGCACACACATGCACACAATGTCGGGCTTTGGTTCACCCGCGTATGGCACCATGTTAATCGTGAAACGATGCGCACACATACACGTTATGTCGGGGTACGATGCGTTTTTTAAGGAGCGTTTCACACACTGATGTGAATGCAGGGGTACGATGCGCTTTACACGGTGCGTTTCACACGCTGATGTGAATGCAGGGGTACGGTGCATTTTACACGGTGCGTTTCACACGCTGATGTGAATGCAGGGGTGCGATGCATTTTACACAATGCGTTTCACATGCTGATGTGAATGCAGGGGTACGGTGCATTTTATACGGCGCGTTTCACACGCTGATGTGAATGCAGGGCTACGGTGTGTTTTACACAGTGCGTTCACACGCTGATGTGAATGCAGGGGTACGAAGCGTTTTACAAGGTGCGTTTCACACGCTGATGTGAATGCAGGGGTACGATGCATTTTACACGATGCGTTTCACACGCTGATGTGAATGCAGGGGTACAGTGCATTTTACACGGTGCATTTCACACGCTGGAGTCAAAGCAGGGGGACGGAACATTGCACACGCTCATGTATGGCACCATCACAATAGTGATATGAGGCGCACACATGCCAGGGATGTAGGTGTATGGTTAACAGAAGTATGTCTATAAAGTTTTTGTCATTGCATACTTACATGAGCAGGCCCTAGGTGTGCCAGGCACTGATATAGCACAGGGCATCTGAGCTTTTTGCACAATCGATGTGTGATGACCTGTTGACACATGTCATGTGTGATGGGGCACTATGTTGTACACATCACCTTTCCACTTGAGCCATGTGTATCAATATGCACATGTTATCATGCACATCAACACTGGGATGGCACAGTCATCACTACGGGCACCTTTCTCATGATGCCAGGGACCGTGGCACTTTCTCACTTGACAATTTGACGCTCATCATGACCCTATGTGACAATTTAATGTTTGTGTCATGTTAAAGATTGAGTTTGCTGTTTGTCTTCAATAGAATGCTTCTGCTGTTGGTGCATCTATAATGGGTCTGTGTTATGATTGAAATGGTTTCACGTGTACGCACACCATGCCACATGTGCATTTCCACATGTGCATTTCCAATGGCTTTTGCGTCTGATGGCATCATACATCATTGATCCCCATGCATACATGTCTGCTTTGTGACAATGGCTGTGGTGTTGCGTTGTCACTACCCACCCCACACCTATGGCCTTCATGCGGTTCTGAAGAATGGGATGGTCTACGGTGTCAAATGCTGTAGACATGTCTAACAGCACCAACGCCGTCTTGGAACCTCTGTCGACCTCCCATTGTATAGAATCTGCCATTTCTATGGGGGCCAACTGTGTACTATGGGCGGGATGGAAGCTGAATTGCGAGTCGTGAAGGAGGCTATTATCTTCAACACAGTGCATCAGTTGCTGCCAGGTAAATTTCAATGAAATCTTCTTCAGAACTGATAAATAGAGTTTGGTGTATGATTGGAAGGTTATCAAGGATCTGTGTTGCCTTTACTTAAGATGTGCAGGAGGAACGTGTGTCTCCGTGCATCCGGGTTACAGACCAATCTGAGGTAAGGGTTCCAAATGACATTTAAATGTTGATTGTGAATCTTTGCAAGGATGTTGTATTGCTTTGTGGGCAAGGGCTCAGTAGGGGAACTGGATTAACACATATGCTAATTGAGCTGAGAGGCTTCCCCATAAATTGTGTCAAAATCTGAGACCACTGAGCTGGTACACCACTTTACTGATTGCTCCTCAGACATTGGACTACTCCTTCAGCACGCAAGCACACGCCTACACAGGATACATGGTTCAGGGGTAGAGCAACTCCTGGCTGGAGGACAAGCACACCACCATCCTGCATTGGTACATCAATGTTTGCATCCAGTTCTCTACACCGTCGCTACCTCATGCTGCAAGTCCCTCCACATGCTGGAAATGACCTTCAGATAGAACAACTCCTAGTCAAGACAGACAGGCACCCAGGTGCACAACACCAGACGGCTCAACTACGGCAACAACCTCTACTGTGGGAGAGTCAGACAGTCAATAAGATGATGCTGTTGCACACAAAGGCAAGATGCCAGACCAGGTGACCTGGGAGATGTGCATGGCCCTCTGCCTCTCAACGTCTTCTCTGTGGATGACCCACCTTCCGTGGGGGACCCTCATATGCAGGCCTTGACGATGCCTGGGACGCTCTGTCGGATGATTCCACCTCCTCCTCCCTCCCTGTGCTGTTGGCAGTCTTTGCCTTAATGTTTCTGGCCTGGTGAGACAGGGAGGGTGCTGCATGTTGTCAGCAATCCGACGGAGTGAATGGCTTATGTCCCTCTGCACCGCCAAGAGCTCAGCCAGTCTTGCCTCCATCCGTCCTTGGTGTGGTCGTTGACTGGCGTGTTGCTCTGCCTGCTGATTTTTTAAATCAATGAGGGCACCCACTTCCTGGCTGAACTCCCTGGTGTCCCGCCAGTATTCCTCCATGATGTTTCTGAGTTCAGATATACAGGGCCCTGCAGCTTGCTGGTCAGGTTCTCGCCTCTGCCTTGTGCCACTCCCACCACCCCTGCTCACACGAGCCTGGCCTGCTGTTGTGGGCTCATCGGGTCGACGGGACCCCTGAGGGTTAACAGTGGTGGTGTTGTCTGCCAACTCCTGGCTGCCCGGCAAACCTTGTCCCGCATTGTCAGACTGGCTCAGTTGTGGATTGTGAGCAGGGCTCCGAGCTGTCTGCTGGGATTTGGCAGGAATGGGTGTGGTGGTTGGCGCAGAAGCCCCTGATCCAGCTGCTGCACAGGTTTAGGATCCAGAGGTGCCAGGTTGGTCGGGGTCTTCCATGGAGTGGTGAGAGTTGTCGCTGTTGGTGGGATCAGGGTCTTGTGGAGCCTGGGACTGTGTCCATCCCCCCCCTGGTTGGGGCAGATTGTGCACATTGCCCAGTGGGTGTGAGAGACAGACGATGTTAATGGCATTTAATGCAAAATCAAATTTTCATCTACATTGTCGTTATCACTGTTACACCTGCTTTGGATTTTTCACACTGTTCACTTGTGGTGTCAGATTGATCTGTGGTCAGGACTCATTTTAATGTGAGAATCTATTTACAATGAATGGCACAGCCAGGCATATCAGCAGGGATTTGGCAGTCATTGTGCACCACAGCTATGCCAGCATGGATGCAACACATTAACACTGTGGATCACCATAGTGTGATAACAGTACAGCTGCGTCCCGCATCTGTCCCATGAAAGTGGCACATTGCTGGAGTTGTGTCCCTAGTGCAACGCAGATCCAGCAATGCTCTGTGTGGCATGTCTGCACAATGCAGTGTCAATCCTTACGTCTGCTTCAAGCATGCACAGGGTTTTGAGGCAGCATGCGCATAAAAGTGACTGAGTGAAATGTTTAAGATTTCACTTAGCCACTTTTGGGAGGTGTTTTTCTGCGCTGTGATGGGCAGCCAACGCCCACCACACCACGACCACACCATGACCCGTACACCTACTTCTGGCCAGGGCTTTAGAACGTGGCACATCTCCCAGGTGCATCACCTTGTCAATACCCAGCGCCATTGCACTAATATGTGTGCATCCGGTGCGTCAGTAAGGTGTAGCTACGGCATCGTGGTATAAGTGCAAGGGACTTGTGAATCAGCCGCGTTCATTTTTGGCTTGAATGCTTCATCAGATCAGTTTTTGTTGTGTTTTATGATGATTGTGACAGTGGGGAACTACATTGCCTGTCCCAGCTGGCTATGTTTATGTAAGGGGTGTGTGTGACAGGCCGTGCTGGTAGTTGGAGTGTGAGTTGTAACTGGGCCTCACTCATGGTGTGGCTGTCCCCCCATGGAGCATGATGCCATGACCGTGGTTGTGAGTTCCTGTGCAAAATATCTGACCTTGTGTTCCTGGTGGTAGTGTTTGCACTGGTCACAGGAGGGTCTTGTGCTGCATACACCAGGGCCCAGTGTCAGCTATGTTGTCAGTACTTTCTCACTCCCTGTACATTGAGCATGGTGCATGGGTGTGTACCTGGGCCATAGGAGATGAGTGCAATTGGGCTTGTGCGTACACAGTATTGGTGATAGGGGTGGCCAAAGTTTTAGCTTCTTCATCATCCCGCTTGCACCCTCCTACCACCCCCTTGCAGCCTTCTGGTCCTCCCCCTTACACCCTTCTGGCCCTAAGCCTTGCACCCACCCCCATACTGTTGCCCACTGCTGGGAGTCATATCCACCCACCCCTCTCATGTCTGGGCAGTGCTGGGAGTCATAATCATCCACCTCTCTCATGTGTGGGCACTGCTGCGAGTCATATCCACCCACCCCTCTCATGTCTGGGCACTGCTGGGAGTCATATCCACCCACCCCTCTCATGTCTGGGCACTGTTGGGAGTCCTGTGCACCCACCCCTCTCATGTCTGGGCACTGCTGGGAGTCATAGTCACCCACCCCTCTCATGTCAGGGCACTGCTGGGAGTCCGGTGCACCCACCCCTCTCATGTCTGGGCACTGCTGGGAGTCATATCCACCCACCCCTCTCATGTCTGGGCACTGCTGGGAGTCACATCCACCCACCCCTCTTATGTCTGGGCACTGCTGGGAGTCCTGTGCACCCACCCCTCTCATGTCTGGGCACTGCTGGGAGTCATATACACCCACCCCTCATATGTCTGGGCACAGCTGGGAGTCCTGTGCACCCACCCCCATACTGTTGGACACTGCTGGAAGTCCAGTGCACCCCTCTCTCATGTGTCTGGGCACTGCTAGGAGTCATGTACACCCACCCCTCTCATGTCTGGGCATTGCTGCGAGTCATGTCCACTCACCCCTTTCATGTCTGGGGACTGCTGGGAGTCATGTCCACACACCCCTCATGTGTCTGGGCACTGCTGGGAGTCCTGTGCACCCACCCCCATACTGTTGGGCACTGCTGGAAGTCCTGTGCACCCACCCCTCATGTGTCTGGGCAGTGCTGGGAGTCATATCCACCCACCCTTCTTATGTCTGGGCACTGCTGGGAGTCCACACATGTTACATGAATTGTTTGTATATTCACCAGGCTCCACAACTCCTTCAATTCCATGTACTCCCACTGGTGGTAGCAGGGCCATGACCTTCTCCTCCCAGGGCTGGTACTGTACTGTTCTGCGGAGACCACCACCTCCAGTGTGCTGGCTCTGGGCGTAGTTCTCATCCATCTTCCACTTCACCATCCTCAGCAGATCGTACCACCTGGCCTGGCAATCCTTCCTGGTGCGCCTGATGGGTGCAACAGCATTGACCCTATTGACGATCCTCTCCCACAGCCGGGTTTTGTCAGCTATGCTGGTCTGTCTGACCAATGCGCCAAACAGCTGTGGCTCTACTCTGATGACTTCATCTGCAAGGATCTCCATCTCCTGGTTTGTGAATTTTGGATTCTTCTGTGTTTACATGTTGTGGGGTGAAAGAGATTGGGGGGACGGTGTGTATGGATGGGGGTTGTGGGTCTGAATGTGAAGGGGGTGTGTGGGTCTGAATGTGATTGGGGGTATGTGTCAAGGTGGATGTGTGTAGTTTTTGGTGTGTTGTCAGTCTTTGTAGGTAAATGGGTATGTTGCAAAGGATGCTGGTTTGTGTGTGTGGGCCATTTTTATTGGTCCATTAGTGGGCGTGGCTTAGTTTGAATTTTTGGTGGGTGTGTTATAAGGGGTGGGTCTGAGTTGGGCCCTCTGTATGCCAGTTTGGATTTGGCCAGGACATTGTTTTGCAATGGTTTGTACACAGGAGATATGTTTTGTGGTGTTATGCGACTCATTTGCACACTCCTTGTGCTGTTTTAGGGGTACGTGTGCGTTTTGTTGAGGGGGTATGTTTCGTAATTTATTATGTAGCTCTCTCATACGCGACGTATTTACGGGGTACGCGTGCGCTTCGCTGAGGGGTGGTTTGTTTCGTACTTTATTGTGTAGCTCTCTCATACACGATGTATTTACGGGGTACGCGTGCCCTTCATTGAGGGGGGGTTCGTTTCGTACTTTATTGTGTAGCTCTCTCATACGTGACGTATCTACGGGGTACGCGTGCGCTTCGTGGAGGGGGTTCGTTTTGTATTTGATTGTGTGGCTCGCTATTATGCAATGTTTTCCGTACAAATCGCAGTTCATACGCGACAGAGTTTCCCGTACGAATCACGTTCTCGGTCCCCGGACCGGATAATACTTGGCGGGTCGTACAGCATGTTTACAAATCGTATGGTTCACTAGCCGAGTCTGTATCGGACGGATCTTCTCTTGTTTTTCGTACGGTTCGTAAACATTAGGACGTATTCTTTGGAAACGGACCGTACTACGCAATTCCGACTTGTTTGTACGATTCGTACGTAAACTGCTACGAACGAATATGAATGGTAGGACGGATTTCTTTCCTGAATCGGAATCATCCCCAAATATATAAATATATTATAAATTAAATGACAAATATATTTAATATTAAAAAATAAAAATAAAAACATATTATAATGTTAAATACATATGAAAAATACCTAAAAATTTTATATATTAAATAAAATAACAAATAATTTCCAAACAAATAAATATGTTAATTAGAAAATATTTAGAAACAAAAACATTAATTATTACATAAATGTACTTTTTTATTGTTTACCCCATAGCAATACACAATTCACAACCTACATCTAAATTTAAAAAACATGTATTTCCTTAATTAACATATTTAATTACCAATTAAAGAAATATTATTAATTTTATAAAATATTAAAGGTCATAAAAATTATTTAACTTCCCACACTTTACCCCCATAATCCCAACGACCCACAGCTAAAATAAACTGTAAAAAAACCAATTACACAATTAAAACTTATTTTCAATAAAAAAACTAACAGTATTTAACAAGTAATTAAAAAGTAAGTAACACAACATGTGTATTTGTAAGGCGCACTTCACTCAGAGGTATCTTGGTGCTGAATAACAGAAGTTTATTGTAAACCTACTTAATGGTACTCATTTTATAGACCTCAGATGGATGAAAGGCTGAGTTGACCCACCAGGATTTGAACCTGTGACCATGGGGTCGAACACAGGCCCCTGAAATGGATGCATTAGTCCACTGAGCCACTAGACCCAGACCCTTTCCACACTGTACCCCTACATTAATAAAACCTACACACACAAAAATATAACAAAAACCCTAAATAAATATAAATTAAATAATTAATATTAATGATCAACTACTTTTTAATTGGTTAAACATAAATTACTTACCACCCTTTACCCCTGTAAACCGCACAATGCACAGCTAAGATTAATTACACAAATTCCCTATTCAATTGTGAATTCATTAATTAATATTATTTAACATGTATTTATTAATTAATTAAACATAAATTACTTCCGACCCTTTACCCCATAAACCCCACAACCCACACCTAAAACAAATCACACAATTACCATCATTGATTATAAATGAATTAGTTAAAATAAATCAACAACTAATTTATAATTAATTACACATAAATTACCCAGCCTTTAGCCCTATAAACCCCACAACCTGCACCTTAAATGAATTACACAATTTCCACAATTAATTTCCAATCAATTAATTAATAATAACTAAGAACTCATTATTATTAAATTAAAAATAGATTACTTCCCTCTCTTTACCCCTATAAACTTCATAACCTGCACCTAAAAAAAGTATACATTACCATAATTATCAATTAATTATTATTAATTAACAACCAATTAATAATTAATTACAAATAAATTACTGCCCACAATGAACACTATAAAATCTAAATTAAATAAATAAAAAATCATCAATGATTTATTATAATTAAATTACTTCCCACTCTATTCCCCTATAAACCCATAACCCACTACAGATCTAAAAAAGGCAACATTTTATCAAAATAAAATAACGACTAACATTTTAACACATATATTAAAAAACATAAATAGTAGTTATACAAAAAAAATGCATCACATTAATTTAAAATATAAACAAAAATTCATAAAACAAATTTAAAAAAACGATATTTTAAACAACTATATTTTTGCAAATAATATTAATGACCTCTATATTTTTTTTACATAATTTCTTAACATAAACTCAATATTCTTGACCACGGTTTTCTTGCTGTCGATATTTCTGAATCATAATATTTTCAACTAGATATTTGTGTAAGTCGACATTTCCACTTCAACATTCTGTCTCAACACCGCAGAAAAGCACATTTGGATGCTGCACTCTCTTAATCTGTGCCCACGTTTAAATTGATCCTCACTGTGTAGGTTAGAAAATTGACCACTTTCCTAAAGTTTAAGACTAGTATATTGTCCACAGCAACTGAGGCAAATTTAGAGGTGAGGTTGCATGCAAACAGGTTAAAGTTTACCATTGCAATTACTTTCTGTGCTTAGGAATGTAGAACGGGGGCTAGTTTGGGTAGCTAGTCTACAAAATTGCATTGATTTACAACTAAGATTACTGAATGTTGTCTAGTTTGGTGATACAGTGATATGATATAATATCAAAGTAATTGTGTGCTTTGGATACATATGCATGGTGCATGCTTCTAAAAGCACTTTCCAAGATTATCACTCTATTTATTTAATGATAATGTATTCATTTTTCACATTTAACAACTAACATTTTGACATGTTTCTATGCTATTTAAAATGAACCTCTTCATTTCACATTTATTGCCAAAAAACTGCCTAACACACCAATTGTTCATAGGGTGACACGTTTTGTTAACGTGGTGTGTTTGTGATTAAGCACTCCTTTCTATTTATTTATTAGTGTTCTGGGATCTGTCCTTCTATGGCTCTACAAACTACGCAAGCATAACCCTTCCACACTTAACTCACTGAGTAGTAAGGGCAAGGAGGTAAAGGGAGGTGAAGCTTGGGGTAGAGATTTAGAACTCAAGCAGCCAAACAAGAGACACAATAATCCTTTGTCTAGATCAGTGACAGTCTTATTAAAAAGAGAAGTACCTTAATCTCATAGCAAAACATAATGCTACACACATTAATATGGACTCAGCTTCAGGGTTCTACAAAGCACAACTATGGGGTTCTATCCAAGTTCTACATGAATTGCACACAAGATTACAGAGTTCTTAGAGAAATTAAAATTATCATAGGCAGGAATCAGACATGTGTGAGTTTACAGCTGTACGGTGCGCTCAACTGCTTTGCTTAGTACTCATAGAATCTTAAGCAAAAATATCTCTAATGTGCAGAATTATCTCTTACCTTTGTGAGTCAAAGATGCAGCCAGTACTTGTGATACTTGTTCATTTGAATACAGCTAAGCGCAGGAGGCTGGTGGTGAACTCCTCAGGTCACACAGTCAGCAGCTCAGGCAGCAGGCACTAGATCACGGGCAGTTGCCACCCTTGTAGAAACTTGATGCTTGATGCAGAACAGCATGGCAGGCCTCTATAGGGGTCACTTGTCTTTGACAGTTGCGGCCTCCAGTCTGAATGCTGTGTTGTACTATGGCAGTGTTTTGTTATTTCATGTAGTTTGCCACATAAACCAGACAGGGAGGCAATTTAACACCCCCTTCTCCCCATCTCCATTTGCTTGGACAAACACCGGTTATACTCCTAGTAGCAAGTCTGCTTTTCTGGAGTCCCCACTTTACCAGAACTTGGCTGGGCTTGTTCTCCTGGAAAGTGCCTTCTCTTGGAGGACTAGGAATTCTCCTCTCCCCTCTGAACAAGTAGATAGTAGGCAGACTCATATCTCTCTAGTATTTTGAATAAGCTTCAGGTCTTATCTAAGAGACTGTCTGTTCCACAGACACAAACCCTGGATCACAGTGGCTCTTTGAGTACTCTGCAGAGGGCTCCCTTCTTTGTCAAAATGAAACTGGAACTGAAGCAAAGTGACATGGTTTGGACCACACGTTTATGCTAATTTTAAATACATGGGATGTTGCTCCACTATTTTAGGTCCAGGAAATGGTTTGGAGGTGTTCATTTTCAAATTTCATGTTCTGGCTGCACTGCAGTTTGTGAGGGGTGATGGCTCTCACAATATGTAAATGAGGGCTCTGGCTCTCAGCAGGAGTACCAAAACAATTATGCATCTTTAAGTGTGAGAGCTCTGCATTTTGCTACCATCACCTTTTCTGAAGCAGCACTCAAAAAGAGGCAAAAGGGCAGGCCCTGCCTACAAACTTCCCTCCATCTAAAATAAGAATATTCTGACTGGCTGCCATTAGCAATCCACGACTACAGGGTAATCACAGAAATAGGTGTTCCCTCTTCTGCTTCAAAAAATCAGGTAATACATGTCCACCGCCTGTATAAACTCTAGTCCATCCTCCATCTTGTGCTATAATAGGATACAGGCAATTCTGAATGGATTGCACTGGTCCCAGCAACCATACACTCAAAACATCACAAAGTCCTGCCACCATACACACTTCAGATTCTGGCACTTGATATGCACAGGAGATGTCAGCATAAACGTCTGAAAGCCAAATACAATCAGACCTTTACAGGGGTGGGGCCCATAGGCAGCATGCGCTGTTAGAACCAGAGAAAAGGGTCTGTTCAGCACTATGATCCAATTCACTACTACGGGGTAATCACGGAATGTCTAAATGCAGCCCTGTCTCCTTCCTCCCACACTTCAGTGTCCAGTTCTCCCCTCTTCTGCTTCAAAAAATCAGGTAATACAAGACCACCGTCTGTCTAAACTCTACTCTATCCTCCATCTTGTGAGATAAAAGGATACAGGCAATTCTAAATGGATTGCACTGGTCCCAGCAACCATACACTCAAAACAACACAAAGTCCTGCTACCATACACACTTCTGACATGGGCACTTGGCATGCACAGGGGATGTCAGCACAAACGTCTGAATGCCAAATACAAGCAGACCTTTGCAGGAGTCGGGCCCATAGGTAGCATGCTCTGTTAGAACCAGAGAAAATGGTCTGTTCAGTACTATGATCCAAAAAAACACCACTTTATGTCAATAATATAGGATTTGGACAGTAGTCCCATGCTGAGTTCAGGGTACTCTTCGTGTGCCCCACCAGGTCACAGAACAGGTTCTGTGCCTTATGATCTTCATAGACAGACATAGAGCTGATAATGAACACTAAGGGGCCGATTCTGATCTTGGTCGGAAGGGCACCGAATAGGGATTGGCATTAGCGGATCCGATTCGGAGGTTGGATTTCCGTCCGAGTCGTACACGGGTCCGGACGTCGAAGTACAATGCAAACAAGCACAAAATCTCCGTCCGAATAGTTTCCGGGTCCGAACTGCTCCATACGACTCAGTCACAAGCAAACCGTGGCGCGCAATGGAGACGTTTCACGACCGAGCTAGTACGATGCTCGATTCGGACAGCCGGATTGAGTCAGAGCGTCCGGCTCGCAATAGCTCCCAGAGTTGGACTTCAGGGGTCCACATCGGACCCCCTGTTACCTGCAGCCTTATGACTCGAACACGGGGGAGACCCATGGGTCTCCCCCACACAGGCAGGTACAGTGGGGATGGCACCAACGCATACCCACTGTTGGGGGTGCACTTGTCTGCAACGTACCCATTCAGTCAATGGGAGCCCATGTACGCTTTGTACGACTGGCTCCCATTGACTTCTATGGGAGTCCGACCGAACCGAGTCCGACAGCATATGGCCGCATTGTACTCACTTGGTCGGACTGCAGGAGTCCGGATCGTTTGGAAAACACCCCGGATCCGGCTCGGTCAGAGTGCTTTCCGACCCAGATCGGAATCGGCCCCTATGTAGTCTATTCACCTATTTATAATGTCAGGATATCAGTTTCACATGCATTCAGGGTCATTGGATACATGCCAATTTACCATGCAAGGGGCATTCCGATCTCACTCCCTAGATTGTAAAGTAAGAAAGATTCCTGTCTTTCAAAACATGGAGAGTGTGAATTTAATATCATCATCAATCTGTACTCTTCTTTTTTTAGATTCAAGACTTTCATATAATAACTTTGCGAAACCCTCCTATGCACAATTATCTTCAACAAGATTAAAGTAACGCTGTTAACTATCGGTTACTGCTTTACTAGTCTCTAAAGACCAATTGAGAATGGAGCACTTGATCAATATTATTGGGGGCTCACCCGGGAGTTGTGGAGGTTGCTGCCGTCCCTTCGATCCTGGGACTGACTCCTGTGTTGCTGCTGCCGCTCCTGTGCTGCTGCCGCTGCCTCTCGCCGCACCCGTTCCGCGGGTGCCGCTTCGCGGCTTCAGGAAGTGCTAAAGCTGTGACCAAAGCGCTGGGCTCTTGGAGGCGCTTGAGGACTACATCGGGTCGGCGCTCTAGCAGGGACTCGGAGGTCCAGGGGTCCCTGCTTCCCCAGGTGCGCTAGCGGACGCGCCCACTACCAGACACGCCCCCCGCCTGCATCGTGCTTACTTTATGCCCTGCTAGGCGCTCAGCGGGACGGGAGCGGGACGCTGAGCGAAGCCCGAGCAAAGGGCGGGCAGTCTGTGGCAGTCAGGGGCTGTCAAGGCTGGGCTGGGCCACGTCCCTTTCCACTCCAACAGCAGTGTGCATAGACGGTCTGTGTGAGGCCTCTTGGTGCTCCCTACAAACATGTCTACCCGCTCTGGAAAACTTCTCAGGAGTGAAGGCAAAAGGGGAGTTATTGCCGGGAGCCCTGTGATTGGAACTATGGACCGCTTCATTACCAGGGTGGCGGCTGTAATAGAAAAGGAGATCGCTATGTCAGAGCGGCGCCTATCCGAGGTCTACCTCCCTTCCAGACGCTCATCCTTGGGGGCCGCTGCACAGGTGCTTACACCGGCTTGTGAGCGGGTTCAATCTGCCCCCCCTGCTGGAGTTTCGGGCGATTCTATAGACCCCCCTCAGTTGCTTGAAATAGGGCAAAATATAGACAGGTTGGAACATCTGGCCGCGTTCCTAGTGGTAGTGAGGAAGAGGGTGGTCTTAGTGTATCATTCCCACCTGTATCGCCTAAACCTCTAAATAAAGCCATTAGTCAGCCCTCATTGCCAAAACCGCTCACCCCCACCATAGTAATAACAGATGGGGTGACAGATGGGGTGCCTTCTATCATTGAAACTGCCGAAACTAGGCAGGATAAGAGGACCACAAGTAAAAAGGCAGGACATCGTAAAAAGGGCAGGCTGGTGAGACAGGCCGCACTTTACCAAAGAATAGGAAAGCCTTTTGGACCTGGTGTGAAAAATGTAAGGGGCCTGTCCACAGAGAATAAAGCCGAGGCAGAAGGGGATGTTGTGGTCTCCCCCAAGGGGCCACCTACTAATGATAACACCGTTAACGTCCCCAAGCTCACCGACCCCGTAACTATTGTAAATATCCTGGAGAGGGTAAATAGTCTCTTGACGCCCCTACTAACACAGGTTAAGGGCCTGGGGGCGAGAATAGACAAATTAGAGCAATCAACACTCGACGGGTTCTACTCACTCAAAACTACAGTTAAACAACTATCCAGAGTGAGTGAAAACCAGGACACGGGCTTAAAGGGGAGCGAGCACCCAGCAGTTTCCTTACCACCTCAGAGAGACCCCAAGCCCCCAAAAAGCCTAAATAGGGTTGACACCAATAGAGCCCAAAACCCAGCCCCCAAAACTTCTCCTCCACCCAAAGCAGGGCCGAAACCTAAGGGACCACCAACGCACATAGAGGCTGCTATAACTAAGCCTAAGCCACTTCCACAAAGACAGCCCCTGACAGCCAGTGGTAAAGCGAAAGATATTCAAACATCAGGCTCACGTGACAAAGCTCAGGGACTAGTAACAGGGAAAGTCACCAGACCTGCCCCCCAACCTACAGCTCCAACTACCACCTCATTGGCCCCTAGAAATCCAATACGCCGGATCCCTCCAGTAAATCTCCCGCCAGACTGTCAACCTTTTGTTGCTGTTCTGGTAAATGTTCCCCCACTAAAGGAAGGCCAGCTGGAAAATCACCAATCCCTCAAGAACAAGTGCATCCACTGGCTAAAGTCAAATAAACCAATCCCGTTGGGTGTGGATGGGATTATTTTAAGTGTCCGCAGAGTAGGGTGGGTAGGGCAGGCTAAAAAAACTCAGGAGGGGGACTGCATAATAATAAATTTTCAAGACCCCAGAGTAGTGTCCTCCATCTGCACTCCTATAAAAAAACATGGGGACTCCTGGGGTCAAAGTAGTAGACTTATCCTACTTCTACCCCAGGCAAATTGTTAACCTAACTGTAGAAAGCCTAAGCTCCCCTGATTTTTGTCAAAACTGGGAGACACGTTGGGCTGGGGCACCTGGGGGTACAGGGATGAACCCACCGTGGGTGTTAGTGTCCTACTGACTGGAGGAGGATGACCCCAGGGTATGCACGAACGTAGTGTCAGATAAAGAAATTGTGAGTAGAGTAGAGACAATGGCAGTATCACCCTCTCGGATTGACTCTCCCTCAATTGGAGATACTAGTGGGATGGTAGCCTTAATAGACATTCCGCAAGACCACTGTTCCCCTCAAGCATCCTCGATGAGGGCCACAGACAGTAGTATTCTCGCGACCAGTGACACACCAGCTGTGACGGACCTAGCATTTAAGGTTTTTCAGCTGGAATGTCGCAGGGATCGCAAGAAAGTTGGCTCTCCCTGATTTCACTGCATGGGTTGATGAGCACGCCTTGTGTATCTTCCAAGAGACCTGGAGCTTAGTGCCGGTACACAGGGTGGGATTCTCTTCCTACTTTGTCCCTGCACTAACCTCGGAAACAGGGAGGGGGCGACCTTCGGGCGGCCTACTCATCTGGGTAGCAGCCTCCTTAGACTGCAGAGTAGAGGAGCTTCACACAGGTGGCCCGGACATCCAAAATATCATCTTAATAGACCAAAGGGGAAGACTGGTCCTAAATGTTTATAATGTTTATGCCAGAGGGACCAAGGGTGGGAGAAAGTCACCTGTAATATCCCACCTTGAGACCCTCCTATATAAAACCCCATATAAGTTGCGTACACTGGTCGCGGGTGACATGAACTGTACGCTCGAGCCCCTGGGCTCGGACATCGCCCTAGACCAAGATGAGGAGGACACTAGGTTGGGGATCCCTGTATTGGAAATCCCATCCATCAGGAGGTGGTCAGAAGTGGCGCTACAGTTATACTCCCTGAGCCTTGAATTAAATCTAAGGGCAGCCAACGGGAGGACAATCTCGGATAGGGGGAGCGCCCATACATACAATAGACCAGGACACACCTCCAGGATAGATTACATATTAGTAGATGTATATCTATGGAACCATGTGAGGGACATGCTGGTGGTCCCTACGACTGAAAGCGATCACAACCCACTTTCCTTAAGCATGAATCAAAGGGTCATGATAATCCGGTAGTAGCTCCCCCCGACGAGTCTAAAGTCTCGCTCTGTGGAAGACGAATAAAATGGGTTAAACTGGTCCTCTCCGAGGCAAGGGTCAGAGAAATTACATCCCTCCTAAACCATGCAGTGACAACCCTGGGGTCCCCCCTAGAAGGGGTGGGTAGGGTGAGTGGACTTTTTGTCTCCTTAGTAGAGGCCTTGACAAATGTATTTACCATGCACTCTAGCAAGCTGGGAAACAAGCAAAGTAAAAAACTAGATGTTGGCTGGTATACTCAAACATGTAGGGTACACAAGGCAAGGCTTGTTGAGGCAGTAAAGCACAAATCCCACAGCGACATACAGGAAGCAAGGAAGGCCTACAACAGATCCCTTAAAATTGCTAGGAGGGAGTGGGAAGATAAATTTTGGGAAGACCTGCTCCAAGCTAGCAAAAGTAGGGACTCAAGGGCTTTTTTGAACCTTGTTGGCTCACGGAATAGGCCTGAGGCAGCTATGAGACCCTGTAACATCCCCCCACAAAGTTGGGTAAAACATTTTGGGGCTTTATATCTCCCGGCAGACGGGGAACTAAATGTTAGGATGAACTCCCCACTAGTATTCGAACCTCACGCCTATGATCTCTTTACCCCCTTAGAGATCGAAAAAGTAATAGGGTGGGTAGCCCCCCGCAAGGCAGCTGGTCCAGATGGCCTCCCGGGGGATCTTATGAGGGCATACCCAGTGGAGTGGGGAAGGGTTATTGCTGCTCTCCTTAATGACATCATGATGGGAGGGCCAGTGCCAGAATCATGGAAAGGGGCGGTAGTGGTCCCGATTTACAAAAAAGGGTGTAGAGAAACCCCGGGGAACTACCGCCCAATAAGTCTGATAGACTCCACCCAAAAGATAGCAGGCAAATCTATACTTGGGAGGATTCTTCACTGGGTGGAGGAGAATAAAATACTATCGGACTTTCAGGCAGGTTTTCGGGCAGGAATGGGGACAATAGAGCAGGTGTTTAGGTTGGCACTTCTGGGATGGAAGGTGGTGGAGCTAGGCAAGGGCAGTCTATATTTGGCCTTTATAGACCTGAGGACTGCCTTTGACCTAGTCCCCCGGGAGGAGTTATGGAGGGTGCTTCATGAGCTGGGATTGCCCCCTTACATCCTGTCCCTCCTCATTAGCCTCCACGCCCATACCTTCGCACAGGTCCGCTGGGGTAAAAACGGAGAGCTCACTGAGAGAATACCGGTGTCCAGGGGCGTGAGGCAGGGGTGCGTTCTGGCGCCCACCCTATTCTCACTATATGTGAATGGGGTGGTAGAACATCTCCAACTAGAACCAGCCGACGCCCCCTGTCTCGGAGGAGTGCGGATCCCCACCCTGCTTTTTGCGGATGACACGCTCTTGATCTCCAAGACTCCGCAAGGCCTCCAGAAACTGCTAACCCGTTTCCAGGATTTTTGTGCTGCAAAGGGTCTAGTAATCAACGTGGACAAAACTAAGTACCTAGTCCTAAATCCCCCAAGGAAACTGGGCCGTCCACCTATGCTTAACTCTGTCGCCTTGGAGAAAGTATCCGAATTCGACTACCTTGGAATTCGGATAACGGATAGAATGACCTGGGCACCCCACATTGATAAGATGGTCCTTAACCACAAGAGAGTAGGAGGAGCCCTCTTGAGCGAATTCCGGGCTTCTCCTAGGAGATCGCTTACCCCAGTAATTGATATCTACAAGGCTAAGGTAGTAACATCAGCCTTGTATGGGGCAGAACTGTGGGGCCATTGCCGTCTGGACGCCCTGGCTACAGTGGAGAGTAAGCTCCTAAAATCCATTATCGCCATCCCTCTGAGCACTCCAACTGTACCTGTGTTGTTGGATACAGGCTGCAAAAACATCAAAGACCAAGCCCAGCTTCGCCCTCTCCTTTTATGGACTCGAATTTGGAGGGGTGAAGAGCTAAAATCGTATGCTGATGGATTGGCGGAAATAATGAGCTTGGGCGGCTGGGCAAAAATAAGATGGCTGAGAGACACTAAAAAGCTCCTGGAGAAAATCGGATTGGGGGACTGTTGGTCATCACGTTCAGCCCCACCAAAAGAGGCCGTGAAGAGACTTTACTGGAAATGGGCTGCGGAGCAACTAGTTACAAACCAGGGCCATTGCAAGTCCACTGCTGCCTTTTTATTAGTAAAAGATGTTGTGGTATTTGAGCCTTACTTGGACCTTATCACCCTTCCTTTTGACCGAGCATTGTATTTTAAATTTAGAGTTGGTTCGCTCCCGCTTGGGGCTGTGGCATCAAACTGGAAATCAGCTGCTCACACGTCCCCAAACTGTGCTTGTTGTCCGAGTAGGATAGAGTCCATCCCGCATATCCTATTTGAATGCCCTGACTATGCAAAGCCCAGGAACATTTGGCTTAAACCTCTTTGCCGAAACATGGGTACACGTAGCTACCTAGTAGCTTTGCGCATCCTAATGATGGACACATCCCCTCCTATTGTATGTGGCATAGCCAAATTTTTAAAGCAGTTTTGGTTTATTCGTTGCAAGAGACTGTCAGTAGCGGTTTAATTCTTTTTTAGCTAAATTATTCTGGGCATTTTATGTCCTTTTATCTTTTTAAATGAGACTCAATATTGCCTTCTTAAAGTGATGCTTTTTGTACATTTGTAAATGGCTGTATTGTATGTGCGCTTATAAGATATCTTGCATATCGAATAAAAGCTTATAAAAAAATATATATATATTACTTTCAAGTCTCCATGCCAGTATTTTTTTAAGACAAGTCAGAGCTTCAGAAATATTTATGCTGTCAATTGCTGCACTAGAAACTTTAATAATAACGTCTAAAAATAGATCTTCAAAACCTAGTACTGAAATAATGCCATAAAAGGGTAAGATTCAAAGGAATATGTGTGAATCCCCTTGCGGATAGGACACCCCACATCTCACAATACGAATCAGCAAGGTTATTTAAATTCTTTGAGATATCTTTGCACAAGATCACATAATACATTGTTGCTGGTGTCATACCAATCTATTAGTATGTATAGAGGAGTGTTTAACAAAGAAAGCATTTATTTAATATATGAATGAAGCAACATCTATCCACTTGACAAAGAAAAGGTGACAAAGATCCAATAGGAAGAAAAATATGTTTATTTTATCCTCTTCATTTTGAATGATAATAGCTAACACATATTTCGCCCTATAGAAGCGTGCAGGCCTGGAGTCTTTTCTAGGTTGAAAGGTATCATGAGTATATGAGTATGTAAGAAATGTGAATATTTTCACAAAAAATTGTGCAAAACAATCAGTGTTGTGTGTATTTCAGTACAGGCAAGTAACAGTTCAGTTCCATTGCTCTGATGACATTTCCCTCCCACATATCCTCCATACATTCTCCCACCAAAAGTACACTCACAAAGGCTATCAATATTCTGTATCACCCTTGCAACAATAGTTTGCCTCCATTGACTTCAGTGGCTTCAATATGCACACACATACATCTTCCCCCAGCAATAATTCACCCTTCTCTATTGAGACATCAAACTTCCAGCGCCTGGATACCCCTCGGGGTGATTAGCATGCTCTACAAATACTGATTGATTGATTCCATGTCACTTTCCAAAAATGGTTTGCCTCCTCCATTTATCTCATGGCATCTTAGTGCAGCATCTCAATCCTAAAAATTGGGTTCCTCTCTTGAATTGGAACAACCTCTCCACAATACTCCACCCCCATTTCCTTCAGTGACATAGCCTTTCACACATCTGCATCACCCACTGAGTAATGGCTTCTCTTCCTCCTTGCGGCATCAAACATCTACATCACTTTTCCAGCAATATTTCAACCGTTAGATCTCAATAGCATCAATCTAGCTAATCATCATAACACTTGTTCATCTACATTGACTTAAGTAACAGAAATGGCTCACCTATGTTGAGATCAATGACATCGAAGTGCAGCACCACACTCCCAAAAAGAGTTCACTTCAATTAACTCCAGTGACATCATGCATATCATCCCAAAAAACAGTTAAACTTCATTGTGTGAAACAGCATCATCCTTTCACAAACCTTCACCACTCTCTTTAAAATGATTTGCCTAAACTGACTTTCAATTTCAAGAGTTTTTTATTTGTTGTTTTCATAATGCCTAAACTGACTTTAACCTCCCACACATTGACTTCAATGTCAATTCTCTCAAATGGGACAGATTTGCCCTACTAGCAGTGGGTTAACTCTGTATGCCTCAATATAGCCAATCCTTGGGGGCTTTGGAAGTGTACTCCTGTGTCAAACTGGGACTAAAGGACAAAATACAGAAGCAAAACATAAATACCAGGAGTGCACCACATACAAACAGACAAGAAATGCAAATGTTATTGGTAAGCAAGTAGTAATAACTCCTGAACAATCTAGTAATGTTCTTCTTTTATTTGTGCTTCTTATAATTGTTCTTAAAACCAGCCAACGTTTTTTGTCCACTAGGCAATGGACTTCTTCATGGCCAAGAAATATTTTCTGGTCCGGTGGGTCCAGCACAAATAAAAGAAGAAAATGACTGGTTTGTTCAGTATTTATTACTACTTGCTTCCCAACAACATTTGAATTTATGTTATGTTTGTATGTGGTGCTCCCCTGGTCGTTATGTTTTGAATGTATTTCTCCAGAGGGAGGGGAGAACCTTTTTGGGCAGAATATGCATACAAGGTTGTGCACACATGACAAGAAATATGGTCAAATCTCTGAAATGTAGGGTTATTACAGTGTGGGTGCTGTGTCTCATTTAAGATCCACTTTGTGGTATTGCCTACAAAAGATAGAAGGTAAGATCTCTGACCAGACCAAACCTGGTTGTTGTATTCGACCCACTCCATCAAATTGGGCATAGATCATAGACTACCGATGACCACTGACTGTCGGTGACACTTGTGTTTCTTGGTGTTATTTTTACTCAAACTTAAAAAAATTCATATCCCCTTACTGGATTTGTCATTTTGTTTTTAATTTGTCATTTTGTTTATTAAATTTTACTCTATTTTTCTAATTTGTTTGGGTATTTTTATTGTTTTACATTTCGACTTTATTACTGTTTTGGTACTGCATAAATACATTACACATTGCTCTAAGTTCAGTCTGTTTGCTATGTGCCATATCTACCATGGGGCTTAGCTCAGGTTAATCAGTACTTTTGAGGGTTTACCCAAACCACACCAAGGTGCTCTTTAGGATGGCGGATGGACTGGTGTCCATCCGCCATCCCTGTCTAGATCCGAACCGTCCACCATACATGCAGCAGTCCTGCACCACAAATCAGGATGTGACCGCCACCATGGCGGACGCATTCTGATGTTTAACATTGGGGCGGGTGCTGCTGAAAGCAGAACCCGCTGCGAAGTTCAAATGGCATGTTGCGCATTTCACAGCACTACGTGGCAGGCACCACGCCTGTAGTGCTGTAAAATGTAGGGGGGTACCATGGTACCCCCCCCAAGTGCACCCTCACCACCCCTACACACGGAGGGTCTGCAACTGGCCCCAAATACAAATCTCCACAAACCTTTCCATGCCGGCATCACCGCCATGGAGAGGCCTTTCAAAAACAGCATCATAATTTGGTGGACGGTGCCTGCTAGGCACAGCCACCATTTGATGCTCCCTGCACCATCCGACAGGCATTCTTAATGATTGCCTTTGGCGGCTTCACAGTGGATGGTCTTTGCGTCCACCGCCGTTCCCACCACCATCCTAATTTGGCGGTGGGAAAATCGTTGTATGATGGCGGAGGCCCACCACTGCAGGGCCTGGCGGTTACCATCACCGTCCCTGCGGTGGCGGTCCTTCCACCATCCAAATCGATCCCTAAATTCGGTATAAGTACCTGCCCTTCCCCCACCCCAAATGTCAGCACGTTTCACCTGACAAAAGTAATCAGTGAATAGGACTTTCTCACACCCATAGATTACTTGATGCAATTAACTCTGCACATTTGGAATTCCACCCACTGTTAAAACAAGTGCTTGCTTGTTCAGAGGTCGTAAATTTCAGGCATACATGCAATCAGTTCCCAATTGTCACCTTTTTTATGACGCAGTAAATAAGAAAAATGCAGTAAAAATGCTTTACAATATTTACACGTATTCTGCAGTCTAGAGTGTCAAGCTAGTGGTAATTCCTATTTGTATGTTTCTTGGAAGTTTGAAGAATAAAATTCATTGAATAGGTTGAAACAACCTGCAATTATTACCTTATGTTTTTGCCAGGAAGCTCACTTTGCTGTTTTGACTGTGATGTGAAAACCTAATACCTCATTATCTTATTTTATAAATAGAAATGATCACACAAATGGGAACCTAAACTGACTCTAATGGCGTTAGGTCAAATTATTTTCGCAAACAATTAAGCAACAACTAGTCCATAAACGATGTACAAGTCAATTTACTAAAATTACCCATATGAATAACACATGACATAATTTGTTACATTTGAATCGCAAATGTACTCAGTCTGCAGATCTGGTGAAATTATTGTAATTATTTTGTATGCTGTTAAATAATGCTAAATGCCATTTGTACTGGATGCACAGGTGCAGTTCATGAATTTCTGTCTTATTAAAATGTAAATGAGAACTGCTTTACAAAAATAAAGTAATGGTTTTTAAAATGCTGTGCAGTTATTCCAATGATATGTTGTAGAAGCTGCCAGCAGAACTCTCCGTTTCAATATTATATTCGAAAAATGCGAGTAGAAATTAGATGGCATTTGAACTGCTGCACTCTTCCTCTCAAAATATTTCTTGAACTCTAATGTGAAAGGTCCGCTGGAAAAACTGATGGCATCATGAATTCACTCTGCTGCACAACACAGGGAGCCTTCAAACATACCCTGGGGGAAAACATTTAATTTTAATGATTCATTTCCCACTTCTCTTTGCCTTAGTTTCTGTATTCGCCTTGGGTAATGTGCACAAGGATATATTTAGCTTTCTCCCTGAAAAAATAATATAATATTGTTGTTATTGTTGTTTTTCGATTAGAAGATATGTTAGATGACCGCTGCTATGCATGCAAATTAGTCGAACATTACACACAGTCACGTGAATGAGTTTTCAGACAGAAATCCTTTGAAGTAGGTGGCATTCACCATTTTTTGGAGCAACTTTTTAAGCCCTGGCCCTGCTGCAAACACTCATGCATATATTTCAGTTCCTCTTCATTAATAGGGGGTAAAAGGAAATGGGGATACAAGAGCCTCAGATTCTTGGGATTTTGACTCTGACATCTGCCAGTGATCACAGGGCCAGAGCTGAACTGATTGTAGAGGGGTTCTGGAGAACACTTTTGCCACTAGAACCCTTGTTCTCAACATTGGGGTGAGTGCATTGATAGACTGCGCCGCCTTGGAACCATGAGACTTCTAGTACCAGCTCAAGTGCCAGACCAGAAGTTTATGTGAGTCAGGCTAATCACTTTTGGCCCTGTCCCTCAAATTGGTATTATGTAAATGGCAATTGTACAGACTTCTCAAAGAGTTATTAGCTGTCCCTCTTGTTTGTTATGTGATCCTGTCTCAGTCTTATCCTCTGCTTCAAACTATTACATCACACAGGCCTGATCCACAAAGGAAACATTACACGTTTGTGTAAGTTTATGATTGTTTGCTGTTTACTAAGGTATTTATGAGTAGTATCTTAATGAGTATGGAGTCTCCACACATAAAACAACAGGCCCAAAAGTGTAAATTTACCTTTGTGAATCAGATCCTTTATGTTTCAGATGCCCATTTTGACAGACACAATCTACCTCTTTATTATAAAGACATAGGGGTCCATTAGGATGTCGGGCGGTGGCACCACCGCAGTGATGGAGGGGCGGAAAAACAGCTTATTCCGCCCACGAGCAGCGGAACTCCCGTCCGCCACATTAGGATAGGTAAACATAGGTCATTTCCCGTCCGCTGCGGAGCGATGCGCACCACCATCAAAGTGCGCCCACCACCGCGGCGGCGGGAGCCAATCGAGACTATCCGCCGTGCCGAATGACGTCCGCCCCACCCGACAAATTAGGATGGCCCAAACAAGCAGACCCACCGCAGAGGAGACACCACCCAGTCTGAGCAGGCGGAAACTCGACAGCGGAGCAAGATAGCCGATACCCGGTCCTGACCACCATGAACCCAGCCCTCCATATACATCCGGTGAAATTCCTCCTACAACACTATCGCCAGATGGGCCGCCGCAGACGCCGTCTCAGGTACGCCAATACACATATGCAACACACAACACACATGCCGACACAGGGTCCAATCACCACACAGACACCCTTCTGGGGTCACAACACATCCACACGGGCAACCACACATCACCCACCTCACAACAAGGTACCCCTCAGCATCCGGGACACATATCGACCGCCAACCAGCAGCAACGTCCCAGTCCAGGTCACGTCACCCTGCGGTGAAAACACATGCGCTCTATGCAGGAGACAGGCCAATCCAAGGCATCGGTAGGGCACAAACACCACAGGGACACACAGCCCCCAACCACACAGCAACACAACCAATCAACCCACAAGCCAGGTGCCCATCCCGTGCACTCCCATGCACACCAACAGCACTGCAACAACAGGCACAATACACACTCCCTGCACCACACAACACACAACCAGGGAGACAGCCACTGCAGGAGTGGCAGACAAGGAACACACAACACCACTGCCAAACACACTCAAGGCTCACAATCCTTGCCAGCACACACACACACACACACACAAACAAACACACAACCTGGGTGTAGCCACAAACACAACACACACACAGGGATGCCTCAACCGATGCCTGCACAAGAACAACACACAAACAATACAGGAACACATACTGAAATCCAACAGAAACACACATACCCTGTCAGCCAAACTGGGGAAAATCAATGGGAGGACACACACAACAGGAGTACACAACAACATCACTCAGGAACAAAACACACACACCATAACACAAATCACACAAGAAGTGCACGTGGACCAACACACACAGCCACATCAAACCCATAACAGATGCACATGAAACCTCAATCAACATACACCACAAGACATCAGGGGATGCACATCAGGCAATGCAAAGGCCACATGCACACAGCACCGCATGCACGACAAGCATTGTCTGCAGAACAGGCATGATTGACACAACTGCACCTCACAACACAAATCAGCACTGCACAAATACAACACCACACACAGAAACTGAAGCAATACCACACCTTACATCCACACATCCAACACAACAACTGCACATGCACCACTCTGGGGCACAAGAGCGCAGCCACCTCCACCAGAGCACTGGCCAGCACACACAGCTGAAGTGCACATGACCACTACAGAATGACCAATAGCACAAGGACAGCGCACGTAAACCATTGGGGCAATGTCCAGAGTGGAACAACACGTATGGCCCAAGAACTGCACCACAAAGCACAAGCCCACACATGAAGTGATGGCCTGGCACACACACATGGAAACCAAGGGGAAAGCTGGAATCTTAGTCAAACAGCCTGCATGTCAGTAGGAGACATGTAAGGGGTGTACCACACACAAATAAAGGGACTTAACACCCACAATGGGCATGCACAAGTGGCACACATAGGGGATGGCCTAAAACCACACACACCATGCCATACAGGAGTGCCTGCAATGCATGACAAACACAAACACAATGCCAATGTGGAGCAGCAGGGCCACACAGTCTACACAAACACATCCAAGACACATTGAGGATCAAACAAACACAACACTGATGTGCAACTCACACACTTTGTACACTCCAAACTGACAAACACAACAAGGAGGAGTCACACACAACACCATGGACACACCAACACACAGCACAGTGCACTACAAACAGCTCACACAAGTGCATACAATCCTCTACCCAGGGCAAGACAAAACAAACAACACCCAACACCCAACACAGTTGGGTGACACATGTGTGTCTCACACAACACAGGGACACACAAACATCCACTACAAACTCACACCCTTCACACTGCAAACCTCTGCTACGCCAAACACCACACATCTCATGTAGGCTATGGTACCAGGACCAAGGCCCAATACAAGATGACCATACACATACAAGGCTGGGCACACAGAAGGCAATCCACACACATACTGCATTACATATCCCAGCCAGCTTCGATGCATTTGCACAGCATCACACCCTGTGATGGCAGTGTCCCCCAACCAGACATGTGAACAGTGTAGGCAACAACTGCAAATCACTAACAAGATGACTGCATGCCCGGTAAAATAGCCATCACAGATCACACCATTTGCAGGCTCAGAATGGACTTAAGACCCTGCCACCCCTGCCAAAAATGATGATGGCTGCAAAGAGCCTTGTAATGTTGAAGTGATACATGGAAAAAGGTGCACAGGCAATCAAATGCGAACATAAACAGAACTGAAATCAGCAAGGACACCGACAAAACACACATCAGAAGTAACTGTATTTATTCACATATTGCACAGATGCAGTGGTACAACAATAGTAGACAACAGCAAGGGTCAAAATGATGGTAAAATGCTATATACCATGCACGGGTGAAACACAAACAGGAAGGCCAGTGTCCATAGCACAGGGGAGAGCACGACACAGCAGAGCAACAGGGCCAGTGTCTAGGGGAGAGGCCAACACAGCAGAGCAACAGGGCCAGTGTCCAAGGCACAGGTGAGAGCATGACACAGCAGAGCAACAGGGCCAGTGTCCAAGGCACAGGTGAGAGCAAGACACAGCAGAGCAACAGGGCCAGTGTCCATGGCAGGGGAGAGGCCAACACAGCAGAGCAACAGGGCCAGTGTCCAAGGCACAGGTGAGAGCATGACACAGCAGAGCAACAGGGCCAGTGTCCATGGCAGGGGAGAGGCCAACACAGCAGAGCATCAGGGCCAGTGTCCATGGCAGGGGAGAGCATGACACAGCAGAGCAACAGGGCCAGTGTCAAAGGCACAGGTGATAGCACGACACAGCAGAGCAACAGGGCCAGTGTCCATGGCAGGGGATGGGCCAACAGAGCAGAGCAACATGGCCAGTTTCCAGGGCACAGGTGAGAGCACGACACAGAAGAGCAACAGGGCCAGTGTCAATGGCAGGGGAGAGGCCAACACAGCAGAGCAACAAGGCCAGTGTCCAAGGCACAGGTGAGAGCACGACACAGCAGAGCAACAGGGCCAGTGTCCATGCTAGTAAACAATGGTCAGGACTAGCACACCTGTATGAGGCACAGGCGCATGAGGGGGATGTCAACTCACTCCTGGAAGTCATGCAGACTTGGACCTGGCTGTATGTCGGTGACAGCAGGCCCACTTAACTGGGGTGACAGAGCCCCAGGTGATGTGGTGCTAACAGTGGATTGGTAGGTGTAGGAAAGGTCTATAGCCAAGTGACAAATTGGGTGAAGCAAACTGTTTTAGTATTTTCTAACATGGAATTGAAGGTATTATATACCACATATATATATAATGTGTAAAGTCCAGCTGTATATAAGACCAATAAACATTAGATATTTCTGATATAACTTTATTATTCTTTTTATATATCTATATATAAATAGTAAAACAGTTTGCTTCACCCAATTTGTCACTTGGCTATAGACCTTTCCTAAATCTACTTTTTCCCTATGTATAGCAAGTGCAATAGTACTATATAGGGATACCCTTTTTTCAAATATCTGCTAACAGTGGATTGGCAAGCTGGAGGGTTGTGTGGACCAGGTGGCATAGTGGCACGTGGAGGTGGAGTCATGCAGACTTCGGACACAGTGTGGGTGGGAGAGGTTGGAGGGGTGCCCTTCCACTTTTTGGGAATATGAATTGGCTTCCCAGTCTTGGGGTTGATGGGAAGTGTTGATGACCCAACAGGCACACACACCAATTGTCCCACATCAGGTGCAGACACTGGCACTACCTCTGGGGGAAACAACCTTTACAACGCAACTTTTACAATTCACTACCATTACAACAAAACTTTTACAACGCAACATCCATTACAACGCATGCCAGTACAACGCAACCATTACAACGCATGACACTACAACGCATACCACTAGAACGCATGTCATTACAACGCAGTCATTACAACGCATAACATTACAACGTATAGCATTACAACACATAGTACCCTTACACTATCCAACACTTACCCTACTGTTGCACCCCCTGGAGTTAGAATAGTAATGTATACCCCTACACTATCCAACACTTACCCTACTGTTGCACCCCCTGGAGTTAGAATAGTAATTTTGACCCCTACACTATCCAATACTTACCTTACATGCAATGTAATGTTATGCGTTGTAAAGGTAGTATGCGATGTAATGGAATGCGTTGTGAAGGTAGTTTTTAAAAATTCGTTGTAATGGCATGCGTTGTAAAGGAATGCGTTGTAATGGATGTTGCGTTGTAAAAAATGTGTTGTAAAGGTATGCGTTGTAAAAGTATGCGTTGTAACGTCATACATCCCTACCTCTGGTGATGTGCTGGATCCTGCAGAACGCTTGGTCTGGCTACGCCTCAGGACCTCCTTCCCCTCTTTGCCTGGTGTACCCCCTACAGTGGCCTGCTTTGCCTTTGTGCCAGGGGTGGTGTCTACAGTGCCCTGCTTTGACTTTTTGCCAGGGGTGGTGTCTACAGTGCCCTGCTTTGCCTTTTTGCCAGGGGTGGTGTCGACAGTGGCCTGCTTTGCCTTTGTGCCAGGGGTGGTGTTGACAGTGCCCTACTTTGACTTTTTGCCAGGGGTGATGTCTACAGTGCCCTGCTTTGCCTTTTTGCCAGGGGTGGTCTCTACAGTACCCTCCTCCATCTGCTTCAATGGACTCGGAATTGGGGTAGATGTGGTCGGTGGATGTGTCCCTGTACTCTTCCTAGATGTACTCCTGATATGCAACATCTCCTCAATGAACACAGACACTGCATGTGTAGGTCTGTGTGAAGTGTCAGTGACAGGAGAGTCTTTTGCCGGTGATGCCTCTGCGGCATGTGAGCCTGATGTCTGCCTCATTGACTGCCTGGCCGTGATCTTCCCTGACTGGCTCTTCTCTGTGCATTGTGGGGTGGCCCTGCACTTCAGTGGGGATGGTGTCTGTCGGTGGGAGTGCCTGGGTTGTGTCTGTTGTGTGCTCCTTGTGCTGTATCTTTTTGGTGACGCAGGCGAACCGTGGTGACTATCACCTGATGTGGCCACTGACTGGGGGGTGGACAAAGGCACCTGAGCTGCAATGGGTGCATGTGCCTGTTGAAGGGCTGACGTCACTTTGGATGACAACGCCTGGACTGTACGGTGTAGCCCACCCATGTCAGATTGTATGCAACCACCTGGCCTAATTTCTTTTCATGGTCACTTAAGGCATTGAGCAGGGCGGTCTGGCCCACACAGATCTGGCGCAGGAGCTCTACACGCTCTGCAGTGAGGGCAGCAGGGGGACAGGTGCAGGGGCAACGGTGCCAGGTGTGAATGTGACCCGTCCCCTCTTAGTGACACGGACACGGGCAGCACCAGAAGAAGTGGATGGGAGGCTGGGCACTGGCCGCTGGGTAGTAGATGATGATGCAGACTCCCCATCCCCTGTGCCTGCCAACATGGATGCATCCCCGCTGGCATCAGAGGATGTGGTACTCTGTGTCTCAGCCACGGATTCCTCCTGCATACTTCTGTCTCCCTCAGATGAGCTGGTGGGCTCTGTATCACTGGCCTCTGCTGCAGCTGTAGTGCTACTCTCGGCACCACTGGATTCGGGCTCATGTTCCTTCGTATTCTCTTGCGAATCTGCATGAGAGAGAGATACAGGGTTGTGTAAGTGTCATCATCTGGTCACACGAATTCAAGACAATGCACTACAGTAGAGGCCCAAATCTACATGTTAAGCACCACCCCCTGCAATCACTGTGCAGCAACACACAACATAGACCACAACAGTGCCTGCAACGCTGAATATCTGCCATGAGTGAGCCATGTTGAGGCCACACAGCACTACACCCTGCCCGTAGATGAAGTGTACCACACACACAACTTGGCCTGCCCACATCTTGGGACATGATGAGGGTACAACATGTGTTACCAGTAACAGACCTTCAGGGAACAGGAGGGGACAACACATAAACCTATTAGGACATCACAGTCCCCAATGCCACATAGGCCATAGCAAGCACCTTGGGGCAATCTGGGGCACATGATTTGCAGATGTTGGGGCACCAACGATCATGGTGCAGGCAAAGTCGGCATACATAAATTCACACTCAGCAAGTGGACACTGCTGTTCACCCCACAATAGATCATCCACACCATCCCAACGCTCAATGACCATGTGGATCCCAACACATCTAGCAATGGGAGAGTACAGCAGGGAGGATCTGCTCAGTAAGGCCAGGGTGGCACAGTTCCTGATACAGGGTTGTGTAAGTGTCATCATCTGGTCACACGAATTCAAGACAATGCACTACAGTAGAGGCCCAAATCTACATGTTAACCACCACCCCCTGCAATCACTGTGCAGCAACACACAACATAGACCACAACAGTGCCTGCAACGCTGAATATCTGCCATGAGTGAGCCATGTTGATGCCACACAGCACTACACCCTGCCCGTAGATGAAGTGTACCACACACACAACTTGGCCTGCCCACATCTTGGGACATGATGAGGGTACAACATGTGTTACCAGTAACAGACCTTCAGGGAACAGGAGGGGACAACACATAAACCTATTAGGACATCACAGTCCCCAATGCCACATAGGCCATAGCAAGCACCATGGGGCAATCTGGGGCACATGATTTGCAGATGTTGGGGCACCAACGATCATTGTGCAGGCAAAGTCGGCATACATAAATTCACACTCAGCAAGTGGACACTGCTGTTCACCCCACAATAGATCACCCACACCATCCCAACGCTCAATGACCATGTGGATCCCAACACATCTAGCAATGGGAGAGTACAGCAGGGAGGATCTGCTCAGTAAGGCCAGGGTGGCACAGTACCTGATACAAGCACACATCACAGCAGCCACTCACATGAAACAGCACAGCACAGCAACACACGCACATTGCATGGCTCAACGCTGCCACAGGCCCTGTACACATGCATCCACTCCAAGCTAAAGTCACGCTAGTGAACTAGTGGAACTAGTGATATAATACTTTATTTGAATTGGTTTAAATCATACAAAGAGCGGATTAACCGCTAAAAACATGTAAACACTTGTGACTTAAAATTCATGTATAAATACTAGTTGGTTAGTAAACTTTCCATTTAAAACATTTTGATCATTAAAACAAAGGAAAGCAAAGAAAAACAGTACAATTAGTGCCTTTTAGTCTTATGGAGTTGTTCTAGCTTGAGGAATTTGATTCTTGTACTTATTTTTGCTTCGAAGTAAATGTCTAAAGCATTTTCTGAATCGAGTTCCGTGTCTTTATTTTCTAGCGCTTTTGCAGCTAGACTTAAAAGCTTTAATGATTTACATGCCAATTGCACTGTTGACCCTCCTAAAATTTTTATTACTGCGGATCTGCATGTCCTTATCTGCTCTTTTTTCAATAATGGCCGCAGCAGTTTTTTCCGTTAGGATAAAAATGCCGGGCAAATACAAAGTAGGTTGAGCACTGATTCGTCACCTTGTCCGCAAAGGCGACAGTCCATTGAAAGCCAGGTGCGTTTCCATTTGGGAGTTAAATCTTTGGTTGGGTACACTCCGAGTCTCAGTAGAATTAATTGCTGTTTCATTCGGTTTACAAAGTGTTCCAAAAGGTATGGTTGGGGGTTTAGCTTTAAATATGTCGGCAGCACTGTCCATGCATTTGTTTTCGTGGACAACGTGGCTTTATCCTGGTCTTGGGACACTTGGTTAATTGTTTTGTTGACCAATTGTTTAAACTCCGAGTTTGATGGTGTAGTGTGCCATGCTTCCTCTAACTTTAAAGCCTCAATCGATTTTTTTAAGAACAAATGAACCGAATTAGTCAGTTTTGATTGCTTGTCGACCTCCAGCCAGCAGTAATGTACCAGGGAGTCGTCCTCTGCTGCTCGCATTCTCCAATAGTATTTGACCAGCGCTCCCTGTCTTGCCATGGTCTGATTTTTTAGCCCAAATTCAAGTCTTATCCGGTCTTGTGAGATATGGCGCGGGATGTTGAACAGTTTTTTGAAGAGGCTGGTTTGGGCAATATTCAAGGATGTTGCATCCTTTGCATTTATTAGTTCGGAACCATATGTAATTGCGGGTAGAAATTTTGATGCCACGACCTTTAATAAGTGGGTAGTGGAACTGTCACTAAGTTTTTTTGCAAGGTTTTAAATGCAAACAGTAGTTGTGTAGCTTTTGTTTTCCGATGTGCTTGGTGTTGCTTGTAATTAAGATGGCTATCCAGAGTTAATCCCAAGTACTTGTATGTCTCCTCGCGGTCCAAACTGTAGCTGTTAATTGTCCAAGTGAATTTTGGTATTTTTTTCTGCGGACTGGAAAAACACATGACCTTTGTTTTTTAAAAGTTTATCTGTAGTTGGTTTAGGTCTGTGTATTGTGCCAATTTGTTTATTAGTCGTTGTAGGCCACGAGGCGTTTGGGAGAGCAACACAATATCATCTTCGTATTGCAAACTTACTGTTCTCACATTCCCCAGTTTTGGAGGATCGCCTAATGTTGAACGTAGGTGGTTGTCTAGGTCAGCTGTGTATATATAAAATAAACAGGGGGCCAAGATTGCATTCAATAAATTTGTAGGTGCACCCCAGGATTCCATTTTTGCCCACAAGGCTTGTCTAGGGACCTTATCAAAGGCCGCCTTGAGGTCCACGAAACACGCATACAATACTTTGGAATTTGTGATGGATTGATTAGCCAGGAGTGTAACGGCGGAAATATTTGCTAAAGTGCCCATTCCGGCTCGAAAGCATGTCTGTATGTTGGGGATCAGTTTGATGTTATCTACCCAGTCTTCTAGATCCTTAAGAAGGTTTGCAGCATAGATTTTTGCCTCAACGTCTATGAGGGCTATCAACTTGTAGTTTAAGGGATTTGCACGAGCCCCTGATTTAAATATTGGGTGCAATATACTTCCTCGCCAGGAGTCGGGGATAGTGTGGGATTCCAAAATGTGGTCAAACAGTATGGCTAGATGTTTGGACCAAAATTGTAAGTCTTTTTTTTAATAGGGCGTTCGGCAGACCGTTGAGTCCCGGCGCCCCATCTCTGCTTTTTTATGATATTCATTACTTGTTTTTTGTGAGATCTGGCTGTCGACAACTAATTGGTCTGACCCTGATGTTTCCGGATAATTTTGCTGCAATTTTCCTTCCTTTTGTTTTTCTTGTGAGTTGCTATGATGTTTCAGATACGGGTTGCTAGTCGTATGGTTTGGGGCCTCCGAGGTTCGTTTCAGTGTCTCTACCTTCCTCTGTTCTCTTGTTGGAATCTCACTGATGGTACTATGGTGTGTTTGTATCGCCTTCCCTGTTTCGTTTTCAGTAGTAGCTCTGGGGGCTGTCTGTGAATTATATGTAGTTTCTATGTGATCTCGCCATACATGCTCGGTTATATCAGAGTTGAAATGCCGATTTTTTCCATTAGAATTTTGTTGTCGACTTACATAGAGCATTTTTGTCCAGAGCTGGTCGTTGTATTTACGTTTAGGTCCCGAGTCTCTTTTTTTAGGTCACTTTTCATTTGTTTAATTGTTGTCAGGGCCTACCGGTAAGGTAGTTGACTATAGGTTCGCAGTTGTCTCAATGCTTTGTTTAATTTTTGTTTTTTTGTCCTTAATGCTTTAGTGTACCATTCTGACACGTTGATCCGGACCGCTTTTTGGTTTTTGGAGCTGTGTATAAACATGCTGTGCAAGCTGTTAACTAAGGACTCCCAAGCCTCTATCCCCAATGGTTTTGGGCCTGTAGTGGTCAGGAAATCTATGCAGAACTCCATGATTTTATCTACACTGTTTTCATTCCATGTTAACCGATTTAAATTGTACAGTTGAGTAAAATGCGTCAGCGCACTTGATGGCAAAGACTTTTTCCTGAAGTCAATTAATGTGAATGATTGGGGATAGTGATCACTTTCTACTCTTTCTATTATTTGAAAGTTTGTAATGCTGGGGAATAAATCTGGGTCAGCTAAGGTGAAGCCAATGGTTGCTCTTGTTTTTGCCGTCACTCTTGTGAAAGCTGCCGGGCTATCTTGCGGGCCTCGACCGTTTAAAGTGTATAGTGCTTGTTTGTCTAACAGTGCAGTGCATTTCTTGCCCGATGTGTCACGTCTTGTCGTATTATTGCTCCTGACGGTTATTCCATTTGGTAGGTTTTTATCTTGGGCTTGCATCAAGTTCATGTTAAAGTCACCGGACAATGTTATGTTGGCGTGTGGGTGTATTGTCTTTAAGAGTTTTGATGGTGGCGACCAGTTGTTGGATGTGTCTCCCCTTATGCTTGTGGGCTGGGTGGATGTAGATGTTCATTATTATCAATGTGCAAGTGATGTTAACTTGGGATTTAATGCATTGCATCCAGCTCGAGTCTAAGTCAATATTTTCTTCTTCCCATCGGATTTCTGTGGCAATGTATATTGATAAACCACCCTTGGCTCTTCCGTGTGCTGACTCCTTTTTAGCAAGATTTAAATGTTCTTTATAGCCTACAATTGGCGTATGTGTTGTCTGCCAGGTTTCTTTCAGCAGCAGTATATTGTACTGTAGAATAAAGTCAGCGAAGTCAGTTTCCCCTATTTTAGATGCTAGGCCATTCACATTCCAGGAACAGATGTTGATGGCCTGCACTGTGTTTGATTTTGTTTGGGATTTTGTTCATGCAGCTCCTTGTTGTGTAGTTGGTGATCTCCAGTATTTGTTGACCTATTGTTGAATTTTGTCTGGGTGTGAGATTGTAATTGTGATTTGTCTTGTGAATTTAACATCATCCTTTATTTGATCATAAGTCTCTGGGCCGTTTGCTCCTTTTAGGATACCCTCTGTGCGGTGGGGGTGTTGTAGGGGACTCGGTGGCGGGGAGGTTCCATCTCTTTTAGTTCTATACCCCATTCTGCAAATACATCCTTGTGCCTCAAGTTCTGTTCAGCGACTGAGTAGTTTATCCAGGTGGCTATTGTTTTTTCGACTCCTATTTGGCTAGTGGTAGATTTGAATTCAAATCTTTCCAGGTCACTGGATGTTATATGGCTCAGGGCTGGTAAGGATTTGAGTAGCTTTATAATTGTACTTCGATTTAGTATGTCATGGGTTCCTCTCGATTTATAGTGTGGAATCAATTCTATCTGTCTTTGAGCCGTGGACGATTGTTTTTTGTTATAATCGATCGGGATCCCTGATAATAGTTCTGTTGGGTCTTGTCAATGTATTTTGCTGAGCTGGACTAATTTGACTTGGTCTTGTTGTATCTTTTCAATATGCTCTGTTGTACTTTGGAACTTTGGGTTGTTTTGCATTTCAATATTGTAATTTCTTGTCCGCATTTCACCTTTCCCACTTGTTGCTATATCCTACGCCGTGGTTTCTTTTTCCTTTATAATTTGGTTCTTGGAGGTTTGCGTTGTGTCTGATTTTACGAGTTCTTTGTTTTTTTCTTTGTCCTTTTCCTTCTCAGCCGACGACTTAAATATGTCATAAATTTTATTGGTTGACAAATTTCCGTTTTTTGTTTTCTATTTGCCGTCATGATTTCTTGTGGCTGCGGATTCTTTTAATGCCTAGTTTTTATGATTCGTCATGCTGGATGACTCACTGCCACTTTTGTTATTTTCATCCGGTCTTTTCTGGGTTGGTGTCGGCAAAGCTTGTGGGGTGACTTTGTTTATTTTGCTTTTCCTTGCTTTCCTCAAGCATTTACTTCCCGTTTTGAGAGAGGTTTTGCAAAGCTTTCTTGTTCCTTGCTTTGTTCCGGTTCCTTCGATGAAATGCTTTGATTTGCGATATCTATGGCACCAATTAAATCATAGGTTAATTCATAAAGTTGTCTGCCCTTCAGGAACTCCTTTTGATCAAAATGAAGGACAGAGGGCGCGATAGCGGCCAATCTAGAGGATAGAACTGTGGTGAAGATTTTATAATCCACATTCAGAATGGAAATTGGCCTATACGAACCGCAGGCCTCCTTAGGTTTACCTGGTTTTAAAATAAGGGTGATAGAGGCATTATCCCATGATGTCGGAGGGGGCATTCCTTCTAAGAGTATTTGATTAAACAAATTGGTGAGGAAGGGAACGATTTCTGAGTCCAGAAGTTTAAATAACTCAGCTGGCAGCCCATCAGGTCCGGACGCCTTCCCCTTCTTACCCTTCCTAATGGCAGATGGGATTATCCAAATGTTGAGATTGTTCAAAAGAAAAAGAGGGTAAAGTGATGTTATTCAACCAGCTCTTAATAGCCTCAGCCGTGATTACCTTATCTTCTTGATATATATCTTGGAAGAATTCCCTAAATGCCCTCCTAATTTCATCATCTGAAGAAAAGTTGTTGTTTCCTACTTTTATAGATGCGATGTTGTTCCGGACCTGATCTACTTTGGTCTTCCAAGCCAGTAGTTTACCTGTGCCTTCACTGTATTCGAAGTGCGCCAATTTACTGGCTTCCCATCTCTGTTGAACCCTCAGATTTAAGATATAAGTCAGGCTTCCTTTCAGAATCAGCAATTGATTGTGAACAGGATCTAAAATAGACCCTGAAGCTGTGCTGTTAATGTCGATCTCGTGTTGAACACGAAACATTTCTGTTTCAATGGAATAAATCTTTTTGTTATAATTCTTCCTCCGAAAGGCAATTTTAGCTACAATCAGCCCTCTCAAGGTAGCCTTAAACAAGTCCCAAATAATTCTACTTGAGGCAGAACCATTGTTTAGTAGAAAGAAGTTCAGAGTCTCCGACTTAAGATATGAGATATCCTCATCATTAGTAGGGAAAGAGCGATCAAAGGACCACGTACTCTGGTTTTTTTTACTACGGAGACCTAACACCAATTTAACCACAGAATGGTCTGAAAGATGCGAGGGAAAGTAATCTATTGTTTTAACGGAATCAACCAGTCTTTGAGTAATTAAAATAAAGTCGATCCTTGACTTGTGATGGTATTTAAGATTCCGAAAGGAAACCCCTTGTTGTTTTCCTGACCTTTGTCGCCAGACATCAACAAACCCATACTGCCTCATAGCGTCTAATAGGAAGGACCTAGTCTTAGACAAAATCAAAGATCGATTATTGGGAGACTTGTCCAAGGCGGGGTCCAACACGATGTTAAAATCGCTGGCAAGAATTATAGGTCCTGAAACGGAAAGTAACTGCGAGAAAACAGTTTCCAGACAAGAAGGGTCATCCTGGTTCGGACCATAATAGCCGACGATTGTAACTGAAAACCCAGCCATGAGGACTGACGCTATGGCCCATCTACCAGAAAAATCTACAGCCTGTGAAATCAGCTTAGCTTTAGCTCCTTTTTTTAAAATAATCGCAACCCCCCTAGTATGGGAAGTTTGAGTGGTAGAGACAGCAAAATCAATCCATCTATTCTTCTTGGTAAGTGCAATCAATTCAGAATGAGTTAAATGGGTCTCCTGCAACACCACGACCTGCGCATCCAAGCCCTTCAGATATTGTAGGATTCTATTTGCTCAGGGCTTGGTGTGGAGTTCTGGACCTTTTGGTTCCGTCCAGAGGTGTCAGGGATAACACCCGAAGACCCCGGAGTTCTACCTGTCTCGGTGCACAAATAAACAGAAACACGGGCTTCTCGATGGTGGCGTCAAAGACCAAAGGTTTATTACTGCAGGGACACAGAAGTCACAGAAACTGCACACGGGCAGTATCTAGGAGCCTGTTCGATTTGTACAAAGTGGGTTGCTCCTTATATACAAAATTTTAGGCTTCGGGCAAATTCTTTACATGTTAGTACATTTCTAAACCTTTGTGTCCTAAACAATAAATATTTGGCGTTGCACAGGAATCGTCAACAATATCTGATGTCAAAACATTACGAACGAGGGGTTCCCACTGTTCCATCATAATCCCATGTCAACTTTTCATTCAAGAGCCGGACCGCCTCATCGTAAATTTCGTTACCTCCCCCTAATAAAGGCCCAGAAGGAAAGGAGCAGAGCCAGGTGCGGAAGATAGAAAAGCAGGATAAGAGATGTTTGTGGGTCGTAAATGGGCAAGGCTACCAGCTTCGGCCGCCTAATCATGATCAGGCCAACGAACACGAGAACCAGTATAGCAGGACTGGCCTCAGGCAGAGGAGGCAGCTTCTGTCGAGTCATGCGGCCATGGCGTGTTCTGTCCTAAGGTGCACGTGTCACTAGCAAGGTGAATCTCCGGCTAAAGCTTACGTGTCCTTAAGTGAAAGAGGTCACTGCGTGTCCATTGACTATGTGAGGGCAAGAAATACAAAATGGCTGCCGTAATCTAAGATGGATGTCATGGGTAGATCAGAAATGTGTTCATAACAGGAGTGCTCTTGCTCGTAGCATAGCGAAAACACCAGGATATGCTAAATGGATCATTTGCGGTTCACTGATACCAAAATTATGTATTTACGACAATGTTGAAAACACGGGTTCAAATCGTCACGGAACCTCAGACCCTCCTTTTGCCCTAACATAGGCAATTACTCTATGTCCGAGTCTATCTCTATGCTCATCAGGTCAGTGACATGTTGTTGCATCATCATTCTTTCTCGCGCCTTTTCTCCAAACGCAGGTAGTTTTCTGAAACAGGTTGCAGCACAGAGACTACACAAAGCGGGACCACATTGGATAATAAGGCAGCACGAGAACAGGAATACTAGGATGACACCAATGACCATCAGAACATTCCATCCCCACGCTGATAGTAGAGTCCAAAACCACTCCATTAAGGACCAGTTTCCCTTGTCTACGTGTATAGAGTCGGAAATAGCTTAGAGATCGCTTCGTAGCATTATTGGGAATGAAAACACAGCAGCTCGATTGGATCATTCTACATACCCCACCTCGATCTGCAAGTATTACGTCTAGAACCATACGGTTCTGCAACGTCATGAGACGATCCGCCTGAAGCTCAGCTGTTAAGTTACTAAGGGCACCAGCAGTTTCTGTAATAGTAGATTCAACTACCCGTGTTAGCTGACGTAGATTTCTACTATTGGCCATAGGCCCCCAGAATGGAAGGAAACCTTTGAAGAAGTCTCCAGCTTCCTGACCAGCGGTATCTTCCTTGCTGAAAACACCTCTTGCTATTCTGGTCTTGTGATAATCTGAGGAGGCAGTGTACGTTGGAGGCAACAGTCGAGCAATATAACATGAACCTGAAAAGTCAACAGGCAACCATGTATACGCTCTGTCTTGACAGATGAAGTAGGTACCCCTAGCAGTAAGAAAGGCATGGGAAGAGTTAGACGGAAACACGTAAGTCTCAACGCACTCACTCCTCCCTAGCTGAGCTCTCGGATTTCTCCCATTTCCTTGTAAACAGACTTGACCTCGGTGAGGTACGACCCAGACTGGAGTGGAGCTTTTACGCTTGCTTTCTCCCAAACTAAGGCGATACTCTGTAGAATTCCAACTCAAATATACCCGTAATTCATCTCTAGGGTAAAATGGAGTATTATTGACGTCTTTAATCATGTCAATAATTCCCTGGACTAAAGCTTTGTTGGCAGAGTTATATTTAGTGGAACGTGGTGGACGCGGAGGATAGGTCTCAAGGGCATAGGCAAAAATGGTCTGAAAGGCCTGAAATGATCCATTATAGCTAAAAGGCAAGACTAGATAGGGAATGCCTTTATCCATAGTGTGGGGTATCAGGCCACACACCCAGCAGTCTGTAGTGTTAACTACCAGTTGGTGTTGATGCAAGAGCTGTACAAAAGTGTTATTAATGAATTCTGAGCGTCGAGCTTGTTCGTGTTCAGGAAATGAGTGAAAAGAATGCATAGATGCAACAGTAGAAGAAGCAGGATCAAGGGGAGGTACTGTAGTTGTTACCGGTGTAAAAATTAAATGCACACCAAAGACGATTCCACCCACCAACGTTATTAAAACAATCAAAAACGTAATTGCACATTGCATCAGAAAGCATTTGCTGTGAAGAATTTTGTAAAGTCTATTTCTGCGAACATAAATTACATTCTCTCGTTGCAGCTCAGGAAGCTCCATCTTCTACAATCCGCTCGCGACCACTGATGATGTGTACGTAGATGAAAATGCCTCTATCAGCCCTGGGAGTTCCGAGAACTAACAGAAAGATCGACCTTGTGTCTGACCCCCGCAGATTCAACTAGGCACACAGCCACGACCCTACGGCTACCCAGACGGCAAGGCAATTTTAAAACAACAAAACAATACAAAGTATTAGCAAGCTTCCTGGCTGGAGGCAATGTATCAAAATTCAAATGTGTAAAATAGGCAGTTTCCTGCTTTATTTGTCCATATTGCGAGATCGTAAATTGTATCTCGATTTTGCAGGAGCTGTTTGATCTGGAAACAGTGTATTTTCAGCAGGGGTTGCAATGTTCAAGTTCGCAGATGGCAAATGTTCTTTTGATGCAGAGGACAAATGTTCAGAGTTCAAAGGAGCAGTTTCAGAAGGGGAGTCAAAGTTCGATGTATCAGTGATTAGTTCTGCATCGCTGAAAGGGATAAACCTGGGGACTTGTTCAGTTTCAGAGGCACCGATTTCTTTCTTCACCCAGTTATCATAAGGAAGCGGCAGAGGCACACGCTTGACATGCGTTGTATGGATCCAGTTTTTTAGGCCAGCCACACGAATAGCAGTTCTCGTCACCAACAACACTTGAAATGGTCCGACGAATCTGGGTTGGAGATTTTTCGTCCTTGCAAAATTTCGGATGACCACTTGGTCACCTGGTTTCAGCTGATGACCTGGACTCTCCGGTGGCTTTGGCAATGCATCGAAAACCTGTTGGTGAATAAGACTCAATTTAGCAGTCAAGTCGAAAAGGTAATCAATTAACATTGGGTATTCCAGCTGTTTAAATTCCTTTGGTCTAGGTACCCCCCAAACGTTTGCAGGACGACCAAATACTATTTCATACGGACTAAGCCCTACTCTAGAATGCACAGTCGCTCTCGTGGATAACAGAGCCAAAGGTAGTGCATCTGGCCAGGGCAAACCTGTGGATGCTTGTATCTTAGCAAGTTTCAGTTTGAGGGTGCCATTGTAACCCTCAACTAAACCAGCAGACTGGGGATGATTCGCACTGTGGAACTTCTGTTTTATCCCTAAGCCGGCACAAACACTCTGCATAACTTTCCCTACAAACTCACATCCATTATCTGACCATACAATCCGTGGCATTCCAAATCTGGGGAAGTATTCTTTGAGAAGAATTTTGGCAGTGGACAAGGCAGTATTGTCCTTCAGTGGATATGCTTCGATCCATCTGGAAAAAGCACAAACTACCACTAGGACGTACTTTAGATTGTTGCAACGATCCATGTGAATGAAGTCTAACTGAATCACTTCAAAGGGACAAGAAGGAGGAGCGAAATGACCAGCTGGTGTGGGGATTCCCTTGCCAGGATTATGCATCAGGCATACCATGCAATTTCTCACCACTCTCTCTGCACACTTACTAATCCCATCATTCTTCCAGACTGGAGCCAACATCTTACAAATCCCTTTAGAACTGATATGCGCTGCTCCATGTGCCATCGTTACTACTGCAAGCACATACGCATCAGGCAACATCCAACGCTGTTGTTCTGACAAATCAATCCAACACCCACTCGAGTCCAATTTACCCGTATTCTCTTTCCATGCAAGCTTTTCCTCCTCAGTCACCTCTTTCTGAATTTCTTTCACACTTTCCACTGTGTCCTCACACATTCCAGACTCAGAAATCCATCTTGCAGACGTTGCAACATACATTCTACTCATCATATTCCTAGCTGTCTGTTTAGCGGTCTCATCAGCAAAAGCATTCCCACGACCAACATCATCCGTGATTGCTTTATGAGCACTGCATTTGACAATCGCAACTTCAGTCGGCAAGGTTAGAGATTCCAACAAGTCGTTAACTAGCTGACCATGTTGAATCTTAGTCCCATGGGACGTAATGAAAACTCTCTCTTTCCACAAACGGCCAAAACTATGGGCCACGCCGAACGCGTACTGACTATCTGTGAACACATTCACTCTCTTTCCCTTAGCTAAAACACACGCTCTCGTTAGTGCAATCAATTCTGCAGCTTGGGCAGAATTCTGACTCACTCTCGCAGTCTCCGCAATCGTACTCAAAGTCGTTACTGCGTAAGCAGCAGTCACATCACCATTCTCCAATTTAAAGCAAGACCCATCAACATACAACGTGCCATCCGGATCTGACAACGGAGTGTCTTTAAGATCAATTCGTCCTTTTGTCTCTTCCTCGGTTCTGAAGCACCAGTCATGTGGTTCCGAATCACTCGACTCCTGAATAGTCGGCAACAACGTTGCTGGATTCAATACATTACATCTTTTGATCTGAATATGACTCGCTAGCAGTGTCAGCTCGTAGCCTGATAATCTAGCACTGGTAAGGTGTTGCGTCTTGGTTCGGTTCATGAGTGTATCCACGGCATGTGGAACCATAACCACTAGCATGTTGTTCATCACCAAACCAGCAGATTGTCGAATGGAAGCCGCAGCTGCCGCTGTAGCTCTCAAACAACTAGGCAACGCTCTAGCTACCGGATCTAATGTTGATGAAAAATACGCACAAGGGCGTTGTTTATCACCAAATCTCTGTGTAAGAACACTCAACGCGCAACCTTCTCTCTCGTGAACATAGAGCGTGAATGGCTTACTGTAGTCAGGTGTACCCAACACAGGAGCTGAACACAATGCATTTCGTAACTCAGAAAAACTCTCCTGACATTCGGCAGACCATGGCACCGGACTCGGAACATTTTTCCCAGTCAAAGCTACCAATGGTTTTGCCAAAAGGGAATAATTTGGGATCCATTGCCTACAGTATGAGGTAATACCTAAAAAGGCACGTACTTTTCTCTGTGTGCTGGGGACATTCATCTGCGTAATTGCTTTTATTCTCTCTGGGGTCAACTTTCTTCCCTCCTTTGACAAGAGATGACCTAGGTAGGTCACTTATTGGCAACAGTATTGCATTTTCGAAGGTGACACCTTGTGATTTAAACTAGACAAATGATGCAATAAGGAAATTGTAGCTGCTTTGCAAGTTTCCTTGTCATCTGCAGCCACTAGAAGATCATCGACATATTGCACTAAAGCAGAACCAGGAGGAAGTACAAAGGAATCTAATTGACTTTTTAATGCCTGGCTGTAAATGGATGGACTCTCACAATAGCCTTGTGGAGCACGTTCAAACCTGAAGCTTCGACCTCCTAGAGAGAAGCCGAAAATATCTCTGCTTTCCTCGGCTATCGGAATGCTGAAAAAGGCATTCTTCAAGTCGATAACTGAAAACCATGTGGCTGTAGCGGGAATCAACGTTAACAATGCAGTTATGTCTGGAACCACAGGGAACTGTGGAATCACAATTTTGTTAACCTCTCTAAGATCAATTACAAACCTATAGACTGGAGGCTTTGAAGGATCAGTACGTTTCAGAATTGGCAATACAGGACTGTTACAGACATTTCCTCTAGTTTCTTCTACTACGCCTTTCTTGATCAGATCTTGCACAATTAATAAAAGCGCACATTCACCTTCACTAGAGATTTTGTATTGTGGGATTCGTGGAAATTTGACATTTGCTTTCAAAGTGACTACATATGGTGGAATTTTTAAAAGACCTACATCGTTAGGACCAGTCGCCCAAAGAGAATCAGGGAGAGAACGCAGCTCTGGTGGGAGCGCATCCATCGACAAGTACATCGGAGAGATGATTCTTTTACCCAGTGTAAGCTGTACTCCTGAAGGAGAACAGTACAATGTCGCGTACAGGCGTTTTAACAAGTCTAAACCAAGCAGATTTTCATTACAACCGGTCGTCAAAATCAAGGGTGCTTTCAATTGACGGGGTCCAACAGAAATAGACAAAGGACCAGATACGGGGTTGTAAACAGGGGCGCCTGAAAAACCTACAGAAACATTTGTTAAGCCAGACAAAGGTGCGCCAGGGAGTTTCGCATGAATGATAGAACTTTTTGCTGCACCAGTATCCAACAGAAACGGTTCGACTACACCTGATGTTGCTACTGCGACATAAGGCCCACTCTGATCTACTGGAACTGATACTACTCCCTCTCTTTGTCCATGGCTGTCCTAGTACTCACTTTGCTGAAATTCCTCACTAACTTCACAGTAGTCTTCAACATGATACTGTTGAGATCTATTTTGCTGGGCAGACTGTCCATTTCGCTGATCAAAATGATTAGAAGGGCGATCATTCGTTTGTGGAGGCATAGCACCTCGTCCTCGACCTCTAGAATTTTGCATAGAACCACCACGACCTCTCTGAGCTGCTGCAGCATTATTTTGCGCTAAGACTGGACACTCATTTTTATAATGACCTTCTTTCTTACAATATGCACACTGATTCCATTGGTATTGTGGTCTCTGAGAATCATAATCTGTCCTTTGATATGACCCTTGCTGTGTATTAGTCTGATTCGTGCGAGGCGGATATGCTTGCTGCAGAAGAACTTTAGTTTTTAAATCTTTTGTTTTCTTCTCTGACTTTTCCTTCTCCTCTTTATCCCTATTTTCATAGTACTGGGCAGTTGCAAGTATTTGCGCAGTCGTAGACACAGCCCACGCACTCTCGGAATCTTTCAATTTATTACTAAGTTCTGGTAACAGATTGTGCACAAATTTATCAACAAATAGTCTCTGTCCTCCTTCCGTGCTCATATCCTGACCACTATGATCCACGAAAGTCTCTTCAAACCTTGTGAAAAAGTCGGAAACACTTTCGTCCTTCTTTTGCCTGCATGCGGACAACTTGTCCCAGTTAACGCGCAATGCTGGCATCAGAGTCTTCATTAAGTCGATTATTCTACCCGGTAAATCAGCAATTAGAGGTTCGGGTTTGGAACCACCTATTTGTTGACCATCCGCTGCAATTATAGCTGCCCAATCACCACCTAGGGCAACTGGATGATTTTCTTTACGAATTTTAGCCCAAATTGGTTGTGGAACTACATTCCCAAATAACATGTCAATGTCCGCTAAATTCATCACACAAGCTTCAACTGTCTGCGCTAACTCTTTGTAATATCCGGCTGGATTCTTACGCGGGTCTGGCAAGGCCTGTTTCACTGCTAACACTTCGGCTCGCTTCCACGGAATGTGTATCCACACTCTCTGGAATTGGGCCGGGGCGGCAGCAATACCATTCGCTACATCAGCTTGCACAGCTTCGCGCCAAATTGGAGGAACCTCCCTCATTGGATATTGGCGATTCTGCTTCGTGCTATGTTTCTCTAACTCCCTCGGTGAACGAAGGGATGGATCATTTCTATAACTTAAAATCAGTTCCATCGCTTCCTTTATATTTTGACCAACTATCATACCTGCAGCAAACTCTTTCTGGACATTAATTAATTCGTCTAAATTTGATTCAGAGTCATCCTCTTCCATTTGCTCACGTAAAAGGGAGCACATTTCTTCGAACACATATCGTTGTGTCGGTTCATTCCATTGCATAAATGTATCTAATACATCTCTAGTACTATATCTTCCACTTTTTGAAATCCATCTAAGAGCTGTGGAATCTAATATTCCCCGTTCTTCAGTACTAGGAAGCTGACTACGTCTCTGCACAGAGTCAGAGGCAGGAGTCTTAATTAAAGTTTTATAGAAGGGAGATAGAATATTAGAGACAGAATCAGTGATTCTCCGACGAACAGAAAGCGGAGTCATGATGCTAGCAGAAGCAGTAAGTAAAGTAGCAGTTGGAACAGATAGAACAGGAACAGTAGGAGTAGCAGGCAAAGTAGCTTGTGAAACAACAGGTGTAAGCGGTACAGGTATAGGCAAAGAAGCCGGCAACCCTGGAAGAGGGGGTGCCGAAGGAACATTAACATTGACCACAGGAGGTACAGGAGCTTGATTCAGGGGAGCAGGAGCAGGAATACCAGGCTGTCCAGCAACCGGTAACGGTGGAGCCGTAGCACCCTGTGCATACGGTGGGGGTGACCTCAACAAGTAAGACAACAGAGGATCGTTTTCGGGGTCCTCTACTATCTTAGCTGTACTCGATGGCAAGGCAGGATAGCACTTGTCTATCGCTAAATTACGCTCTCTATTGGCCACCTCCATTGCTTTCTCAGACTCGTTGAGTTGCAGCTGCTTAGCAGACTGTTCTAAAGTCAACTCTTGCTCTTTCTGTTCTTTCTTCAACTTTTTAATTTCTCTCTGTTTAGATTCTTTTCGCCAATAACGGAGAGAATCAAACATTGCCGGCCGGGCTTTCTTCTTAAACAATTTCATTTCTAAATTATCAAGAACTTCAGGTTCAAAACTACCATGCAGTGGCCAACTAAGGACACCGTCTTTCTCTGTATATCGGATCCATACCTCATTATAAGATATAGGGCCCACTCCAAACTTACAATACAGATCATAAAGAGGAGTTCCAATCGGAGGAACCAGACATGAGTCCTCCAACCGGGAATCACTGTTGCAACCAAAACACGACAACATACAATTTTTCCGACTTACCATTTTATAATCCGGAACACAGAACAAACAAAAACACAAACAAAAGGTGCGCACTTGAACCAAGAACTTAGGCCTACCAAAGTGAACAAATGTATCGATACCCAAACTAAACCAAATGATTATCGTAACTAGAACAACCAGTGATAATCTTACGAAACCAAACCAAACCAAGAACTAAAAGGATTATCCAAACAGGAGCAACCCTTACGAAGTAACCAACTAGCAACCACTTAATACTTAACTGAGGCACTGAAGACGTCACCAAGGAGAAACCCGTCATGTCTCGCCGTACTAAGGACTGCACCTCGGGTCCAAGACAGGGCGACGGTCAAGGCAACGGACCTCTGCAGCCGTCTGAACGGGAACCCTCGTGGAAGAGAACGTCGGGCCACTTTTGCGATATGCCGGGATCGATGAAGTGGGGCGCCTCCCTCAGGAATCTTCACACGAAGCTTCTCGAACTCTTCAGGCTTTTGGACCGGTACCGAATGACGTTGCCCTACGTTGGGCGCCAATTGGAGTTCTGGACCTTTTGGTTCCGTCCAGAGGTGTCAGGGATAACACCCGAAGACCCCGGAGTTCTACCTGTCTCGGTGCACAAATAAACAGAAACACGGGCTTCTCGATGGTGGCGTCAAAGACCAAAGGTTTATTACTGCAGGGACACAGAAGCCACAGAAACTACACACGGGCAGTATCTAGGAGCCTGTTCGATTTGTACAAAGTGGGTTGCTCCATATATACAAAATTTTAGGCTTCGGGCAAATTCTTTACATGTTAGTACATTTCTAAACCTTTGTGTCCTAAACAATAAATATTTGGCGTTGCACAGGAATCGTCAACAATATCTGATGTCAAAACATTACGAACGAGGGGTTCCCACTGTTCCATCATAATCCCATGTCAACTTTTCATTCAAGAGCCGGACCGCCTCATCTTAAATTTCGTTACCTCCCCCTAATAAAGGCCCAGAAGGAAAGGAGCAGAGCCAGGTGCGGAAGATAGAAAAGCAGGATAAGAGATGTTTGTGGGTCGTAAATGGGCAAGGCTACCAGCTTCGGCCGCCTAATCATGATCAGGCCAACGAACACGAGAACCAGTATAGCAGGACTGGCCTCAGGCAGAGGAGGCAACTTCTGTCGAGTCATGCGGCCATGGCGTGTTCTGTCCTAAGGTGCACGTGTCACTAGCAAGGGGAATCTCCGGCTAAAGCTTACGTGTCCTTAAGTGAAAGAGGTCACTGCGTGTCCATTGACTATGTGAGGGCAAGAAATACAAAATGGCTGCCGTAATCTAAGATGGATGTCATGGGTAGATCAGAAATGTGTTCATACAGGAGTGCTCTTGCTCGTAGCATAGCGAAAACACCAGGATATGCTAAATGGATCATTTGCGGTTCACTGATACCAAAATTATGTATTTACGACAATGTTGAAAACACGGGTTCAAATCGTCACGGAACCTCAGGTGCGGAGGCCGTGGACGTTCCAGGAGAGAAAACCAACACTACACATCTCTCATCCAGTAAACCAAGACGATTAAAAATACTATACCAAAGAGAATATTTATGATCATGTTCATGACTTCCTTACAATAATTATGTGTAATGTGTGAGTTACCATTCCCAAAACTACTATTTAGGTTATTGAGGACTTTTTTATATTTTTGCCACCCCTTAGCGCTCACCCACCCACAATCTCCCATTGGCCGCCCTTACGCTGGACGCAACCAAGGCTTTGGACAGGGTTAACTGGGTGTACCTCTCGGAAACCTTGGCCAAATTTGGTGTCGGGGAAGGGTTCCGTAGGGTGATAGGCCTGTTATACAGCAATCCCTCTGCACGTCTTCTCGTCAATGGTGACCTTTCAAGCCCTTTTTCCATCACTAGGGGGACCCAACAGGGATGCCCGCTCTCACCCTTGCTTTTTGATTTTTACATTGAGCCTTTTGCGCAATATCTAAGGGAGGAGGCCACCATCAAACCTTTTTATTATCAAGGTTGGATGAGGAAGGTAGCATTATATGCAGATGACGTGCGTATCTTAACATCAGAAGTCACTACTGCTCTTCCGGCTATCTTGAAATTGGCCCACGCTTTTGGACAAGTGTCGGGATATGAAATTAATGCAGCCAAGACTGAAATGCTTGTATGGAATGATGAGAACTCTGTACCAGAAATCCAAGTAGGCATTTCAATGCGATACCTAGGCTTGACAATAGTGAAGGATATTAATAAACTTGTCCAAGTTATCTTATCTACAGTTGTTAAAGATTGCCGTAAGCTTCTCCAATCATGGTCGCTCTTGCCTCTTTCATTACAAGGTAGAGCCAACCTTATCAAAATGTCTATCCTTCCTAAAATTTCCTTTTTATTTAACACCATTCCTTTATACTTTGATCAAACTACTTTAGCCAAGTTCCAATCTAGTATCTCATCCTTTATCTGGAATAACCATCTTCCACGGATCGCTTGGAAAAAACTAAGATGGCGGCTCCAGACCTAAAAATCCATGCTTGGGCCTTTCAATTATCCCACTCACGAATGTTGTTGAAGGGTCCCATAGTCTCGGGCGTGGGGCCTATGTATGCAGCTATGTTGGATGGGGAAAGAATTAATCATTCTGGTTTTCTTTTTAAGTTTGGTAATCCTACATTTAAAAAAAAAATTAAACTGAAGACCCTACAAGGTCTTGCCAGAACTTGGGCTAAGTTATGAAATCCATAAAATTAAACTACTTTTGCGAAAAAACTCCGCTGTGGGGGTTGCCTGAAAATCCTGCCTGGCTTGATGACACTCTAGCAATCCCTTTGAGAGAGGCAGGCCTGGAAGTGTGGGGTGACCACTTTTATGAGGGGGATTTACTCTCGTGGGAACATCTGTAGGCCAAGGTTGGCCCCAATCTTTCACGATTCAAATACATACAGATCTATAGCTGGACAGTCGCCTATAAAATCTCTCCCGCTAACAGGAATAAATTCAAACTCGGAGGGCATAGCCCATTTGTCTCTGATTTACTAATCTGTGGTCCAGCTAAAAAATAAATATCTAAATGGTATACTTTCATTCTGGAGGAGTCGGATGGGGACTTTGTTCTGCCGGAGTCATTATGGGGCTCTATTTTGACGGACCAGAATTTACAAAATCTTTGGATGACTTCTTTTGAACTTCTGTGGAACATTGTTAAGCCGTCCTGGCTTCGCAGAAATCATATCTTTACCCTGCATAGGGCATACTATTCCCCTCTTAGGCTATCTAAATTTGCAGGAGGACAGTCAGTGTCTTGTGCTAAATGCGGTTTGATTGCTGCATCAGATATACACATGTTTTTTGAATGCCCACTATTAACCACATTTTGGGAGGATATCAGTAATTCCCTCACAGAATCATTGGGAAGACCTGTCACCATAGATTTGCCTCTAATAGTATTTGGTGTTCTAGAAGGCGTACAAAATCCAGCTAGATGTCTAGTCTTTTATGCTATCCTGCTTGCAAGAAGGGAAATCTGCAGGAAATGGAAAGAATCTTCACCTCCTACTTTTAGAGATTGGCAAAACTCAGTCTTGCAGACCTCATGTACCGATCTTCCCAGATCTGGTAATCACAGTAAAAGGGCCTTCTGGTATTTACTTTCTTGGCTTCATTGACTCATCCGGGTTTTTTTTCCCCGGGTCCAATGATTGATCTCCTATGGTGCTTCGATATTTTTTACCTGTGGAGCAGCCGTTATCCGGTTCATGCCCATCCCCACTTGGCTGCTAAACTACCCCAAGGTTTGCCGCAGATTGGTAAATCATGGACTCTGTGCCTTCCTGGAATACAGTTGACAGCTGAGGGATAGATGGCCCTCACAAGACTCGTGTCCCTTCCAGTTTATCAGGTAAACTGAGACAGCTGCTCTCTGTTAATTCCTTTTGGTACTTTGTCTATATGGTGGTTATGGGGACAAAAAAAGAAATGCTTTGATTTGGGAATGGTGTTGAGCTTTCTAATTGCAGGTGTTCCTCTGTTCGTTCCCAGTCTTTTCCTATGACTGGCAGGTTATTTCCCTCTTTTGATGGTTTAATGTTGATGGTAAAAGTGTTCTTTTTGGATCCGTCTACCTCCTTAAGCTCTCCTTCCGTTGAAGTTGTGGAATTTAATTGTGTGTCCCTTACTACCCCCAGCAGCTCTGATATTATAGTCGGGACGGTTGCAAGCTTGTCGATTATTTCGTGGCAATGGCACGTGTAATAAGTGGTCCCGTGCTTGTTGTACCTTTGTTATCATGCCATTTAAGTCATGTAGTTTTTGATCTATTCCCTGCACATATAAAGCTAGTGCATTTAGCAGCTCAACTTGAGTGTCCAGCTTGTCAACGTGATAAGTTGCTGCTGATCCTATCGTCTTCATGGTGTTCATTAACTGATCCCAAAAAGGTCCTGTTGATGGGCTTTCTTGATGTTCCTTGGGGTATTGTCCCTCTTGTTTCTTGGTGCATCGTCCTGGTGAGGGTGATTTTTGGGGTTCTGGGTAGCTGGCTAAGTTGGCTGGTTCAGTTTCATGGGGTGGTCTGAAAGGTGATCCATTTATCTTGCTTTGGCATGACGTCTGTGTTAAATGCTGTGCTATTTGAGGTTGCTTGCTAAATAGTTTCAGATTTGTGGCAAGTGGATCCTGTACGTTGGTTATTTGGCCCGTGAACTGGACAAATAGTGGATAAGGTTGTGGGTCTAAAGGTTTGTTTAGTATTGCATGCGAGCTGTCAAAGCTGTCATAACTGTCCTGCTCAAGCACCAGGTTACCATCCTGGCTCGGTTCTTCACAAGACTGCCAAGCAGTTTGTTGGGCTATTTGAAGCTGTTGGTTTTGCTGCCTTAGTTGATTTGTTTGTGCTTGGCAGGTCCATTGTTTGGGTGTAAGTGCAGACTCCCGTTTAAATCCCTGTTCGTTGTGTACTACGGCCTGAATGGCCTGTTGGTGGAGTCCATGATGAGCGAGTAGTGGGCTCTTGATAGAATTAGTGCAACTTCCATCCTCTGATACGGACAGCTTAAGGGCCTTATGCTCTGTGTCCTCAGTGCTTATTGACCTACTGATTGTCCTTATGTATCTCATTGTCTGCGCTACCCCCCCTGTACTTGTACTCCTTGGCTTCTTTTGCCTCCTTTGCCTCCTTTGCTTCATTGGCTGCCTTGTGCGTCTTTTGCTTCCCTGAGGATAAGCTGCGACATATTTTTAAGAAATCGGTAATGAGAGCCCGTTTGCTGCTTTTGATGTAAGTTTTAATAGAGGAGCCGGTTGCCCTGATGGGGGTATGGGTATTGTTGTTTGATTGTGTTTGATCCTTTTCTGTTTTGCCCCGTGTCCTGTTTATAATCTAGTTCCAAGAACTGTTCCTGCTCCCTTTATCTTGGCTTACTGAGCTTTTCTGATTCTAGTTTGTCCTCGGTTAGGTCCTCTGTTAAGTCCTCTCCCTCCTCTCCCTCTTTTTCAGGTTTCGGGTGCTGGACGCCTGGTGCCTCCCCTTATTTTCCCTGATCTCATGGTGGTCTGTTGCGTACCCCTGTGCAAAAAGTTTTCTGATTCAGAGGTACTAGGCTGCTGGCGTGTTACTGCTACTTCCAGGGGCTCCTGGTCCTCTGTTGCACACCCTGGGGGACCGGCGTGCCTTACCTTAACTTATGCGGGGAGGTTGCTGGTGCTGGTGCTGGTGTTTTTTGCTGTGTTTGCTGTCACTGCTCCATCCAGTGTGGGGGTGTCTCATGTGGCCGTTTCTTCTGCCACTGACACAGCCACTGCCACTGACAAGGGCTGCAGCTTTGTTATTCTTGCCTCTGCCTCTGCAGAGGCTCCTCACACTGCTCCTGTTGCCCCTGCCGCTGTACTTATGCGTTGAAGATCCCACTGCTTGCAGCTCCTACCGCTGCTAGAGGGTGCTGGAGGGTGTGGTAGTTAGCGGCTCCTGCCACTATGGAGCCCTCGCTATGTAGCCATCATGCAGCTATGGAACGCTCGCGGCAGGAGGGAGGGGTGTTTTCGCGGCTCCTGACGCTACAGAGACCCACTGTGAGATGCTGTGGGGCACTCGCGGCTCCCACCGCTATGCGATGCTATGCGAGGTAGCTGAGACCGCTGCCGGGGAGCTTGCTGCAGCCCTCTTCCTGCCGCTGTTTTTTTGGGAACCAGCGGCTGCTGGTGCATGGAATTTCACCCCCGCTGCCACCGCCGAAAAGCACACAGACTGGACGCTGGAGGCTGGACACTGGATTGCTTTCACCGAGAACAAAGGTAGGTAAGACGGCGTTCTCCTCGCCTCGCTTCGCCTCGCCTCGACTCCTCGACTCCTCGCTCGTGGTGCTGCACAGTGCACTCTAACTCTGACGTGCTCAGCCGCACTCGGCTGCTCGGCTGCCCGCAGCTGTCCTAATGTTGTTTGGAGAACCCCCACTCAACCGGCGCAAAAGGCTACAAACCGGGGTCGGGTGGGAGCTGAATCAAAAGTTCCGAAGTGCGGTGGTTAAACGAAGGTTAGACGTTGAGCGTCTTCCTCCCTTGCTGTCTGTTCCTGAGTGTGAGACCGCGAGTCTGCGGTCGGCGTGAAGCTGCGGCCTGGAATCACGGAGATAAAGTCACGCTTCCCAGATACTCACCAGCTCTGCCTTGCTTGCCATGCTCCTTCAGACGTGCATCCAGGTCTGGATGAGTCACTGCCAAGATGCGTGCCATCACTGGAGTCATGCTGCGCCGTGCCAAACGACCTGTGCGTGGTTGCATCCCCAATGTCATCTCAGCCACCATTTTTGCTAGCCCACTGATGTCGTCCCACCTCTTGTGGCAGTGTGTGCGTCGGCGGTTGGATACCCCCTGGGTTTGCACCTTTGCTGCAATGGCCCTCCACACGGCCTTACGCTGGTTTACCTTGAGCTGCATGTATGAGATAAAAGAAGTGTTAATGACCAGTTCCACAATGTCAGGTACCAACATCAATCAGTACAGTAGCAAGACCCAGACTCAGGACCTATTGTAACCTCCCTTCCTCCCAAACTGGGGGACCCCTCACAAGGGCACTTAGCATGGCCCACACAGATGTGATTGCATGCACACATTGGGGTATTGAGGGTCCAGGATAATCTCACAAATGCAAGATGCATTAACATGATATGCATCGTCAGAAGTGTGTAAGTCTGCAATTACACAGGGCACAGATGTGGCATATGTAATATTCAGTGTGAAGGAACAGGTGCAAGGAACATGTAAGTCTGGTGGTGTTTTTCTTATGTGTGGGCAGCCACTGGTCCGACACCCTGGGTCACACTGAGTCAGACAACAGGGGCACACAGAAATATGCACACAAGCAATTACTGTCCTGGCACCTACATGGCAAACATTTGGTGGCTCTGTATAGCTGACAATGTGACACTCCCCACTCACACATACGTGTGAACGCCCGTGTTTGAGAAATACGGACAAAATCCACATATCCTGCCTTGGCATCCAGACCAGGTGATTTACACCCTATTATTACTAAGGTTACTGTTTTAATGTTACCCTACCTCAGCCCATAAGCGGGCTAGTGTTTTTTGGTGTTCGGTGCTACGGTACCACTTTTTTCAATATGCCTTTTCAGACATGCTTTTTCAGACACCACGTTTAATAACTGGGACTGGCCCCCTCCTAAATACGCCCAGCAGGGCGGTTGCCCTGTCTATCTACTTTGTCGGTTTACCCAACCATGTAGTGTTCCGTCCTCAGTTTCATCCAACCTCCTTTTAAATTCTTTCTAATTTCCTTTGAAATTTTTAATGCCTTGTTTCTACTGGCCTTCGGGCCCTTTGTAATCCAATTATGTCGGGACTCTTCTGAGACCGTTTAAGTAATTAGCGTATTTTTCCTTTTCTACACCTAGGACACAGCCCCACTCCTTCCTTCACCCCCCCAACGTCCTGATGAAGACCCGCGAGTAAGGATCCATTATCCTACACCTTTGGGTCGAAACGTAGACCACCATCTACTTACACGAACTCCTTAACCCAAGATTGATAATAATAATCATCACGGGAGTTTCTGTTTCATGTGATATGTTCTGCTTAACATGTGTTTTTTCTTGATCTTCAACATATGGATCAATGATAATGATGTTTTCAGTTGTGGATTGGTGCTTAATGATTTTTTTGATTAGTGATGTTAACTAATTGAAACACACCCCTTCCCTTGCACTCCTTCCCCCTTCCTTTGTGGGCGCACTTGAATTTTATATACTATACTAGTAATTGCAAAATCAATATATGGTTTTTGGTGCAGTGATAATAAAAACACTGTCCACCATCATTTTTGTGTTGTTTCTATTCAAATAATTAAGTGAAATTTCAAGTATTTGTTGTGTGTTTGGTCAGGGACCCCTTCATATATCTCAACCTATTACCCAGGTCCCACTGACCACATGGGTCGAACCCCTCTATTCATAATATACTTCGAGCAGACGTTGGTCTGCGAGGTTCTTTTTCTTTCATACCCTATATACCTATCCTCATTTCATTTCTGTTTCTTAAACGATTTTTTCAACCACCATGGTTGATAAGGAGGTTCTTTCGTATACTGAGGACTACATTAAACAATTTCTCTCAGACCCTGCTAATACTTTCCTGTCCTCAACCACATCTGTGATTGATTTTTCTCTCAATGACAAAGTTAATCAGCTGGAGCGTCTAGAGAAAAAACTCATCAGAACCAAACTTCATGGACATTTTCTGGCACAGTGTTTACAATCTAACATTATCCCTGTAGGCTTACAGGTTAAAGTGGAACCCGCTATTTTTATCGACGTTCCCAAGTTTCGAGAAGGTTTCAGCTTTGTTGCGAACAATTGTTCGCGACATTGGATGGTCCTCTGTATTGAAACAGCCAGTGAACAAATTGCCATTCTAACAAAGCAGATAGCTGACCTAAAAGCTGATTTAAGTGGGGATTCCACTCTCACTAACTCCAAAGAGGCATTGACTAAACTGGTGGCGACCCTCCAGGACTTTGAAACGACCACAATCAAAAAGAAACTTGAGAAATTAGCCCGCGACGTGAGGTCGTACGACAAAAAAAGAACCTATCCCTACCTGCAGGACGAATACTACAGACAGGACAATCAAGGGAGATTCACTAACCGTGGCCGAGGGGCCTATAGGGGCAGGAGAAACTTTACTACTTTCTCAGATTCCTCGTACAGTTCGGGTGAGGACTCAGAACGAGCCGGTCCCAGTGGTGCATACGGATACCAGGACTCCTACGGCCCCTCTTACCAACCCCCTTTTTTAGGACAGGGAGGATGGAGACCGCCGCGGGGCAGAGGGAACAATTGGAGCAGGGGCACTGGCAGAGGCCAATCCAATGCAGGCCAGGAGTGGGACTCCGGGAGAGGGAGAGGCACGAAGCAAGTGAGTTTCCCCCAGGAGGAACACGGGGAGAGGTCCACACGCAGGAAGAACTACAGGTGGTAGAGGAGACTTCCCCTGTGATTAACATCTCGAACTACACCCTCCAGGAGGATGAAACGAAAGTATTAAGCCGTGGTTTATCGTTTGTTCCCACCTCCACACCGGATGCATTCAACACTATGGTCGAACTCCACAAGTTCTTTAGGAAGATAAGATTGAGATATTTCTTCAAGGACAAGCCTTACCAACAAGCCTCCTCAACTACCAACCTGAGGCCACCGTCAACTTTTGTACCATCTACGTATGCCATGACCCAACGCATCTTGGCGTATGAGAGTCTGGTACTACGTGATGTGCAGACCATCTTGGAAGACAACATTTTTGCCAAATACAACACTAGTAGAGCTGAGAAACTTGCACTAAAATCCTTGAGGGACAACATTGGAATAGTGGTTAAACCCGCGGACAAGGGTGGTGCCATTGTAATACAGGACCAGAACAACTACACCAACGAAATTCTACGACAGCTAAATGATGGGATCAGTTACAGACAATTGGGCGGTGATCCATCACAAAGTATAATGGCTGAAATTCTGAGGGTCACCCAAGATGGCCTACAACAAGGGTTCCTATCGGAATACGAATTCCAGTACTTGAATCAGAAGCACCCACGTCTTCCCACCATCTATACGTTACCCAAAGTCCACAAGGATCTCCAAAAGCCCCCGGGACGCCCTATTGTATCCGGATGCGGCTCCCTGCTGGAACCTCTGTGTAGGTATATAGACTTCTTTCTGAAACCGCTGGCGGAGGCCACAACCACATATCTAAGGGACACCACTCAAACTATCAACCTGATCGATGGACACCCTTTCGATTCCACACGAGACCTCCTGGTAACGTGCGACATTGTGTCATTGTACACTAGCATACCCCAGGAGGAGGCCCTGGTGGCAATGTCGATTGCACTTGACAAACGGGAGTCACCCGTCCAGGTACCAACATCATTCATCATCCTATTGCTCAAGATTGCAATGATGAGGAATTTCTTCATCTTTCGGAATTGCTTTTATCTCCAGACCAAGGGTGTGGCGATGGGGGCGGCTTTTGCTCCTGATCTGGCCATAATCTTCATGGCAATGTATGAAGACACCTTTGTACTCACCAACGCCAATCCATTCAGATCCCGAATAAACCTGTGGATGAGATACATAGACGACGTTGTCTGTATCTGGTCAGGATCCGAGGATGATATCAACAACTTTTTCATCTGGCTTAATGATAGATCCCCTGACATAAAATTCACAATCAAATTTGATAAGAAATCTATCGATTTTTTGGACCTAACAATTTTTGTGGAGAATGAGACCCTTCAAACTAACCTTTTTAGGAAACCCACAGAGAGGAATTCCCTCCTTTTGTACTCCAGCCACCACCCCAGGGGCCTTCGTGATAACCTCCCCTTCGGACAGTTTTTGCGGATTCGCCGCAACTGCAGCAGAAAGGAGGATTACATGGATCAATCCTCAATACTGATGGGCAGATTACTTGACCGTGGATACCCCAGGCGCTTGGTAAAGAAAGCCATGAAGAGAGCATGGTTCAACCCCAGAGAGACTTTACTAGAACCAGGAGACAAACAGAATAACAATGAGGATCGCATGATCTGTGTAACAACTTTTTCCACAAAGAGTAACAGGATAAAAAAAACTGTCAACAAATATTGGAATCTGATATCCGAGGATCTTAATATCAGTTGCCCGCCCCTTCATGCATTTAAAAAGGCAAGGAATATCCGAGACCATGTGGTGCGCTCTTTTCTCCCTAGCCCAGCCACACCATCGATCACAACCATGTGGAATCTGCCGCCAATTGTGGGACATTTTCGATGTGGGTCTTGCAAAGCCTGCCCTTCGACAATTCAGACTAAGATATTCACCCACAAACAACATCAAGTACTACTCAAGTCACACACCAATTGTAACTCCACAAATGTGGTATATTGCATAATATGCCCTTGTGACCAGATATATGTGGGACAGACACAACAACGTGCGAAAGTTCGCTTTCTGCAACATTGCAGCCGTGTGAGATGCAAGGTCGTAGGTGCCCCGTTGGTTGAACACTGTAATACAAACAATCACCTCCCTGAAAGCCTGAAGTGGACAATTCTGGAACAGGTCCGACTGAGCCCAAGGGGTGGTAAGATCGAACCCGTCCTCAATGTAAGGGAGATAAAATGGATTTGTTTCTTTGATTCAGTAACCAGGGGTTTGAATGAATCTGAAAGTAGCTTTGCGCAAATGGCCACCTTGTGAATTAGTTTCCTATTTTCACACTCTTGGGTGTCTATACTACACTAATCTGTAATATATCTAACTGATTCTTCTCTGCATTCCAGTCTGAGTGTTTCCCTTTGACCCAAAGGCGTTTGACTACCATGTTTGGTTGGTCCGCGCCTTTGTAGTACATGTTATGCAGACCATTGAATCATGTAGTGCTTTGAGGACACAGTTGTAAAATGACCCATAGGCGTTTGACTACCGTGTTTGGTTGGTCCACGCCATTGTAGTGCGACTATGCATATCGATGGCCATACCGGGGTACTATATAATGTTTGCCTTCTGGACGTATTTGCAAAATAACTGAGTGTTTCTTCCACATTCCATGTATCCCAATGACCAGATTCAGGGACTTAGTAATGTTGACCTATAGTACGTATTTGAAAATATTTATTTGATGACCTTTTGTTTTTGGAGTAATGTGCGTTTGACCGCCATGTGTGGCAGGTCCATGCCTTCATACCTTTCTATCTGAATTCACACTTGTACTTTTATATAATTAACACCGTCATTTTTTCATAATACAAATACGATCTGCAATTCATACTTGTACCATCAACATCGCCCCCCCTTTTTGGTAATACAGATATAATCTGCAACTAATCTCCCCCCCCCCCCTTTTTATAACAAAACCTCCGGTGTCAGTATTTCCTCCCCAAGGTTGCATACCCTGTAACCTAGCAACACGTCTGAGTCTTTCTTCTAGGAGGTTACTTAATCGAGCTTGGTTACCAAGGTAACACTTCCTGGTTCCAGGCTGACACGCGCTGACGCTGGCTCCGTTTCTGACCGACCACGGGTGAGTCCTTTGGTAGGAGCCGCGTGTAAACCTCAGAGTTTAATCGCCCTTTGTACCCCTAATCTCTGGAATTCCGCTTTTCCAGATGGCGGTCGGTTGTGCTCGATCCACTTTTGGGACGCACTAGTTACGAAGCTTTCAACTACTGTGAAGGAGACGTGCTGTGACTGCTCCTTCTGTGTGATTGTTGTACAATCCCCCTCGGTGAGTTTTTGCACTCTGGCAATGCGTGTGAGACATCTTTTATGACCTTACCCTGCGCCCTTCTGATACTTCATTTTTCAATCGGTGTTTTCCAGATGAACGCCCGTGTTTGAGAAATACGGACAAAATCCACATATCCTGCCTTGGCATCCAGACCAGGTGATTTACACCCTATTATTACTAAGGTTACTGTTTTAATGTTACCCTACCTCAGCCCATAAGCGGGCTAGTGTTTTTTGGTGTTCGGTGCTACGGTACCACTTTTTTCAATATGCCTTTTCAGACATGCTTTTTCAGACACCACGTTTAATAACTGGGACTGGCCCCCTCCTAAATACGCCCAGCAGGGCGGTTGCCCTGTCTATCTACTTTGTCGGTTTACCCAACCATGTAGTGTTCCGTCCTCAGTTTCATCCAACCTCCTTTTAAATTCTTTCTAATTTCCTTTGAAATTTTTAATGCCTTGTTTCTACTGGCCTTCGGGCCCTTTGTAATCCAATTATGTCGGGACTCTTCTGAGACCGTTTAAGTAATTAGCGTATTTTTCCTTTTCTACACCTAGGACACAGCCCCACTCCTTCCTTCACCCCCCCAACGTCCTGATGAAGACCCGCGAGTAAGGATCCATTATCCTACACCTTTGGGTCGAAACGTAGACCACCATCTACTTACACGAACTCCTTAACCCAAGATTGATAATAATAATCATCACGGGAGTTTCTGTTTCATGTGATATGTTCTGCTTAACATGTGTTTTTTCTTGATCTTCAACATATGGATCAATGATAATGATGTTTTCAGTTGTGGATTGGTGCTTAATGATTTTTTTGATTAGTGATGTTAACTAATTGAAACACACCCCTTCCCTTGCACTCCTTCCCCCTTCCTTTGTGGGCGCACTTGAATTTTATATACTATACTAGTAATTGCAAAATCAATATATGGTTTTTGGTGCAGTGATAATAAAAACACTGTCCACCATCATTTTTGTGTTGTTTCTATTCAAATAATTAAGTGAAATTTCAAGTATTTGTTGTGTGTTTGGTCAGGGACCCCTTCATATATCTCAACCTATTACCCAGGTCCCACTGACCACATGGGTCGAACCCCTCTATTCATAATACACTCACACATACAGCAGGCATGGCAAAGAGTGATATTGTGACACACACACTTCCTCGCCCTGGAGACAGCTTGTCTGTCAGTGTCTGACATAACCCCACACCCTCAGGAATATACTGCAGTAGCAAAACTACACGTCTGACACCCCCTTGCCAGACAGCTACCTTCATGGTGACTTACCACAACATTGGGACCACCAAACAGCCTTGGGTACCTTTCCAGCACCTCGTCTACAAGGACCTCTAGCTCCTCGCTGGTAAATGGACTGGCACTGATCTTCTCTGTCCTTGCCATCCCTGTGGACATGGAACACCTGTGGCGGAAGTGAGTGGTGAGGGGTCCCAGGCAGCAGGCTCTGGAGGCAGCAGCAGGAGAGGGTCCCAGGCAGCAAGCTCAGGAGGCAGCAGCAGGAGAGGGTCCCAGGCAGCAGGCTCTATGAGCAGTGGAAATGTGAGGCTCACTCCCACACACTTATAGCCCCCTGGGGTCTACTGTAAGCTGCAAAGCAGCACCAATTGGTTGTCCAGGTCTGCCTCTTTCAAATTCATCCAATGACCGACTACGCGCTGGTGGAGCGCAGCTTCCGCGTTTTTCAAATGTGCATCATGCCACCGCGATCATCGCTCCCATTGGCTGTGGGCAATGCTCCATGGCGGTGATGCAACGCGGGTGCCCGGGGTGCGCTACCGCGATGGTGGATCATTCAACATCATCCAATGACCACCTACGCGCTGGCAGGGCACACCTTCCGCATTTTTCAAATGTGCATCATGCCACCGCGATCATCGCTCCCATTGGCTGTGGGAAACGCTCCATGGCGCTGATGCACCGCGGGTGCCCGGGGTGCGCTACCGCGATGCTGTATCATTCAAAATCATCCAATGACCGCCTACGCACTGGCGGAGCACACCTTCCGTGTTTTTCAAATGTGCATCATGCCACCGCGATCATGGCTACCATTGGCTGTGGGCAATGTTCCATGGCGGTGATGCATCACGGGTGCCCGGGTGCACTACCGCGATGGTGCATCATTCAAAATCATCCAATGACCGCCTACGCGCTGGCGGAGCACACCTTTCGTGTTTTTTAAATGTGCATCATGCCACCGCGATCATCGCTCCATTGGCTGTGGGCAATGCTCCATGGCGGTGATGCACCGCGGGTGCCCGGGGTGCGCTACCGCGATGGTGCATCATTCAAAATCATCCAATGACCACCTACGCGCTGGCGGTGCATGTCCACCACCATGTACACATGTCCAAATGCCAATGGCTTCTGCACTTGTGCAGCGGGTGGTGCTGGTGTCACACCACCGGGGACAGGCGGTAGGTACCGCTATTTTCATGACCATTAATGGCTACGTCAATCCTGAACACTGTATCAATACAGAGCAGCAATATGGTGAAGGGCACATCATTGTACACACAATGCCATACTTCCATGTCATCCACAGGTGGGAGCACGTTCAGTGTGACACACTTTGGTCTGTGGTCCCTGCCATGTTACTCATGCATTTCATGGCTGATGATGCTTGACACTCTTGAGGTGGTGTTCATGATGTGGTACAAATCCATTTGTTGTGGGTCAGTGATGACCTTGACAAGGCTTGTGTCACTGCATTGTATCGTATCAGACTGGTGCATTCACAACAGCTCATGCACACAAGTGAACGTTTTCCTGATACTGTGATCATTGTGTTTATGGATGTGTGCAGAGTTTAGATGATGCATTTAGGTGTGACAGGTACAGCAGATGGGTGTGATACAGACAAGGTAATTTCCGATACATTGGCCGATGTTGCTGCACCTTGCCTGCACATGTGAATTGTGGTCTCCAGTATGTGCGCTTTCACATTCTCCGATGTGTTTGTGGCACTTGTGTATTGACAGTGGAGAGGTGTACCCTCTGTGTGTATCAAAAGGCCAGCCATGTAACCTGGTGTGCCATGCATCTGTCAGGCAGTCAATGTTTTCCCATTACATCATTGATGGTATGTGCTGTGGCCATCTCATGTTGGTTGTCACTGACATGTTCCTTTTTACTTCCCAACTAGGAGGAGGCCAAATCTCCTATGTCACCTGACGGTGCTGGAGGACATGGAGAATATTGCATTAATTAGGAAATTCCGCCTGGACAGACCAACACTGAAGATCCTGTGTGATCAATTGGAGCCCCACCTGCAACCTCGCCGTCACTATCCTACGGTATTCACACCCACATACAAGGTGATGGCAGCACTCCACTTTTTTGTGACAGGTTCCTTCCAGGAGACCGTGGCTAGCGCTGGAGGGATGTCATAGCCCATGTTCAGCATGGTGCTGAGGGATGTTCTTGCTGCCATGATGCTGTATCAGAATCGCTACATCCATTTCCCTAGGGGAGGAGAATTGGCTGCTGTGAAGGGTGCCTTCTATCCCCTTGTGCGCATCCCACATGTTGTTGGTGCCATCGATTGCACCCATATAGGTCTGGTGGCACCACAGGCAACGGAGCACATATATAGGAACCACAAACATTATCATTCCATCAATGTGCAGGTGGTGTGCCTTGCGGACATGACCATTTCTCATGTGTGTGCAAAGTATCCTGGCTCGGCGCATGATTCGTACATTATGAGGAACAGCATGGTGCCCCGGATGATGGAGAATCTGCATCCCGGGCGTGCTTGGATTGTGGGTGAGTATGCCTACTGATATGGTGTGCTGTGTGTTACCTGCTGCACTCTGGCTGTGCAACATTGCAATGGGTGTTTGTCATTCGCAGGTGACCCTGCATATCCCAGTCGGCCATGGCTGTTGAGCCCCCTCAGGAATATCAGGACCCCGGCTGACATCCGCTACAATGACGCCCATGGCAGGACCCGACCGGTAACCAAACTGACTATTGGCATGCAGAAGTCTAGATTCCTCTGCCTTGACAGGACAGGAGGTGAACTGGATTACTTGCTGGGAAGGTATACAAGATAGTTTTGGCATGCTGTATGCTGCACAACCTGGCCATCCACAAGGGGATCCCCCTGCTCCTGGACGATGGTGAGGAACCAAGGCCACCACCTGCTCAAGGACCTGAGTCCAGTGATGAGTGCAGTGGAGAGGATGAAGGAGTAGACCTGCGCCAGCAGCTCATCGAACGCTACTTCACTTGAAGGTGGGTGACGATGTACATTGTGTGGTGTGGTTGCTGTTGTTGTGAAAGGCTAGGCACGGATATAACAGACAGGCACACGATCAGTCACCTGTGTGTGGTGAAAGTGACATTGACGTGCCATATGTGAATGTATGCTGGACCCTATTTGTTCACACCTGCAGCCCATTGTCTAGTATGCCTGTAGTGTCTTGTGTTTGTTTTGTGTAGTGTTCTGCCTGTGATGGCACAATGAGACCAGTGACTGTTGTTCTGTTGTGTCTCCCAAGGTTCTACAGACGAATCCTGCACTACATACTGTACATTATTTGGACACATCATGGACATTGTCTACATTGTAAATATTGCACTAAAAACGATACAGCACAAAATCTGGTGCATCAGGTATTTTATTTTGATAGTGGACATGTGATTTGTGCGGGAATATTTACATGACAGTGGGGAATGAGTAGTGAGTTGACAGTCCTGTTCGCTGAGGTGCAAGAGTAGAGTCCACATGGATGTGGTGACCCAGTCCAACAGACAGGTAACATTGCCAAGGAAATGTGGGTAAAGACAGTCCAAACAGTCAATACAGTAGGGAAGAGGGTTGTCATCACGGCTGGCTCCGTGACTGGCGTGTGGTAGGTGCTTTGCCTCCGGTCACATTCCCGGTTTTCTACGATCATACTAAGGAAAATTATTTAGACACAGTAGTGTGTATTAGATTAATATAACTTTGTGAGCGTGCACATAAAGTGACAGGCCACATTCTTGTTTTTCAGTGGCATATTATCTCCCATCATCTCACATCTCCTTTCACGTGCACTTCTGTATTATTACCACGCGGCAACCATTGATTTCATCCTTGGGAATCGACTTGACAAAGTCCAAGGTATGTGCATCCTAGTACACCCTCCAGCTACCCCGTGTTTCGAGTATTAGAGTAAATATATATTCTTTCATTATTGCACCCGTTGTTTGTTTCTATAGTTCCATTTGATTTACCGGCTGATCTCAGGGCCCTGACAGCAAAAGTTACCTCACATGCATGACGTCTGTAGTAGAATTCCCATTTCCTCTAAGTGACTACCAGGTAGATGTTTGCTTACGTTTACAGTTCTTCTAGCATTCTCTATTAGGAGAGCCGTGTTTACATCGGGTGTCTTTTATTTAACCCACTCAGAGGCCGAGTTTCCAGGGTTACACCACATGGGCTATTTTTGAAGTTGCTAGTCCTAGTTCAACATTAGGATTCCATCTTAAGGCGCATTGCATGTAATTAAAAGGTACTTGCGTAGTGTAATTGGTGCAACAGTTTTGGCCTATGACAATAAATGTGCGTAGCATGTTATTATTTTTATGATTGTCTCTCCACAATAATGTGCGCTTAATGGTTTACACCTCTCAAGGTGTTTTGTTTTACAGAGTATTTTATATAGCATGTTACAAAGATTTTCTTAGATGTATCTTCAGTTTCGAGATGTGTGTAACTATTGATGCATATACCAAGTTTTTCTTTACTCGTGTTTGTCTCACAATTAGTCACAACCATAACACTCTTATTATGCAAGATTGTGATTAGGTTTTTTATTCCCATGGACCATTACCAGTGTAAGTCGAATACCTACTTAGGAGGTTTATCTAGGCCGACACATGATGCTACCAGTTAGAAGCTATACCATTTATGTATACAGTGTTAAGTGGAACACAATAAGGGAGTTTTACTCCTCCCCACTTGATAAATTACGAAGTTACTATGTTCTTTCTTCCCCCTTCAGTGTCTTTTATTTTCAAGACACCTCTCACTATGTTGAAATTATTATGTGTCTTTGATTTCACTGATTAGTTCTTTGTATGTTTTAGGAGTTCCCCCCTGAAGAAGGGTACCTTTTGGTCCCGAAATGCATTGGGCATCGTGTCTTCAGAAAATCACCTCAGACTGAATTATGTACTATAATGAATTATGGTTTCTCAAATGTCTAGAAACATGTAAATAGAATATTTGTTATGTATCAATTTACATCTCCACGCAAAATATGTTGATTGTTCTATAGTTAGAGCGGATGTATAAACAGGATACATGAATAGAATGCATTAATGTATCTATGCTACATAAAAGTTCTATGTATGAGAATTAAATAATAGAACGTGAAATTCTATACTTGTTATGGTCTGATTAAGTTACTAGTAGGTTTTTCTATATTTTTGGAAAAGGTCCTTTTTTCCAGTAGGAACAGTGCTCACTACAAGTAGGTTTTGTCTACTTAGCCATTTCTTTCGACCCAGTCCAACAGACAGGTAACATTGCCAAGGAAATGTGGGTAAAGACAGTCCAAACAGTCAATACAGTAGGGAAGAGGGTTGTCATCACGGCTGGCTCCGTGACTGGCGTGTGGTAGGTGCTTTGCCTCCGGAGACTCCCAGGCTCTTCTTTGGACGCCCCCTAGGTCTTTTTGGCGGTGGGGGGCCTGCTGAATGGCCAGCGGCGTCAGGGAACTCGCCCCTCTCAGTTGGCGCAGGGGAGGATGGTGCACTGTCATCCTGCGGCACAACAGGAGGGGACGGAGGTGGTGGTTGGAACACAGGCCTGTCCCTCTGCAACGCTACTTGCTGGCCCATGAGGTCCACCATCTGTCCAAGGCGGTTGTCGATGGACCTCATCAGCAGGATGAGCTCCCTTAACAGTTCATCCGACCGGCCACTTTGTCCCTGGACCTCTTGGTATGCCTCCACTACTCTGGTGAAGTGGTCTAGGGATGGTATCCACTCCTCCCGAGGTCTGGTGGTAGCCCTGGCCCTCCCACCTGCTCTTCTGCCACGGACCTCTTGCCTGCCCTTACACGCACTCTCTCCCTGCCCTCCACAGTAGTTGCTGTGGGCTGGTCATCCCCTGGGACAGGGAGGGTGCTGCAGGTGGTACTGGTGGTACTAGTGGTAGTGGTGGTGGTGGTGGTGACGGTGGTGGCTGCGGTGGAGGCAGAGGCCGTGACAGCAGGGGTCGGCTACACTGTTGTTGCAGCAGACGTGGTGGTGGGGAGTATAGGGGCCTGTGACCTCTGGGTGTGTGGCACACCAGATGGGCCGGGCTGGAGCTCATCATCCAAACTGTCTTGGGAGTCCACATCTGAGAGTCCATGTGCCGGGGGTGGAGACTGGCTCTGTTGGTCGTTGGTGTGGTCCTCAGCAGTGAGTTCTTTATCACCTGTGGAGTGGATGGAGAATGGTCAGTGTTGGGCACTGTGCAAGTATTGTGCCAGCTACGTATAAACGACTGTCTGTACACTACACAAATATGAAGTAACGAGTAGTACAATTCATGGCAACAATGTGTATAATTTCATGGTGCAGAGGAACATCATTTACTCATACATGTTGGATGTCAAGGCATTGCATGCAATTGTTGCTGCGTTTCCGGATACAGGTCTCCCACACACACATCAGGAAGAGTTAAGATAGCTACCTACCAGTTAAGTGAGGGAGAACAGTGCAATGGATGACACTTGCTCCTGGGTGGGGGAGGCCTCCATGCTGCTGGGGTGTGGAACAGGGGCATGCTGGTAGCGGTAGTGCAGGCCTCCCACCCCCAAACATGTCTCCCAGTGAGGTTGGCTGCCTACCTGTTAGGTGAGGGTGGACTGTGCAATGGCTGACACTCGCTCCTGGGTGGGGGAGGCCTCCATGCTGCTGGAGTGTGTGACAGGGGGCATGCTGGGAGTGGTGATTCAGGGCCTCCCACCCCCAAACTGTGCTCCAATACAAGATGGATACCGACCTGTAAGTCTGTTTGTTGAACAGTGCAATGGCTGACACTTGCTCCTGGGTGGGGAAGGCCTCTATGCTGCTGGAGTGTGGGACAGGGGGCATGCTGGGAGTGGTGATTCAGGGCCTCCCACCCCCAAACTGTGCTCCAATACAAGATGGATACCGACCTGTAAGTCTGTTTGTTGAACTGTGCAATGACTGATACTTGCTCCTGAGTGGGGGAGGCCTACATGCTGCTGGGGTGTGGGACAGGGGCATGCTGGTAGTGGTAGTGCAGGCCTCCCACCCCAAACATGTCTCCCAGTGAGGATGGCTGCCTACCTGTTAGGTGAGGGTAGACAGTGCAATGGCTGACACTTGCTCCTGGGTGGGGAGGCATGTATCCTGCTCAGCTGTGGGCCAAGGGGGCATGGTGGGAGTGGTAGTGCAGGCCTCCCTCCAACACACAGGCATCACATGTAAGATAGCTACCTCCCTGTTAGGTGAAGGGAACAGTGCAGTGGCTAACACATGCTTCTGGGTGGGGAGGCCTGTATCCTGCTCAGCTGTGGGACAGAGGGCATGGTGGGAGTGGTAGTGCAGGCCTCTCTCCCCCAAACACCCTCCAAGTGAATATGGATACCGACCTGTAAGTCTGTTCGTTGTACTGTGCAATGGCTGACACATGCTCCTGGATGGGGAGGCCTCCATGCTGCTGGAGTGTGGGACAGGGGGCAGGCTGGGAATGGTGATTCAGGGCCTCCCATCCCCAAACTGTGCTCCAATACAAGATGGATACTGACCTGTAAGTCTGTTTGTTGAACTGTGCAATGGCTGACACATGCTCCTGGGTGGGGAGGCCTGTATCCTGCTCAGCTGTGGGACATGGGGCATGCTGGGAGTGGTAGTGCAGGCCTCCCTCCCCCATACAGGCCTCCTAAGCAAGATGGCTAGCTACCTGTTGTGTGTGGGTGGACAGTGTAATGGTGTTTAGGTATTGCAAGGAAGTAGTTCTAAGTGTGTTGTTTGGCATTTGTTTGTTCTTACCAGCCTCCGCTCCCCCGGCTACTTCTGTGAGACTCTCATGAAGCAATATGGCAAGCACCTTCTCCTCCCATGGTGTGAATGTTTTCGGTGGAATGTGAGGGTCACTGCAAGTCATGGTCGCCAGCGTCCAGTTCTTACTCCTCCGCTCCTTGACAGCCCTCTTGAGATCATGCCACCGCTTCATGATCTCCTTCTTGGATCTTGGGGTGGTCCCTACTGCATTCACCCTTTGGACTATCCTTTCTCACATTTGTGTCCTCGTGGCTAATTGTGTCTGTTGGACCAGGCTACCAAACAGTTGTGGCTCTACTCTTACAATCTCATTGACCATGACTGTCAACTCACTCTCGTGAATTTGGGAATTTTTTGTGTTGTCATGGTGTGTGGTGGTTGAGGTGTTTGTGGGTGCAGGGGTGTAGGTGCAGGGGTATGGTGTTGAGGCTTTGAGGTGTGTTGTGTGCTGTGGGATTATTTGTGCTGGTGTAAAGGTGGTGGTGGATGTGTGTGTGCTGTGCTCTTTTGCCTCTTCTGTTAGATGTGGGGTATGGCCTTCTAATCTGGAGTGTTGCAAAGGATTGTGGTTTGTGAAGGGGGTGGCTTTATACTCAGCTGTGTGGGTGTGTCCAAGTGGATTTTGGGTGTCAGGTGTGTTGTGGGATTTGTACAGGGTTTTTAATTTTAATTTTTGCTTTTTTTAAATTTGTATGTGTCTTATGTATTTGGGGGTCATGGCTGATTTTATTTGTGCACTGTTTGGCATCACTGCAGTGTTTTGGCATCATCCGCCTTGTTTTTCATGTCCCGTCCGTTGCGGTGTCTATGCTGCAGGTCTTCCGCTATTTTTCCCATTCACTCCTGTGTGCGACCGCGGCGGTCGGTACCAGCGGTTCTGACCGCGACACCCTCTGGGTTATCATAGTTTCCCGTGCGGTGTGTACGCTGTCTTTGTGCTGGGTTGTAGCTTTTACGCAGCTTTTCCGACCGGATTTTTGGCCGTCACCGCCCACGTCGGACGGCGTTGCTTGCCCCGCTACCGCCGCTGTTGGTCTTTAGTGGTGATTGATCCTAATGTGGCCGACCGCGTTTCCGCGGTGCAGGCGGTCCGTTGGTTTCCACCTCCATGGCGGTCGGGGTGGTTTTCCGCCCGCTATCCTAATGAGCCCCATAGTTCAAAAGAATGTGGTGCAGCCTAATGTTTCCTCCTGCAATGGCGCTAAGTTTAAGAAGTTAGCACCAATGCCGGCACCCTTGCACCAGAGAACCCATTTTGTAACTTTCATGTGTGCTGCTTCATGGCATTTTTTTTAAAAAAAGGATTGTTTATGTACAGGAAGGGACACCTTCCTGTACATAAACAAACAAGGGTATTTAGTTTTTCCATGTGTGCTACACAAGGCAGCACACATGGGAAAAGCAATAACAAGGAGAAATAATGCATTTCTCCTCGTTTTGCCAACTTAAGACCGGGATTTTCTTGGTCTTAATGTTGGTGCTGCCTCCTATGTGCGCCATCCTTGTACATTGAGGACTGCGTCAAATACAATGAGTGTTGAGCTGGAATGCCCAAAGCAACACCCACTGCACACCCTTTTCGTGCTAAACATTGCCTTGTACATAAGGCAATGCCCCTATTGCCATGTTAACATCACAAAAACTGATGTTCTCGTAGCGAAAGGGGCTTGTACATATGCCCCTATATGTTAATGTGAATTTGTGGTAGGGCACTCTTTAAGCTGGTTCTTTCTGCGAGAGCAGTACTCCCTAATGTCTTAAGGCAGGGCTAAATCAGGTCAATTGGAGTTTTTTTGTATGCCTACCAGCTTTTGGGGGTAGTTTACCTGGAAGGAGGTAAATAATGATATACAATATGGCTCCCTTGGTCTAAATAGCACACAAGTCTGCAATGGACCAGATGGAACGTTCTCAATTAGAAGGCCCTTTCACTGTGAAGGTATGACTTTTGAGATCTACATTCTCATTTGAAATTTCCACTCACACGACAGGCCTACCTGGCATTTTGAGTACTGATTAGAGAATCCCCCATGAGGTACAGTTGTTTCCAGTTCAGTGTAACCCTCTTGTTTGGGATACATTTAATATCTATTGCCTGATAATGCACAATGTGGGCTTCTTCACATTTCATCCTCCATAAATCAGTGGCTTAGAAGTGGAAGTTGTTCAAAAAAGGCTACAGTGGAACCCCAGTATAGTAAATGCATGAATTTTGTAGTCAGAGTAAAGTGGAGCTCATCCCATATGATTGGTTTAAGCAGTTACTTATTTTCGACAGGATCACTGACATAATATCAATGTATACAATATCAAAACAAAAATATTTAAAAAAAAATTGTTAAGAAAAAAATTGCCTTCCAACACATCACTTATAAAACCACAAATATCAAGAAAACTAATATAATTGTTACAAATATTGATTTTTACTCACATCGAAAACACAAAGATCGGAAACAAACATTTTGTCGCCTTTAAATAAACATACAACGTCAAAAATATCGATTCACACAATATCCACTACAATAATATCACCAACCTAATTCCATTATTGTTAATAGATATAAAAAACAATGTTTTACATAAACAATTATTTAAAAAAAAACACCAAATTTTATACAAATGTTTAAATTAAAAATAAGTAAATTACAATAACTAAAATATTTACAATTCACCCAAATAAAATATATCATTCAAACCATTACAATATAACCCCAAAACATTTCTGTTAACTACAAATATGCATCTAACAACGCAAACATTGATATATATATATATATATATATATAGAGTCAATATATACGTGCATAGAACATGAGGTGGGACTAAAAGCAACCAGGCATTTTCTGAGCAACAGACCGATAGAATGCTACGGTCACAACAAGACGATTATCAAAAGCATTGAATGGTGTTTAAACAACACTTTTTTATGTTTGGAACAAAAATGTACAAGCAAATGAGAGGTGTAGCAATAGGGTCCTGCTTTTCCCCCAGTTATGCCTGTTTAATGGTTGGCTAGTGGCAGGAGCAGATCCTTAAGAAAGATCATCTAGTACTATACAACACACATGCGAGGTTGTGGTTGAGATTTATAGACAATGTCTTTATCTTATGGCAGGGCAGTGAAGAAAGTGCCAAAGAATTCATTACCAACCTCAATGCCAACCAGGTCAACCTCAAATTTACCTCACACATTAGTGCTAAAGAAACTGAATTCCTGGATGTAAAAGTATATGTGGAGAATGACATGTTCAAAACTACCCTACACAGAAAAGCAACAGCGGGTAACTCCACATTACATGCCACCGGCTCTCACCCCAAACACCTAATTGAGAGTATCCCCTATGGAGAGGTCCTCAGAATCAAACGCATATGCAGCAGTACTGAGCAACAAGAAACCTGCATGAGGGAGGCAATTGAAAGATTCCGTAGAAGAGGATACACTACATGCACTCTCAACAAAGAACTTAACAAAGCCAAAGCCAGACCAAGGGAATCATTGTTAAACCCTTCAAAAACCAATAGCAATTGCAGGGATGGCAAATTTGGTGTTACAACCAGCAAATATAACACTCCATTTAGCCTCCATGAATTAATAATTAAGGGATGCTTTGACTACAAAACCTAGTATGCTGTGTATATCCTGACATGCACCTGTGGCCTTAGATATGTGGGCAGCACCAAGCTACAGGTGCATGTCAGGATACTCCAACATCTACGAGCCATAGTTAATAATGACTCGGCGTACCCGGTGGCCAGGCATTTCAAGGCTATCCACAAAAATGATCTTAAGGATCTAAATCATTTTGTGATTGATGCTGTCCCTGAACCTCTCCTGGGTGGCAACCGGGAGAAAAGTTTAGGATAATTGGAATGCAAATATATCCTTGAGCTAGACCGCAAACAGCCCAATGGACTCAATAATACAGAGGACTTATACAAATCTCCGTAACACAACAGATTTGGCATTAAATTTAATCAGTCCTTCACCAGTACTCCTTTCCATCTGTACTGTCACTTAGAATAAATTTAAATTTGGATTATATATATGTTTCCCACAACATTGAAAATAACATATTTTTAGTCTTTCCCAATACATACAATATAAATTTTTGTTTGTATTTTTTAAACATACCTATTCTATCCTTATCTGAATTTTACCTTGCACAGACAACCCCCATTCTTTTGCACTCACTTATTACACAATTTTTAAGAAAAACAACATACAGCTGCTAACGCGTTATATTTGCACATGGCATAATTTTGCAGATTGCTAATATTTGCACATACAACTAGGATTGTTTTCCATACCATACCATGTCATGAATGATGTAATATGTGACATCATCAGCAGTGGATTGCGGGTGCGCGATGTATAGTTATTGCAACTAACTATATATGCGAATTTCTATGGTTTTGTGCGAGTAAATTAAGGTTTTGTAAATGCTAATCCCTAACTATATATGGTCTATAACCAATGTTTTTTTCAGTGAATTTTCAAGGTTTTGTAAATGCTAATCCCTAACTATATATGGTCTATAACCTATGGTTTTTTCAGTGAATTTCATTGGTTTTTTAAAAGCTAATATCTATAGCTGTAAAATATATTCTTATTCTAATTCACAAATATATTTTATATATTTTTGTATTATATTTTTTTAATTCAATTTATATTATAGTTTAAATAATTTTTTCTTGTTTCGCTGCCGGTCCGCGAACCGGTAAACGTTCCGTTAGTGCAAGGACCGTGTTAGAAAGCCACATCGTGATGCGTCGCGTAATCGCAACGTATCGCGTTACTGCGTAATGCGCCTTATGACGCGCCGTGTTAGTGAACCCGGAAGCGTTAAGGAACGCGAACCAAGGCGCGAAACGCAGAGCCCCGGAAACGATCCGAGGCGCGGAGCGCGTAACGTAAGCATAACAGGTCATGTGACTAGTTCATAAAACTTTTCATTGGTTCATTTTACTTTTAGTTTCCTAATGATGGAACGCTTGAACATATGACGTAAAATAAACACTTTTCATTGGTTTAGAAAATTTTTTTTCCCAAATGATGAAAGTCCCACCTTTTTTCCTCACTCCGACTTTCATTTTTATGAGAGAAAGACCTGTTTTTGCTTGCTTAGTCATGGCATTTGTAATAGCTGCAGCTGGTGGATCCCCACCACCTCCACCACCACCAAGGAAGAGAGGACCAACTGGCCAGGTCATCTTCCAACAAGAGGAGGAAGAAGAGGAACACGAGGAACAGGAGCAAGGGACAAGGGGGTTTTTGAAAGAAATGCCAAGGACGTCCCATGTTAAAGTCAATTTTATTTGGCAATTTTTTTCTTTTCCTCCACATGAAAAGAAAGTAAATGCCAGGTACGGTACCTGCCTCATCTGCCACGAAAAACTCTCCAGTAAGCATGGGCGGAAAATCCGTTCCGCTCCCGGATTTTGCGGATTTTCGGTAAATTCGCAATCCGCGAGATTCGCAAATTTCCCGCAAAATCCGCAAATCCGCGAGCAGCTGATTTTATGGCTTGCTCGCACTGTTCGCGTGAGTTCGCGGCTTCCCAGTTCAACTTCGCGCCCCGCGAATAAGCGCTAAATTGCAGAAATACGATCTTAGCAAAACTGAAACTACTTACCAGGTTCAAAAGTTCAAGCTCATCATTAGTAGCCATTTCCTGTAGTGCTTCCTGAGGGGCCCCTCCAGAGTTCAGTTGCCTACTTGCAACTATTATGTGACCCTGCTCTGACCCTCAGAATAGTTACACATATGCCACAAAGGTCCTGAATTACAGCTAAGGGAGACAAGCAGGAGCCAGGCTGGAAGTTCAAATCCAGTGACACATTAATCAGCCCCTAATTCATTATTGTCAGTTGGGGCAGGGCAGGTGTTGTAACTAATTTTGCAACAATGAAAGCACTTAGCAAGTGCAAAAGATCACTAATCAGGAAGAACTAAGGAAGCAGGTGCCAGCTAAAAAAATATTCTGTGACACATTAATCAGCCCCAAATTAATTCAGGTCACTTGAGGCAGGGAAGGTATGCTTTGCTTTGCCACAATAATGTACACTGGACAACCAGAGGGTGCTGTGATGAAACAGAGGGTGGCATGGGTGGGCCAGAGGGTGGCATGAGTAGTCAGAGAGTGGCAGTGGTGACAGAGAGTGGCAGTGATGAAGAAGAGTGTCCCAAACAGGCTGGACACGTAGAAACAACAAGTTCGCGAAACTTGCGACCCGACAGGTAAGTTCGCGTTTGCCAAATTGTACAAAACCCTCGCGAACTGGCAGAAACCCGCGCGAACACAAAAAAAAAATCCGCAAATTCGCGCGAATTCGCAGATTTTGCGGATTGCGAGTTCGCAAATCCGCAAAATTCGCGAACGCGAGATTCGCAAAATTCGCCCATGCTTACTCTCCAGAGGGACCGAAAAAAAATATAGTTATGGTAATCATACCATGCATCGACACATGGAGAGGTGGCACCCGATTAATTATAGTGCTGCACAAATTAGAGATTTGGTGGATAACCCCCGACCGGCCAATACATCCACCAATGAACTAGCAATAACTGAATCAGAGGCAAGGGAAACGGTCCCAAATCTCCAAAATAACTTTGGGCAGATGAAATTGACATGTATAGCTTGTGGCAAATTAATTTCATGTGGAGAGAGGAGTGTTACTCTAATAAATAGAGCATATGAACATCATCAATGTCCAAAACGTCCAAGAAAGTAATTTTTTTTTTGTTGCTCCTGTTGAGCCCTTTGAAGTGAATGATTTTTGTTTCCCCTTCCTCCAAAAAAACACAAAAAAATATAAAACAACAAAAATAATAAAAAAAAGTTCTTTTCAGAACTACCTTCCCTTTTAAAAAAAATTGCTTGAATGTTTAGCACTCTAGCATCCTCTATTTCTTTTGATTCGCTTTCCGGTTAGCGTTCCGGTACGCGAACCGGGAGCGAACTAAAAAAATATTTTTTTTTTAAAAAGACGAGTAAATAAACAGAGAGTAATGTGAAAAGAAAGTCAAATAGAGGGAGTAACACACAGTTACTGTTGAAAGAGGGACTGATAAAAGGAGTGAAAAGAGTAGTATAAATAAGTAATAGAAAAAGAATGGAAAGGGGCGACCACTCGGTCCCCCCGAACGTATGGTAGGGGGCCCGGATCCCCCCGGGAAACCATTTTGGGCGGGAGACGTGTCTCGGCTGGTATGCCCGAAGCTGCGTAGCCGGGGCGCGCCTTTTTCCCGCCCAAGAGGGGTTGTCCTAGACACCTACACCGTTGGCCACGCGCTGTAGGCAGACCGGAGGAGGGTACACGCCCTCCCGAAGAAGAATAAAAGGAGCAACAATCCATAGAAGCATCCTCTTGTTCCTGTGCTTGGAAGCTGCACCCCTCGTTGCACGTGAGCCCTCGACGGAACAAGGAGCCATTTTTGAGAACTTGTAATTGTTGTGTTTCTCTTTCAGCAACTCCATACCCTCGGATCCAGGACCTTGTGAGCATCACACTAACGATGCCAGGCAAGAAGGTCGGAAAGAAGCCAGGGACTGAGCAGATGCTTCGCATGCTAATGAAGGATATGGCGAGCATGAAAAGGCAGATGGCGGCGATGAACAATACGGGCAGACCGAAGAAGGTAATCGGGCCAGCATTGCCGGGCGTAGTCCCCGCTGGGAGAGGTAAAAGGGCCAGGAATAGGGCAGCAGGGGGGGAGGCCCCGGTTTCCGAGTCACCCCCGGCAAGACCGGTTAGTTCAGTGGAGGCCCCGGTTCCAATCCCGGACGCAGGCCAACCGATTCCGGTTGTGGTTTCGCCCACTAATAAGGAGGATATGCCTCCGGAGTTGGCCGCCCAGTTGGCCGCATGGCTCGGCAAAAGTACTGAGGGTACTACAACACCAGGAGACACGGCCGAAGAGGCCAGGTTACTAATGAAGCAGTTGCGGCAATCGAGAGATGCTGCGAAGGCGAATCTCCCTTTTGTTTCCCCTCAGGTTCCCTCTGAACGACCGGCGTCTGGCGTTGGAACAACAGCAGGACCAGCTATCGATTCCGGTAAGCAGCCATTGCCAATGGCAAGGGAGGGATCGTTACCCTCAAGAAGGGAAAGGGTGGTCCAACATATCCCGCTGGCCACGAAAGAATTGATTTGGGCTGATAAATATGTGAATATGTTTTCTCTCTTGACTGACCACCACGAGGTGGAGCATGTTAACAGTCAGAAGGATGTGTTGCACCCGAGCGTATGGCATACAAAAATGGTGGGATTCAGGGTGGACGAGACGATCTCTAATTGGGCCAAGGCATTTGCAATGTTCACTGCGATCATGGGAGAACGTAAGCCCGAGGTTTTGACCGAATTGGCTTGTTACCAGACACGTATAATGGATTTCTATGAAACATATGAAGGCAATCAATGGTTGGGTTATGATAGTAAGTTTTGTAAGGCCAAGGAGCACGACTCATCTCTGACGTGGGATTGTTTCGACTCCATCTCTTGGCAGAAGCAGCTCCTGCCGGGCACGACGAAGTCGTCTTCGCTCGGCGGGAATGGGTCAGAGCCCTCCCGCCATTATTCGGCGGCGCCCTTTCGAGCGGACGCCACTAGTGACCATCAACCAAGATGTGGTGGGAATGGGGGTAAAAAAGGGGTCTGTTGGAACTTTAACAGAGGCAAGTGCACAAGGCCACAAGGGACATGTAAGTTCAGGCATGAGTGTGCGGGGTGCGGACACTCTTCGCACCCTGAGAGTTCGTGCAGAGCCAAGAATGGTGATACAGGGGGTAGAGGAGGGGCCAAACAGGTCTAATGTCGACCAAGGGGCACCGCTACCTACCCCCGTAGACATCATGGCAATGATCCCCTGGCTGAATGAATACCCTGATCATGTCTCCGCTGGGGTGTTGCGAGACGGCTTCTCGTATGGTTTCCACATCCCGGCGGGGGATTTTCGGGGGGAATCACGGTGTAGAAACCAACTGTCGGTTCAGCAGCATACGGCAGTGGTAGAGAGTAAGATTGCAAAAGAAGTTGCCCGTGGCCGGGTTGCTGGCCCATATAGGCACCCGCCAGTCAATAATTTCGTTTGTTCACCACTGGGTGTAGTCCCCAAGAAGGACCCAGGTGAGTTTAGGTTAATTCATAACTTGTCGGCTCCTAGGGGTCTTTCAGTAAACGATGCAATTGATCCAGGAATCTGTTCGGTGCGGTACGCATCATTCGATGAGGCCGTCGCCATGTTGAATCGCCTGGGGCCCAGAGCACTGATGGCTAAATCGGATATTGAGTCAGCGTTCCGGTTGCTCCCGGTACACCCACAGGATCAGCGTCTGTTAGGTTTTGTTTTTCAAGGACGCTATTACATGGATAGATGTATGCCAATGGGTTGCTCAATCTCTTGTGCTTATTTTGAGAAATTCAGTTGTTCTTTGCAATGGGCATTCACCAGGGCCACGGGCTATGCCCAGGTTATGCACTACCTAGATGATTTTTTGTTCTTGGGGCCAGCCGGTGACACGGAATGTGCACAGGCTTTACGGGAATTTTGCACTCTCATGGAACAGTTTGGTGTGCCATTGGCACCTGGGAAGACGGTGGGGCCATCGACTTCACTCGAGTTTCTTGGAATTGAGCTCGATTCTGTGAAGGGATGCTTCCGTTTGCCCAAGGAGAAAGTGGTGAAGTTCAGGGCCTCTCTAGAACTGTGCATTAGCAAAGAGAAAGTAACTCTCCATCAGTTACAGCAAGCTGTGGGACAGCTTAACTTTTCCCTTAGAGTGATACCAATGGCTTGCCCCTTTTCCCGCTCTATTGCACAAGCCATGATCGGTCTCAAGGACGGGCACCACCGCACAAGACTGTCTACAGAGGTTCGTCAGGATATGCGCATATGGTTGGCATTTCTGGCGGACTTTAACGGTCAAATTGTGTGGAGCAAGCCACCAGCCTCCTCGGAGGAGCTGGGTTTGTGGACCGACTCAGCGGGGAGTGTGGGATTCGGCGCCATCTTCGGTAATCGATGGTCGGCGCAAACATGGCCGACATGGTGGCACACCAGTGGGCTCACAAGTAACATTGGGTTTCTTGAGCTGTTCCCCATTTTTGTGGCCCTGAAGACATGGCCAGATGGGTTTCGTGATCGCACAGTGGTGTTTTGGTCCGACAACATGACCGTGGTCGAATGTATAAATAATCAGGCAGTACGCTGCAAGTGGATATTGAGATTACTGAAGGAAATTGTACTACTGTGTATGAGACTGAACGTTCAGTTTAGGGCAAGGCACGTGCCGGGTGTACTAAACCAGGCGGCTGATGCACTCTCTCGTTCCCACATGCAGGCCTTCAGGGGTTATCTACCTTCCGCGGACTTGGTGGCGGCACCATTTCCCGAAGCTCTCTGGTTACTCGGTGCCCCGGATTACAGGACCTCGTGGGAGCAAGTCTAGCCCCCAGGACAAGGAAAGCATACAAAGGAGCGTTTCGTTCCTATTGGGCATTTTTGGGTCCAGCAAGAGGGGATCATTGGGGGCAGGAGGAGTATGTCCTGAAGTTTCTAGTGTCACTCCACAAGGCAGGCCGATCAGCGGCAAAGGCCAATAGGCACCGGGCCGCCATTGCATTCATGGCGCAGGCGCATGGCATCAAGGACCCCACATCGTCCTTTCTGGTAAAGAAGGCACTGCGAGGGTGGCAACGCCTCGAGGGTCATAAAGTGGACGAGAGGCACCCGATTGGGCTCGAAAGGTTGTCCCTGTTGATGTCCGTACTCCCTGCGACATGTTCATCCCAGTCAGAGGCAGTGCTGTTCCGGGCCGCTTTCGCATTAGCATTCCATGGAGCTATGCGGGTGAGCGAGCTGGTGGCAAAGAATAAGCAGGATACGGGGGGAGGTTTGTGTCGAGAACACATTCTCATCAAGGGTGATTCAATGGTAGTCACAATAGCCAGGTCCAAAACCGATCAGGGAGCTATCGGGGACAGTGTTGTTGTCCAGCGCATGCGAGGGTCCCCCATGTGCCCAGTGAAATGCTTTGAGGAATATTTAGCGCAAAGGGCGGTATCATGGGGGGGAAGCTTGCTGAGACACACCGACGCCACCCCACTGACTAAGTTTCAGTTTCAGCGGGTGCTAACAATGGCAATCGCGGCAGCGGGCTTGGACCCGAGCGATTTTGGGACCCATTCCTTTCGGATAGGGGCTGCTACAGAGGCTACAGCCAGGGGTCTGAGTGTTGAAAAGGTGAAACAATTGGGACGTTGGTCCTCCAACTGTTATAAAAGGTACGTGCGGTTGCACATGTTGTGAAGCCAATGTCATGCACTCTCGCTTCTTGTTTCTGTTTGGTTTACAGTTTCGCGAGCATGCTATGCGGGGCGGACTGTGCAGTTGACCCGACACCTGGGGACCAGCGGTCAAAGATCACCGGCTGAGGGAAGAGTGGTGTGGGTCGTTGGCCACTCATACGTGAGGCGTTCCGGGGACGTATTCAAAGCAGGTGAGATGATTCACGTGGCTGGGGAATACGGGTACAGGGTGACCTTCCACGGAAGGGGCGGGCTCTGTATTGACCAATTTCAATGTTTTATTGAGGGACTGTTAGGGCGGACAAGGTCACCGCCATCTGTAATTATAGTACACCTGGGAGGCAATGATTTGGTGACAATTGGTCGTCGAGTACTGCTCAAACGAATTCTATCCACTGTTAGTTGGTTGGCGAGAAGGGTTCCAGGGTGCACGATAGCATGGTCTCACATGATCCCCAGGAAGGTGTGGCGGGGGGCCCTCTCTGTGACAGCTTTGAATCATTCAGTAAAGAAAGTCAATAACAAACTTAGTAGGTTGTTTCGCTCAGGACAGTTGCATTGTATTCCACATGGATGTATTCGGGGGGACCACATGTATCTCGAAGATGGGGTCCATTTGTCCCGGGAGGGGAATGTCTTACTCATAGGAGACTTCATAGCATGGTTGAGGGGTTTTGTAAATCCATGACCTTTAGTAGGAGTTTGTGGGGGGTCCGGATAGCCGGTCAACTATCCGGCCTGTGGCGGTAAGGTCATGATCGGTGAGCAGTAATTTCAAGATCCCTAGAGGGGGGGCGCCACCCATTATGGATGGGAGTGCCCGGGGGAGGCGGCCATTGGCCCCTCACACGGGGAGGCGGCACCCACTAAGTATGGGGTCGCCTAAAGGGAAGGCGGTCAAGGCCCCTCCCAGGGGAGGAGGCGGCTATGTGCCCCTCCTACGAATTTCCCAGGGCCAGGACATCCGCGATGGCGGATGTGGTAAGCAGTGTGGGGTGGGAGGGGGGTCTACGCTACCTTCTAGACACCTCACACGAGTCCTCGGACGACCACTAAGATGGCGTCGAGTTAAATAAGGGGCCCCCGCTAAGACAAGGGAAATTGGAAGTTGGCACAGAGGTACAGTCCTCTGTGCGCCCGCCCCTCACAAGTGAGGGGGGAGTTCTGGTATTAGGGATCTGACACCGGTTACGACCTTGCCGTTGGCCCGTAATGTTAGGATGTACAATTTTATTTTAGAAAGTATGCATTTGCAGGATGTCTAGACTCGGCTAGGAGAACCTTTGTATTAGAGTTTTGTTAAGGTTAGCCAATAAACGTGTCTGCATCGTAATGTCATAAATGAAAAATTGTACATAATATGAAACTGTTATTTTAATGTTTTAATTTTGTTTCATATTTTAATAAATACGGCCGGGAGGGTAACTCCCTCCCGCCTTCCAAAAAATTCAAGAACTGTGTCCATCTTCCAATCCTTGGGGATTGTGTTGGGAGGGGGTGACAGGCATCCCGGCCATATGGTAAGGGGCGACCACTCGGTCCCCCCGAACGTATGGTAGGGGGCCCGGATCCCCTTGGGAAACCATTTTGGGCGGGAGGCGTGTCTCGGCTGGTATGCCCGAAGCGGCGTAGCGGGGGCGCGCCTTTTTCCCGCCCAAGAGGGGTTGTCCTAGACACCTACACCGTTGGCCACGCCCTGTAGGCAGACCGGAGGAGGGTACAAGCCCTCCCGAAGAAGAATAAAAGGAGCAACAATCCAGAGAAGCATCCTCTTGTTCCTGTGCTTGGAAGCTGCACCCCTCGTTGCACGTGAGCCCTCGACGGAACAAGGAGCCATTTTTGACCCACCCGCCAGCCCCTTATGGCAATGATCAGTACTGCAATAAAGTTAATTTTGTTTGGATAATTATCTTTTTTCTCCCGATTTAGTGGTTAATAAAAATGACAATGTTGATAATGCAATAAAATTATTTGCCTCATATCGTTTTCTCAGTTGAACAGTTTTCAGTTTAAGGGAAGATGTGTTGAATGTTTAGTAGGTGTTGCAATGTAAAGTTTATTTTTTCTTTCTTCCATAGGTAGTTAAACGTCGTATTTATTTTTGGTCGGGCGGTAAGGTCATGATCGGTGAGCAGTAATTTCAAGATCCCTAGAGGGGGGGCGCCAACCATTATGGATGGGAGCGCCCGGGGGGAGGCGGCCATTGCCCCCTCACACGGGGAGGCGGCACCCACTAAGTATGGGGTCGCCTAAAGGGAAGGCGGTCAAGGCCCCTCCCAGGGGAGGAGGCGGCTACGTGCCCCTCCTACGAATTTCCCGGGGCCAGAACATCCGCGACAGCGGATGTGGTAAGCAGTGTGGGGTGGGAGGGGGTCTACGCTACCTTCTAGACACCTCACACGAGTCCTCGGATGACCACTAAGATGGCGTCGAGTTAAATAAGGGGCCCCCGCTAAGACAAGGGAAATTGGAAGTTGGCACAGAGGTACAGTCCTCGGTGCGCCCGCCCCTCACAAGTGAGGGGGGAGTTCTGGTATTAGGGATCTGACACCGGTTACGACCTTGCCGTTGGCCCGTAATGTTAGGATGTGCAATTTTATTTTAGAAAGTATGCATTTGCAGGATGTCTAGATTCGGCTAGGAGAACCTTTGTATTAGAGTTTTGTTAAGGTTAGCCAATAAACGTGTCTGCATCGTAATGTCATAAATGAAAAATTGTACATAATATGAAACTGTTATTTTAATGTTTTAATTTTGTTTCATATTTTAATAAATACGGCCGGGAGGGTAACTCCCTCCCGCCTTCCAAAAAATTCAAGAACTGTGTCCGTCTTCCCATCCTTGGGGATTGTGTTGGGAGGGGGTGACAGGCATCCCGGCCATAATGAAGGAAGTAGCAAAGGCAGGAAACTAAGGGTTAAAGAAATGAAGCAGTGGAACTAATAAAAGTTAAATCTGATAGACATGTAACGTAAAGAGTACTAAACACTTACCTTATAATTGTCATTAACGTAGTCAATTATCATTTTTATACTTTTAATCTGTGTAAGAAAGAACAAAAAAATTTAAATTAATACAAGGTAGTAAAAAAAGAGTGAGCATGAGACAAAATGAATACATATTATAAATCACAATTCAAAGTAGAAAATTAATTAAACATATTTAATGGTTTATTTTTGCTGTTATCAGAAAATATCAAATTTCACTGAAAACAGTGAGTTGAAGGTATTCATCATATAACAGCAGGGAAAAAAAACACAATCAAAATGATTGTGTTTAAAAAACCCAAATAATATAACGAAGCAGAAATAAGAACTCCTCCAAAGTAACTTACTTTCTATGACGTCAAAGGATGTCCTATGAACAGCTTATTCTCTGTTGTGCTGTTACTATTTTCTGCCCGCCACTTTCTGAAAGATAAACTCCATTGTTTTAAGAAAACTGAGACATACAAAGCAATTTAAAACAGCACACTAAATAACACCTAGAATCATTATAGTCCAATTACCTACTCTAAATTCTCACTTCAGTAATCAAGTCAAAAGGCAACATTGCTTCGTACTCAATTAGTAATGTTTGCTGAAAGACTAGCCTTTTTTATATTTCAAATAAGCTGTGTAATATCCAGATGTTGTCAAAGGACCATCATAATATATAATAGCTGCAGTTGCAAATGTTCTTCCTGAAATCGATGACTGTGTAGCCCAAAAATTTTTAATTAGACTTTACAACTTTTTTTCATCCAGTTTATGTAGTTCAAATTGTAAAATGACATTTCACCCATAAGTTACCATATAAAATATAGACAGCATTGCAGACTTACATTTCCTCTACTCCTTATTTTGATTTGCTGCTTGACTTAGCTTATAAACACAAACTGTTTTTGCTCTGTACTACAATTATCCACAAGGCCATATAGAGTAGGAGCCATTAGAACCTCTGGAAATTCCTCTAAACAAATCCCAAGCTTCCTTTCCTAAAATATTGGTTGTAAGAACACCAGGTAAGAATTTTGAAGGTGGAAAGGCAATCTTTTTTTGAAAGTTAAAACAGAATCATTGCAGAATGACCAGCCGTTTCCAGATTTTAAATAAGCTGTATAATGTCCTGAATTAGATGAAGGACCGTTATGATATATAATTGCAGTAGTTATAAAAGTCCTTCCTGATATTGACAACTGCGAAGCCACAAAATTATTAATTAAAGTTGTCAATTTAGTTCCATCAGGCCTACATCGTTGGAACATTAAAATGACATACTGGCCATAACTTCGTAAAATTAATGTGGACAGCATTGCAGACTTACATTGGCTACACTCCATGTTTTGATCGGCTGCCTTTACTAGCTTATTGAAGGATACTGATTTACTGTCAGGCAAAGTTAAATATATAAATCTTTCTGAGTCTACACTAGTAGTACTTGATAGCCTACAGTTCTCGCAGTCATGCTGCCATAGATAAGAAAGGCCAAATAGATAATCTACATCTACACCCTCATCTTGCAATACATCAAGCATATACATTAAAAACTCCTGACAATCCTGCTGAATATTTTCAGAGAATTCTGTTTGAGCTGAACATTCGTCTAACAGAAAACGAATTTCAGACACACTTTCTACTCTATTCGTTCTATCAGCACTACATTTCTCTAACACAGAATTCAACAAACAGCATAAACGTTGTTCCAAATTGTTCACAATCTGTTCTTTTAAAGTCTCTAGTGAAAAGAGAACATTAACAACTACATTAGCATAGCAGTTGACACCAGAACAATTTTCAAATTTAAAACCAACAACATTTTCAACAGAATTCATTTTATTCCTGCTTACAATTTTTGGATCATCGACTTTTGCTGTTTTTGCTTCAACCTCCCTTCTATTACTGATATTACTTCGTTTCCAGCCTACCACACGTTTCTCAAACAAAGGATATTGAGGCAAATGTGGCGCATACTCTCTTCTTAACCTATTGTATTCCTTAACACAATCTAGATCCGCACAAATGTTTGTGACATCACAGTCAATCAAGTACAATCCCGATAAAGTTCTGACTCGTGACAATGCTACATAAGCCATACCCTCTTTGAATACAGAACTGCCAATATTCACTAAAGCAGTGTCTACACTTAAACCTTGCGATTTATGAATTGTCACCGCATATGCCAAGCAAACAGGAAACTGCTTACGGCGAACAAATAAGTCTTTCACAAGCAAAAACCTTGCTGTGCAACGACCAATTAGCTGTACTTCCTCAATGCCATCAAATTTAATTTTTAAAAATTCAATTCCATCTCTACTTCTGTATTTCTCAAAATCAACAACATTACCCATTGATCCATTTACCAGACCTCTTTCAACATGTAAATTCCTTCTCAAAATGATACGGCAATTTAAGCACACATTCAAAGTCTTTTCAAAACCCGCAGTTTTAGATATAGTTTTTTCTAATGAATCCAATTTAGATTTCAAATTCTCAGACAAAATAATTGTTGCTCCCATATGTTCTATTTTGTCAATAGCTTCCAGTTTCACAATCTCTTGTTTTTCTAAATTCAACATTTTGTTGTTGAAGATGGAACATTCTGCAAGTGTTGGCATCAAACATATTCCAGATTTCTTCACAGTAATCTTCTGAAAAATATCCTCTGGCAAAACGTCTTCTTCTGGATATAAATTTGACTGTAATCGTGCATGTAAAGCATCTTTACCACGCTCAGTCACTTTCCCGATTCTAACATCTTGTAGAATATTCTTGTAATCTTCGTCCTTCGCCTGACGCATATTTTCACGCAGCTCAGCATAACTGAAGTTTAACCATATGTTAACGTTGCCAATGCTCCCTAGGCACTTCTTGGTATCTTCATGTGTAAGCAGTTTAAACACTGGTTGTCCTTTCACTGGTGTCAGCTGCAGAAGATCACTGAAAACAATGATGTGTTTGCCACCGAATAACACATCATACTCTGTTTTAAGAACTTCCTGCATTCTCAAATGCACAAAGGCAAGCATGACATTGGAAACCATGCTTACTTCGTCAATGATAAGAAGTTTCATCTTCTTCAAGACTCTAGATACTTCACAACAAGCATCCCCAGATAACTTGTGGTATTGTAATTTGTTATCATGCTCCACTGACAGCATCAGTAGCCGATGCAAAGTAATCCCTTTAATGTTATGAGCTGCCAGTCCAGTTGGAGCGGTCACAACACAAGACAGCGATGACTCAGTCCTTTTCTGCAGATAACATGAAATTGCTTTAATGAGGAAACTTTTTCCAGTTCCTGCTTCTCCACTTACGTACAGTCGGACAGGCTTCAACGACGTACATGAGCACTCTTTCTTCTCATGACTTAATCCATGCTCAATTTGGTTGGTAACTTCGTCATATATTTTCCTCTGCTCAACGTTAAGTTGTCTTTGCAAATCTTCTAAGTTAACCGCATCCTCCTGAGCATGTGCCATGACTCTTTCCACTTCAATCATGGCAGTGACAGCTTCATTTTCGATAACTGGTTCTCCTAGTGGATCCTGACTCAATGAAACAGAACTCTGACTGTCCTGAGAACTGTCTCTAGCAATCTCGGCTGCAATTGTTGCTTCCTGCTCAATTTCTGCATTCAACATTTGTAGATATTTTGGAAAAACAGGACATTTTATGGATGCCTTGGCTGCATTGAAAGAGTCTTCGTAACAGAGGAAATCCCCAAGCAGTTCCTCTTCTGCACGCCAAGGTTTGAAAAGTTGCAAAAGAGCTAAATAGAAAAACTCTTTTCTTTCTGGAGATTCGCAATCCAATTTTCGATGATTTACCAATTGACATTTTTTTTGCTTGACCAGACATCCCTCACTTCCAATTACAGCATACACTCCTTTTTCAATATCTTCTTTGATGTTCCTCTTGAAAACGTAATTTTGAAGAACATCATACAGACAAACATTCTCCAGGTGACTGCTTCTATTTGGATAATATGTATCCAACATGTTGGTCTTCAAAATATCTGTACTGTTTGGCTCCTTCTCCGCCAAAAACTCAATTTCCCGTACAGGTTTCAGAACTCGATTACGCATTGCAGCAAGACCAAGACTCGCCCAAATGATACTCCTAGATTTGGCATAGAGACTTGCTGAAGATAACCGGTCAGAACATTCATAAGCTCCGATTTCTCGATGCGACAACATCTTCAGACTGAAACTGTACAACTTCTTACTGAGGCTCTTTTCATGGGAAATATCCTCCCACATATCCTTCAATTCTGTCTTTTCTTTTTTGGTGATGTAAGACGTCACATACCGAGCCACAGCCATACAGTTGTCAGCCACAAACTGTATATCCATGTTAGCATTCCACATGGACAAAATCACTGGGTTGTAGTCGTTAATGTACTTGGACTCTTCGTTTCTTTTCAAATTGTATGTGTTTTTGGGTGATTTCCTCGTCACATTATGTCGCAGCGATGACATCAAATTGCCAACTCTTCCTTTTGATATCACCGACCGTGGAAATGCAAAACGACATTTGGTGTAGTACTTGTCCTTGTTTCTGAATTTACGACGACAGTACTTTCCACAACGATGGCTTTGAAACCGTAAAACTTGTTCTCTTAGACTTTTGTCTTCGTTTGTCTCTGGAACAGCACATGTAGCATACTGTTCTATGAAACTCATCACTAAGTCATCCGGATCTGTTCCAAATTTCGGTGCATCTTTGATCCATAGCAGCATATGTATATGAGGAGCACCTCTTGCTTGATACTCCTTTCTCCAGAAGAAATCCAACACCTCTCCAAGAGGTGGATTTTTCTTGTTCGTGATGAAAGACATCATAGCTTCAAATCTATGATTGAAGTACCTGCATACATTCACAGGATCCAAAGAGCACAGTTCTCCGGGTGTCTTGAATTCAATATTTTCAATGTTTCCATTTACCTCTCATAGAAATTCAAGTAAGTCTTCCCAGCCATACTCAGCACAGCTGAGAGTGAGGAACCATGTGGGAGTTCCTAAGTTCCTCAGCATACATTTTAAGTCACCATGACGACTGTACCAATACTCATTAGTACCACGCTGACATGCCATCAGATTAATCAGGTGAGAATCCAAAATACAGTCTTGCACATTGACTTTATCCATAAAGTCCTTTGCCGAGATATTTCGCAGTTGTACACCACTTTTCAAGATGTGGTTCACTGCATAAGACAATCCAGAGAGATCACTTTCAAACAGTAGATGAAATAAATAGGGACTGCATTGACGAAACCTAGGATCTTCTGCTTACAATCGTAAAGTCCGGTATTCTGAAGCAGGAATTTGAACAGGTCGCTCATCATATCGTCCTCCTCGACCTGTGGGAAATAACTGTGGGAAACATCGAGCTTCCAAACTTTCCTCCCAAACACTAATGGGACTCCCTTTGGCTTGTTTCATTTGAAACAACTCAATAGCATTCTGCATGACTTCCTTGGAATGCAAAGGATGAAAACTATAATGTTCATATATTTCTTCCTTTTTAGAGGCTTCTACTTTCTCAATTTGTCCAGGACACAGATCGCTGTCCTCTTCTTCACTTACTTCCTCTTCTGCAACACATACATTCTTGTAGTACTCATTATTTTTTATCAAATACAATGTTGCCTTTTTGACTTTCCTAACATCCACTAAATCTTGCCAGATTTTCTTACTCTTTGTCGGCACACCATTAACTATGATAACCAGAGGTTCCTCTTCCACTTTGTCTACTCCAATTGTATTAATGTTTTTCTTCAAATCCAAAGGCAAATAAACAACCCTTCCCTTTAATCCTCTCTGTAAATCTGATGGAGGCAACTTCCCTGTCTTTGGCTCCATTCGTACAATAGCCTGAAAGGGATGGACACTTTGAATCAAAATAGATTCATAAGTATTTAAATCCTTCAATTCAAGGAATGTCAACTAATTCCAGATTATTATAAACCGCTCTAGCAGGCATCTGATTTTGGTTTTATTTGTTATAGCAATAAGTACACATACGTTGGTCCGCTCCCAAATCAAAACAATTTTCTACCATCAAGTATGTGACAAAATCCTTCCATTCACTATTGTTTTCCATATCACTTTTTGCATATAAATCCACTAACTTAGTCTGATTCTTATAATAAGTCCGTCGACAACACACACAAGTGCAATTAGGCCTCTCACATGTTTTCACCATAAACGTGGAAATTTCCTTGTGAAACTTATGTGTACTGAAAATCTGTACACTCTCTTCCACATTACCTTCTTCTAGCGGTTCAATATCAACATTGTTCTCTTTACCAGCAAAGTAACAGCACTCAATTTCTTGACAAATATTCTTCACATCTACATCAGAACCATGCAAAAGAGCTCTGCTTAATTTTTTAAGCATAATTGCTGGACTCTTAGCATAATACAGCATTCTAACTAATTTCCTCACTTTATATGATGCACTGCTAGCATCCTGAAATGATGAAAAACACTCTGGCACACTCTCCTAGAAAGACAAGCCAGTGAATGACCACGCAAACCTGTTACTTGTCTCACTCTGCAAGGATCTAATTCTTGCAACAACTTTATTTTTTGTTTTAAACTTTTCTTATTAAATGTCCGTACAAATTCACAAAGCAAATTGATAGAATTCTGTTGCACACTGCAAATAGAACTACACTTCCAGGTGTACACTGGTCCCTTAGGACATCTCCCTAAAACCTCATCACTTAAAACCTCTTCTGCATCTGCAGACACAAGTATTTCTTTTTCAACCGGACGACCATCTTTTACCTCATATGCTCGACCACTGCTGTCAACTGCATGCACCAAATCATTGTCCTGAAAATAACTCTCCTCATTAAAAAATGCCTCACTATTTGAACTATGCATCCATTCTCCTAAGAAAACTTCACAAAAATTATTTCGATTAACTTCTCTCTTCCATCTACTATTAGATTTGAATACATAGATTACCTTGTTTAGTTTCCTAATTCTATTAATTACCAAAATAAATAACTTTCGCTTAATTTCGTAAGCCTGATCAATAATTTTCTCTACATTTTTCTTTTTCTTATAAAATGCCACTTTCTGTTGACCTTTCTTAAATTGTTTTAGCAAATTGACAATTACCCTGTTGCGGAACATTCGCCTACGAATGTCCCTGAATGTATTTTCCCTTCTACTGCCATGCACAGACTTATCTCCTGCTCTAGCAGAAACTTTTTTGACGGGCCTTTCCTTTCCATTTAAATTGGCTCTCTTTTTCTGGACTAAAACTTGTTCTGTAGTTATACTTTTGTTTCTACAAATGTTTCTAAGGAATGATTTCGTTCTCTTACCCGGAGCTTTCTTCGTGCGTTGAGGTGATTTTAATGTAGAGGACTGCTGCAAGCATTTAGTAATCTGCTGTCTTTGACGTTTCGTAGCCTTTCGGATTCTATCCTTAGACGGCATTGTCTAATTTCTAAACAATCTGCAGTTGAATCTGTGGTAAAATATAATAAAAAATGTTATTAACCACTATTACCAAACAGTAAATCAATAACAGTAAGAATTAGATTCAGCAATGCTATAAAAATGATTCAATAAAATATTTTTAATTTTACTGTGATAGTGATAGTATTACAGGGCTTTCATGCAAATGACTGCCCACCCTGCAACAAAAAGCCCACATGAAACTTTACGCACATTAAATTGTGTACTTACCTACGATAATCCATATGCCAGTGTTTATGTCCCTCCACCCTGCCCCTCCCCCTCCCCGCCTGCTTGCCCCACCGTAACTCCCTCCACGACCCGCGGCTGCTGTTTTGCAACATGGTGCATCTTGTAAATCTCTCCTGCATTATAAAAGTGACGCAACAGCAGCACAAAAGAGGCGCACAACCATCATAAATCTGTCCCTAAGACTTTAAGGGCCAGATGTAGGTCGGTCGGTAACGGCCGAAAAACGGTATTTTCGACCGTTACCGACCAGTTTACAAAATTTGTCATGTAGGGGGCAATATATTACCGAATCGGTAAAATTACCGAATCGGTAATTTTACCGATTCGGTAAAATAAAACATCGGTAAATATACCGATTTGAAGCCACCCATATGTAGGTGGGACTCTTCAGAGTGCCAGGAGCCTTTACGAATTGGTATTTTACCATCAAAACCAATTTCATGGTAAAATACCGATTCTAGGACCAGATGTAGGTAAAAAACATTTACCGATTTTAAAATACCGAATTGTACCGATTCGGTATTTCAAAATCAGTAAATGGTATGTAGGTCTCAACATCTGGATTCGTTACCGAATCCTTAACAATTCTTTAATTACCGATTCGGAAAATACAGAATCTGTAATGCCCATTCATTCCTATGGGCTTTGAAGCCCATAGGAATGATTGGGCATTACCGATTCGGTATTTACCGAATCGGTAATTAAAGAATTCACAAGGGTGCAGGGGGTGTCACTTTGACACCCTCTGGCACCCCCAAAACAGGCACAGGTGCCATGTGGAAGGCATACCTGCCTGTCACATGACATACGTGTGCATGCACACATGTGCATGCACACCGGAATCGGTATTTTACCATGAAGTTGGATTTCATGGTAAAATACTGATTCGTTAAGGCCTTTGGGACTCAGAAGAGTCCCATCTACATATGGAATTTACAGAATCAGTAAAATTACCGATTCGGTATTTTACCGAATCGGTAATTTTACCGATTCTGTAAATGTAGATTTACCTACATGTGGCCTTGGATTTAGGCCCCTACATACCGATTGGCCATTTACCGGTCGGAAACGGCCGAAATCGGCCGTAACTGGTCGGTAAATGCCTGAAACGGCCACCTACATCGGGCCCAAAGTGTGCATGCATTTGATTTCAAAAAAAGTTTTTAAACCTTTTATGTAAAACAATTATACACCTACATTCATGGGGAACTGACTTAAAATGCCCTAATACACATGAAAACGTTTTTTTAAGGTACTTGCACCTTTTTTTCAATAACTTCGCTATGTAACTCAAACAATCAAAAACAAAATTTTTCAAGCACACATCGGGGCGTATTTACAAGGGCCTTGCACCACGGGGAAAGTGACTACAAATGACCAGACACACATGGGTACGTATTTACAAGGCCCTTGAACCAGGGGGAGTGACTTGAAATGGCTAATGACACATAGGAGAGTATTTACAATGCCCGTGCAACACTTATGCATCATTTTTTACATATACACTGTAGAACAGCATGGGGCAATAACAACACAGATGCATCATGCATCTGTTCTGCAAAAGCGACGCATTGCAGGAATCACATCACAAGTAAATATATTATCATATTTTTTTAAAGCATGCCTTTTCCTTAAAAACGATTTTCTGTTCATAATTTCAAAAAACACAGCACAGCTCCTATGTACATACACACCTTATCAGTACTAATACTTTACATTATCTACAATTACAATTGGTAAAAGAATGCAAAATCACCTTTGAAAGCATAATGCAAACACTTGACGCAAAACATCATTTTAAATACACAGCTGACTTTCTTATTTACTCAAAAAAGCATACTAGTCTTTATCTAAAATATAGAAACGATAACTCACCTTTACAAATTCTTTTTGAATTTCAAAACAGTCTCAGAAACACACCAATTATTCTTTAGCAGAATTAAAGGTATGCACTCCAGAGGCTGGAACCAACAAACGCACTGAAACGCTGATATTCATCACACATATCTCTCATGTCAGCCAATCAAAACTCTTCCCTCACTATTTTCAAATCAACACCCTTCCCCCCTCTGCCTTTTCTACCTTTTTTCCATAGCAACTACCGCCTGCCAGACCTCTCATGTTTACAAGTTCACACAACAATGTTTCAAATGAACTCTGAACTCTCAGTACACCTGCTAATCCACTGCAATGTTTCATAACAACATTTTAAAATAACCATTCAAATTACATATTTCAAAGAACACATCCATGCACCATAACTTTCTGTTTTCAGCAATGGAAATACACCAATCAATGCTAATGAATCATTTGCACTTAAACTCCACAGTTTTTTTTCATTACAAACTTCACTATTTCAACTGCCATTTCATTCCCACACTTCATCTGACTGCAGCAAAAACTCCTCTAGCCATGTTTTCAGTCTGGATTCTTGGACATAGCTACATCCACTGGGCTCACAGGTATGCTGATAACAGAAATTTACACAACCTCAATTTACAAAATGTGGAAATCAAATGGATTGGCCGAAGAGGATTGAAATGTCACCAATTGATACCATTGGTGAAAACCATTTTACATTTGCCAAACCCTGACCTCATAATAGTGCACTGTGGAGGAAACGATTTGGGCACTTTGACTGTGGTAGGTCTGGAAATGCTCCTAAAAGACACCTTTGAGCAATTGATGACACTTTTTCCTCAAACTGCCTTGGTATATTCCAATATATGTCAAAGACAAAAATGGAGGTGGTCCAATCAATTTTGTCCACAAATTGAGAAATCGAGGAAGCATGTAAATAAGTCTGTTTCAGCTTACATGAGAGACCATGGAATGGGCTGCATCTACAACAATAACTTGCGTTACTATATGCAAGATATCTACAGAGGAGATGGCGTGCATTTCTCAGATGAGGGGAACAGAGTTTTCATACTAAATTTAAGAATGTGTATTGGTTCCTACTTATAAGTATCTAGAACTTACACAGAACACAAAAGCTCTTTTCAGAGCTACCTTAACTTTATTTACTCTTTTGAAATTTCGAATGTACCTTTTTTCACTAATTTTCACTCATGTTCGCTTCCCGGTTCGCTACCCAGTTCGCGTACCGGCAGCTAACCGCGCGAATTTTTATTTTTTTTCTCGACATATATGAGCCTCCTTAGCCACCCTCAGAAAACCTAGGGGGTCAGAATACGTTTAAAGTACCCCCTTCTACCCATTCTGAATATTATTTACCCTCCATCTTGTATCTCAATTCTACCGAAACACAAAATGGAGGACTCCCGTAACGCTGCAGGTTCGCTTACCGGGACACGCACTGACAAGCACTCGCTCAAAAAAGGCGGAAAAGTAATTTACAGAAAAAACACTGGAGACACTTTCACCAGTTAAACATTAGCTCATACTACATACCAATCCCTACCATTTTCACAAATTTTGTTGGAATACCATTTAGCCATTTAGCTTGTAGAACTCTCTAAAATCCCTGAGGTAAATTACTTCACAAAACATATCGGAAGTGTTGGAATTGACCACCAATCAAAATATTACTTTCAATTTCTACTATTATATCATGACATTTGATTGGTTATGTACCTGAATATATATAAAGAGAGAGAGAGAAACACAGCCATTTTGACTACTACTTCTTGAAGTGCATATCCACTAAATTTCAACTGATAACTTCAAGTTGTATTTAAAAGGTAACATATTATTTAAAAAACTGAAGTATGTTCTGTACTGTAAGCTAATTAGGAAAACATTTTCTGATAGTTATATTCTATCACTCTGTAATACTTATAGAATAAAATAGACTTCTCTGTTTTAGTTATGGATGGAGTTAGACTTGTCTTGTATAATTCAGAATTGACTAAGAGTTTATTTGATAATTTTCTTCATATTTCTACTTCCAGTTTGATACCATACACTGCCCAACGAAAAAATCACTGTTTAAATAATCAAACTGCCTGTCTGTACTAAAACCCAACAGTGCCCTATCTGTACTGATATATTTTTAAAAAATTCATTTTTCAGCATACAAAATGGAAGGACAACAGGAAAATAACTTGAAAATTGAAGCAGGAACAAAAAACAAGTCGGAAATTGACCATCAATTCTATGACGATTCACTGAACAATGAACTTCTGCAATGTGTGGAAGCAGTAGATTTTCTACTGGAAAATGAAAAAAAAAATGATAATGATTTTTTAGAATTTCTTTTAAATTTTGAGAAAGAATCAGAATAATAAATTTTTATTTCATAATTCAAAAATTGTTTGACACATTATTCATTTTTATATGTATATTGTAAACTAGTAGCAAATTGATTATAACGTGAAATCAGACTTTAAATATACTGTGCAACTTTTTAGTGTAAAATACTAAGTTTGCTCATAGTTACTTCCTTTCTTCCACTATATTATCTCCAATGTGTATTTAACATCTCTTTATCATCTCCTGCCTCCATGTTGTTTCGGCTTTCCTGACAGACTATGGTATGAATTCCATATACCACAATAACTTCTGTAACAACATGCAAGATATCTACAAAGGAGACGGCGTTTATTGATTTTTGGACTCTGCATTGGTACCTACATGTTGCTACGTAAATAAAAATAAACAAAAAAAACAACAAAACGAACAATCAATAAACATACAATAAGTTAAAAGTCAATCATTCTTGTTTCCTTATAGTAAGCTCCCCAGACCGCTTTCCGGTACGCGTACCGGGCGCACCCCACAAAAAAAAAACGTTTTTTTTTTTTTTTTTTGCCGCGCGGGGCCCTTTTAAAGCCTCCACATCAAACCTAGGGGGTCAGGGAGGATCTACTATGCCCCCTTATGGTCATTTGCCCCTTCGCTTTGGCCTCCTCACTCCGGACTGTTTAGAATGTTGACAGACACCGGAGAGCCAATCAGCTTCGCTTCGCAAAGCTCCGTTACGCGAAAAATACGCGAACTAGAGCGCTATCCGGGACGCTGTCACAGATATATCTGTTTTTTTAAACGTTAATTTCTCAAAATCCACTGGAGCACATATATTGAGACCCAGCAAAGGCACATCGGGCTAACAGTCCCTATAATTTTGCCAAGTTTCGTGTAAATCCATTCAGCCGTTCGAGCTAAAAGTGAGGCCAAACGCCCTATGGAAAAATGAATGGGAAAAACGCATTTTGGGACCCCCTTTTTTCTCGGCTCCCCCTTGATGAAACCGCCCCAAATTTTCAGGGGCTGATCAGAAACAAAGTGTGCCATTTTCATGAAAATTTCAGCCGATTCCGTCCACAAACGCCAAAGTTATTAGACATAGAATTTTCAAAAGTTCCATAGAGAAAAAATCCTAACTATATATACCTACTGGCGACCGCCAGTAGGTAATATAATATATATATATATATATATATATATATATATATATATATATATATATATATATATATATATATATATATATATATATTCACTGAAAAAAACCATAGGTTTCACACCAGTTATAGTTAGGAATTAGCATTTAAAAAACCTATTAAATTCACTGAAAAAACCATAGGTTTCACACCAGTTATAGTTAGCTGGAAATTTTACTGATATAAAACCATTGAAATTCCCACGTTATAGTTAGTCGGACTCACTATAACTTGCGCGTGCAATGCACTGCTGATGACATCACATATTACATCACTCATGACATGGTCAGTGACATCACTCATGACATCACTGATGACACCATCCATGTGACACAGTCACAGACCTCCTCTCAGTGTAAAGTAACCCTTGAGACACATATTCAAAAATAGAAACTGAAATTTTTAAAAAATGGACATACCTATATCAGTTACAACAAGCAATTCTGTACTTCCACTATCTATATACACATCCACTCATTCACCAACAGTTCTATATAGTCACTCATACATATACTCACTCATCATATGAAGAGATACACCTATACATCCTGTTACACACCGACATTCATCCAAAAGTTACTCACACACATATTCACACGTGCAAATAAACTATTGAACAACCATTTATTTGAATATAGAGTTATACACACACTTCCACCTTACTTCTACTGAAAATTACACATATTTATTCTCTTAAACAATCACTTATAGAAACACATACTTATTTAAACAGGAAATCTTACAATCTCTTACTCTCACATATACTCACTTATATACATCAATATTCATATATACTAGATTAAAACATATGTAGTTACTGATAAAGACACTAGTGAGACAGTCATTCACTCACTAACAAACACATATAGACACTCATCCACCCATACAGTCCTGTACATATGCTGTCTTCAAAACACATACAAACAAAGAGTCAGTCACTCATGCATCTATGTGCTAAGTAATACCTCCACCAAACCATATAGACACTCATACTGATACTACTAAAAATATCAAATAACCCATATACATACGCATGTAGCTACTTATCAACACATGTAGCCACTTATACACAAAGTGAAACACTAATATATGTATTTAAATATTTAAACATAACTCACTAATATTTATTTTTCAGAAAGACACATATTCACTGGATGGTGTCATCAGTGATGTCATGAGTGATGTCACTGACCATGTCATGAGTGATGTAATATGTGATGTCATCAGCAGTGCATTGCAAGCGCAAGTTATAGTGAGTCCGACTAACTATAACGTGGGAATTTCAATGGTTTTATATCAGTAAAATTCCCAGCTAACTATAACTGGTGTGAAACCTATGGTTTTTTCAGTGAATTTAATAGGTTTTTTAAATGCTAATTCCTAACTATAACTGGTGTGAAACCTATGGTTTTTTTCAGTGAATTTCAAAGGTTTTTTTAATGCTAATTCCTAACTATAAGTTTCACTTTATAAATAAGACTGTTAGCACTCTAGTTGTTCTTTTTAACACTCTGGTACATTCTGTCATTGGGCTACAGTTGGGCTACATCTAGTTGAATTTTGGGCTACATTTACAATTTTTGATCTCTGGTGGCCATCTTTGGGCTACATTGGGCTACTTTGGGCTACATTTGGGCTACATTTTGGCTCTAACATATATTAAGCCCAATGTAGCACAATACATATTTTTATAAAGTTAATTTTTTTACAAACCACTTCAGAATAGGGCTACCTGTCTCTACAATTATCCCATTTTTTTTTTTTTAATTTTTGGGGGGAGCGCTCCCAGAGCGCGCCCCGGAGTGCGCCCCGAAAAGCGTATTTCTGAAAAGCGCCCCCGGTCGCGCTCCGGGGAGCGTCCCGTGAGCGCCAATATCGCAAACGAAAACATGATCGTGACGTATCGCGTAGCCGCGACCGCGTGATACGCACGGCGTAAGCGCACCCGGAAGTACTCGAGCGAATACGATCGCACAACGTAAACTTCCGACGCGCTTACGCTGCGCGCCCCCGGGCGCGCCCCGGGCGCGTAGCGTAAGCGCGTCAGGTCATGTGAGCAGAAAATAACACTTTTCATTGGTTCATAACAGTTTTAGTTTCATAATGATGAAGCCCCTGGTCTTGTGACCTGAAAATAACACTTCTCATTGGTTCAGGACAGTTTTTATTTCTAAATGATGAAAGACCCCACCTTTTTTCCTTATTCTGACTTTGTCCTTTGACTGAGGAAGACCTGTTTGTTGCTCTCTCTACTTTTTTGCTCCAAATAATGGCTTCAGTAGTAGCATCAGCTGGTGCATCTGCCCCACCACCACCACCACCAAGAGGACCAGCTCCAAATTATATTGGTGGTCAAGAACAGGAGGAGGAGGAAGAGGAAGAGGAGGAGGGGAGAAGAAGATGGCTGCCAGAAGAAAATACACCTTACAAACCCAAACCACACATTGTTTGGCAGTTTTTTTCAATTCCAGAGGGGAAAAAAAAGGTGAATGCTCCCAAGGTGACTTGCCTCATCTGCAATGATGAACTTTCACGGGGCAACCCAAACAAGAAATATTCTTTTGGTAACTATACCATGATTCGGCACATGACAAGAAAGCATCCAAACAACTACTCTCGCGCAGAGTTCCGGGAACTGGCCAGTAACCTCCCCCAGTCATCAAGGACCCCCTCCCAAAGAAACCAACCCACTTCCTCGCAACCAGAAACATCTGAGGTGATGCCTTGCATTCAGCCGAGATTTGCTGATTTTAAAATTACTTGCACTGCTTGTGGCAAGCTTATCTCCTATGGGGAACAAAGTATTAAGCTCATCGTCCTTGCAGGTGATAATCACAAGTGCCCCAAAAAGAAATAATTTTTTGGGTTTTTAGTTTTTTTGCTCCAGTTGAGCCAGTTTCAATTCCCTTTTTTTGTTTCTCTCCCTCAAAAATACAAAAAAATATATAAAACTGTTTTGAAAAGCCAAAAAAAGTTCAAAAAGTTCCAAAAACAAAAAAAATATAAAACAACAAAAAGAAGAAAAAAAAAAGTTCTTTTAAGAACTACCTCCAATTTCTAAATGAAAACTTCATTTTTTTAAAACTCTGTCATCTTTTTCCCTCATTTTACGCTCCTCGGTGCGCTACCTGGTGCGCGCACCGGGCGCTTCCCCCGCGCAAAACGAAAAAAAAAAAAAAAAATTTGAGGCCCCGCGGGGCCCTTTAATGGCCCCCATATCAAACCTAGGGGGTCAGGGGGGGTCTACCCTGCCCCCTTATGGTCAATTCCACCCTTTGTTTTTGCCACCTCTTATGACTAGATTTTACCGATAGACAAGATGGCGGCCGCTCCGGACTGTTTAGAATGTTTACAGACAACTGAGAGCCAATCAGCTTTCTGCGCGCAAGTCGCGTGTCGCGCCTGGAGCGCTCACTGGTGCGCGTACCGGAGCACGGCTACAGATATATATATTTTTTGGGACGTTAATTTCTCAAAATCCACTGAAGCACATATCTTGAGACATAGCAAAGGCACATCGGGCTACCAGTCCCTACAATTTTGCCAAGTTTGGTGGAAATCCATTCAGCCGTTCGGGCTAAAAGTGAAATCGACCGCCCTATGGAAATTAACATGGGTAAAACGCGTTTTGGGACCCCCCTTTTATCTCGGCCCCCGCTTAACGTATCCCCCCCAAACTTTCAGGGAAGGACCTTAACCCCGCGAGGCCATTTTCAGGAAATTTTCAGGCAGATTCGTCAACCGGCGCCAAAGTTATTCCAAATAGAATTTTCAGATTTAACATTGAAAAAAATCCTAACTATAACTACCTACTGGCGACCGCCAGTAGGTAATATATATATATATATATATTCACGAACAGTCCACTCCAATCAGGCTAGACAGAAGACCAGCACGCCATACCTTCAGCTCCCAAAGTTTATTAAATTCGAGCCCCTACCCCCACAACAGACGCGTTTCGCCCGGAGGCTTCGTCAGTGTTCACCCGTGTTTCAATACAGAATGCCATTTAAAGCCAACTCGTCATAGACATCAACGACGGTTTGATATTTTCAAAATACAATATTTGGCAGCCATCTTGTAATGTGCAAATAACGCAAAGATTGTAAACATTTCATGGCGTACAAATGACATAAAGTGCTCAGTGCAATTTTAAAAACATTAGGTAACCAATGAATGGATTTATCTAAAGTGCATGCATGTTTCATTTTCCGACAAACATAGGTACATCCTGCCTATTGTACTGTGAGTACTCAATCTCACTAACGTTATATTTTGCCATTGATATTTTGCCATTGATATTGCAATTAGGCAGAACTACTTCCCCAGATTTGAGCCCTGAATGGGCTGTTGTTACCCTTCTCAATTTACTCAGTCCCTCTCGCCCTGAATGGGCAAAAATTCAGAAGGGGGGGTTTTTTGTTATAAGATGCAAAGGTTTCATAGAGAGTGTGGAACTGCAACCGATTATGTATTTTGACTCTAAAGTGCGGAGTCTTTTTTCTCTGTCACCACCCCTTTCGCTGCGTTCCACTTGGTCCATACAATAGAAGCTTAACAGATCCCTGTCGCATTTGTGGAACTCATCGAAGTGTCTCGCTACGCGATAGGCCTTATCCCTGTTAGCTATTGCCCGAAGATGTTCTAAAATTCGCATCTTCGTAGGCTTGATCGTGCTGCCTATATAGCGTTTTTTTACAGGGACAGGTAAGGCAATAAATAGTATACTCAGAGTTGCAATTGAGTAGTTTCTTAATACATCTCTCGGGTTCATTTTCATCAGTTTTACCTAGGTAAGTTTTTACAGGCCTTGCAGGCTCTACATGGAAAGAATCCAGTGGATCTTGAAATTTGGACAGGTTTCTTCTTTTGTGGCACAAAATGGCTATGGAGAAGATGGTCCCCCAGAGATTGGCTCCGTTTGTATGTTAAAATGGGTCTTTCTGGAAGGATTTTGCTCATTATCTGATCTGTTTTGAGGATATGCCAATTTTTTTGAAAAATGTGCATTATCCTGCCTGGCTTAGAGTTAAATGTGGTGATCATTCTAGGATTCTCCTCATTCTTCAACACCTGTTTGGGTATCAGTAGTTCATCCCTTTGGATTTTGTTTGATTTCTCTTCCGCATTAAATAATGCGTTCCGAGAATATCCTCTGATCTTGAACCTATTTATGGCATCTTCCTTGGCCCAAACGTACTCCTCCTCTTCCGAGCAGTTTCTCTTCAGGCGAAGGAATTCGCCATATGGTATGCTGCCTACAAGACATTTCGGATGTTGGCTTGCTGCATGTAGGACAGCATTACCGGCCGTCGGTTTTCTATACAGCCTGGTCTGTATTTTGCCATTGTCTACATAGACTTCTAGATCGAGGTAGTATACCTTGGTGTCATTTATTTCATGGGTGAATTTGAGGTTCCAATTGTTGTTATTCAGTTCGGCAATGTATTCCTCAGCCGAGGATCTACTGCCGCGCCACACCACAAACAGATCATCTATGTATCTTGTCCATAGAAGAATATTGTCTGTCCAATGGTCGTTTGCCTCCCCCCAGGCCTCGTGCTTCTCCCACCAGCCTACGAAAAGATTTGCGTAGCTGGGAGAGAAGCACGAGCCCATAGATGTTCCTCTAACCTGTCTGTACAGCTGTCCTGCAAACAAAAATATGTTGTTGTTAAGGCAAAAAAAAATATATATATATATATATATATATATATATATATATATATATATATATATATATATATATATATATATATATATATATATATATATATATATATATATATATATATATATATATATATATCCACTACAATCATTCATTTCATACCTGAAAAAACGAAGTCATAGCCATAAAACTACTTATTCCAGTGTGTTTATTTCAATTCCGTTCTGGCCAAATTACTTGACGCGTTTCGGAGTACAACTCCTTTATCACGAGTATGAGTGTGTTGCAAATGCCAGTAGTGCCCGCGACCCCGTCACAGCCCACCGCTGCAAGAGGCTCGGGTTACTGTGCAAACTAAAGCTGTGGAGTTAATGTTGAGATACCCCGTGCCGGCCTCGTCAAGAATCGAAAAGACTTGAAACAATCAAACCAACAGATGCAAACGGACACACAGCAAATCCCCATACTTACGTGGGTTGTGAAGCTGTGGAGGGAGAGTTAGTGAGTGAACAACGTTTTTGACCTTTCTATTTCACTTTTTTCATATTCGAGGCAAGCAGGCGGCTGTCGTTTTGAGTACCATTTCAAACCGCAGGTGAATCCACCAGTGGGTTTCTATGTGCGGACGCACAAAGATATCTTTAATGAATAATGGCCATGTCAAGGAATGACAAAAGGAATGAGGCAGCAAGCAGAATGTTTGATAAACACACGCAAGGAAACTTTGATAAAAGTGGAGGCACATCGGGTCAAAATGACGCTACGCTGAGTAAAAAACAATGTGGAGACAACTCTGGAAGTTACTTAAAGCTGAACAAAATAAATGGTGGGAAGCAACCACCTTACAGAAGTATGTCAAAGGGGGGTGTGTACCCAGAGGCTTGAGGATATTCATAACACCGATATTCTTCGAACCGGACCCCGATCTGGTCGATGAATGGGCAGAGAAAAGTCACGACTGCTCAACTACGATGCTGAAGTTACTAGTAAAGTACGCAAAGAAAGAATGTGACAAACTAGCAATTGAAATTGAAGAGCTTACAACAAAACTGAAATCTGCCTGTGACAAAGATGAATTCGACAATGACATGTTGAAGATGGAAAAGAAACTCGAGAAAATTGAGAAAGAAATCCGGGAAAAAAATCAGAGGAAATATTTACTACAAAAAAAGGACGAGTACTGACCTTTGCTAAAAGGTACGATCACTTGCGTGCAGACGAGTCGTCCAAGATCACCACAAAGAAACCAAACCCACATGCCGAAAACACAGCTGTAAGCAGCAATGAGCCAACAACAAGTACACCGGGAGAAATAATAACCATTGAAGAGAATGGAGGCCCAACAACAATGGGACCAAAAGACCGTATTTTAAAAGAATTTTCCCTCATGGCCCAAGACCTTATGGAAACCCAAAACAAACTGAACAGTGGGGGACAAAGAGGACATGGAAGAGGAGGCAGAGAAGAAGCAATACCAAACGCTTCAGTAAGAGAAGAGATCACAAGCCCTGTGGGAACGACGACAAAGGGGCAGAAAAAACAAGGACCATGAAGGACAAAAAAAACGTTGTGAATCTCTCTAAGCCCGAGCTTACAGACACGGAATTCAAGATACTATCTTTTGATCTTTCCTTTTGCCCGACAACAAACTTTGACTATACCCAATGTCGTATTGACTTATTCCAATTACCAGAAAGTTCAGGCTACAAAAATGGTTTGCCACCAAAATCAAAGAACAAAGGCCGCCCATTGATAACAGATCTAGCAATTTGACAATACAAGATATTGACTTTCTCCATATGCTTCATGACCTCGATGGCAACCTATTAATCAATGAAAATCCTACTCCAAATCACCAATGGAGCGATTGATATTTTTGAAAAAGGAGTGATTAATGAACTTAAGAAAATCTCCAAAAAGAGAAGCTATGCCAAAAGTAATTTTTTTAAAGTCCAGATGGCAGCGCTCCAAACGCTGCAGAGAGATGAGACTATCATTATAAAGAAATCAGACAAAGGTGGGAATATTGTGGTGCTCCCTAAAGAGATGTACATTAATGAAGGGCTAACACAACTTAAAGATGACAATAGACATGAAAAAAGTACGAAAAAGGACTACGAGACCACCAATGTAAAATTTCAAAAGCAGTTAGAGGACTGGAGAGACAAGGGGTTACTTGAACCTGAGGAGAACAACTTCCTCAAATGTAAATACCCTAAACTACCTGCTCTGTACCTTCTCACAAAATTGCACAAAGACATGACAAACCCACCTGGGAGATCCATTGTGTCTTCCAGGGGGGGGTTGTCTGGAAAATACCTCATGTTATGTGGATTTTTATCTACAACCCCTAGTCCAGAGCCTTCCCTCATACCTTAAAGATTCAGGCGATTTCCTTAGACAAGTTGAAAAAATTATTTGGCATCCTGGATGCCTACTGATGAGTCTTGATGTTAATAGCCTGTACACAAGCATCTCACGCATGAAAGGTATAGAGGCATGTAGACTTTTTTTGAGCACAAGGTCCCTGTCCTTCTTTTTTCACACAGAGATGATATTAGATATGATTTGTATATGCCATATACAAAATTTCTTTCTTTTTGATGGTACCATCTACCGTCAGATGCTCGGTACGGCGATGGGCACTTGCTTCGCCCCCAGCTTTGCGGGACTTTACCTTGGCTGGTGGGAGGAGAAAGTGGTCAGACCCCTTGAGCAATACAAGACACATGTCAAGGCTTGGGCCCAGTATATTGATGACATTTTCTGTATCTGGGAAGGCAGCGAAGAAGAAGCCAATGATTTTGTAGAAACCCTCAACAAGAAGGACCTCAACCTAACATTCACCAGTCACATTGACAAAAACAAAATTGAATTCCTTGATCTCGTAGTTAGTATTATTATAAATAAACTTGTCACCTCACTGTTTAGAACACAGCTGCCACCCTGACAGTCTCATCAAAAGTATCCCCATGGGCGAGCTTTTGTTAGCAAAGTGGAATTGTAGCACAGAGGAAGACTTCACTAAGGAGAGTGAAAGAATGTGCCAAAGATTTAAAGACAGAGGCTATACAAATAAATGCATTGAAGAAGCTTTGTCTAAAGTTAGAGTGAAAGAGAGGGCAGACCTTATACTAGAGAAAGAAGTGAATGAGATCAGAGAGGACAAGGAGACTTTACAGTTTATAACTAACTACAACCGGCAGTCAAGGAATGTTAGAGAGGCACTTAAAAGATTTTGGGGAGCACTGAAAACGAATAACGACCTTTCAGACTGTTTAGAAGAACATGCCCAAGTCACATACCGCAAAGCAAAATCCCTTAAGGATTCACTCTGTAGATCAGTCATCCCACCAGCCAAAAAGAAAAGTAGCATCCAAGGTTTATTCACCTGTAGGCGTGTAAAAAGTGCAACTATCTCCCACTGCAGACCATTTAAGATTCTCCAACACTACTCATGTCACATTGAATATGTAGTGTATTCCCTGAGGTATCCCTGTGACAAGTATTACATTGAGAGGACCATACACAAAGCCAAGAAAAGAGTCCTGGAACACCTCAGGGCGATAAAGAATAATGACAGACAATACCCAGTAACTATACACTTTGCTACCCATTACAATGGCAACAACACACTACTGTCGTTCTGCGTACTAGACAATGTCCCGACCAGAATGAGAGGGGGTGACAGAGTACAAGAATTGCAGAGGCTGGAATCCAAAATATTCAGTAGGTATAACACACTGCAACCTGGGGGCATTACTGTGACAAAGGACTTTCCACACATTTAGGCTGAATTGACTCACCTCCCCATTTTGTGACACAATAGAAAGAAAAAAAGTTTTCTTGCAAAAAAAAATTCTTACAATCAGGCTGCTTAATTTTAACCTTAATCACTTTTTTAGATAACAGTAGTGTTTTTATGAATAGTGCTCCAAGTTTAGTCACTAAACCATGCAGTCAGTGACGCACCTACTAAATCCTCCATCCAGACACTTATACACCCAGTCATTCTTCAATACACCTCGCCCAATATATAAATAAAACATATTTAAACTTTACAGAAACACACAGTCACTTGATGATGTCATCAGTGATGTAATTTGAGATGTCATCAGTGATGTCACTGACCATGTCATGAATGATGTAATATGTGACGTCATCAGCAGTGCATTGCGGGGGGCAGGTTAAACGTTGCTCAACTAACTATAACAGCAGAATTTCTATTGTTTTGTATGAGTGAAATGTCCAACTAACTATAACGTCACTGAAACCTATAATTTTTTTCTGTGAATTTCTAAGGCTTTTTAAATGCCAATTCCTAACTATAACGTCTGTAAAACCTATGATTTTTTCAGTGAAGTTCAAAGGTTTTTTAAATGCTAATTCATAACTATAACGTACCTGAAACCTATTGTTTTTTCAATGAATTATTAAAGGTTTTATAAATGATAATTTCTAATTATAATGTTCATTAAACATATGTTTTTTCTGTGTTTTTTAATTATCATCCCATTCTCAACCTGGTGTAGACTGCAAATCTCACCACTCTTCTATCGATACCTTCCGCCAACAAAATTGCCACAATCGAGAGCCATAACTAACGCTAATGATATGCAAAGTAGGTGTTCCCGTACAAAAGAAACACGAAAACACCACTTCCCCATATTTTCAACAACCAGCCAAATCTGCAATGGGATCCAAAAAGCAGACTATAAACTGACTTACCAGTAACAATTTAACATCAACCTTTAACTGGTATCAGGAGGTCGAATATCTACTGCATGAATTAGACCCAACTCAAAGCCACATCTAAAGACCAACACGTGATAAAGCTACTTATCAGCAGCTCCAATATCCAACAAGACCACAACACCCAGCGCCACCACAACCAGAACGCCCCCCCCCCCGGACCACCCCCGCTACTATCACCGAGGCAACGCAAAACAGGACAACGGACCTTCCCAAAATACCATGGCCCCTCAGCCGCACAATAGCTGAATGTTGGGCGATGTGGCAACCAACTATATATGATGAAGGCAAGTCACCCATCTATAATAATACACACAATGCCAAGTGTAACGCTGATGTGCTGCACAGACCTCACTATGCAAACCACAAACCTCTCCATGTGGAGATATACTATTGAGACTTGTACTGTAGTGCACAGTGGACACAACCATGTTACCTCAAACAGTGGGGAAGATCTCTGTCATGTAGCTGTGTTATCCCCCCTAGAAGCGAAAGCGAAGTGGGCTGGTCCAACATACGCCAGAATTGTACTCAATGTCCTCGGATTTTGTCAAGAAGTGACAAAAAGAATTCCTCGATGTCTATGCTAACTACTGCCTTCGATCTACACTGCGGACAGCAGGGCTCACAATTCAGAACAGTGGCGATTGCAGATGACGCAGTCCAGTTCACAAAACACATTCCTTCCAGTGTGGCCCACCGGGACCACACCTCATTGCAGGATGCACAAACGCTGTGTTCTTCAGGTGCTACTAACTCACTGCACCATAAGTCATCTCCACATGCCCTTATCAAGGCAAGACATTGAACCCAGTGCAGCTCGCCGGGACCACGTAACATCGCAGGGTGCGCACACGGTCAGTAATCCAGGTGCCACTAACTGCAGCTCAACTCAACACCACGTGGCTGTGCTCCCATTCTGACCGCTGCCTGTAGCCTACACTGGTGTTACAGGGTTCACAATTCAAGATTAGTAGCAAAGTAAATTGTGTAAGAGTCCATAATGGGTTAAGAAGACCAAATCCTCCCAATCTGTGCAGCTCAAGTCAACGTCACCTGCCTGTGAGCCATTGCTGACCTCTGCCTCCGGTCTACACTGTAGAAGACCGGCAACACGTGGTGCCAACTAACCCTGTTCAACGCAAGCCGATCCCACATTTGTAACTGGTTCCTGAGTCCTGAATGGCAGCGACCCCAACTTCGTGGCAGTCCCCACAACACCAGACTCCCTTCAATCAGTGAAAGATATTTGCATTAGAAGGCCAGCGACACGTGGTGCCACTAAACCGGTACTACGCAGGCCGGTAAGGCAACCCACATATGCACATGGCTATGGGCCCTTGCTCACCGCTACCTCTGACCTACACTGTGGAAGACCTGCGACACGTGGTGCCACTAACTCTGTTCAACTCAAGCAGATCCCACATCTGTAACCGTATCCGGAGTCCTGAATAGCAGTGACCCCCAACTCCGTGAGACAACTACAGCAACAGACTCCCTTCAATCAGCGAGGAATATTGACACATGCAACAGCGGCGACACGTGGTGTCACTAACTTTATTCAACACAAGCCGATCCCACATGTGTAACTGTGTCCTGAGTCCTGAATCGCACTGACCCCAAGTCCATGGCAGCGACCACAGCACCACACTCCCTTAGATCAGTAAGGCATATTTTGATATGCAAGGCCGGCGACACGTAGCCCCACTTTAACACAAGTGTGTCCTGAGTCCTGAAGTACAGCGACCCCAACTTCGTGGCAGCGACCACAGCACCTCACTCCCTTCAATTAGTGAGGAGCATTTACAGATTGAAGTCTGCTGACAAGTGGTGACACTGAACCAGCACTACGCAGGCTGGTGGTACCACCAACGTATGCACATGCCTGTGGGCCCTTCCTCATCGCTACCTCAGCGCGTACTGGAGGTTCCTAGTGGGCTAGTTTGACCCTAGGGACTCTCAGGATTCAAGAGGACTTAATCTCCCAACTTAAAACGACCACAGGGCGTATTTACACAGTGGAGAAGGGAGGGGGCGGGGCCTGAGTTGACGTGTGCAAACACGCCCTGTGGCACGTTTTAAGTTAGGGAAATAATTCCCCTTCAATCCTGAGGGTCCCTGGGGTTCAACTAGCCCACCAGACGCTTCCAGTAAGCGCCACTGCGCTGCATTGCTGAGAGGTGTCCAGGCCGTGCTCCTTTTTACACCTCTCTTCAATGCAGCTCTGTGGCGCTAACTGGAGATACCTGGTGGGCTAGTTGGACTCAAGGAACACTCAGGATTCAAGGGGACTTTATCCCGTAGATTAAAACTACCAAAGGGCATTTGCACACATGTCACCTCCGGCCCCCCCACCCTTCACCAGTGTGAAAATGTGCCCTGTGGCATGTTTTAAGATTTAGTTTTAATCCCCCTACCCTATTATGTACTAGGGTCTTACAGATGAGATCATGGTAATCACAGGAGTACCCTAACGCTTAGTGTTCCCTAGTGTGTGTAGGTTTTTTCACTGTATTCTAAGAGTCTTTTAGCATAGCACTGGGTCTAGGACTGGTTGGTCAGAGTCAGTTACCACCAGTATCCATCTGACAAAGTTGAAGGTACAGGATGATTTTGCAACAGGGCCTCTTTCTGCTCCTCTGTTTGTTCTTTCTGCACATCTTCCTTCTTCCTGTACTTTTCTTTGTCTTTGAGGACTTCCGTTGCTACTTTCTGCATTTCTTTCTCTTCTTTCTGTGCATTTTTTCTTCTTTCTTCACATGTCCTACCTATGTAGGCATAGTTAGAAACTAGCATTTAAAAAACCTTAGAAGTTCACTTAAAAAAACATAGGTTTCAGGCATGTTATAGCTAGGAATTAGCATTTAAAAAAACATTAGAAATTCACAGAAAAAAACATAGGTTTCAGGGGCATTATAGTTAGTTGGACATTTCACTCGAACAAAACCATAGAAATTCCCCTGTTATAGTTAGTACAGCTAACTATAACTTGCGCGCCCGCAATGCACTACTGATGACGTCACATATTACATCAATCATGACATGGTCAGTGATATTACTCATGGCATCACTGATGACATTTTAAATTACATCACTGATGACATCCCTGATGACATAATCCAGTGAATGGGTGTTTTTCTGAAAATTAAATATGTTTTATATATGTATATCTTAAGGTTGATGGAAGAATAAATGGGTATATAAGTGTCAAAATGGATGAATTTCTTTGTAAAATTGATTGTATAACTGATTGATTTAGTGTATACTAGTGAATACATGGGTTAGTGAATAGTATTTAAATATGTAAATATCTATATCAGTCTCTCACTTTGTGTATAAGTGACTGCTTGGGTTGGTGAGTAGCTACATGAGCACCTATATAGGTTATTAGTTGTTTTTTTGAGTATCAGTATTAGTGTCTGAGTGTCTGTATAGTTCGGTGGGGGTATTATTTAGTGCATAGATGCTTGAATGAGTGGCTCACTGTTTGTATGTGTTGAAGACAGCATGTGTGCAGGACTGTATGGGTGGATGAGTGTGTGTATGGGTGTTTTAGTGTAGTGAAAAAAATATCAATAGGTTTAAAAAAAGTTGATGAACTTTTAACCTGCTCATGTTGTAGAACGTTCTAGAAAGTGTGTTGATAGAATACGTTGCACTGCTGACTTCGATGTGTTGTTGAATATGAAAAAACTGCTTATATGGAAAATTAAAAAGAAACTAATAGAGAAAAGTTCTGAAACATAAAAGAATCAAGGAAGTATTCTAATTTGTTTGTTACTTGTATTTATGTGTGGAGGAACAAAATTATAGAAACAGCACCAGGAAGAGGAAGAAGCAGGGAGTGGGGGACAGGGGGAGATAGGCACAATGGCACACATGTTCAATGAAGTACAGCACAAGCAAAGACAAACAATGGCCAAAATGAAACACACCAACAAGGAGCATAAGTCACACAACCTGGCAACATCACACCACTGAATGAGCATAGAAGTGAAAACCACGCTGCATTCATACAGGATGTGTAGAAAGGCCGGTCGTGGGCGTTGCGGGATGTCTGCGACTGTGGTCATCATGGATGAGATGCCCAGCCAGTGACTCATGGACCGGTTCACTGTGTGTTACGTTGCCAAACAGCTCCTCCTCCTTCGTGCGAGCCCCCACACTCTTTGTGCGGTGCGCTGTTGTTTCCCCTGCACTCGTATGGCACAGCGTTGTAATGTCTATTCCGGCATGTCCTGCGGCATTCAAACTACACAATTAGAGTGCCGTTTGGTGGTGGTGTATCCCACTTTACAACATCGTCTGCTGCGGCCCTTGCGGCAGGCCACACCAGAACACAGAGACATACTTACCACACTTCCTGCACACAAACATATCCGAGACACCCCGTTTCCCTTGCTGGATAGGCACACCCCTGCAGTGACCTGTGTACGCTGGACCAGCACACGTGTTTTGTGCTTGCAGGAGGATGCATGCGTAGCTACATGTCCAGGGTCACTGCCAACTCTGATGTGACATGGTAACGTCTGCTGAAGACAGCACACTGTGATGTTACAGGGCCGGTGCCTATCATGCTAACACAATGACCACATGGACACACTTGCTCATATGCAGGTTTGGAGGGCATTGGTGGTCCTGGTGTTGTTGCGATGAGTTTTGTGGCCCGCATGGGTATCCCTGTATCGTGCTCATTGACTCTATGGCATGTGTGGGTGTCTGGTATGGCTCTTGGCTGTGTTTCCTTTCATGCTGCAGGTAGTCATCCTGATACACTTAATAAGTCAGTTAACCAATCATTTTTACAAAAAAAAAAGCATCCATTTAGACACTTATTTATCCATTTATTCTTCCATCGACCTTTAGATTTACACATATAAATAATATTTATTTTTCAGAAAGACACACATTCATTGGATGATGTCATCAGTGATGTCATCAGTGATGTCATTTGACATGTCATCAGTGATGTCATCAGTGATGTCACTGACCATGTAATGAGTCATGTAATATGTGACATCATCAGCAGTGCATTGCGGTCGCGCAAGTTATAGTTAGCTGAACTAACTATAACGGGGAATTTCAAAGGTTTTGTATGAGTGAAATATCCAGCTAACTATAACATGTGTGAAACCTATGGTTTTTTCAGTGAATATATATATATATGATCCAGTGGCTCAGTGGTAAATTCACCTTTTTCTGGTCAGGTGGTATTGAAAAAAATGTCCAAATGAAATGCTCCTTCACCTTTGGCCGAGGAGGCTCTTCATCGATGAATTCAGGCTCATCTTCACTGCTGGATGGTCTGGCAGCCATGATTAACCCAGAAAGATGCAAGAGCAAAAAGGCAGGTCTTTCAGTCACAAAAGTGAAATAAGAAGTGAAGGAAATGGGTGGGGATTTCATTCTTTGTAAAAAAAACTGTTAGCAACCAATTAAAAGTGTTATTTTAAGGTCACATGACTTGACACGCTGACGCTGCGCACACCGGAGCGCTTCCGGGTGCGCACATGCGGCGCAAACGTAGGTGCTTCCGGGGCGCATACGCGGCGCGAACGTAGGTGCTTCCGGGGCGCATACGTGGCGCGAACGTAGGCGCTTCCGGGGACGCTTACGCGGCGCGCCGAAGTGACGTTTTGATAGTTTCACGGAAATGCAAAATCATTATCATTTCCTTATTAAAAAAAAACTGCTTTTATATGTATGGTACTAAATGTCTTGCGTTATTATTTACTTTTCATTCATATTTTTTTTCACGAACGAAAGTAGCGCTCTGGGTGCGCTTTCAGGAGAGCTTACTGGAGCGCGCACCCAGAGCGCCCCAGGAAAAAATGATTAAAAACAAAAAAAAAACAAATAATAATTAATACTTACTCAAAACAGCAAATTTATAAAAAAAATCGTAGGTTAGAACCTCGATAAAGAAAGGAATTAGCATTTAAAAATCCTATGAAATTCACTGAAAAAACCATAGGTTCCACACCAGTTATAGTTAGGAATTAGCATTTAAAAAACCTATTAAATTCACTGAAAAAAACATAGGTTTCACACCAGTTATATTTAGCTGGAAATTTTACTGACATAAAACCATTGAAATTCCACGTTATAGTTAGTTGGACTCACTATAACTTGCGCGTGTAATGCACTACTGATGACGTCACATATTACATCACTCATGACATGGTCAGTGACATCACTCATGACATTTTAAATTAAATGCTAATTCCTAACTATAACTGGTGTGAAACCTATGGTTTTTTCAGTGAATATATATATATATATATATTACCTACTGGCAGTAGGTAGTTATAGTTAGGACCTTGTTTCTATTCAAAAAGTGTTTTTTCTTTTGCCAATATATTTGGTGCCGGTTGATGGATCTTTCCAAAATTTTTCAATCTAATGGGGCGCTCCGGTCAGCTCCTGTCTTGAAAGTTTCGGAGTGATTCATCAAGCGGGGTCCGAGAAAAAAAGGGTCCCAAAACACGTTTTCCCTATGTTAATTTCCGTAGGAACTTTAGGCAATGCTACAGCCCGAACTGCTCAACGGAATTACACCAAATCAGGCAAAAAGGTAGGACTTGGTTCAGAAAGAGCCCTTTTGCAAAAATGGTGTAAATCAGTTCAGTAGTTCCTGAGAAATTAGAAAAAGAAAAGTTTCGATATCTGAGCACCTAGGGCAGTTTGTGAACCCTCCTGGGCACGAGCTTCACTCTGATTGGCTGCCAACACTCTAAACCAGGTAACCGAGTCACAAGAAAAGTGTAACCCCAAGTGCCCAAAAAAGCATTTAAAAAAATAAATTTTGAGTATTCATGCTGGGGTTGTGAATCTGGTGAGAAAATAAAAGAAAACTAAGCGCAGGATCTTGCGCTTTGTTTTTGAAAGCCCCCCGGTGGGCCAGGTCCCGGGGGCACTAACAAACTAATTTGCTGTGCACGCCACCTACCCAGGTCTTATTTATTTGTATGTGGTGGTGCTGCGGCCCCCTGCAGTCCCGGGGACCACCACCTACTTGGGACTTTAAAAATTAATGTGTGCGGGGTCCCAATCCCCCCATGCTGCCCCAGGACTGCCTCCTCCCCCGGGCTTTGATAATGAAATGCGTGGGGGCAGATTGCTTTTGAGCAAGGGGAGCTGGATGTTAGCAGCTCCCCTTGCTCAAAAGCAATACCATCTCCCGCAAGAGGCGGGGAGCCGGAGGGGCTGTTGGGGCATTGGGTCTCACCCGACAGCCCCAATGCAAGGGGCTGACCCCGGGGGATGGAGTCCCTGGGGCCAGGATTGGCCCGGGAGGGGGGCCATGGGGTCCCCCCTCCTTTTTAATTTAGTTACTGAGAGGTGGATAAAGGCCTCGCCCCCTTTCTCTACCACTCTGCAAACGCGCCCCCTGGCGCATTGTTAGTTGGGTAATCAATTCCCCTTGAATACTGAGGGTCTTTGGGGGCCAACTACCCCACCAGGTACCTTCAATATGTGCCACAGTGCTGCTTTGCGGAGAGGAGGCTCAAGGCCACCTCTAATGGTGAGGAAACTCGTAATATCCTTGACTGTGAAGCAGTGGCACCACCAGCTTATTGCCGCCCCAGACTGCTGCTAGTCCACTAGTCCACTATTCCATGGTGTTAGCAGCGGTCCTAAGGCAGTCCGACCAGCAAAAAATACCAAACAAGTAACATTCTGCTCTGCCTATATGTTTCAACTAAGCGCAAATAAGTCCGTTTATTAAAAGGCCTAAACCATGCGCTCAAATACTTACATGAATCAGACTGTTTAGTCAATATTTTATTTTTGTTTTCATATTAATCAAAACAGAAAAAGGTACATAAATCATATGTTTGCATAATAATAAATGTACAGAATTCACTGAAATCCAAAACACAATAATTCCCATGGACAATATTTCACGCAAATGATTCATACATCCACACACTCATACATATCTATTTAAACCATAAACACAAACTAGACATTCATCACAAAATATAAAAAGTTATGATTTGTAGCACCTAAACATATGTCATATCAGACAAATGTTTCCTCATAAATCAGTCAAATTGCTAATATGTACTTCAAAGCTTGTGACTTAATAAATCCAAATGTTAAAGAGAAACTTTTGTTTAAATGTATAAATGACGTAAACACTAGTACGTCTACACATAAATTGACTAAACAGTCTGATTCCTGTAAGTGTTTAAGCGCATGGTTTAGCAAGAGTAGCCTTTTTTATAAACTGACTTAATTGCGCTTAGTTGAAACATATAGGTAGAGCAGATTGTTACTTATTTGGTATTATTTGATTTTCCCCTACGGCTCTACCTTCATTCAATCAGGGGTTCCCCTTTTTCTTAGTGGTTAGTCCGATCAGCATACTCATAATGCGGCTGTTGGATCCCTGGTGTGGGGTTTGCCCCACCGTCACCGCAGGTTTGGGGAATCAGGTACTCAGTCACATGAGTTACACCTACAAACAAGACATTTCATTAAAAAAAGTGAATTGGAAATGTACCAAATATTATTTGAATGCAATGAAGTGCCATTACAAATGATGATGTTGATGTTTATGTAAGAAAACACGACCACTCCCAAATGTGACAGAAATAAAAGTAACAAAGTTATTGCAGGATACAAGAGAGGCAAGCATTAACTCCCAAGAACTCCCAACCAAAATCCTAGAGTTTTAAGGTCCAGATATTGGACCTTTTTTAGCTATTTTAAAAGGAGAATCATACTGTTGGCAACTGCTAAAATGGTATCTGGCATGTGCTGACCCTATTATGTGAGTCAGGAACATATTACTGATTTGCAAAATTGGGTTTGTGAGTTGATTTTGGGAAGGGGCATGCTAAGGGCATCCCTCGCTAATTGCAAATCGCAAGGACATGTGCGATTGTTTTGCGTCTGAAATGCTCTTGCGAAACAATCGCAGTTTACCACCTACTTCCAGAAGTTGTTAAGCAAGTTGCAAAAACTCCATCCCCTTTCTGACTGGCATCCAAAAAAAACTTTGAAGAGCAAGAAGTGATCCCATGGAACACTGTCTGCTCTTAAAAAATTAAACAGAACTGTTTAATTTTTCTTTTTGCAATGCATCCAGTTTACCATTTAGGAAAAGGGGCTGCATTAAAAAAAGTAGCTTCATTTAAAAGCAAACACAGACATGGTGGTCCGCTGTCCCTAGCAAGTCACCATGCCTGTTTTATTGCCCATTCTCAATTGGTCACAAATTGCGGCATGCCACATCAATATCAATGAGGCATACCCCTTTGGGAATTAGTAATGTGTCTGAAACACTTTAGTACATTTCATTTTGTGAATTGAAAATTGCGAGTCTGTAAAAATCACAATTTGTGAGTTGCAAAATGTAATGGTCATACATCTGGCCTTAACTACCTAAAGTCCCCGAACACATCACAGGCCAACTACCACCTATACCCACTTTAAAACTTTTTATTTCCAAAACTAAAAAAGCCACCAGGATACTCTTCCTGCCCCTAAAATATACCAAGACATAGAAATACCTGAACATTTAACAATGACACATAATGAGGAACCTTTACTTTTATATGACAACTTAAACAATGATAAAGGAATCCTAAAATTCTCTACCACAAAAAACTTACTAAAACTAAGCCATTATCAAACCTGAATGATGGAGTAACCATCAAAATGTGTTCCAAACCATTCACTCAGATATATACCATACATGACAAATATCAAAACACTAATAACCGTTTTATATGTGCCCACTACCAACTAAAGAAAGCAGCACTTACTATGACCTCTTATACCACATTATACATAAAATAAATAACTACCCCAAAGAATAATCATGAACATACTGCTGATTTGTCGCAGGCACTGTGGTTCGACTGAACCACAGAGCCTGCGACAGATCAGCAGCCCCCCCAGCGCCTTGATACCCTTACGGGTGAGTAGTTGTGCTTTGCAAGTCACTTGACTGGTTGAGGCTTTGAAGAAGCCATGATTCAATTAGTTTTAAATATGTACCCCGACAGAGCCATACAAGGCTGTCACTATCAATTCAATCCAAGAAAATGGAGAGCCTCAAACAATCTGCACCTATTTAAAGTTTGGCAGTCCCCAGACCACTGTACCCATGATGGCGGTCTGACCTCCACATAGCTGGTGATCTGACTGCCATATTAGGAGGCATGTTGTTATGCATACGAAAGAATGCTGCAGTCGTGCTGTAACTACCCAACGAACCTGACTGCATAGGCATCCAAATAAGCCAATCAGTCTGTCGGAGGCAAGGACCTCCAGAGTTGCCTTGCAGATGGCATGAACATGGTGGTCCAGCCACCACATCGGAACAGGCAGAGAGGGAGGTATGTAAGGGCGAAACTCTCCTCCACTCAACTCTACAAATCCTGTGCAGCCATGAATCTGATCATACAAGTCCTGCTGCGGCTTTACCTTCTTGATCACCTCCAAAACACACACTTTCATAGATGCACCGATGGTTAGTTACACACTACCTGTTTCCATAGACTCCTCTGCAAAACGATGTTCCCCCATGAACCTGGCAAGGGTGTTGGGGTAGTTTGGCCAAACTCTTTTACTGGGACCCCGTGTGGGATTATTGCACTTTTATAACCCAAATATATCTATATGATGCCCCGTCCCCAAATTTACTGAACCATCACATGGTACACAAATGCACATGTGCTTACAACTCATAATCAGTGATAGTGACGTGTGCATTGAATTGTATCACACAACAGCACCTCCTCATCAGTATCACACCTATCAGTCTTTGTGACACACTCACATTGCACACATCCCAGGTCCTGTTTTGATGTCAAAGACACATTTTTAATCTGTATGGATTTGTCTTTGTAATGAAACACACCTTCTCTGCCGCACCTCTGTATTGGACTCTCACACGTCGCCCACTTAAGGAGCCAATGTCAGTAAATGGGATTTCAAAGAAACAATGTGAGAAGCATTCTAATGGAAACACTCTCTGCAGAATAGGTATGTCTCTATCATAGGGAAACCCGAAAGGCTGTGTGTGTATAGTTTGTACATGGCTGAAAAGCTGAATGTGCACAGGACCTGTGAATTCAAGTATATCAGGGACAACCAAGAGCATAACCAAGTGCCATGCATCGGTAGGTAATGTGTTAGTGCAAGTCAGGAAAACAAACACAATACTAACAGCATTTGTTACACATCTAGATAAAGTAGTTGCAAGATACACATGTGGAAAATTGACATATTTCCATACAAAAATCCACAAAGGTATGACAATTGAATCCTATCCATGTGGTGATAGATGAATATCTAATGTCAACACTTCAAACACATAACCAACCTACATCACAGATAGAAGTGCAACCTAAATGATATTGAAAGTGGCAAGGCCAAGTTGAAATACTTACCACATAACATATCACCCAATGCAATGTCTGCCCCATTTGGTTTTAATCCCACATAGAAATCCATCCAACATTTCCCCTTGTACTGTGTAACTTCAGGACTGGGTCCACGGTCATACCATACTAACCACATCAACCTTGTAGGAACCTGGCTCTCTATATATTGTACTAAAATGAAGTACACTGTGCAGAGAGTCTAACGAATGTCCAAATGGTTTACAGAGGTAAAAGCAGATAAATCTAAATCTCTCCTTGTGGTAGTGTAGGCGAGCAGTTAGGCTCATCAGAGGGTAGTGCTAAGCATTTGTTGTACTCCACAGAGGCAATAAATAAGACATACTCTCAAGTATAAATCTGAGTCCAATTTATACAAATAATATCCATTTTTATAGGATTGTTCAGACCAAGAACACAGTTGTAAGGTAAGTACTTTTGGAGTTACGATTTTTCAAAGTTTGGAAAATATCGCACTTTTGTGTACAATTACGCACCATAGGAAACAATGGTCAGAAAGTAGAAAAATGCATATAAATTCAGGCAATGCTTTCGCAAAGTTCACCTTCTCATTTTAGGTGGATGTCCGGACCAGGTACAAAGTTCCAGCAGGAGACGATTAGAAGCAGTCCGTATCGGGTGGGAGTGCGGAAGGTCTTGGAAGCTGGTACGCAGAGACAAAGTGGGCCACTTGAAAACACACTGCACTGGAAGACTTACAGGTAAGTCCGATGGGGCTCCTTCATAGGAAGAGGTTGCAAGGGCTGGGGGACAATGGAAGCACAGCAGGTTAGTCGATGCTGGGGCTGGTCAGACAGGCATTGTGTGTCTTGAAGTCCTCGCAGTCAGGAGCAGGCAACTTGGATAGGCGATCTTGGGACAGCTGGGCCACTCAGGAAGTTGGCCTTGGGTATCTCGTCGGCACTTGATGGGTGCTTGCTTCTGGTGCTTTTGGAGTCCAGTTTAGACTCTTCTTCCTGGTGTTTTCCATCAGGGTTTCAGCACCGTGGATATGGGTACACCACAGCTCTGGAAGTTCTGGAGCATCTGAACATGGTGGATAGGCAGATCTGAACTCCTGGAACTGTTGCACCTTTTCTTGCTTCAGTGCTGCATCGTGGTCACCAGGTAGCAGCAAGTTGACAAACCGGACTTCATAGGATTGATGCCTAGGGGATGCGGGGAGTGATACCTTCATTCCAAGGGAGCTTCTTGGTTATTTAGCCTGAAGATTGCAGGTGCTCTGGGTTTTTGGAGTCCTTTCAGGTTTCAGCATGACAGACAGCAGCAATTGTCCAGTCACTGGAGCTGCAGTCAGGGTTTCAGTTCTCCTGCAGTGGGTCTTCTTTGTCCTGGTCTTCTCTTGTCCATCGAATCTGATGTGCAGGTTTTGGGGAGCCACCTAAATACTGAATTCAGGGGTGATATAAGGGGAACAGGTAGTAACCAATGGACTACTTACCTTTATGATGTGTACAGCCTCTAGGGCCATATGTATCAAAATGGGTTTTGGAGATTCTCAGAATGCGTTTTTTTGCGAACCACATTTTGAGGATCGCAAAACCAGATGTAAATAAAAGATTGCAAAATTTTAGTGATTCACAAAACTTCGCAGAATAATAATGTGAATACCGATTTTGCGGTTCCTTATTTGCGAAATCGCAAATAAGATATTACAATTCTGAGAATCTGCATTTTAGGTGCAGCTTGATGACATCACAACCAGGAAGTGTGACTGCCTAATCTGCACCTGATTGCCAGAAGCTGAGTGAGAGGGTGGGAGGAGAGGGAGAGAATTGTGCACTGCAACTTAGAGAAGGAGAAATGGATCCCAAGATAAAGAGAAGCAGCAGGAGGAGAATGTCCGCAAAAGGAAGCAGAAGTTCAGTGAGAAGGAGCTGGAGGTGGTCATACATGAAATGGCAGTCAACCATGAGCTCCTGTTTGGGAAGAAATCCCTACGTGTGCCAGAGGCACGCACAAAGAAAATTTGGCTTGAAATCTAGGGGAAGGTGAATGCCATTGGTGTGACCCACCCCACTGTGGAGGACCTCCGCACAAGGTGTTATGACATTCTCCAAAGATCAAAGGAAAAGGTGGCAACAAGGTTGCCAGAGGCAAAGAAGACTGGTAGTGGAACATCCACTGCAACTGAGTCTACGCTGCTTGAGGAGTTGGTGGAGGGCAGCCTTCAGCCGGAGAGTGTCAGTGGTGTGGCTGACCTGGACAGGTCCAACCCCCAAAGACCAGACAAGGTAAGATGCTTGCCATTACTCCCCTGATACATCACCACCTCGCTCACACACTCCGGAAAGACCCAGACACTAAACATGAATGCAATTCCAGTACATGTTAACAAGCACATCCAGCAATGCATTATGGGAGATGTCGTGACATGCACCAAACAGTAGATCGGTGAGACACAGCAAGGTAAAATCAGGATGACTAATTCAGGAAAGGCAAAAAACAAACAGATAGTACTTATGTAACTCAAAATCTGAGAACTGTATTGCATTACCGATGCGAGGCAGGACACCAAATTAATTTGTGTATTTACATTCACAGCATCACCTGAAACACAGGAATCAATTGCAGAAAACACTGAAGACCAGTAAGGGCAAGAGGAGCAGGTGGAAGGCAGACCAGCAATATCTGTGCCATGCAGATGGCGCCTCATAGTGCCACGACTCCCACTGCTGTAGGCAGGACTACAGGACACAAGTGGAGAACCCCAGCCAGTCCTGGGCCAGCGTGCAGTACAACACACAGCACAGTCCCCCGTCCATTCTAGTGAAGGAAGTTTTTCCAGGCGCAGGGCAAGGCTGTCCACCAGTGCAGCTGCCATAGGTGAGGACACAGTGTTTGCAGGGCTTGAAGCCACCATGATTATAGTCCAGCGCCTGGAAGCAAAGGCATTAAGGTCGATACAGCGCCAATTTGCTGCACACAACCACAGCATGACCAACATGAAGGATGGTTTCATGGGGATGACAGGTGTACTAGAAGGGCTGTGTACAGAGTAGAGGAGAGACCAGGCAGCCAGGTGCACTGAGAGACAACGTCTCCACAGCCGGCTGGACATGTACACCAACGCTGTGAACCGCCTGTCTACTGCCATGACCCTGCTGGAACGTCGCTGTTTTAGTATGCAGCATGAAAAGGCTCACCGCTGCCAGGATCACATGCAAAAGCTCATTGCACACTGATGAGACTTTGAAATCCAACTTACAGAATATCCCACTGTTAGATTTGGGGGTCACTAGTTGGCACAGGTAGGTACTTGTGACAAATAGGGACCCTTTCCTCTAGACAGGGTGAGGGGGTACACTCCTAAAATAACCCCTGCTCACCCCCTTGGTAGCTTGGCAGGAGCAGACAGGCTTATCTCAGAGGCAGTGTGTAAAGCATTTGTGACAAAATACAGTAATGAAGTGACAACACTACAGATGGACACCACACAGGTTTTATATCAAAAATAAGTATTCTTTATACCGATTTAAGACAAGACCACAAATGTCAAAAATCCACAATACTATACTTAAAATGGTAGTTTTAGTTTGGTTCTGTTCAGTTCTTAAAAATGCGATACTTTAGGTCAATGTACCTTATGATGCGAAACGCTTCCACAACAAAAATGTTGCAGCGATGGAAATGCGGCAAAGTTCCGGTGAAAAGATATAAAGACGTGAAGATCTTTCAGATGCGACACGCTTCTCCGATGTTGTTAGAAGTCTTGACTCGATGCGTCAGCTGCAGCGGTGACACCCTTGTTCAGATATGCGACACCGGCGGCTTTGGCGGTGACACTCTTCTCCCTCGATGCGAGACGCTTCCGCTCGATTCAGCAACTTCTGTGGCATCGCCCTTGTTCAGAGATGCAATGACAGCGGCCCCGATGGCGGCACGCTTCTCCGTGGATGCAAGGCACTTTTCTTGATGCGGTACAATGCGTCAGCTACAGCAAGGACAACCTTGTTCAGAAATGCGACTGCAGCGGCTGCGACGGCGACAAGCTTCTTCTTTGGTGTGAGATGCTTCTCTCGATGCAGTGCAGTTCATCAGCTACAGCGGCGACACCCTTATTCAGAGATGCAATGGCAGCAGCTGCAATGGTGACACGCTTCTTTGTTGGTGCAAGATGCTTCTCTCTATGCGGTGCAATGCGTCAGCTAGAGTGGCGACACCCTTGTTCAGAGATGCGGCAGCAGCCGCTGAGACGGCTTCCTCTTGAGTTACGCTTCCAGCTCCTTGCGACATGCAGTCCCTCAGAAGGCCCTAAACAGCAGCAGGCACTTCCCAAGGAACTCTGGGGAGCTGGGGGTTGAAGTCTGTTGTCCCTGAGACTTCAGCAGGAGGCAAGCTTTTCTCGCAAGCCCTTGGAGATCCTTACAAGTTGAAATAAAGTTCACAAAGTTCCTTTCTCCTTCCTTTGGCAGTCAGGCAACGACTGCAGGCCAATCCCCCCAGCAGCACTTTAGCTTGGGTATAGTCTCTCCTTAGTTTCTTCAGGTTCCTCTCCTCAGTAAAGGTTTCTTCTTGTTTGTCCAAATGTGATCTAATGTCTTGGGATCAGGGTCCCAATATTTATACACCAAAATCCTTTCTCCTCTAAGGGCAAAGGGCCCTTTGCCTAATCCAAATCAGTTCTGGTCAGTCCTGGAGCACTCTGTTTACATGACTCCTTCTGTCCTTTCACAGTGCATGGCAGAAGCATCAGACGCCCGACAGGAGTTGGAGCCAGCATTGTGGAGGGGAAGCACAGCCCTGGAGCACTTTGTTGACTGGATTCCTTCTCTTCTTCTTTCAGAGTGCAGGGCAGAGACATCAGCTGCACCACAGGAGGCGGAGACAGCATTGTGGAAGGCAGGCACAGCCCTTTTCAGGTCCCAGGTGCAACTCCTCCCACCCATCTAGATGCAGATCTCTCTATTCACCACCGGGCTGACTCATTCTGTCTCCTGGAATCCCCCAGCCCTGTCACTCAAACTCCAGACAAAGAATACATAACCGAGCAGAGGCAGGCCTGGATATTTAGACAAGAAATACCCACTTTCTAAAAGTGGTATTTAAAAACACAGAATACCAAAATCAACTTCACTAAAAGATGTATTTTATCATTCTGAGTTCAGGAATACTAAACTCGAATATCTACTGTGTTCCCTGAGTCAGTTAGGATTATAAGATGTAATAATCTAACTGCCCATTCTGGCCTATGGGGAACAGGTAGCCTTGCAATAGTAAAAAACAAAAATGGCTGTAATTCACTATCAGGACATGCCACACACACCAGGGCATACCCTACCTTATACTTACAATGCACCAGGCCCTTGGGCCTACCATAGGGGTGTCTAGTATGAAGAAAAGGGAAGGTTTAGGGACTGGCAAGTTGGTGCACTTGCCCAGTCAACATGGCAGTACCAGACTGCAGACAGGCTCTGCAATGGCAGACCTGAGACACACTTTTACAGGCAGCTTCTGTGGGTGTCACAACCAGTGCTGCAAGATCCACTAGCAGCATTTGGTTTACAAGCCCTGGGCTCTCCTGGTGCACTGTACTAGGGTCTGAGAGGTAAACTGAACCAGCCAATCATGAAATCACAAATTCATACATCAATTTATATTAGGGAGAGCAAATGCACTTTAGCACTGATCAGCAGTAATAAAGTGCCCAGAGAAAGGCAAAAAAAGTTCAGGGATGACCCTGCAAAAAGGGCCAAGACCAACGCTCCCCTTCCTGAAAAGTCTAATGGAAAGCTGTACAGAAGTAGTTTAGCTATGTGTCACATGTAACATATAAAGTTGCCTCAAAACACTGAGCTCAAAACATTTTTGAGATAGTTACTCCGATTTTACACAGAACAAGTACTCATATAGCCATATGAACATCCACAATCATGCTTGGTATAGTTGATAACCCAATTCATAGACTGTATACCTACAAGCCAATATACATTTGAAGGTTTTGGGCGTCCCTGAATATCTATGACGTGAAGAAGTGGGATTACTAGAGTCCCAATGGTATGCCACAACACAGCACAATTGATATTGCAAATTCACACTGCCTTTTAAGGATCAGTGTAGATGCTCACATAGTATGTGTAGATTTCCATATCTCACCCCCTTATGCATGTCACCAGTCAGTGAAATAGTGTTGGTAAACATTATTGCAGATGAACCATCAACTTTCAAATGCACAGTTGTCATCATGTAGGTACTAATGCAGATCCCACCATCACATGAGAGAAAGTGTTTCGGGAGCATCACTGATCACACAAGGAAAACAAGTTGCCTATGTGGTAACATTGGCACCTAGAACAACTAACAACATGCGATGATTAACCACTTGACTCAGCCAAGTGTCTGCTCCAAAAAGAAAGTTGGAGTGGACATGATTCTGCTGTGTTCCTGGTCAGTAAGACAATAGGCCAAGCAGAGCAGCAGGCATCTACTACCAGACATACACAAACAGTGATTCATCTTTTGTGTTGCACATTGACCACCACCAATATTGTTTGGAAAATGCCTTACAGTAGCACACAAATCTGGGAAAGTAACGTGTATGACTCTGGACAGGACTATCTCCCTAGTCGCTGCTGTTGGGCCCTCAACTGCCCATTAAGCTCTGGGTAGGCCCTCACCAGTATGCAAGCCATTGGAGGTTAGGGTCTGGCATGCTCCCCTTCCACATTGGGAGGTCTTCCCTTCTCGGAACTCCACAATGTTCTGAGTCCAGCACCCCAGGTCCTCCCACCTCCTCCAGCAGTAGATGCTATGCCAGTTAAAGACCCACAGAGTGCACATGTTTCTGATGGGCGTTGGTCTGTATGGATGCAATAGATGAGGAAACAGATTGTAATCAGAGGTTTTTAAGTATGGTTGATGTACATTTTGTTGACACCTAGCACAAACATTCATCAAGAGTCAGCACAATACATGTGTAAATGTCACATGCACTGCTAAAGCAAGAATTAACTCCTGCGGTCATCTGCTGGATAACCTCAGCCCTGGTCATGACCTCCACTGACTGAGCCAGCCCACTAACATCGTGTCGCCCAGAGCCATCCTGCATGGAATGTGATGCGAGGTACCATGACATACAACACACCATTTTTACCTTCTGAAGGGTAACCTAATGGGGCATGACTACAGACGCCTTTACTGCCAGGCCCATAGACTTGAAGCAGATGGTCCATAGAGCCACGCATCCTAAGACTAAGGCCACGATGAAAGGGATGGCATGCATGTCACTGAGAGCTGTCTCTCTGGGGTATGTGTTGGCATGTGGACTACTTATTGGGCTATCATGCAACCACAGAATATGTTTGTGTTGTATGTACTACCTTCACAGGAAACACTTTTTGTCATATGTGGCACTGTAACAGGGATGACAATCAACATACCATTGTATGTGGTGTGTCAGTTGATGTAATCTGACAAAGCTGAAGAATGACATTTCAAAACCTCTTCAGAAGGTACCAATTATCTATACTTTTCATGTGTCAGAAGTGCAACAGGCCTGTACAGTGGAAGCATGACATATGTAAAGATCACAACAGACCTGTGTGAGTAAGGGGAATGTCATAAGTGAACCCCACACATTGACAATGTGGGTAAATGGAAAGAAGTATCAGGTCAGCGAGTTATCTCAGTCACCATTCAAAATGTGGTCCATGTAACAGCTATCAGGGTTACTAGAGGTAAAGAAAATTTATTTTGGGAACATCCATGGATCTGCAGGTCTACAGGGAGATTACTTTGTGCATCCGTTGTCTTGCCACAGTAACTCTGCACCAGCCTGTCCCATGGGCCAGACTGCTCACAACTCATTGCAAGGCCTTGCTCTCTGCAAGCTGAGCATACTGATCTCACATGAACCACATTTCCACCAATGCAATACACAAAAAGTGAATCTTTTGCCCATCTAATAAATAACCATAATCTTGTGTGACACTCAGAAGGGATGTGTGAGATATAACTACTTCCCAGACAACAGTTTTGCCATGCCTGATGTGGGCTCAGTGATCTGTGGAACTGTATAGATGGCTAATATCATCCTCAAATGCTCCTACCAGTATACAGACAGAGCTCATGGTGTAAAGTCTATACATATCTTTGCACATATATCATGATGTGATGTGGGAAATCATGATAGGTACAATGAAATGCGCACATGCTCATATCTATGCATGTAACACAAGTACAATATAGGGATTATCAGACAATATAATGCTGATGTTCACTCCCTAAAGATAAGAAGGGGGACCCTGGCGAGATACAGGCAGGTAGACAGGGGAAAATGAAAGCAACCAACAACTGGAAAATACCTGCCCAGCACTTTCAAAAAAGGCCTTAGGAGAGGGTCCTGATACTCATAAACACCCACCGGAGCAGACCAAGGCTATGATAGACAATCATAATGGGTTTTTCGAAATATATAGTTGTTTTATTTTTTCTTTATCAGATTTATAAGTAACATTTCATCAGTTTATCAACAAGGGTAAGATACAAAACCAAGCCACACTTTAATAAAACATTAATAAATTGATCATGTTCCACACACCAAATTCACACATCACAATCATACTATCATACATTCCAGGACTCATCATGGCAACTCACACATCACACATGCACTTCACATCAACAATTGCATCAGGGTAGACACAACAGCCACAGAATGATTGGATGACAGGTTAGAAAAAGTCATCAGGGGGTAGGGAGAGATAAAATCAGGCTGCCCGCGCACGAACAACGCCAACGCGCGTTTCGGTGTTTCGCCCCAGCTGGGGCTACACCTCCATTAGGGCAGAGATGGACGAGAGGTATGGGACACTGCACCTAAAAACATAAGAAAGGATACATACTTTCAGGATAATTACACATACTGACAACCTCAAAAGTCTTCATTAAATAAGATCAAAAACTACATGATCGGCTCCGGGGAAAAGGAGATTTGTATATATACAGGATATTTACACAAATTCAATAAAACTGGAATAGAGTGCATCATAACACAACACAAGTGAGAACAAATGAGCAGGAATAAACAATGCCCAAAATTCATATTTACGTTTACGGGCAAAGCTCATTTCAAAAGTCCCAAACCAGCATATGAAAGAACACCGAAAAAAGTGTATAGAAGAAAAACGAGCATAAAGAATTTACATGCTACAAAGAAACCAGTGCAATTATAAAAAGAAGAGAAATAAAAGCAATGTGCGTATGGCATGTACCAAAATCCCATGCAAAGGGAGAATTCATATATACTACTCAGTCGCATACCTGTAGTTAAAGATGCGAAAAAAGTGGCTGGTTTTTCTAAACAAGGAGCAGCTTTCGGCCCATAAGGATGGGACTACCCAACAAGACTCGATAATAATAATAAATAAACCAGAATATACATTGTAACTAGACAAGGAGATATCATGTCAGTAAGGAGGTCCTTAATAGACTTAATGCACGCCACTCAAGAGTAATAGGGTATTAAAGAACCTACCAGAAGAAGTCCTGGTGGGTCTTTTTCCAGTGTACGAGTACCTCCCTCCGTGAGGCCAAGGGTGAAAGCAGGGTATATCACTCTTTGCAAGGCTAATAGGGCAAAATCTGCTTCACAATCTCAAAGGACCGGTCACCCGGATAGCAGATTAGTTACCTGGTCACACAAAAAGTACAAGAGGCAGTGTGAGGCTCAAAAGGCCTGATGGGTTTGAATATCTGCAGAAAAACAAGAAGAACCAGGACGGTCACCCGCAACGCAATAAAAGGAAAGAAATGGTGTGTGAAAAGACGCGAGCAGCAGCTAATCAGGGACACTCAGCAGGGGGCCTGCTTCAACATGAGAGGACGGGGACTGAGGAACGTGACCTAAATTCAACAAGATTTGAATCCTCAGACCAGTAAATAGACGTTGGCACAGAAACTGAAATAGCAAAAAGATAATTTATTAAACCTCATGAGGTTGAAGTAATCAGGGTTCCCAAGGCCTACATGCTCCGTAGATAACCCACTTACACTCAAGAACTGTTGGCACGGAAACTGTAAAAGTCAAAGAACAAGTTTATTAAGACCCCATGGGGTGGTGGTACACTCATACAGCACCCTTCGGTAATGCAAGAGGTATCACACCGAACACCGGTGTGACCCCGTCTTTTATACAGTTTTAAGGTAATAAAAGATAGGCGGCACAAGTTACAACACATTATGTACATATATGGTCATGTTTTGGAACACAGCCAGCTCATTGGAGGGGGCACAACTCCGCTGGTCAGTTTGGCGCACATTCCTGAAGGGTAACTGGTCAGTGGGGACTGCGCATGTGCGAGCTTGACCAGTACTAAAAATAGCCTGTTGCTGGGCAAACTGAAGTGGCCAGTGGTACGGACAACGGACTAAAGGGCACGCTAGCCACGAGGCCGCTTATGGTCTAAGATGGCCGCCGCAACATTCAAAATGGCGTTTCCGTATATAGCCAAGTTAAGGAGGAAAAACGTGTAGTTTCAGCTAATCGCTAACACGGCCATGCCAATTACGACAGACGACCCTTTTAGCGCTTAGCTGAATCTACCTCATAGTGAACATAATCAGGATGTTCGTCCTCGATGTCTATTAACATTATTTGTGTCACTTCTTTATGAAGCATCATTTTGTCATGGGCAAGAGCTCGTCTTGATGGTATACAAGCTGATAGACACATAGAACATAGGGCTGGGCCACATTGGATACATGAGCATACAAAAAACAATACCCCCACAATTATACATAGAATCGTTAACAGTTTCCAGCCCCAGGCAGTAAGCATTGACCAGAACCATCCTGAAAGTGTCCAAGTTCCATTGTCCGGGTGTATCTCAGCGGCTATTTTATGGAGCTTTGATATGGCATCATAAACAGATGGAGAATTGTCAGGTATGTATACACAGCAGCTACTTCCGATAATTCTGCATGCCCCCCCACGGTCATCTAGAACTACATCCAACACCATCCTATTTCGGAGCGTAACTATTCTAGAAATCTGGAGTTCCTCAGTAATATTTCCTAGAGCAATGGCAGTATCATTCGCTACAGCCTCGAAAACACGTGTCAATCGTCTTATTTTCCGACTGTTCAATGCAGCCCCCACGAAGGAAAACAGTCCCAAATTGAAGTCCACATACTGTTGTAAGGCAGTATCAGTCTGGTCTATGTCATCCAGAACAACAGTCCGCTTGACTCTATTCAGGGCAAAATCGTGATACAAGACGTAGTCATTGTGATACATTGGTGGGGCAATGAATACAGGAGGTAGCACAAACGATACATAACACGTGCCCAACCATCCCAATGGAAGCTGATGATAACCCTTCGCTCCACAAATGAAATACGTGTTTCGAGATGCTACAAACGAGATGCCATTCGGGCTATCAAAAGTAAGTGTGGTGTTGCATTCACTTTTCCCTACCGCAATCGAACCTTTATTTCTTATACACAAATCGGCTTTAGTAGCAATGACATTAATGACATGTGAGCTAGATACATTGATATTTCGTTGATTGCTGTACACACGTGGGGCAGATACATTGTCGGGCCTGTACTCTTCCCATTCGAATCGAGTACCCTCAGCCCGTGGAAACCCATCCTTGTCATGAGAACATATTTTATTCAGACGGAAAAGTACCCCCCCTTTTGTTGGCCATCTCAGAGTAAAGAGGAGGGTGTACCAGGCGTTGCAAGATCCATTATGCGAGAACGGGAGTGGAATGAGTGGGGTGCCCCCTCTCTTCTGGTGCCCCGGTAACATCCCACACACCCAACAATTGGAAGTATTGGTCATATTATGCGTGTGATGAAGAATCTGAATAAAACTGTTATTCAGATAAGTTTGCCGATGTCGTTCTTCATGATAGGGTAATGTAAAGTGAAAATGTTCAGATGGAGCCGGGGTAGTCGGCAGCAAATGTTCACGTGCAGGTACCACAAGTTCAACTACCCAGGCTATTACAGCTATCACCACAATAGTCAAGACAAAGAGAATGGCACCTAATATTCGCTTATCTCGTGATGCTGATGATGCCATAGTTCAGAAAAAGTTCTTACAAAGTCTCAATAGTTCGAATTGGTCACAAAAGTCTCAAATACACATACGTGTACACCTAAAAAAAAGAAAAATACGGTGCTGAACTCCGAGGTAGCCGTTGTTTTCTTCTCCGGGCCAAGACGGGTGTCGCTACACTGGCAGAACTGACCCCCCCCCCCTTGGAATTCCCGGTCTCCGTTTCACAAACCTGGAGCGGTAACCAACCAGTCACGTACAAAAAACCAAAAAAATCTTCTTATCGAGGGCGCAGGTTGTAGTGCTCTCGTCCAGCAACGGCGTGGTCCGGGAAGGCTCCCTCTACTTCGGCCGACGTCACAGCTGGGCTCTTTTCTTTCTCCAGAATCTCTTTGTAGTCAGTCAACACAGCAGGATTCACCAGATTAGGAGAGACACGACGGCAGTGTGTTGAGTGCACCCACCGCTTCCTGTTGGTCACTCGTACAGCGGTCCGGGTCACCAGGAGGACCTGTTCGGGGCCCTTCCACCTTGGCTCCAAACTGCTCGCTCTCTCAAACGACCGGATCATCACATGGTCGCCGGGGCGAAGATCATGGCCCTCTCCAGTAGAGTTGTCAGGGAGCGCTTCTCGAACCTGTTGATGAATGGAAAGCAAATCATTTGTTAATCGGGCCAAATAGTCGTTCATCATAACACAGGGCACATCATGTATTAATCGCGGCTTGGGCACCCCCAGATATTCATGGGGCGCCCAAACACCACCTCATATGGTGTAAGGCCAGTTCGTGAATGGGGTACTGATCTAAGAGAGAGCAACGCTAGTGGCAAAGCGTCAGGCCACTTCAACGACGTGGATGCCACAATCTTGGCCAATTTGAGTTTTAACGTAGCATTGTACCGCTCAACCAGACCTGCCGACTGAGGGTGGAAGACAGCGTGGAACTTCTGCTGAATCCCTAACCCCTTCAGTACATTCTCCACAATCTTCCCAACAAAATGAGGCACATTATCGCTCCACAAAAATTCGCAAACTCCAAAGCGAGGAAAGAATTCCTTAAGCAACACCTTAGCCGTTGTTAGGGCTGTATTGTCTTTCGTGGGGAAGGCCTCAACCCATTTGCTAAAGGCACATACCACCACTAGGACGTACTTCAGGTTGTTGCAGCGCTCGAGTTGGATATAATCCATTTGGAGTACCTCAAATGGTGCAGAGGGTGGAACGAACCCTCCTTTCGGAGTATGGGTCCCTTTCCCGGGATTGTGTTGTAAACACACCAGGCAGGTCTGCACTACTCTCTTAGCAGTATTAGCAATCTCGGAATGTTCCCAAACTCGTGTTAACAGTCGAGTGATTGCAAGGGCTCCGACATGTGCCAATCCATGTGTCATCTGAACCATCGCCTGCAAGTAAGCGGCAGGCAATTTCCATTTTTCCATGTCCTTACTTCTCCAACAACCCTCATCATCTAGTACCCCATCTGCTGCCCATGCCGCAAGTTCTGATTCAGTGGCTGATTTCTGAATATCCAAAATTTCTGCTCTAGCATCGCTCCATCGCTCGGCCTGTGATTGTGTCACGTACATGGGGGAGTCAGTCCGAGACATAGCCGTTTGTCTCGCTATACTGTCTGCGAAGGCATTTCCTTGGCCCACTTTATCAGTGATCTTTTTATGGGCGCTACATTTTATTATCGCTACTTTCTTTGGGCAAAGCAACGCGTTTAAGAGATCACGCACCAGTTCTCCATGCATGATATGTACTCCGTGAGAAGTCAAAAACCCACGCTCTCTCCAGAGTAGCCCGAAGTCATGTGCTACTCCGAAGGCGTACCGGCTGTCTGTGTATATGTTCACACATAGGCCAGCACTCAATTTGCAGGCTCTTGTTAAAGCTATCAGCTCTGCTGCCTGAGCCGATTTCTGTGGTATTCGTGCTGTTTCTACCACTGTCTTAAGTGTCGTGATCGCATAGGCTGCGGAAGTCGTACCATCTGGCAGCCTCAAACACGATCCATCAACCCACAGTTCCCCATCCACATCTGGAAGTGGCATATCCTGTAAGTCGACACGACCCTTTGTCTGTTCCTCGGTCAGGAAAACACAGTCATGATGTTTTTCTTCCTGACCCTCCTCGACCGGATAGGGCAATAAAGTGGCAGGGTTCAGGGTAGCGCATCTTTTCAGTGTGATATGTGGCGCCAAAAGTGTAAGCTCATATCCTGTTAGCCGTGCACTCGTAAGATATTGGGTCTTTGTTTGATTTAACAGAGCATCCACTGCATGGGGAACTAACACCAACAGTTTGTGTGATAACACAATTCCCTCACTCTGTCGTATGGCTACTGCTGTTGCTGCCACTGCTCGAAAACACCCAGGCAACCCTTGTGCTACAGGATCAAGAATGGCAGAGAAATACGCACATGGTCTCTGCTTATCCCCGTGTGCTTGCACTAACACTGACAACGCACACCCATCGTTCTCGTGCACGTATAATGTAAAAAGTTTTGTATAATCTGGTGTACCTAACACAGGTGCAGAACAAAGAGCCTGTCTCAATTGTTCAAAAGCATTCTGACATTCATCTGTCCATTGAAGGGGCATTGGTGTAGCTTTGGACAGTAACGCTAACAAAGGTTTTATAATGTGTGAAAACCCCATGATCCACTGCCTACAAAAGGACGTTAATCCTATGAAGGCACGTACATCTCTCTGTGTGCGGGGGACTGGTGTGTCTAAAATTGCTTGAATTCGATCAGATGTTAATGCACGCCCCTCCTTAGACAAAAGATGACCGAGGTAGGTCACCTTGGGTCTACAGTATTGGAGCTTTTTCTTCGAAACCTTATGATTGTTCTGTGCCAAAAAGGAAAGCAACGCAATTGTACTTTCTTCACATTGTGCATAAGAGTCTGCAGCAAGCAGAAGGTCATCCACGTACTGGATGAGGACAACGCAAGTCTGTAACTCAAAGGAATCAAGCTGTCTTTTCAAAGCCTGGCTGTATATACTCGGGCTCTCAGTGTAACCTTGGGGAACACGACAAAATCTATACGATTTATTATTTAACGTGAAGCCAAACAAATATCTGCTATCAGGATGGACAGGGATGGAAAAGAACGCGTTTTTCAAATCAATTACACTAAAGGTCGTGGCCGTTGGTGGCACCAATGTAAGCAGGGTCGTAATGTCGGACACCACCGGGTATTGGGGAATGACAATTTTGTTAATCTCTCTCAAGTCAATAATAAACCGATAGACTTTGTCGTCAGTATCTCTCTTAAGGATCGGAAGAATAGGGCTGTTACAAACATTATAAGGAACCTCTTCCACCACTCCTGCAGTGATCAAATCCTGAACAATGTGTGTCAAAACAATTTCACCTTCTCTCGAAATCTTATACTGTGGTACACGTGGTAGAGAGACCCCCTCCTTAACAGTAATGTGAATAGGTGGAATACGCATCTCTCCCACATCCGTATCTGAGGTCGCCCATAACGTGTGCGGTAGAGAGGCCAAGGCTGGAATGTCTAATATAGTGCAAAACCTATCCGAGTCAGGATAATTGTCATTCAGGATAACCCGCACTCCCTCAGGAGCGCACCGTATCGTTGCTCGAAAATATTTAAGCAAGTCAATGCCCAGGATATTATCTGGTGTATGGGGTGATAACAAAAATTGACCAAAACTGAAAAATTTATCAAGACAAAGTGCGAGGGGTTTTGACAATGGGCTAGGGGAGGGTGTGCCATCGAACCCTACACATGTTATCATTTCGCCAGACAGGGGAGCCCTCGGAACCAAGTGTTTTGACAAAGCGCTACGAGTAGCTCCTGTGTCGACTAGAAATTGATCAGTAGAACCCAGAATACCCGCTGTTACATATGGCCCCTTCTGATCTACCGGCACTTCAATTGATTCCGTACCCCATCCTACGCAGTCCTATGCATGCACATAATCCTGGTGTTCCACATTCTCACCCTCCGATATCTGATACTGATTTCGTCTATCAAACGTGTTTCGTTCGTCCTGGCCACAGCCCCTTTCCTCAACCCTTCCACGATCACCACCGCTACCTCTCGCCCCCGTATAGCTGCCTCTCGACCTACCACCTCCTCGACCACGCTGGCTACGCTGTTCACGGAGTACCGGACAATCGTCAGCCCAATGCCCAAACTCCTTACAATAGGCACATTGATCCTCCGCTATATCCGTACGACCATACGACGCATTTCCTCCGCCACGTCTACCTCTATCATACCCTCTACCCTGTGTTCCCCGAACCTGTGCCAACATCACCTTCGTTTTCAATTCTTTCGCCTTCTTATCAACACTTTCTTTAGCCTCCAACTCCTGCCGCTCATAATACTGAGCCATAGTTAACAAAGACGCAGGGGTCGCCGTGGCCCAGGAACTTTCACTCGATTTCAATCGCTTTTCAATCTCCGGTAGGAGATTAGCCACATACTTATCTACAAACAAATGCCTACCCGTATCATCTGTTAAAGATTGACCACTATAATCAAGAAACGCCTCCTCGAAGCGTGTAAAGAAGTCAGAAACCGTCTCATCGGGCTTTTGTTTGCACAAAGCTAACATGGTCCAATCAATCTTTTTAGAAGGAACAAGCGTTTTTAGTTTAGTCAGAATAGCCGCCGGGAGGTCTAGAATCAAATCACATGGCTTACATGCAGGTTCCCTATCTAAATCTGCTTGGTTTATTTCTTTCCATGTCCCCCCCAGTATTGTTTCATCATTATTTTTACGAATCTGTCTCCACATATCAGGTGGAAGAATTAACCCAAAGAACAGATCTATATCGACAAGAGTCATCACACAAGACGAAATGGCCCCTTCCACCCCTTCATAAAATGCCGCAGGATTTTTCCGTAGGTCAGGTAAAGAGTTTTTCAATGCCATAACATCGGCCCTATTCCAGGGAGTATACACCCAGTTATATATAAAATATCCCTTCGCATCCTTAGACAATTTATCATCATCTGTATCTTGCCCTTTAGGAGGGACATACAAAGGTGCGGCTTCACGCATAGGCATAACATGCAACGCAGAACTCTTATCTGAACCCCGGAGAGAACACTCCTTAGTCTGCACGTTAGACTCCGACCTGGACTCCTTTTGCCTCCTTCTCCGCTCCTCCCGCAATCTGGTGGTCTCATCTCGCAGCTGGACCAGTTGCTTGAAAAGGTCATCAACATCTGTAAGAGCAAATAAACCTTTATCCAAATTCTCACGATGAACTGACACAGCTTTAGATTCTAACGTATCTGAAAGTTGATGATACGCGGCAACAACTTCATCCGCCAAAGTAGACAGAAAATACAACAATTCCTGATCCGTCCAAGTACCCCTTTCCGCAATCACCTCAGACTGAGAAACACAGTTCTTATTCACTTTACGAGCCCAACTACGTAAATGTGCGGACCTCTCCGCAGTAAACCTGAGAGCAGATACACCCTTCTTTTCCAGCTTATCCTGTCCATCATCTTCCGAATCTACGTCTGGAGCCGTAGGCGAAACATACGGAGGCGGTGACCGATCTAGTAATGAAAAATCATCAATTTCATTATTAAGGACAGGATAAAGCGGTCGACAGATAGGAAATTGACCAGTCGTTTGCAATTTACGTTCCCGTTCCTCCCTCTCTTTCTTCTCCTGAGCCTCCTTTTCCTCAAGCTGTAAAGCCTTATCCCGAGCAGCCTTGCGCTGCTCTTTGTCCGCCAAGGCAACTTCACGCTTCATTCGTTCACGCACCGCTTTCTCCCACATTCGCACACAATCAAACATATTTTGTCTAGACCTGCGCTGAAACAAACATTGTTCCACAAACTGTACTTTACGTAAATCGAACGACCCATGTAGAGGCCATTGCAATTCAGGATCCGATTTAGTATATTTATGCCATAGTTTGCTGTACATTATAGGGGGAAGGCCAAATTTGATGTACATATCCCTATTCGGTGTACCTTCTGGGGGAGCCGGCTGTGCTTCTGCTAACCTAATTGTGGTACCATTTCCAAGACAGCACATCCCTCGGAGTGTGCTTAAAACAGGCATGTTCAAAAAGTATCACGAAAGCGTGACACCGTAAAAAATGGCACTTACAGTACTTCACACAAATGTGCCGCTCAGAGGAAAAAACAAGATTAGAGAAACATCTCTACATGCCTGCCTATGTGAAGTGCACTACACATATAAATTCAAAGTTCACAAATTCACAAACGTTAGCTAACTCAAATCAAAATCATAGGTCATAGGACTCCGGCAAGCGTCCGAAGACTACCTTACCGATCACAAATCATAGAACTTCAGTAAGCGTCCGAAGACTACCTTACTGAACACAAATCATAGAACTTCAGCAAGCGTCCGAAGACTACCTTGCCGAACACAAATCTTACCCAAAATCTCAAATGTCCAGATTCCAACTGCCAAGGTCTTGTAATCAAATCAGCCAAACGGCACTTTCCCAGCAACGCAGACGATCGAAAACTCAGTCGGAGACCGGCGCCACCTGGAAGGTCAGATCAGAAGGAAAGGAAGAAACACCGTGGGTGCCAAGACTCGGGTCACTCAGTGGCAGCGCGCGTCCATGGCGAGTTTCCAAGCCTTCGTCACGACCTCTCCTTCGGGCATCCGAGTCGCCGATGAGTCCCTTCGTGGTCGCCAATTTGAAGTAATCAGGGTTCCCAAAGCCTACATGCTCCGTAGATAACCCACTTACACTCAAGAACTGTTGGCACGGAAACTGTAAAAGTCAAAGAACAAGTTTATTAAGACCCCATGGGGTGGTGGTACACTCATACAGCACCCTTCGGTAATGCAAGAGGTATCACACCGAACACCGGTGTGACCCCGTCTTTTATACAGTTTTAAGGTAATAAAAGATAGGCGGCACAAGTTACAACACATTATGTACATATATGGTCATGTTTTGGAACACAGCCAGCTCATTGGAGGGGGCACAACTCCGCTGGTCAGTTTGGCGCACATTCCTGAAGGGTAACTGGTCAGTGGGGACTGCGCATGTGCGAGCTTGACCAGTACTAAAAATAGCCTGTTGCTGGGCAAACTGAAGTGGCCAGTGGTACGGACAACGGACTAAAGGGCACGCTAGCCACGAGGCCGCTTATGGTCTAAGATGGCCGCCGCAACATTCAAAATGGCGTTTCCGTATATAGCCAAGTTAAGGAGGAAAAACGTGTAGTTTCAGCTAATCGCTAACACAGCCATGCCAATTACGACAAGGTGGAACTGTATTCACACAACACCCTTCAACAGTGTATGAAGTAGTACAAGGAGTAAAAGAACCATGGGTGATTTATACCCACACAGGAGCTCAAAAGATGGCCATACAATCACACATAGGAGAGTTACATACATAGATGTTCATACAGAGAATGCACAGTCAACAAAGAAGGAGGAGCCAACAGTTGCTGACTTTAGTAAAAACATCATGACAGTAACAAACCTAAGTAGGTGCATGGGCAGCTATAGACTCTTCTGATCATTTGCAGAGCAGCAGAGGCTAAGTATAGCCAGTTCGTGAGCAAAGCACAAGGGCAAGCAGCAGTGAAGAAGGAAAGAGCACATAGCGAGCACATGGTCAACAAGATGGCTGCCGGAAACAAGATGGCTTCAGCTAAATGCTAACATTTATCTCTGCTAAATTTCTACACTGGGGTGTCTGTTTATTTGTTTAATTGATGTGGGATTCCTATTGTGAGGTAGGGAATATGGCTCCAGCTGACCTACTTCAATGTTGCCTATTGTAAAATATATAGTCAGATGTATTCTCTTCTTCCATGTTGTGAAGGTCTGCAACTGAATATGTGATAAATAGCACATAAGAATTGAGTCATTTCTTATTTGTTATGCTTCTGACATCATGTCCCCCTACAACTTGAACAATTAAATAACTATGGTATCAAACCAGAAACTTTTATGTATGTGTTGTTGTGACACTGTAGTGATCCAGATTAGAACATTGTTTACATACATCATATCCATGGTTCCAGAAGTACCTAGTTTTGCCATTGTAAAGTTGGCATTGTAGGACATATTCATTGGTAGATATGAGTTACAACAGGAGACAATGAATTGATGACTTATGTATTAGTTTAAGTGAAAAAGGATAATATCACAAAGTGTTAAAACAATTTAAACAGGGAAAAACTAAATTGAAGTAATCAGTCATGAAATGAAATGAAATGAAAATAAATTTATTGAGCGCGATTGCTGCCCGGGGGCGTCCAAGCGCTGAGTTGTGCTGAGGCGGAGTGACCAAGAACGGAAGAATTAAGACACGAAGGATTTGGCAAACAGTAGTGTCTTCAAGTTTTTCCGGAATGAAAGCAGATTTGGATTAGATCGGAGTGAGAGGGGAAGGGCATTCCAGAGTTTGGCAGTGTTGAGAGATAACAGCCTGCCACCCGACCTGGCTCTCTTCACTCTGGGAACAACAGCAAGGAAGGCTTCCATCGACCTAAGATTCCTGTTTGGGTGATAGGGGATGACAAGGTCGTTGTTAATAGGTGGGCCTGTTTTCCAAAAGGCGTGATGTGCCATGCATAACGCCTTGAATGCTACTCTCTGCCTCATGCTGGATGAAACCATTGTTGTGGAGTCCACATTGTCTGGAGTCCAAAGTCTAACATTCTACACCCATCAGATAAGGAAAAGTGTCCAGGAATAGTCCACAAAGTGAATGTTTTGCACACAGAGGAGGACATTAGGCATATGGTTTCTTGCTGGCGGTGGTGGGTGTCTTGCCATCCGAAACTCATGGACATTTGGTGGGACGTCCTCTCCTTTTGCGGTAGGGGAATCTGCAGCTGCTGAGACAGGGGTGCCTGCAGACGTGTTGTCCTCTGACAAGGCCTCCCTTCCTGTGGCTACAGCAGATCTTGTTGGCATTGATGTTCTTGGACCACAGGAAGGGGTAGATGCAGTTGGAAAAGCCCTGCAGAGGGTGGGATTGATGTATTGTAACACACCAGCCAGGAAGGCCATGTTGGTGTTGATGCCAGCAACGTTAGTGTGGAAGTTGGCCACCTCCTCTTATGTGTTCCTCTCCAGCTGCTTTATCTCCCGTAGTTTGGTAAGTACCTAGCCCATCACACCTTGGGAGTCCTGGTTGACTCCTAAGAAGTGGGTGATGACAGCTTGGGTGTCAATGTCCACAGTGGGCTCACTGTGTAGGACCACGGTTAACGTCCCTTGAGGCCTACGCCAAAAGGCCTGTGATATTGGCACAGACTGCTCCCTCCTACTGGCTACTGGTTCCACAGTGACTGGGGTGGTGAGAACCAACACAGGATCCAGGATTGAGGGGTACAAGATGGCACTGGCTGTGCTAGTTACACATGATGGGAGCAGGGGTTGGCTGTGTTGTTGCAGCTGGGATGGGAGATGTTATTGTGGGCACTCTTGCCCTCTGCCCAGGCTGATCAGATGAGCCAGGACCGTCATCCTTGTTCACATCTCCAGGAGTGTTGTCATCACTGAGGGCTTCATCCTGGGGTGGAGCGATAGGTGCTTTGCTTGATTGACCTTTTAAGAAATGGAGAACCTTGTTATTGGTGGATGTGTGGTCAGCCACGGGCCATGAAGGGAGTTTCGGTGGGGCGGAGAGGCAGGGCGGGGGAGGAGCAGGGTGGGGGTGCTAAAAACTGGAGTATGGATAATTGAAGGTAAGTAAACAATTGATTTAATAAAATGAATTTCCTAGCGTGCCCTGCATCGCAAAATGAAGGTGTGCAGAGTGGGGGAATGTCTGATGTAGATCGGAAGCTCGTTCCAGGTCTTTACCATGATGTAAGAGAAGGCTCTTCCACCCGCTTGGGTTCTGTGGATGCGTGGGGTTTCAGCGAGGTTGGCGGAGTGGAGGTCTCTCTTCGGGATGTGGAAGGAGACTCTTTTGTTGAGGTATTGGGGTCTGGTGTTGTAGTGGGATTTGTAGGCATGAGTGAGTAGCTTGAAGGTTACTCTCTTCTCGATGGGGAGCTAGTGCAAGTCTCAAAGGTGCTTGGAGATATGTTCATGTCATGGGATGTTGAGGACGAGTCTGGCTGTTGTGTTCTGGATAGTCTGGAGTTTGCGGAGCAGGGATTTATTGATTCCGCCATAGAGGGCATTTCCGTAGTCCAGTCTGCCTGTTATGAGTGTCTGGGTGATGATCTTTTTGGATTTGGGGGGATCCACTTGACTTTCTTGCGAGGGATGCGGAGGGTGGTGAAGCACATGGATGAGACAGTGTTGATCTGTCAGGTCATAGTGAGGAAGGAGTTGAGTATGATACCGAGGTTCTGAGCATGGTCCGTGGGAGTGGGGGATACCCGAGGGTGGGTCAGAGAACAAGGACTACTGTCTTCTCCAAGTTGAGCTTCAGACACCTGCTGCTCATCCAGGATCCAACGTCTATCATTCCTTCCTGGAAGCTGAGTCTGGTGATGTGGGGATCCTTTGTGAGGGAGAGGATAAGTTGGGTGTCGTCGCCTTTGGATACTATGCTGAGTCCATGCTGTCTGACGAAGGGGTACTCCGCAATGGATTCGGAGAGTCTGATTCTTTGGGTTCGGCCGGTGAGGAAGGTGCAGATCCAGTCGAAGGCAGTTCCATGTATGCCAGCATTGTGGAGTCTGGCGGCGGGAGTGTGTTGGGAGGCGTGTCGAAGGCTGCAAAGAGATCTAGTAGTAAAAGGGCTGCAGTGTGGCCCTGGTCGAGGAGAGTGCAGATGTTGTCTGCGGTGGTGAGGAGGGCAGTCTTGGTGCTGTGGTTGCTGCAGAATCCAGATTGGGAAGGGTCGAGGATGGAGTTTTCTTCGATGAAGTTCGTTACCTGCTTTTGACGATCTTCTCAGTGAGTTTAGCCATGAAGAAGAGGAGAGAGATGCTTCTGTAGTTTTTTAGGTCTGTCAGGCCTGTAGAGGGCTTCTTGAGGAGGGGCTTGACTTCTGCATGTTTCCAATCATTGGGAAATGTGCCGGATTCAAAGGTTGCGTTGATGGTGTGGCGAAGCTTGGGTGCTATGGTGAAGGTGGCTCTGTGGAAGATGTGTGGTGGGCAGGGCTCCGTGGGGGCTTCTGAGTGAATGCTTTACATGATCGTGGCGGTGTGTTCGGTGGTGTCCAGGGTCCTGGCAGAGATGGTAGGCTGGCTGGCGTTGCTGGAGGTAGGTGTGGTTTCTGTGTCTGGTGTCTGTTCGTTTAACTTGTCATAGAGCAGGGTTCTCCAACCTTTTCAGTAGTGAGAGCTACTTCTGATCAGTAAAAATAATTGAGAGCTATTGAAGGCTAATCAACCTGTGCATTGTTACCAGACTCCCCCTCGCCCAGCATCATTGACTTTAAGCCTAATGTCCATAGAGCCAGATATTATGGTTTGAACAAAATTCTTTTACTAGGGGCACTTTGACAGGGCTGCCATGTGTGTCAGTGATAGTATCGTCTTTGGGAATGTATGAACATATGTGCATATGAGTTGGGTATATGTGTACTGGTGACTAAGAGACTGTGTCGTATGTACTTGTTTTAGACTTATGGGGCCCTGTTCTATGTATAATACGAATGGGAGAAAGTTCAGAAAAATGCTCAGAATTTGGAACATTTTTCTGCACTTTAAAATTCTCCAAATTGTATTTTTCACTTAGAAATATGGCACTGAAAAAATTATACTGAAGAGTTTATGTTGTTTCTAACTTGTGCATAATTTACAATGCTCGCATCTTCTGCGCTGTGTCTAAACGATTGTTTATGCAGTACTCCAGTTCAGTTTTTTATGCAAGGTTTGAGGTTTGAGCGGATTAAGAAGGGGGGAATTATATAAATTTAACAAACCAAGACTATCAAAAGAATCACTCACATACTTAAGACATGGTATTTGTTCTGCTCCATCTAATAGCAGGCAGTGGGAGATACAAAATCTTGTTAGGCCAGCCTTTTGTGAGGACCACGTTTTCATCCACAATAATAGGGGTACTAGCCCGATTGCATCTTTCAAAAACGGGACGCCAGGCTCGTCATGGGAAATTAACCCCTTGCATGCTGATGACGAACCCCAGCCGTCATGCACTACGGTGCTCGTGTGCTGATGACGGCTGGGGTTCGTCATGGCCCGCCCCTGTTCATTTGTTTACCGCACAGGGGCGGAAACGGGCCAGCAGTGAAGGGGTTAAAGAGGGAGTACTTCCCGAAACAGATAAGAGTCTGAGCATAAATTGGTTCTCTATGCTTTGTAAAATTTCCACATTGTTATAGCCCTAAATGCCAGCACCATATACCCAAGCTGACATACACTTGCTCTTGTAAAGGTTCAGCAGTGCTTCAATTGGCTTATTTTGGAGCTTACTAGCAAATCAAAAAATGGCTTCGATATTTATTTTAGTAAAATCTGGCTTCTCAGTTTTATGAGAAGGAACCAGTTTAAAATTTGACTAAACAAAATCTCCAAATAAGTAAAAAATGTAACCTTTAAGAGCGGACTCCCAATCTTAAAATACTTTGACTTGGTACTTGAACGACCACAAGTCATGATGTAGGACTATAAAAAATTAACTTTAAGGTCTAAGTTCTCCATATATGTTAAAAACAGGTATAAAAGAAGCTGGAGGCTATTTGCAGTTCGGGCTATTAAAACAGCATTGTCCGCATATAATAAAATGGGGATAGAAGTATAGCCAATGCGAGGAACATCTTTACAATTCTTGGTCAACAACTACCTAATTCCATTTATATATATCAGAAAGAGAAAGGGAGACAAAAATGCACCCCTGTCTAACACCCCTAATAGGTCTAATGCTCGGGGAACATTTGCATGAGGGGCTGTCACAAATCTTAACTGTGAAGTCCAGATAGAGCACATTAGAGAGAGAGTAAATCCTGTTCAACTGCCATTTTACTTATAATTTCTCACAACTTAGAGCGGTTGACAAGATCAAAGGCACTCAATAAATCAATAAAAGCAATGTGCAGAGAGCCGGTCTTGGCTTCACATATGTTCCCCAAATTAGGTACATATTCAGGCATTGCTCAATTGTCCCATTACCCTGCCTGAAGCTGAATTGCACCTCTGTCAGAATGTTGTTTTTAATGGCCCATTTTTCAAGGCGAGACAGTAAGATATGGCCTAAGATCTTGACCACAGAATCTATCAGGGAAATTGGCCGATAACAAAACATCTGGGACAATCCCTTTTTTTTAATATTGGGACCACAAGAGCAGACTTCCATGATTGTGGGATGGGGCAGTGTGCCACAGATCTAAATACATTTGTGAGCAGGGAACCCACAAAAGAGGATTTTATTTGAAAACGTCCACTGTGACCCCGCTTGGCACTTTGCCTGTAATGAACTTATTTAAAGCAATAATGTACTCCTGTACATTAAAAGGATATTGGAGATCATGTGCTAGACCAGGGGCAAGATTACTATTATGTCTTGAGGTAATATTCGCTAGGGAAAAATGTTAGCAAAATGTGTGACCCAAGCCTTCATCAGAATGACTGCATCAATGCTAGGTTCATCATGCTTTTTAAAGAAGGGTCTGTTAACCATCTCCCAGAAATTAACACTGACTCTTGGTCTCTCATTTTGCCAACCTCCTGGAGGTCATCCCAAACTTTGCTTCTAATTTCAGACTTCCTAACTTCTAAGGTTTAATTATGGGAACCTGTATCTAACTTATCTTTGGAAGCTACCGTAGGACATTTTTTCAGTGCGGCCATCAAAGTTCTATGTGCAGTAGAACATTCTGTTTTGAGCTAGCGAGGTAATGATCCAGCCCTAAGAGAAATAGGGGATGTGAGATTTTCAGAAATAATATTACAGGCATTTGAAAACTCAGACTGGATCAGGACCTTGCCTGCCTCTGCAGATAACTATGTCATGATGGAATCCCTTTCCTTATCTACAATGTGATAGTTGAAGGCTACTGGGTCAATCTTCCCCCATTTCAGTTTGAGGTCTTTATTCTTAGAGAGCTTCAGATTATCTGGATGACTCAATTTTGTAGAATTGACATGGGGGACCAGATTGATAGAAAGTGGGTTGTGATCACTCACACAGCTACTAACTATTGTATAATGAAAGCGATAAGGACACAATTCATTTGACAAAAGAAAAAAATCTGCTTCCTGATGAGTTTCCTGCGAAGATTGGAACACAAGCATTCTCTAGTCCACACTCATTGCTCAGGAATACCAAATTATATTTAAGAACCAGGTCATTTAATGCGTTGCCATAATCAGCATGGGAAAAGTGCGGTATGTTATGTAAATTGCATTCACTTAAAGAACAGACCCGGCAATATGAGTACCAGCAAATTTTAATATTAAAATTACTGGCCAAAATAAGATAAAGTGATTTTAGCATTGGAAAGATATCAGTTAAAAATACATTGAACTGCTCAATAATTTCCCCAGACAGCTGGTTAAAAGCATTATAATAAAATTGATTAACGAAATATCATATTTGTCAGGGAGTGATAAGAGAGACCCAAAAAATATAGTAAGAACCAACACTTTGTAATGCTAATTTCAGTGATCCTAACTGATATAACTGTGGCCAATATCCCACTTGCTCTATCTGCCTTAGATCGAAAGGCGGGTTGAAAGAGACCCTAAAACCCATTGACAGTAAAATCAGCCTGAGACCACTTTTCTTGGCAACAAATAATATTATGGGAGTTCATAATGTTAAACATTAAGGACACTTTTAATTTGAATTTTCTCCAATTCAAAAACATTTGCAAGCTCCAATCATGAGTCGACAAGGACATTTATTTAAGAGTTAAATACTTCAGTGCTTCAGTTCTTCTGTGACACAGCCTGTCCCATACATCTGACTGAGCACTGCCCATTGCCCAGCTCTTCTATCTGCAGCCTAATGATAATAACATTAAGTAAACAAAGCCTTCCCTTAACCTTAAAAGAACAATGTGGCCCGTGCTTACTTAAAAATATTCTCAAAGCTGTGAACTACTTTGAAGTTGTCTGGGAGCTTCTGGTACCTCACGATCCAGTGGTTGGAGACACTAGGTGTACATTGTAGACTGTTTTATAGTTAGTATTACAAGACAAAGCTTCACCTTCTTGATTCAGACATAGTCTCTTCACTTTGCTATTGAGGACCAGTTTTGCCCGTACATCTCCCACCAGCAATCATATGCAGTGGACTAACCATTACTGGGTGATTTGGATGTGCCACAATGACTGGATGGATGGCGGAGCTTATTATGTGTTGCCTCTCATGCTTCAACATTAAAAAATGGATGACAACTACAGTACACAGTTACTTAAATGTCTTCCCCAATGTTCATAACTTACACACTACCGCAGGCAATGCACTTCTCAGGTATGTAGCAGGTGGCCTCACAGATCTCATGCAAAAATTGTACTTGCATAACTCACAACTTTGAGTTGGTCACCAATGATGTGACCAACACCTAATTAAACACTACACACGTGTTTTGACAAAATCTTCACAAAGAGATAACTGCAGCATTTCAGCCCAAAAGTAAACCCTTAAAAATTGATAAAAAGTCTCTTTACAAGTCACCTAATATGTCATGGATCTGAAATAAAATGTTCACAACCCCCATTATACCACAGTTACATTGACCAACAAGTTAGTATCTTTTATTCACATCACATGCAGGAGAAGTTACTGCCAACATTACATTTCTACTGCAAGAAATGTCAAACCAACAATGGGTGAAGACTTAAGGAACACATTCTCAAAACGATATTCTTTCCAATGTTTGAAAAATTGAAGAAGACCATGCAAAATTGTGAATTACAAACTTCTTGAATCTCATATTCAGCTTGACCTTGCCCTATGATTGGAGGTGGGACTTAATGTTAAAGCTTATATTGATCAGTAACTTATGGGGGTCTATTCATAAACTGCAGTTTCTAATACTTTTAGTAGTACTTCAATAGTACTACAAAATCCTATTCATAAACCTATGCGGGGAGGTTGCACCTCTTCCTCTATTATTTATTTTTATGCAGAAATCTCTTCCTTGACTGGAGTCTTCACACACATAAGAATGTGTTTTTGTTGTAAATGTGTGCAGGACAGAGTGGAGTGAATGGAAAATGAGAAAAGCAAGCAAATAATGGGGAGAGGTTAAGGAAAGAGTAAGAAAGGGTTTAGGAAGGCTCACAGGGAGGCAGGGGCTTGGAGCAAGCTCAGAGCTTGAGAAAGTCCAGCCTCATATATGGACAACCACTGCTACTACAACACCATCCCATTGAAATCAGTGAAGGTAGAGAATTAAAATGAAACCCCAGGAGAAAAATGGTTAAATTACATTAAATAGTTAATCTATTTAACAATATACATAAATATAACGGGCCCGATTAACAGAATGAACTTAAGACTAAATCCTAAACTTACTACTATTTGGTATTCACAGAATGCACTTACTACTTTCGGGATTCACAGAGTGAACTTACTACTTTTGGGATTCACAGAATGAACTTACTACTTTCAGTATTCACAGAATAGATTTAAGACTACTAACTTTACGTCCGCACTTGGGCTGGAAATTGTGGCCCAGAGGCGGAGATTGCGGCCCGGAGGCAGAGCTTGCAGCATAGAGGTGGAGATTTCAGGCATGGCTAAATCCCCACCTCCGAGACGCAATTTCCGCCCCAAGCCAGAAGATCCGCCTCCGGGCCTTAATTTCCGGCCCGAGTGCGGACGTAAAGTTAGTAGTCTTAAATCTTTTCTGTGAATACCGAAAGTAGTAAGTTCATTCTGTGAATCCCGAAAGTAGTAAGTCCACTCTGTGAATCCTGAAAGTAGTAAGTGCATTCTGTGAATACCGAATAGTAGTAAGTTTAGGATTTAGTCTTGAGTTCATTTTGTGAATCGAGCCCAGTATGTTTATAATTTATTTTTAAAATATTTGAATAACCATTTTTAATTTTAAAATTAAGGTAACATTGACGTTTATTAAAATATAATCTAATTGCATTGAATTATTCTATCCATCACTTTCAATAATTAATATTACATAATAATCATTTATTTTATTTTGAAAGTTTTATAAAGCGCGAACAAGACATAAGGGGGTATCAGAGCGCTGTACAGCGTTGTCATCAGCAATTATACAGAACATAAAGAAGGTAATACATAAGTATCATTGGTACAATTTAGCGCTCCGAGTAAAAACATCTTAAAATCAACAGTTGATGCAGTTAAGGGTGCTATCTAGGACTAGAACAAAAGAAGGGAAAAATATTCATAGAACATCAGTGAGAAATATTTCAACATTTTGATTAATAACAGAACACACTAACATGATCTGCACACTTAATGTTCGTTCATTAGTAGTCTTTTGACCAATTTTTTAAAGGAAGTTGCGGAAGGATTTGATCTGATATCTGGTGGCAAGGAGTTCCAAATTCTTGGAGCAAGACCGGGGAAAGCACCGGCGTATGATCTTTTCTTTTTGAATCTTGGAGGTTTCAGGAGAAGGGTGGACCTACTTCTGAGGATCCTGTTGGAGCCCGATAGTTCAAGTTTATTAGATAGATAGTATGGGGTATTGTAGTGTATATCTTGAGTCGGATTCTTGCTCCAATAGATAGCCAGTTTAGCTGCAAAAGGTCGGGTGAAATGTGATCAAATTTCCTCGAACCCGTTGAAAGCCAGGCCAATGTATTCAATGTAGCTCGGAAAGGGGCCAGGCTAGCTTTGGGAAGTCCTGCGAGGGTCACAACCCCTATTCCAATCTATGGATAATCAGGGATTGAACGCCGATCTGAGATATTCGGGGGGGGGGGGGGGAATGGTTTGATTTTCTTCAGTGTGTTGAGTTGGAGATTGGGTCCCCTAGTAGTCGCACTGATGTGTGCCTGCATGTTTAGGTGGATCAAAGGATCAAAATAAGCTTTATTCGATATTACCAAAGAATATCATATAAGCATACAGTAACAGAAAAAATAATACAGTGCATTTAGGCAATTTCATTCAAATAAAAGATTAAAGAAAAAATGATCATCAAATAAAAAGAAAAATCAAAGGAACCGGTGTCAACTTTCATAAAAGATTAAAAAGATTAAAAAATCTAAAAAAGAGGAGTAAACTTAGGTAAGACTTTGGAATGTTCAACATCACCGCTCCATGATTGCTACGTCCAAAAACAGTAGGATAGGATCCCAAACATAGTTAGTTCCGTTCCACCCCCTGGTTGAGATGCCAAAAATGGGGGTTGGAATTAGTTATTACCACTCCCAGTATTTCCCAAAAAGATCATGATGTAGACCGATCATGTAGGGTATGATTTCACATAAGGGGGAAAACCAGGGATTGAGGGATAGAAGTCATATAAGTCCCATATAGATATTGGGCCGTCTGTCTCTTGTGGCGGCCAGGTTTTCAAGTAAGGGACAATGTTTGTGTCTCTGAATCTCACGAGTACCAGGTCCCCAGGAAGATCCTTATGAAGAGAACCTAGCCAGTCCACCCTCCTGACGCTCCTTATTGCTCCATATAGGTGACGAGGCAATGGCCTATTATTTGACAGCCAGAATTTGGTTTTGTTAAATAATTCATGTTGGCTTTCAATTTTTCCAGGTGGAAGAGCAGGGACGCCAGCAAGTATGCAGACGAATGGGGCCGCTTCTGGTGGTAGATGGATTGAGTTAATCTTGTCATGAACTGCTCTAGATGCGGTCAACTGGGGAAAGGAGACACTTGAAGAGTGTTTGGTTACTTTTTGTCCCACTGTACTAGGGCCAATTAATTGTTTTTGGCAGCTTTTATCCCGTTTAAAGCCTTCATGAATAGGAGGTGACTTTGGACGGTTGAATGTGTCACAGTGTTTGTCAGCCGACAAATTTAACTTGATGGCTGACTCTAATCCAGTAAGCCTATCCCCTAACATGTTAATTTTTTCCAACAACGGGGCTATCAGTGAGCTAAGCAATTGTTCAATGAGCGGTAATATATGCGGGTGTATAAGAGGGCTTAAGGGATCTTGGGGCTCAGCAGTCGATGGGATCGTTGGAGAATTAACAATGCGTGAGCCTGGAGGCGGTGTTTGAGTCATTTTCACTAATGGAACCTGGGGGGGTGCAATATGTGGACTACAAGTTTTGTTGAGTAATGTGGGTTGCTCCATAAAAGTGGGCTTAACTGATGGTATGATGTCGCTTTTAGGCGAAAAGGGAGTTTCTGATGGTGCATAGGTGGTTTGGCATAAGAGATTTAGCTCGTCTAACCATGAGAACTTTTGCCCAGTTCCTGCTACGCTAGCTGGGTGATCCACTTTAGAAGTCATGATAATATGGGAATACCAGCAGATGCGTGAGAATTAGTCTTTACCTTCGTGATGTAGTAAAGCCAAGGGGGGTGGCCCGCCCCGTCCCCCTCGGGTCCTCTGAGGGCCACAGAGGGCCCGCCCTTGTCCCGGGCTTCTCCCGGCGCGTCCCGCGCGCGATCCCGCGGGACAGGAGGCGTTCCGGTGTTTGTAGGCGCCTCCAGGCGCAGCCTGCAACGTCCCAGGTGCGCCTCTGCCACCTGGGCACCTGGGAAATGGAGTCCTGTGAGCTGTGATTGCCTGCCCGGCCGTTCCCCTCACGGCGCTCGGTGGGCTGAAGGATGGCGGTAAGGCTGGAAGTGTGGGGCTGTGCAGCTCTCCTCACGAGCTGCCAAGGAAAGTAGAGTTTTGACCCCCACGGAGCTATCGGCGCTCCGGTGTTTGTAGGCGCCTCCAGGCGCAGCCTGCAACGTCCCAGGTGCGCCTCTGCCACCTGGGCACCTGGGAAATGGAGTCCTGTGAGCTGTGGTTGCCTGCCCGGCCGTTCCCCTCACGGCGCTCGGTGGGCTGAAGGATGGCGGTAAGGCTGGAAGTGTGGGGCTGTGCAGCTCTCCTCACGAGCTGCCAAGGAAAGTAGAGTTTTGACCCCCACGGAGCTATCGGCGCTCCGGTGTTTGTAGGCGCCTCCAGGCGCAGCCTGCAACGTCCCAGGTGCGCCTCTGCCACCTGGGCACCTGGGAAATGGAGTCCTGTGAGCTGTGGTTGCCTGCCCGGCCGTTCCCCTCACGGCGCTCGGTGGGCTGAAGGATGGCGGTAAGGCTGGAAGTGTGGGGCTGTGCAGCTCTCCTCACGAGCTGCCAAGGAAAGTAGAGTTTTGACCCCCACGGAGCTATCGGCGCTCCGGTGTTTGTCGGCGCCTCCAGGCGCAGCCTGCAACGTCCCAGGTGCGCCTCTGCCACCGGGGCACCTGGGAAATGGAGTCCTGTGAGCTGTGGTTGCCTGCCCGGCCGTTCCCCTCACGGCGCTCGATGGGCTGAAGGATGGCGGTAAGGCTGGAAGTGTGGGGCTGTGCAGCTCTCCTCACGAGCTGCCAAGGAAAGTAGAGTTTTGACCCCCACGGAGCTATCGGCGCTCCGGTGTTTGTAGGCGCCTCCAGGCGCAGCCTGCAACGTCCCAGGTGCGCCTCTGCCACCGGGGCACCTGGGAAATGGAGTCCTGTGAGCTGTGGTTGCCTGCCCGGCCGTTCCCCTCACGGCGCTCGGTGGGCTGAAGGATGGCGGTAAGGCTGGAAGTGTGGGGCTGTGCAGCTCTCCTCACGAGCTGATTGGGATGATAAAAAAGGCTGGGAGTGATGACAGCACATCATGTGGACAGACTCAAGGAGCTACGCGTGGCACACTACCATGGAAAGAGGATGTTGACAGTAAAGTAATTTGTAACCTTGAATATCTGCTTATTTGTGACAGCGGTAGAATTTCGGATGTATTATATTGCAGGGGACCAATGGGTGATGGCAAATCTTTAATCGCTTAATGTGGCAGTTCGGACCCGACCATCTTCTTCTTGCGGTCGGTCCTCAAGTTTGGCAAGACGGTCAAGGCGCCCGTCCCCGCGTTCCTATTCGGCTCAAATCTTCTTACGTAGTCACTTTCTCCCGTTCTACAAAAAATCGGAGCCACAGTTAATGACCTGCATGTTTAGGTGTTTATCCAAGGTGATGCCTAAAGATTTGGCAGAGTCTACAATGTGAGGAGTGCAGTTCAGAGCAGTTTGGTGTTTAATCCAGTCTAGGATAGGAGCTGAGTGATTAGGTGGGGTGATCAACAGAAATTCCATTTTGAGAGTATTTAGTAGGAGATGGTTCTGAGCTAGCCCTTGTTGAGTTTGGGCAAGTGCAGTGTTTAACATTTTTATGTCCTCTTGCGAGGAGATCTTCAGGTACAATTGCGTGTCATCCGCATACATGTGGTATTGGATGTTGGTTCTGTTCAAAATGACCGCAAGAGGTTCCATAAATAGTTTGAAGAGAGTGGGCGAGAGCGTGGACCTTGTGGGACTCTAATAAGGACCGGGGTACTGGAAGCGAGGGCATGATTAACTTTGATCCTTTGTGTGCAGTTGTGAAGGAAGGAGGAAAACAAGTTTAGGACCGGGCCCGACAATCCTATCCTATGTTGTAGGGGATCAATCAAGTTTTTGTGTTTGATGGTATCGAAGGCTGAGGACAGGTCTAAACGGGTCAGGAGACAAGGGACATTTGGGTCGCGGGCTCTCATGGTGTCATCAACAATGTGAGTGCTGTTTCGGTGCTGTGCCCTGCTCTGAATCCTGACTGATGGGAATCCAGGAATTTTTATTTCTCAATATGTTTGCAGAGCTGCGAGTGAACGCATTTTTCAAGCAATTTTGTTAGAGTCATGCTGCTGGTGATAGGTCGGAAGTTGTTTGGATCTGATAAGTCTGCATTGGGCTTCTTGAGAATGGGAGTAACTTGCTCAACTTTTAGGCAGTCCAGAGACTTTCCCTGTAAGAGGGATTCATGAATGATCCTGGACCAAAGAGGGAGAACGGCTGAGATTAAATCTTTATAGAGCTTGGCGGGGAGAGGATCACCAAAATGGTTTGAGGGTTTGATGGATGCCATGTTGTGAAGTAACTCAGTGCCGTCTGGTAGAAGAAAACTGCTCCAAGAGGCGTTGTTTTTGAGGTCCAAAGGCGAGTGTATTGTCGTGGATTCTGTCACCTCCCCTGATCCTGCCAGCAGTATCTTGAATAGCAAAGTTGGGGTAGTGTGTAATAGCTCCAGCTCAATTTTCATTGTTTTTTCAGCGAAGTGAGCTGTAAAATCATCTCCACTAGGGAGCAGGGATAACGGAGTCGATCTCTGATTAGAGGATTAGTTAGATTGTTCCTTAATGATTTCGAAGAGCTTTTTTGGTCTGTTTTTGGCTCCATCCACTTGAAGTCTGAAATGATCGATTTTTGCAAAGCTTATGTGTTTGTTGTAAACGCTTCTCATTATCCTCAGTTGAGAGAGATTTGTGGTGGAAGGCGAGTTTCTTCAGAATCTCTCTGAGAGTCTTAGATTGCGCCGTTCATCATTTAGGGCACCATTAAACCATGGTTTAGAGAGTTTCACTGGGATCCTTTTGAGCTTTTTTGGAGCAACAGAGACATGATTGTTAGAAAAAGTGGTAATATCATCAAGGTTGGTTAAATTAGGGGGAACTGTAGTCTTTTTTTTGTGATTGAGGCTATCAAACTAATGTTGAGGTCTCTCATATTGTGAGTCATTTGTTTTGCTTTAAGGGGTTGACCCTGTCTACACAGTCTCTTGTCTAGGATGAGGAAGGGAATTTGAAAATGGTTAGACCAGTCAAAGGGTAGGATTTCTCCCATTTGTATAAAGTTGTCTTTGGCAATGATGAGGTCTAAAGTGGTGCCTTTATTGTGAGTAGGGCCTTTACAGAGCTGCGAGAAATTGAGGCCAGAGAAGAAAGTCTTAAAGGAATAGACAACTGGATCATTTGTGTCATTCCAATGAAGGTTATAGTCACTGAGGAATGTATGGCAAGGTTGATCCAGGCTCGAGCTAATGACCTCCATGATTTGCCCTGTGAAGATTAGATTGTCACCAGGAGGGTGATAGATCGAGTGTAGCACACAAACCTTCTTGTCTTTGTTCCAGATTTCAGAGACTAGCTGTTCACAGGAGGATAAGACCGTACTAGAGAATTTTTTTACTGTGAGGTTGGAGAGATGAATGCAGGCAATGCCCCCTCCTGTTTAATCCAGTCTATCACTTCTGAGTATAGAGTAGTCAGGAGGAATTAGGATGTGAAGAATTGGGGAGGAAGTATCGTTAAGCCAGGTTTCAGTGATGATCAGTAGGTCCAAGTTATGTGCAATGATTAGATCAGAAAAAGCAGCTGCATGCTTCACAGCTGATCTACAATTGAGAAATATTGAGTTGATGTGCAGGTTAGATGTGACCACTTCTTGAGTTGACCTGTTCATATGAGGTAGGTTCTCTATGTTCAATTTTCCCAAGCAGGGTGAGAATGTCTTCATCAGATAACTGAGGTGGGGGTCTGTGGGGCCAAGAGTGGTGGTTAGGTAGAGGCCTCAAGCTCCAGCTAGAGCTAAGATAGAAGCAGAAGGAGGTAATGCTTTTGGTAGAGTAAATATTCCATGGGTGGTGGATATCACTTCTCATCGCGGGGTGAAACCCAATGCTTCCCCATCTTCAAGGAGAGCTGCGTAATGCTTTGCACCAACTCTTTGACTACCGAGATTCATGCTTGAGCTTATTAATCTTCTTCTCAAGATCATGATTGTTCAGGCAGTTATTCGCCGGAGTAGCCGACTTTTGAGGGATAGGATCCACTTTTGTAGGGTTACTAGAGGTTTGGGTAGGTCCATTGGCACAGTTACATGGGGAGAGAGGGTCAAACTCGAGATGGGGATCAGAGCTTGGAGTGGGAATACCGAGAGACAGAGTGGAATTAGGAGGAGTAGAGGGTGGTGAGGCATGTTGTGATAGTGTGGGTGATTGTCTGTTATTGGTCAATATACCGGCGGCACCACCAAGGTTCCTAGCCCTGAGATTGGAGGATACAGGGCCTAAGGGGCGAGTATCCAACCCTACCTGACTATTAGGGTTTGTAGGGTGGTCATCACTCCCGTTATTGGAACGAATAGTGTGTGATATAGGGGATTGAGGATAGGAGGTGAGGCTATGTAGAGGAGGGGAATTGGAGTGGATAGTAATAAGGTGAGAGGTACCCAGATCAGTTAAACCTACCTCGGCACTGGACTGACGTGTGTTTTCCAGGTTTGTAGTGTGGGGGTTTGGGATGGTATCTGTTAGGTTGGGTCATGCTGAGGGGAGCGTGTTGACCGACAGGAGCATGGGCAGTACAGAGGAGGAGCCGTCCATCGCCTCAGGATCAGAGCCAGTGAGTGGAACATTTTGACTGTCGGTGGAGGTGTTGGGGTTAGTTAGAGTGTTATTGAACTTCAAAAATGCATAATTGAATCTCTTGAGGTTCAGATCCGAAAGCTTGGTTAAGGACATTACCATTATTGTAAAGGGAGATAGTTAGCTATGCCATAAGGGTTAGGGATGGTAGTGTGGTTAAACGAAAACCATGTGGAGTTTTGGTCAGTTTGGAACGCAGCATAGAGGTGAGGGTCTTTCTCCACTGCGCTCTTCTGCTGGTGTAAAAGGTGAAATCCATCACTATAGTGCCTTTATTTGAGATATATGTGTCCAATATCAGTGTTTCGGGCCATCTCTTGAGGATATTGTGCTCAAAGGTCTTCTTAGCCTTTAATGATAGGTTGGGGGGGGGTAGATAATCTTCACTGAGTTTACGTCAGATTGGACAAAGGGGTTAGAGGCGAGATAAGTATTGTTTGCCATATTAACTGGAGAGAGTAGGCAGAGATTAAAGGAGCTCAAAAGGTTGGGAGGTAGCCCAAATTAGTAGGGGGACCTGGTAGAGATATTTTGAACCATTACATAAGATACTGAAACTGAAACTCCGGTGCTAGGTGTGGGGGAAGAAGGTGTAAAAGATCAATCCAAGATGGTAACCAAAAGTTATAAGGGGAGCAAGCTCTTTCCCTATCCTTGGATTACAGAGCATGGAGCAAGCTCATTCTCTTTCCATGGATTGTATAGTGTGGAGCAAGCTCATTATTATTTCCCCGAAGCAGAAGCAACAGGGGGCAACCAGCGTGACACCAGGAGTTCAATTCCAGTGTATGCATCCCTCCTCATCAATCAGCTGATGTCAGCATGTTATTCTTGTGATTTTCAGCATGTCTGTGGATGTGTTTCATGCCCAGTGTGTGGCTGCCATGTTGAGGTCAGCCATACAGATGACAAGGAGTCTCTCCTCTGGTGTCCCCAAATGCCTCAATCAATCAGCAATGAACCTCTCCCTAAGCCCCTATACGCCCCTTTGGTGTCCTTGCAGCAAACCAACCAGCCCAGCGGTTACCTGCTCAAAAGTGTATCGATCGAGTTTAGATCGGTAACCATGCTGGAATCAGGCATTGGTCCTACATGTGTGTACCGTAGCTTCTCACCGCGCCGGTGGGGGATCATCAATGCTACCTGTGTAGCTGCAGACGGGTGCCCAGCACTCTATAAGGCCATCCATCAGCTATGAGCTCCCTGGGTTAATGAGACCCAGCGCAACACTCCTGACCTCTCCGATAGAGGCCGCATTCTTGTTATTCCTCACAGGCGTGGTGAAATCCCAGTCGAGGGCGGCATATATGATGGCCGCATCCCGCTGCTGGAGGCCGGCTCGCAATGTAGACCACAGTGACTCTACCGGCCAATCTCCCTCCTACAGGTCCTCTTCAGCACCGCCGGCGGATTGGATCCCCAAACTCCTGATACAATGCCAGGCTTGATAGTTCCCACAGGGCACCGTTTCCCCCGCAGAATTCAGGATCCACATGCTGCAGCAAAGCAATCTCACCCAGAGCAGCAGCACTCCTAGAAGCACAGTTCCCAGCTACCAGTGCGGTGGCAGGCAGCTTCGCCGACTTAAGCACTTACATCAGAATCACCGGGGACCCAGGTGTTCAGTTCCATCAACGCTGCGGGACGAGGGCAATGCAATGCTGCAGAGTAGATCGGGCCATCAGCAACTCCAGGCATCAGCTCCAACCTAGAGTTAAGAGGCTCTGCTCCGCAAGCAAGAGAGGCTCACGGTCGTCTCAGAAAGGACCCCAGGGAGGTTTCTATAATAGTATTCTTCTTCACCTTTTGTAATACAGATTGTTGACTTCCCAAAGTAATACTCTGTGGGGGTATGTTGTGTCGCATAGGTGGATGAGGGCATAAACAGGGATATTCACAGAAATAGTAATCCCAAGCCCCAGGAGCTTCTTAGGTGAGCTCCAGCTCAGTGGTTATCTTCTAACTCACAGTAATAAATATTTTTTTACTTAAGGTGGAATCATTTTTTATTTTAAACTTCAGAAAACATTTATTTTGTAATTTAATACATTTACATTCATCACAATTTAGGGCTAGATGTAGGTAATTTCTATTTACCGATTCCTAAATACCGAATTTTAACGATTCGTTATTTAAGAATCGGTAAATAGAATGTAGGTAAAAAATCTGTAAATTTTTGCGATTTGGTAATATTCATTATTACCGATTCGGTATTTACCGAATCGGTAATAAGGAATACCTTCCCATTCATTCCTTTGGGCCTGGGGGCCCATAGGAATGAATGAGAAGCCATTCATTATTACCAATTTGGTAAATACCAAATTGGTAATGGGGGAGCATATTCAAGGGAGGCAGGGTGTCACATTGACACCTTGTTGCACCCCTGAATCATGCATGTGTGCATATGTGACGCACATGCATGCCCTAAGATCATATATGTCTGCCACATGGCACCTTTAAAAAAACACAAAATTGCTTTTTTAAAGGTATTCGTTATTTACCACCAACTTGTAGTTGGTGGTAAATAACGAATCCTTAAACCAAAAATGCACTCACTTGAGTTCTCCCTACATAGGATTTAAGGATTCGATAATTTATTGCTTCCTTAAATTAAGGAATCTGTATTTTACTGATTCCTTAAATTACGAATCGGTGAATTACCGAATCCTAAAATCCAGCCTCCTACATGGCAAAGGTCTAAATACCGGTCGAAAACGGGAAATTTACTGATTTTCAGCCGTTACCGACAGGTATTACCCCACCTACATCTAGCCCTTCGTTACTATTGCTGTCACTTTCTTATTTAGGTTTACATATAAAATAAATATAGAAAATTAATCTGCATTCATATTTAAACCTAAAAATGCTTAATATTTTTTTTTAGTTTACAAAACATTGAAAATTGTTCCTATAGTTTGCCATATTTTCTCCAGGAGTGTTTTGCAGTATCAGTTCGCCATGTGTAGTGTTGGACTTACTACCACTTCTTTTTGGCTGTAGTTACTTACAATCATACATTTCCCCCCCCCCCGCCTGTTTCAGGGGAAAAGACAAGTAAAGCTGCACTTTTTAGCAATTTTACACTTACAAATGGTGACTAGCCCAATGTAGTACAATTACACAAAATTGTCAGAGTAAACATACAACATCATCAGGCAACAAACTTCCAAGTCCTCTGCAATCCCAGTTCAAGCCTCCAAAGACCTGTGCGACAACTTTGCCAACTTCTTCAATGACAAAATCACCAAGATTGAGCTCTCACTAGACATCAACCTCAATCCCTCCTGCAAAAGCCCAACCCCAGAGACCGAAGCCAGCACACGCAAGCACCCCACGAAAGCCTGGAAATCCTTCAACCCTATACCTGAAGCTGAGATTCTTAAACTGATTTCCTCCTCCAAACCCGCATCTCACGTCCTAGATCCTATACCCACCCAATTGACCAAAAAGCTGAAATTCTCCCTGGCCCCATTCTGGTCATAGATCATAAACAGCTCCTTGAAAACCAGCGTCATACCAGACTGCCTCAAAGTCGACCAAGTCACGCCACTACTGAAAAAAACAGACCTTGACAGCAGCTATCTGAACAACTTCAGACCTGTTTCCAATCTGCCCCTCCTATCTAAAATCCTCGAAAAGTGTGTTGTCCTACAACTGACTCAGCACATGGACAGCATCAACCTTCTAGATCCCCACCAATTGGGCTTCAGAAAAGGTTGTAGCACCAAGACCACGTTAGTTAACATCGTGGACGACATCCACAAGTCTCTAGATACTGACCAAATCTGCCTACCCATTCTTCTGGACCTATCGGCAGCCTTTGACTCGTTGATCACAATCTACTCATCAAGGCTCTCCGAGATAGGGTAAGTGCAGATGAGGTGGTTCTACACTGGTTCTCTTCCTTCATACACAACCGCTCCCAAAGGATAAAAATCAAAACCTTTACATCCAACCTACACCCCGTCAGCAGAGGTGTCCCCCAAGGCTCAGTGCTCTCCCCTCAAATGTTCAACATATGCATGAAACCCCTCACCACCCTACTCAAAAAAGCCAGCATCCACTTCCATCTATATGCAGATGACTCCCAGATCTATCTGGAAACCTCTGCAATTGATGACATTCAGAGACTCAACAACTCTCTTAGAGAAGTCCAACACTGGCTATCAACAAACCACCTTAAACTCAACCAAAATAAAACTGAACTCCTCCTCGTCTCCATCAAAGAAGAAAACCCTTAAATCGCAGAATGGCTAAAAGCAATCGATGCTGCCAATGGTAATCTCACTCTGGCTAACTCTGTAAAATCATTAGGACTCACCCTAGACCCAAAATTTGACAAGACCAAACCAATGAAGAACTCCGCAAAGAGTGCCTTCCTCAATCTGAAGCTACTCAACAAAATAAAACCCTTCATCCCGCCCAAGGACTTCAAACAAGCCACTCAATCAGTGGTGCTATCTAGACTCGACTATGGGAATGCAGTCCTCACCGGAACAGCAAAATCCCACCTAGCTCCCCTCAAAACAACTCTCAATGCAGCAGCCAGAATGGTCACCAGAGTTAAGAAATACGATCACATATCACCCGCACTCAAAGAACTAAAATGGCTCCCAGTCTAAATGCGTGCCAGCTTCAGAACTGCCTGCCTCATGCACAAACACAGGGAAACCTGATTACCTTGCCTCCAAACTCAAGAAGACTGGTCGAAGAAACCTCAGGAGCTCCAACACACTACTACTCATCCCATCAAAAACACGCAAACAAAAAAATGCTGTATGATCCTTCGCTGGAAACGTGCCCAAAATGCGGAAGACCATCTCAGCTGATATCAGGACTAGCCCTTCCTTTGTAAATTTAAAAAAATCCTAATAGACCTCTTCCTCAACCGTGCCTTCCCAAACTGATAGCTGCCCCCAAAGCAAGCAAGCCTGCACTCTGCAACACAGACACCTGGCAAATTACCTGAGAGTATCACAGACAATTGGATATAAATAAGCTTGGGCGTAAAATCCGTTCCGCTCGCGGAATTTGCGGATTTTCAGAAAATTCGCAATCCGCGAACTCTCGCGAATTTGCCGAAAGTCCGCAAATTCGCACGCAGCGGATTTTTTTCACTTGGTGATACAATATTGTGGCGCACGGCGTTCACTTCCCGTCATTCAGTGTTTGCAGAGTTGTTTTTCTCCATATTTTGTGTGTGCTGCGCCATTTTGGATCTTGCTTGGGATCCCGCGGGAGTTTGGTGACCGCGATTACGTCATCGCGGCTTGCCACCTTGCACAGCACGCATCGTGAGAGTTCGCAATTGCGAACACGTAGATGCGGCGGGCAGCAACAATCTCGCACTCGCGAAATTGCAAAATTTGCAATTCTGCACAAGAATTCCACCAGCAAGCGGCATAAACCTTCTGAAAAGGATGATTTTTATCAGAATAACTCCTCAGGTTGACATTTGCCTGCACTTTTTTTTGCAAGGAGTCCATTTTGGGCGGGGGGGGTGGGAGAAAGGAAATGCCCCACAGTCTCCAACTTCCTGTTCCTGTCCAGCAGGCTCCTCCGAGTGCTTTCTTCATGTGCTGGTCACTTTCATTTGGATCTTGACCTGGAAGGATTACTTTTTGTGGATGCTGCTGGATATTTGGATTTGAGGCCTTTTTGAATTTCTGTGGATCACTTTTGGATTAGAAATTTCACAAGTAAGTTTGTTTGGGGCATTACAGTTGCTGCAACTACAACTTTGAAATTTTTGATTTTTGGGCTGTTGTTGGGGCCTTTTGCCCAGGGGTAGTGAGTGGTGCATGGACTGAGTCTTTCTGTGGGGTCTCTTTAATGTGAACATCATGGAGGGCATGGATGGCATGGGATTGTGCTGATTTTTGTGTGTTTTTCGATTTTTTTGGCTGCTGTTGGGGCCTTTTGCCCAGGGGTAGTGAGTGGTGCATGGACTGAGTCTTTCTGTGGGGTCTCTTTAATGTAAACATCATGGATGGCATGATGGCATGGGATTGTGCTGATTTTTGTGTGTTTTTTTATTTTTTTGGCTGCTCTTGGGGACTGGCCATGTGGGTGGGGGCCATTTTGAGTGCTGGTACAGGCAGGCCCTGGCCATGTGCTGGGGGCAAGGGGCCATTTTGAAGGCAGGCAGTGTTCTCAGGCCTGCACCCATTTTGCCTAGCTTTCATCCTTTATGCCCAGGGGTAGTGAGTGGTGCATGGGCCTAGTCTTTCTGTGGGATGTCTTGAATGTAAAATCATTGGGGGTATGGATGGCATGGGATTGTGCTGATTTTTGTGTGTTTTTCGATTTTTTTGGCTGCTGTTGGGGCCTTTTGCCCAGGGGTAGTGAGTGGTGCATGGACTGAGTCTTTCTGTGGGGTCTCTTTAATGTAAACATCATGGAGGGCATGGATGGCATGGGATTGTGCTGATTTTTGTGTGTTTTTCGATTTTTTGGCTGCTGTTGGGGCCTTTTGCCCAGGGGTAGTGAGTGGTGCATGGACTGAGTCTTTCTGTGGGGTCTCTTTAATGTAAACATCATGGAGGGCATGATGGCATGAGATTGTGCTGATTTTTGTGTGTTTTTCATTTTTTTTTGGCTGCTGTTGGGGACTGGCCATGTGGGTGGGGGTCATTTTGAGTGCTGGTACAGGCAGGCCCTGGCCATGTGCTGGGGGGCAAGGGGCCATTTTGAAGGCAGGCAGTGTTCTCGGGCCTGCACCCATTTTGCCTAGCTTTCATCCTTTATGCCCAGGAGTAGTGAGTGGTGCATGGGCCTAGTCTTTCTGTGGGGTGTCTTGAATTTGAACATCATGGAGGGCATGGATGGCATGGGATTGTGCTGGTTTTTGTGTGTTTTTTTATTTTTTTGGCTGCTCTTGGGGACTGGCCATGTGGGTGGGGGCCATTTTGAGTGCTGGTACAGGCAGGCCCTGGCCATGTGCTGGGGGCAAGGGGCCATTTTGAAGGCAGGCAGTGTTCTCAGGCCTGCACCCATTTTGCCTAGCTTTCATCCTTTATGCCCAGGGGTAGTGAGTGGTGCATGGGCCTAGTCTTTCTGTGGGGTGTCTTGAATGTAAAATCATTGGGGGTATGGATGGCATGGGATTGTGCTGATTTTTGTGTGTTTTTCGATTTTTTTGGCTGCTGTTGGGGCCTTTTGCCCAGGGGTAGTGAGTGGTGCATGGACTGAGTCTTTCTGTGGGGTCTCTTTAATGTAAACATCATGGAGGGCATGGATGGCATGGGATTGTGCTGATTTTTGTGTGTTTTTCGATTTTTTGGCTGCTGTTGGGGCCTTTTGCCCAGGGGTAGTGAGTGGTGCATGGACTGAGTCTTTCTGTGGGGTCTCTTTAATGTAAACATCATGGAGGGCATGATGGCATGAGATTGTGCTGATTTTTTTTTCCGATTTTTTGGGGTGTTGATGGGGACTGGCCATGTGGGTGGGGGCCTTTTTGAGTGCTGGTACAAGCAGGGCCTAGCCATGTGCTGGGGGCAAGGGGCCATTTTAAAGGCAGGCAGTGTTCTCAAGCCTGCACCCATTTTGCCTAGCTTTCATCCATTATGCCCAGGGGTACTCAGTGGTGCATGGGCCTAGACCTTCTGTGGGGTTTCTTGAATTTAAACATCATTGAGGGCATGGACGGCATGGGATTGTGCTGATTTTTGTGTGTTTTTCGATTTTATTGGCTGCTGTTGGGGCCTTTTGCCCAGGGGTAGTGAGTGGTGCATGGATTGAGTCTTTCTGTGGGGTCTCTTTAATGTAAACATCATGGAGGGCATGGGTGGCATGGGATTGTGCTGATTTTTATGTGTTTTTAAATTTTTTTGGCAGCTGTTGGGGACTGGCCATGTGGGTGGGGGCCATTTTGAGTGCCGGTACAGGCAGGCCCTGGCCATGTGCTGGGGGGCAAGGGGCCATTTTGAAGGCAGGCAGTGTTCTCAGGCCTGCACCCATTTTGCCTAGCTTTCATCCTTTATGCCCAGGGGTAGTGAGTGATGGATGTGCCTAGTCTTTCTGTGGGGTGTCTTGAATTTAAACATCATTGAGGGCATGGATGCATGGGATTGTGCTGATTTTTGTGTGTTTTTGATTTTTTTGGCTGCTGTTGGGGCCTTTTTCCCAGGGGTAGTGAGTGGTGCATGGACTGAGTCTTTCTATGGGGTCTCTTTTATGTAAACATCATGGAGGGCATGAAAGGCATGGGATTGTGCTGATTTTTGTGTTTTTCGATTTTTTTGGCTGCTGTTGGGGACCGGCCATGTGGGTGGGGGCCATTTTGATTGCCGGTACAGGCAAGCCCTGGCCATGTGCTGGGGGCAAGGGGCCATTTTGAAGGCAGGCAGTGTTCTCAGGCCTGCACCCATTTTGCCTAGCTTTCATCCTTTTTGCCCAGGAGTAGTGAGTGGTGCATGGGCGTAGTCTTTCTGTGGGGTGTCTTGAATTTAAACATCATTGAGGGCATGGATGGCATGGGATTGTGCTTTTTTTGTGTGTTTTTCGGCTTTTTGGGGTGTATAACTGATGTTCCTCTGTCTTCCATTGCTTTTAGGTGCACAAGAGAATCACCAGTGCCAGTAAGAAGTACTGCAGCGGTGTGTGCTGCATAACGTCACGCGACGTCACGTGTGGCCACAGACAAGACAACTCTGCAACTCGTGCAACTGCGGCCTGCTGTTCTGGCATCTGAAGAAGATGGCCCCAAAAAAGTTCCCAGTAGCTCTTCTAGCAAGAAAGTTGCCAGTAAGGAGCAGAAGAAGCAAGTGGCGCCACTAACCAAGAAAACTGGTGTGCCGACCGCCACATTTTTTGGGAAAAAAATAAGTACGCCTGCAGCAGCAGCGGGATCTGCTGGGGACCAAGCTGGGAATAGCACCCCCGCTCCATTGGGCTCAGTCCCACCACCAGCACGCCAAATTAAGTCCAAGCCCTTGAGTGCTACAGAGGCAGCAAGTCTAGTTGTTCAATCACCATCGACCAGTGATGTTGGCTCATCGCAAGAAAGTAGCAGCAATGTCCCTCAATCAACACAGGTTGTTGTAACTCATCTGACGAGTGTTCAACAACCACAGCCGCAACAACAACCACATGTGCAAGTACAAGCCCAAGTACAAGTGGAAGGAGAGGCAGCGCAAGAAGATGCGCAAGGAGAGGTGCCCACAATAGTTGTTCCTCCCGAAGTAGGGGCACATCATGAAATCGACATTCAAGCCGAGGTATCATTGAGGAAGCCACTCCTCCTGATCATTTATTGTCTTCCACATCCCTAGCAAGGAAAAGATCAAGGATGGTGTCTACATCTTCTTCAAGCCCCCTTCCTTCTGATGATATGGATCCAACTTGGGAACCACCACTGCCGTCTGAGAGTGAGGCACACCATGATCTGACAAAGGTAGCTAAGCATAAAAGGAAGGTCCCCGAAAGTCTCATAGTTATGGGGTGTGATGATGACGCTGAAGAAGTGGCGTATACTACTCCTGCTGATGAAGACTATCACGACGACGACGCAGTCATCATACACGCCACTCCAGCCTCAGCGGGCATGCAGCAAACCGACATTTTTACCCTAGCCCGAAAACCTGCTGAGCGTGATGTTGTCAACGAGGAGGCAATGGGACCACGATCATTGGAGTTAACTAGTATACCACCACCTACCGCTTCCATATTTTCTCGCCAAAAGGGACCTCAATCCACCTCGACCTCCATTTCCCCAATTAGTGGTGCTGCAAGTGCAACACACATCCTCCACTTCATCTGGCAATAGCAGCATGACCAGTATCGCCTCCTCCACCCCCCACAGACATTTGAAGTCCGCAGTTTGGGACTTCTTTAGTGTTTGCACAACAAGGGAAAACATAGCCATTTCTAGCATTTGTAAGCTTGCAGTTAGTCGTGGTAAGCTTGGTACCAACTATGGTACCGGAGGCCAGAGAGGTCATCTTGAGAGACAGCACACTGTCCAATGGCATGCGCACCTAAAGGAGATCAAGGAAGCCCGAATTGCAAGTCAACAAACTCTATCCGTTGATGTTTCATCTGATGATGACGAGGAGGAAGAAGCGTCAAATACTTCACTTACACCCAGTATCCCTGTCTGCAGCCACCCCCTGTGAGCCACACTAAGAGTGTGGGAGAGAGTGAGACACCAACGCGAAAAAGTTCATCATCACCGAGCGTAACTGGGTCGAAGAAGTCATCATCCTGTAAAATCATGGTCCAGCCCACCATTAGAAGCATGTTGTTTTCAGATGAGCCATTTGAACGCAACCACTTTATGACGCGTCTGTATAACACTAAGCTGGCTAAAATGCTAGCTCTGGACCTTCTCTCTTTTTCTTTTGTGGAAGGGGTTGGTTTTCTTGAATTAGTGGCAACGCTCTGCCCTAAATGGAAGGTTCCTAGCCTGTTCTATTTTGCCAGAGTTGCGGTTCCAGCACTACATGAAGATGTGCTGGAGGTGATTGGGGCAGCTTTGCAGAAGGGTGCTGTTCACACTATACATCTGACAACAGACATGTGGACCAGTGGAGCAGGCACTGATTACATGTGCATCACTGCACACTGGGTCTCTTTTTCAGGAAATACAGCAAAGCTAAGGCCAGGTGTTGACCCGGACAACGTTTTTAAAGCTGCTCAGAAACATGCAACACTAGCCATGTTTGGCATGGAGACAAGTCATACAGGAGAAAACATTTTGCAGGAGTTTAACACAAAGGTCTTTCAATGGCTGTCCCCAAAAAAACGCAAGATTGGTTATGTTTCCACGGATAATGGTGCCAATGTAGTTAAGGCCATGGATATGGGTAACTATTTCAGAGTGCCGTGTTTGGCGCACTGTATAAACCTGGTTGTTAAAAAATTCTTGAGTGAAGAAAGTCCAGTGTGCGAGTTACTGACCACCTGCCGAAGAATGTGCACACATTTCAGCCATTCTTTTAAGGCCTGGAAGCATCTGAGGGGCCTGCTACATGAACGTCGACTGCCAGTGAAGGCACTCATCCAGGAGGTGGCAACACGTTGGAACTCAACCTTCTACATGCTTGAGCGTCTGTATGAGCAGTGTACGGTAGTCGATCAGTATTTCTTTACACATGGTACAGCTATGAAGGACCTGAGGATACATGCGGAGCAATGGAAGCTAGTTAAAAGCCTGACAGACAAGCTTCGTCCTTTTGAGGTCTTCACGTGTGCAGTCAGCTGGGAGGACTGTAATTTGGGAAAAGCTATCCCATTGTTGCGCATGCTAGAGCACCAACTGAAGGCGGTGTCTTCTATGTTTCAAAAATATGAAGAAAAGAAAGACGCTTCTGATTTGGCGGAGAAATTATTACAGCGCCAACTTTGCGATGAACATCTTCAAAAGATCCACACAGAACAGCATTACATTTGTGCTACTATTCTGGATCCACGCTACAAAAAGGCACTGGCAGGCAGAGCATTCTTTCCTTTTGGTGACGCAGAAATTTCAAAGTACAAACGTTGGCTAGCTCTGTCAGCCATGAGGTTTGAAAGAGAACGGCAGGAAATTGAAGGAAAAGGCAGTACATCAGCATCAGCAGGCCATCCGGAGTCAAAAGAATCCACTTCTGCACCTGTGGCAGCAGAAGTGAGTGATTTTCCCTCTCAGCCGTTAAAGACACCAGCAACCGGATCATCTGCACCAGACACAACAGTAACATTGTGTGAAGAAGAGGATTGGCTAACTCAGCTTGGGTTTGCTTCTCAAAAGGTCCCAGCAAAAAGTAAGCAAAGTGGAGGAACCGTGGAGAACCTTGAGTCGATGGTGCAGGACTGTCTGAATGACTCAACAGAGGTCTATGTTTATGATGACCCATTGGAGTATTGGTGTGAGAAAAAAGAATTGTGGCCAGAGATCTCCAACCTGGCTATAAACTACTTGTTTTGCCCACTCGCAAGTGTGTCTTCTGAACGTGTTTTCAGTGCTGCTGGTGGCATTGTAACTTGCAAAAGGACCCGCCTCTCGCCCAAAAATGTGGAGAGGTTAACAATGATCAAGATGAATCAGCACGTCATACCACCAGATTACAAAGTATGAGAATACACCCCGGAAGAAGACGAGGAGGACACCAACTTAGATGAGGGAATTTCTTCTCTGTTAGGTGACCTACTCCCGCCTGAATTCGCAGAGTATGAGGACGAACTCTTCTTCCCTGACACAAAGCCCTGAAAATGAGCCAATGAATCAATAACTTTCTTTTTCGTCCTTATTCACTTTTATTCCTGTGTGTCTGTCTTTCTTTGTTTTGCAAAGTCAATATAAATAAAAACTTTAATCACCTAATCACAAAAACAAGCCCATCAGCAGAACTGTCTTCACTTATTTGCTTATTGATTTGAAGGTACCGCAGTCTGCATTCCTCAGGTTCACAAGTTCACTAGAACATGCTCCTCTATCCTCCTCCTCCAGACTCCTATTTCCCTCAAAGCAGATGGCTGGATTAGGCCCAATGAAGAAAGACTCTGCACTTGTGGGGGTGTTCTACTTCTTTGTGGGTGAGTTGACGGCTCAGGGGCCATTGCTGGGAAGGTCTAACACTGGATAAAAGTGGATTGGCGAAAATCAGACTTGAAAACGTTTTTGCCTTTTTGCTCACTATCATGTTTTCAGGGGGCTGTTTGGGGGTGGGTTTTGGAGACTGGGAGCACTGCTGGCACAGTCTAATGTTGATTGCATTTGTTTTCTAGGACATCCATGGTGGAAAAGTGGAGTTATGACCTAGCTGCACAGCGCGTTTGGACAGAAGGCCGGATAATATTGTAAGTGTGAGATTTTCAATTTTTGCCTGTTTGGGGGTGTTGTGCTTTTTTGCGGGTGGGTTGGCGGGTCTTGGGGCATTGCTGGGAAGGTCTAATACCGGATAAAAGTGGTTTGGCGAAAATCAGACTTGAAAAAGTTTTTGTTCACAACAGGAGGACAAAGTTCCTATACCCGGGTGCAAAAGTCACTCACGTTCGTGCTCATGGAGGATCTGCTGGACAAGCTGAAGCTGCTCAGCTACGAGGAGGAGGTGCTGAGGCGGCACAACATGAAGGCGCTCAGCAGACACTACTTTGCTTTGCCGACAAACCCTGGAGAGCAATTTTTCATGTTTAGCACCCTCGCTGCTTGGATGATTAACAAAGCAGGGCATAATTTAGAGCAACCACAAGAATATGATGACCCAAATGCAACCATTTCGAGCATACTGTCGGAGCTGCGCTCGTTTGTATCATCCAGGAGCATCTACTATGTAGCAACTACAACCACATAGTGGGGACACAGGTCCCCTGATCCACCCTGGATGAGAAAAAAGGGTTCTCATTTTAACTTTTATGTATTTTGTTCACGTGCACTTCACTTTGTTTTTGGTCCTGACGAAGCGCCAATGACCTATGGGCGATAGAGGCGCGAAACATGTTGACCTCGACTAGTGACACCCAGGCATAGTGGGCCTTGTGGGGTCAGTCATTTTTAAGCAGTATCTTTAACTGCCAAGGGTTACCTAGACAATCTTGTCGCTGCTTACATACCCTTGATTTTACTACACTATCATGTTTGCACGTTATTGATTTACCCTCCCTTACCCTTCCCCACACACCCGCATGCAACATCCGGCTAATCCTCAAAAAGATCTCCGACAAAGTGACCCTTTGGGGGACCCGTAGGGAATTGCAGCGCCGGCCCTACGAGGAGCAAATTGCCCAATGATGAAGCATGACATCCCCCGGGGTGTGTGAGGGCAGCAGAGGAAGTATAATGTTTTTCCCTCTCCCATCAGGGTACTTTTTACCTAGAATTACTCTTTCCCCATTTTTCCCTGTTTTTAATGTATGGGTGACTGTTTACACCCAGATACGTGGGTGACTTTTGCACCCGGGTATAGGAACTTTGTCCTCCTGTTGTGAACAGATTTGGTTTAGGAGCATGGACACTGGACCTTTATTGGCTCCACGGTCCCCCCTCTTTTTTGTTGAATTGAAAAAGTTTTTGCCTTTTTGCTCACTATCATGTTTTCGGGGGCCTGTTTGGGGGGCTTCCTGGTGTTTGTGGGTGGGTTACGGAGTCTGGGAGCACTGCTGGGTATGGATAATTTTGATTGCAAGGGCCTAGCTGGAGCGCGCGCGAAGTGATTCTGGAAATTTGCCTGAAAATTTCTAAGTGCCCATTTTTGAAGTTTTGCCTTTTGGCTGGTTGGGGGTCTTCTACTAGTTTCTGCCTGGGTTGATGGCTCTCCGGCCATTGCTGGGAAGGTCTAATACCGGATAAAATTGGTTTGGCGAAAATCAGACTTGAAAAAGTTTTGCCTTTTTGCTCACTATCATGTTTTCGGGGGGCTGTTTGGGGGGCTTCCTGGTGTTTGTGGGTGGGCTTCGGGGGCTGGGAGCACTGCTGGGTGTGGATACTTTTGATTGCAAGTGGTTTGAAGAAACTCCATGGTGGCAAAGGGGAGTTAGGGCCTAGCTGCAGAGCGCGCGCGGAGTGATTTAGGAAATTGGCCTGAAAATTACTAAGTCCCCATTTTTGTACTTTTGCTTTTTGGCTGTTTGGGGGTCTTCTACTAGTTTCCGCCTGGGTTGACGGCTCTGGGACCATTGCTGGGAAGGTCAAATACCGGATAAAAGTGGTTTGGTGAAAATCAGACTTGAAAAAGTTTTTGACTTTTTGCTCACTATCATGTTTTTGGGGGCCTGTTTGGAGGGCTTCCTGGTGATTGGGGGTGGGTTTTGGGGTCTGGGAGCACTGCTGGAACAGTCTAATGTTGATTGCATTTGTTTTCTAGGACATCCATGGTGGAAAAGCGCGTTTGGACAGAAGGCCGAAAAATATTGTAAGTATGAGATTTTTTTTTTGCCTGTTTGGGGGTGTTGTGCTTTTTTGCGGGTGGGTTGGCGCGTCTTGGTGCATTGCTGGGAAGGTCTAATACCGGATAAAAGTGGTTTGGCGAAAATCAGACTTGAAAAAGTTTTCGCCTTTTTGCTCACTATCATGTTTTCGGGGGCCTGTTTGGGGGGCTTCCTGGTGTTTGTGGGTGGGTTTCGGGGTCTGGGAGCACTGCTGGGTATGGATACTTTTGATTGCAAGTGGTTTGAAGAAAATCCATGGTGGCAAAGGGGAGTTAGGGCCTAGCTGCAGAGCGCGCGCGGAGTGATTTTGGAAATAGGCCTGAAAATTACTAAGTCCCCATTTTTGTACTTTTGCTTTTTGGCTGTTTGGGGGTCTTCTACTAGTTTCCGCCTGGGTTGACGGCTCTGGGGCCATTGCTGGGCAGGTCTAATACCGGATAAAAGTGGTTTGGCGAACATCAGACTTGAAAACGTTTTTGCCTTTTTCCTCACTATCATGTTTTCGGGGCCTGTTTGGGGGGCTTCCTGGTGTTTGGGGGTGGGTTTTGGGGTCTGGGAGCACTGCTGTCACAGTCTAATGTTGATTGCATTTGTTTTCTAGCTGCACAGCGTGTTTGGACAGAAGGCCGAAAAATATTGTAAGTATGAGATTTTTCATTTTTGCTTTTTGCCTGTTGGGGGTGTTGTGCTTTTTTGCAGGTGGGTTGGCGGGTCTTGGGGCATTGCTGGCAAGGTCTAATACCGGATAAAAGTGGTTTGGAGAAAATCCATGCTGAAAAGCCTTTTGGCCCTTTTTGTAACTTAGGGTTCGTTAGGGTTAGCACCAGCAGCAGTATTCCATGTGTTTGTAGGTGTTCTAGGTTTTTGCAACTGGATTCTGGGGTCTTAAAGCACTCGTGGGAATGTGTAATTTTGGTTTCAAGTGATTTGAGGAAAATCCATGGTGGGAAAGGGGGGGATTTGGCCTAGTTAAAGAAAGCGTTTGCCACTATTCCTAACTTAGGGCTCGTTAGGGTTAGCAGTATTGTATTGCATGTGTTTGGGCGGGGGGCTGTTTGTGGGGGGGTTTGCGAGTCTTGGAGCGATGCTGGGTATGGATACTTTTGCTTGCTTGCAAGTGGTTTGAATACAATCCACAGTGGGTAAGGGTGGATTTGGGCCTACTTTACTTTCAAAGTACGTTTTGTCACCATTTTTCTACTAGGCCTCGTTTTTTGAGATCTGATTGGGGGTCTTCTACATTTTTGCGACTGGGTTTAGTAAGGGTCTGGGAGCACTGCTGGGAAGGTCTAATTTTGTTCTAAAACACAGTTTACTGTACACCTAGCTTGAGGGGAGAGATCCGCTAAATTAATTCGCCCATACTTATTTATCCTTCAAAAGGAGACTCAGACAGAGTACATACTTTCAGAAATAGTGTACTGTCTATTAGGAAACTCAAAGTGTGACTTTTTGCACTACACAGCGTACATACCTTATATTTATTTGTCAGTGGTGTTCTAATATCACTTCCTGTTTTTCCATCAATAATTACAGGCTGGGTTTCAGTCTGTGCAATGGGAAAAAAAGGATGAAGTCAGGCTTCAAATTAGCAAGCCGCAATTCAGCATCCGCCATGCAGGCAGTGGACAGGGTGTCTTCTGGTCACTAACATTGATGGACGGAGCGTCAGCTGGAATGGAGGAGTTCCGCTAATAGGAGGAATGGTTTGATGCATGCAACTTACCAAATTCAACAGGAGAACTACAGCAACATACAGATACAGTATCCGTTCTTTTCTCATTATCTTTTAAGTAATGTTATTGCTGTGAACTTCTATGAGTGTGACTCTGCATTTCTTTGATCTCTGCTTCTAAATTCATCCCTACAGCCATTCTATAGGTTTTACTTGTGCTATTTTTTAAACCTAATTTATTTTAAGAAGTGTTTCTCTGAGTGCAGAGATAGGCAAGTGAAAACGCATAATTAGTACTGCAGCCCTGTACTGTCTCATTCTTTCATTCACGGTTGTCGAAAGTACTACTTACTTTTCAGTAACCATGCATGCAGTAGTGCATGCACTTCCCTAATGTCACTTAAAAGATTTGTGGTTAGCTTTGTACCCAAAGATTTCTTTATCTTCAATTATTGTTTGTCCATGCTGTGCTTTTTTTTTCTTCTCTCAACAAAACTTTCCCAAAATCCCCCATTCCCATCCATTTTCCAAACCCTAACCCTCTTCCCCAGGGCTGTGTGGTTTTGATTGATGTGTGACTAAATGACAGCAATAATTCCACACACTTGCTGGGGAGGATAAGGTCATAGCAACAGGCTGGTGAAGGAATCCGAGGATATATTCTATTCTTACTCAGCTTGACACTCAGTCACTATTGGCAAATGAAAGCAGATTTTCATGTGCGCCATCAACTCGATTGGTCATCAAGAACATCCTCCTCCTAGACGTGACAAATTATTACGCTGCTGTGTCCTTCACCTTCGGTACTATTTCTTGTAGTAGTAGCCAATGTCAAAGAAATTCAACGCAAGTACTAGTTATACTTTCAATACTTTACCATTTGTTAGGCTACATTGTGGCACTGTTCTAGTGTACTGTCACCTGCTATATTCTCTATTGTACCATTCTAATGCTACGGTAAGGACAAACAAAGTTTCATTTTCTTTTTTTTCAGATGCTGCAACTGCCACTGTGTACATCACTAGTACCACTGCAATGATGACATTTCATCCGCCCAGGATTGCCAACCTTAATCGCCATTTGCTGTGCAGCCAGCCCTGTGCCTAGCCCTATTTCCAAACACAAATTACAGGTAAGATAAGCGTTTGGGGGGAGGAAGTATAATGGAGTATTAGGAGAGACGACAGACTGACGCTAGTACTAGTAAAGTCCTAGGACTATTGAATTAACTTACTCTGTGAGAGGCACTTAGTTTTGAAAACATTTGGGCAATTAATTACCCAACTTGAAGCAAGATGCCACTTAAGTTTCAGGGAAACAAACTTACTATTAAACCCCCACCCACCAGCCTCAAAAGCAGTAAAAAAAAGCACATATGCTAAGATAAAGTTTAAAGTATATTTATATCCATAACAAAAATAATCTCCCGCAAGACCCAACCCACCCCTACTCTCTAACCCCAAGGAATGTCTGTGAAAAGTCCAAAAAACCTAACTCCCAATTCCCACCCCCCAGAAGTCTTTAAAAAAGGGGCAAGGGACAGTCTCCTCTTACTGCTGGCTGCTGCTGTTGACTTTCGGGGCCAGGTCGGCATGCTCCTTGCGGAGGGTCTTGAGCAGGGTTTTGGTGTTGAGGAGCTCCTGCTCGAGGTAGGACACCGTCAGGGAAAGGCGGTGCATCCTTTCTTTGGACAGATGTGGGGCAGCTGATTCCTTTGCTGCTCGGCGGTGGTGGGTGGCTGCGGTACCCCGGCTCCGTACCGCTGGAGACCTGCTGCACTGACTGGCTGACCCAGGGAGCGCGGAGGAGGATGCAGGTGTCACCATAGATGTTGTAGATGTACTCTGTGTCTCCTCCTTCTCCTGGGCCACTAGCCGAGGATATTCGGCGACAGTGGCCTCCAGCCTCCGTTGCCAGGCCCGTCTAGCCAGCTCCTTCCGTGTCGGTTTGGAAGGAGCATCTATATGAAGAAAGAAAAAGACATAGTCTGTAACCAATGCTCTTTAAGATTAACACAAAATGATTCAGCAGAAAGTTGTGTCACAGTAGAACTAGCAACTTGCAAGCGCAATACATAACTATTGTGGCCAATATCTATCTAACCTCCCACTTCTTCATCCTTGCTCTAACATTAGCGGGAGTTTAAGGAATCAATTCTACGAGCACTATGGACTCACTCCATTAGAGTCGACTATGACAGTACACCAGTCTTATTCTTCTTCTTCTCTCTTGTTTAGCAAAATTGGTACGTTAACTTCTGCAAGCCGGCATAATGCCAGCGCAGTCAACTTGCACCCTAGAAAAACAGACGCCCGCCATGATGAGTGAGACAGACATGCGCTACTGTACCAGTCCAGTACATGCAGGTGGTGATGCTCTTACTTTTCTATTACGGGTGGCACTGAGAAAACTTGTTACAAGGGCTACTGCATAATTAATTTAACTTTCACCCTACAGTGCCAAATAATACTAGAAAGGGAAAATGAAGAAGATAAATAATCTGATTATCTATCACTGCACATGGTATGTATTTGCTTACATATGGGATGACTTTAGGTGCTTTGCTTTTTATTGAGTGAACAGTGATACATCTACACATGAATGACCGAGTTCTACTAAACTTATTAACAGAGGTAGTGAGTGGCCATCGTAATAGCCGGATATATGCTGTGCTTGCAATACAAACTACTGCTACTATTCATGGTAGTATTTGGACAAAATTACAACTTCTTTTCCTTGCCTTTCCTACACTGGGACGGACGTGCGGGTGCGATGTTACATGCTCTTCAAAGTAACACTTAGTTCATCCAGTGAACGTCTACTCTCTCTAGATACACATATGCTATCTAAGAGTCAGATAGTACCATGATCCAGGCATCCATCCATTCAAACTATATGTCAATCATTCTTCTTCATGTCTCTCATCTGGACAAATCTTATGTTTTCTCACGGTAGCACACTATGCAGTCTGCAATCTCAATAAGTAAGGAATATAAGAGCTTACCACTGCCCGCCACTAGCGTGGCAACCCGCACAGCAGTTTGGTCCGGCACTTGCACCGCCTCCTCCCCAGAGCATTCCTCCTCCACCTCCGCGCTGGGCCCAGCACCAGATGTTCCACCTACAAAATACATTTAAGAATGTTAGATTTCATAGACATACACCACTCACTAGTATTTTGTCTAGGAATGAAGAAATGTGAATACAGAAACCAATCTAATACTTTTTGACTGTCTATTCTAAAGTAAAAATGTCCCTTTTTCCAGGGAAGGGTGTTGTCTTGCTGCACTTTTTGGCACAACTGATGAATGCTTGCTTTTTAACACGCACCATTTTTCTCATAACAGACAGAAGCGTCATTTCTAAGAACAAATCATCAAAACTAGGACAAAGGGACCAATGATTCAGCACCAAAAAGAAAAATGAAAGTTCAAACCAGGTGAGGGCTCGGCTCGCCCACAATAAATGTGTGAAATAAATCACTATAAGCACTTTTCCATTTTTAATCAACCGTTTATGTTTTATGACAAGCTTGATTTTAATAAATATTTTTTCTTTTAATAAAGTTTTAAAACTTAAATAAACTCTGTGGTTTTTGGTCATGAGTGAATGAGCAAAAGGTTTTGCAATTTGCAAGCATGAGTCCGTGCCTCTGACACTTCTGGACTCTGACTCTGTACTCTTGTCCTGCGTTGGATAATCATCATTGGGGATCAATCATCGATGAATTCGGGTGGTAAATGACTTTGCCACACTATCTAGTCAGTAAGGAGATTGGGTGTTCTTCAAAGTCTGATATCACTGAGGTGTGTGGAAAGTCTACCTGCGCCTATTATAATTGATAAACAATGCACTATTTAGTGTCCATAGTTCTGTTTGTGCAGATTTGTCCCTGCAACAGTAGTAATATGGAGTGTCCTCCTATCCAAACCAAAAGTGAAGTAGTATCTTATTCTTTCTTGGTGGTCATTCACCTTTTTATTGTTGGTAATTGTCAACGCATAAACATTTAGAAGACTTGAAAAGACATTATGGACAATCCCAGAGGACTGCACTCAGTGCATGGAGCTATTGCTGACTAGAATGGGAGTTTCTTTTTACACCTTTTGCCAAATGTGCAATCTTAGTTAGCTACACAGACAGACTAATAAGAATAATCTAGTAATACCACAGGGAGTCATAGTCGAGGCAGGATAAGAATTTAGATACAGTCTACAAGAAGATCAAAGACGATTTAGAAAAAATCGAACGAGGAACGCTAGGAAAAAATAGGTACTCTATATTAAAATTAAAACTTACTGGGGCCAGCAAAGGAGCCTTCGCCTGACCGATCCTGGCCTTGTTCAGCAGCAGCAGCAGCCTCCTACAATGTCCTCTTGCCCCTGGGGGGAGCTGATGGCAACATGAAAGAAAGAAAGACCAGAAAACATGGATGATATTTGTCAAACAAATCAAACATTTCAAAAGAACAATGACAAAATATTTTGGTCGAAATACCAAATAGACAACTATTCCACAGGATATATTTACCTATCTCATGTGGTCTACTACGATATTAGTATTGCTTCATTTGCGGACCGTCGACTTGGAAAATGATGTAACTCACTAAACAAACTACTAAAAAGGTTCGCCTAGGACTGGCAGGCAGCAGTCCGCAGCACGCGAAAAGACAGACAAAGTCCATCATGATTGCAGATCAGCGACAACACTAAAAATGTTCCTACTACATTAACCAGTCATTAAAATACTTAAACTATCAATCCACCACCACTATTTCTTCTTATTGCCATTTGTACAAAGGAAGGACTGGACTTGAGTCTGTAGGGGCAGATTTAGAAGCCCCTTGCGGCTCTTTTGCTCCATTGTTGCGTGAATTTTGTGATGCAACGGCAGAACAAAAGAGGCGCCATGGTGCGGCGTATATTAACAATGTGATGCATATGGGAGATGCATCACGTTGTAAAGCTCTGTGCCATCAGGGGGCGTTCCGGCGCAAAGAGGGCGTTCCTGCGCAGGAACGCATCCTAAAAGTGGCTGAGGGAAATCTACAAGATTTCAATCAGTCACTTTTAGGACAATGATGCGTGACTCAAACCCTGCACCTGCTTGAAGCAGACGTACGGCTTGACGCAGCATTGGGGAGATGGGGCACCCCAGAGCATTGCTGGAGCTGCGCCATAGTTGCGACGCAACTCCAGCAATGCGCCGCCTTTACCGCACAGATGCGTAATGCTTCGGTGACGTTTTGGGCCGATGGTGCGCCGCATTGTAAATACGGCGCACCATGGGTGGTGGTGGCGTGGCACACAATTTCTGGCGCATCCCTGCTACTTTGCAGGGATGCGCCAGTAATTAAAAATCTCACCCTTAGTGTCTAGCATTACGCAGCTCTTTAAACTACACTCATACATAATTTCTCAGGCCAATGAAATGAACACAAAATCGAAAATAAATAAGCATAGTAGCAACGCTACTGAGAAGGAGAGCAGTGCACCTGAAATGCACAGAAGATTTTGAAGTATAATTTACCTACAATGTAATCAGCAGCATTATTGCTCTTGGTAAAAAAAACAAAAATTTGCAATATAATAACACACAGAGCAGGAGAAAACAGAGTAGTGAAGAAATAGCTTCTACTACTCACCAAGCCCGGGGATCTCGAGGCCGAGCAGGTCGATCAAGTTGCGTTCCCGGTCCAGGAGATCCGTCCAACGGTGGGTGGCCTGGTTGTAGGTGCGCCGGACCCGAGAGTGTTGGTACATGGCCCGGCACACCTTCTCCCACTGCTTCCGGCGCTCCTGGATCCCGGACCTGCTAGCGATCTTGCCGCCTGCCATGATGGTCCTGGGGAGGCAGCGCTGAACATAAAAAACTAGTGTGGCCACCTCCTCCGCGCTAAAGATCTCCCGGGCTGTGACCTGCTCCCCCCTCAAACGCCCGCACGGGAGCCGGGCACGGGGTGCGGGACCCTTCTCAGGATGCTTCCCGGGTCCCTTTACCATTGTCTGGGCAGAAAGGAAGGTAAATAAGAAATAAGAAATAGAATAGGGAAGAAGAAAAGAAAAGAGTTTATAAAAGTAGTTTAAAATTAACCAAAAGTAGCAGAAAACACACAAATATAGAGCTAGAAAAATAGAGGGATAGATAATAAGTAAAATAGATCAAAAAAAACTTCAAACAAGCAAAGGATGGCAGAGATTCAGAGAGGATACAGAAAGCATGCCCAGAACCATAGCAATGAATGAGAAACAAGATGGCCGCGCCCGTTCACGACCGCGTGGGTAAGTTCACGCAAGATTTCCCTCACGATCACACGCAAACTTGTACGAGCGAGCCGCACACTTTGCGAGATTAGACATAGCGCCCGGAAACGGAAATACGTCATGCAAACAAGATGGCCGCACCCGTGAACGACCGTGAGGGTAACTTCGTGCTGTGGCGCTACAAGCGACTCGCTAATACGCACAAAACCTTGTGAACTAACACGCCGCAAGAAAATAAATCGCATATTCGCATGAATTTGCGGCTTCCGAATTCGATCTCGCACAAATTCGCGCCCCGCGAATCCCGCGAAATTGCAGAAAAACGAGTTTTGCCAAACTGAAAGCACTCAGCAGGTGCAAAAGTTCAAACTCATTATTAGTAACCATTCCCTGCAGTGCTTCCTGAGTGGCCCCTCCAGTGTTCAGTTGCCTACTTGCAACTATTCTATGACCCTGCTCTGACCCTCACAGCAGGCTCATAGAATAGCTACAAGTAGGCCACAAAGGTCCTGTGAAAAAAAATTGCACTGCAACAGAAAGCAAATTACAGATAAGGAAACAGGTGCCAGACTGGAAGTTTAAATTCAGTGACACATTAATCAACCCCAAATTAATTCATGTCAGTTGAAGCAGGGCACCTGTGCCTGCTTTTCCCCCCCATAATCTACAGTGATGAACCAGAGGGTGGCAGTGATGTACCAGAGGGTGGCATGGGTGAACCAGAGGGTGGCAGTGGTGAAACAGAGGGTGCTGTGAACCTGTGATGGTAGAAACAAGATAGTCGCGACCGTTGCGAGCCGACAAGTAAGTTCGCAATTGCAAACTGGTACAAAACCCTTGCGAACTGGCAGAAACCCTTGCGAACACAAAAAAACCAAAAAAATCCGCAAATTCGCGAGGGTTCGCGGATTTTGCGGATTGCGAATTTGTGAATATGCAAATTTGCGAACCGCGAATTCGCAAAATTCGCCCGTGCTTAGATATAAAACTTGGGGTCACTTTTACATTGGTTACAAACTAGAATGAACAGGGTAAAAGTGAATAGGGGGATTTGTGCAAAAGTGCCAACCCACTAGAACTGTTACTGAGCTATAACCCGCTAGAACTCTTACAGAGCTCCATGCTACTAGACCTGATGAAAATCTAAACGGACATAAATATTCAATGTGTTGACTGTGTATCTAGTTATTAATGCTCCTCTCTTTTGTTGTGTAGGAATATAGATGGCAATTCACTTCAGTCCCTACAGTTCCTACCAGTCTGAATTCACTTTCCACAATAGGTGAATCTTGGTGACCAATCTAGGGTGAATTCAACCCAGTCCGTATGATTACTAACCAGCTGTCTTTTGTTATTTTATCCACAACCCCATTCAACCTATACCGACACACGCAAAATCATTAAAAATTGCCATATGCACGAAGGGTTCCATAATGCAAAACCTCCACATTTCTTTACCCTCGCGCCCCAGAACCACGTGCCCACTAAAAAATCTTTATACACCCACCCCATGCCAAGTCGTAGTAGTAGGTTCCAGGAGAATGGAAATTCCCTAAGGGGGGGACATTGCTGCAAATATTTAGATGTAAGCCAGTGCCTTGAGTCAAAAGGGAATTAGACTGTGCATTGATACTATTTCTTTCCACCCAACCCCAGACGTTTATTTCAGAAATGGTTTTAGCTACATGATTGCAGCATATGATTGTGGAGTGTGTGGTAACTTGGTAGATTAGGATTAAAACTTGGCTCTAAATAGGTGTGTCATGAGTTATAAGCACCCCCAATGTGAAACATTATTGGTATACATATTTTGTATGAAAGAAGAGAAAAAAGTGCAGCTATAGTGTTAGGAGTATATGTTTGTATGACCATGTACATGTGTGAAAAGTGTGCATTCAGTTAATGATTTTAAGTGAAGGGGTGTAGCAAAATGTATTAGTTTAGTATTTAATATGGGTATGTTGTGGGAGACATGTAGCCAGACAGTGAGACTGTGCAAATTCATGTTAGATATGGTTTGGGATCATTAGGGTAAAGTTTGTGTCATAGCTAGTTAACAGAGTGCATTTAAAAAGTGTAAGCACAGTTTTGGATATCTTCTGTTTGGTTGTGGATTTGGTTGGTGTTCATCCTGAACTGCCAAATAGAGCCCAAAACCTTTGAATAGCAGGTACATGTTGCTAGCGTAGGTTTTGTGATTGTTTTGGGCAAGGATAGGCTGTTTACACAATTTGTCCTCCAACACAGGTGTAGAGGATAAGCCGCCATGCTTCTGCATAGGAAATTATACTTTAAACCGGGAGGACGGAGTAGTGGCTTTCTGTCTCTCCATCCATCGTATTTCTGCTTTAACTCTATCAACAGAAAATGCTTCAATGGGATCAGATGGCTGATGGACTTTCGTCTGTCAATCTGCTATATTCGAAAGCTGGCAGACATTAGTTTAGTTCAGTAAATCTTTATTTCGATGATTAAAAACTATCATAAAAATACATAGTACAAATCAACAATCATCAAATCACATTATATTTCACAACTTTACAATGTTAAAGATTAAAATTATTATAAAAAAAAAGACAAAAGCATTTAATTCATTTCATCCTAGATCAGCCCCTAGTATTTCTTAATTTGACACCAATTTTTAAAAAGTTCATGATAGAACACAGAGTACGCATATCAGTTGCTCTTTGCAAAAATAATAAAGAAGATTTAGCATGATAGATTTTTGACTCCTTTAAAATATCTGCAAGAAATCTACGGTGAGGGATTCTATAAAAGGAACATAATAATACAAAATGAAGGGTGTCCTGCGGAGACCTATTGTGGCAGCCGCAGGCACCCTTCTGCTCAATTGTTAGAGTAAAACCAGACAGATAAGCTAAAATATTAGGTAACAAATTGATCCTAAAACGACACATTAAACACCTCTCTTGTTGACTATGCATTAAAAATAGATATGGTTCCAAACCCTCTCCATTGCTCACTAAAGAGTGTGCTGCTACAGATGTTTTAATAGAGTCAAGTTGTTTCCTACTACCATCATATTTGTCAAGTAGCTGCTTATGAATACGATATTTACAAGAGGTGTCAATCATTGACGGGTCAGTAAATAGTGTTTGATGGTCTATACACTCTAGGGTTTCTTTGACATATTTAAGCCAGGGTATTTGTAGGCACCTATCTCTCTGGAGGCAATCTTTAATTATTTGTCTGCTGAGTTTGGCATCTGGGTTTAACCAGATTCGAAGCCAGGTCAGGATTGGTCTCGCTTTAATCAGGTCAGAAATGTACGGGGTACCAAGCTCCTTGTGTGTGATTGCTGCTCGAATGCTCTGTGGTAACTTCAGCAGTTTCCTTAGGAATTTATCTTCCTCTGCTTGTATCTGGTGTACATCCCTAAAGTCCCACACCCCTGCCCCGTACGTGGCTTTGGCAGCGCTAACCGCTCTGTACAGCGTCATTACTTGTTCTGGAGACTAGCGGCCCAACCTACGTGCGAAGTTTAAGATAGCACCGTCTGCTGAAACAAGTTTCCTGCACCTTTCCTCCATCAATGGGGCAAACCTAATATTTTCGTCAAACAAGAGACCCAGATATGAAAATGTATTTACAGTTTCTAAGGCATGTGTTCCTATTTTAAACACAAATCTCTTGGATGGTTTTTTCCCTGCCACCATGACAAATGACTTTGTCAGGTTTACCGAGAGATCTAGATTCTCCATGAACCTAACGAAGCCACTAATTAACTGCTGCAGGCTCACAGCTGTCCGTGCCAGCAGGACCGCGCCATCCGTGTACAAGAGTACCGGTATGTGACGCGATCCTACTCTTGGGCAACCAGTCCCCAATGTCGTCAGTGAGCTCTCCAAGTCATTTATGTAAAGGGAGAATAGGAAGGGGGCCAGGTTACACCCCTGCCTCACCCCGCCAGAGCACGGGAAGGGATCGGTACTCAACCCTCCCGCGCTATAGCGGACTTTGGCCATGGTGTTCTAGTGGAGTTCCTTTAGGATATTTATGAGATCTGGTTCAATTCCCAATTTAAACATAAGTGCCCAGAGTTTAGTTCTATTTACGTTATCGAACACAGCTGCCAGATCCATTAACCCCATACACATTGTTCCTTTATCAGATTTAGTGTATTTGGCAACTAGTAGATAGAGGTTAAGGCATTGGTCACTAGTTGACTTGCCTGCTCTAAACCCGTACTGGGTGTCAGCTAGGGTGTGGTGTGTTTCAGTCCACTCAGCAAGGCGATTTAAAATTGCCCTGCCTAGTAGTTTAGCTGACACGTCGATCAGCGAGATTGGTCTGTAGCATTGTGGCTTATCCCTACACCCTTTCTTGTAGATAGGGACAATCAACGCAGTTGACCAAGATCGCGGGAGCCCAGATTTTATTGTGGCGTTAAGTAATCGGTGCCCATAATTCAAAGTTGCTTAAAAAGAGGTCTGAGGGGTGCCATCCGGGCCTGGTGCCTTATTGGGGGTCAGGCCTTGAATTGCCTTTGAGACTTCCAGTAAAGAAAATTCTAGTTTGGTTGCTCTAGGACCCTCCCACACTCCATTCCTGACTTCTTCACCCTGTTGATTATAAAGACTTTTGAAGTGGTTAATCCATTGTTCAGGAAGTATGTTGGTACTAATTACAGGGGAGCTAGAGTCTTGATAACAGGGTCTTTTTATAATTCTCCAGAATTGGGTATAGTCCCTGTTTTCTCCTGCTTCCCTTAGGTCTGCTCAAACTTCCTTTTGGAGTGCGCTCTTTCTCTGCTTAACCTGCATTTTATAATTACGTCTACAAAGGGTGATTTCATTCTTCTCTCTCGGGGACTTCTTAAGGCTCTGTTTTAGTTCTCTCAGTGCCCGTGAACAGTTAGAGTCAAACCATCTTGGGGTTGTCGATTACTTTATGGGCCGCTTAGTTTTTAGTAGTCCCTTGACCACCCTGGATAAGGACTCACATGCCTGGACCACTTCTCTACCCTCTATTGCGAGATCGAGGCAAATCTCTATATGTTCTTTCCCTCTTTCCACTAGGGTGCTATAGAATTCTTGTGGATTAATCTTTGCCCATCTTAGGTGCCTCCCATGGTCAGTTGGGCGAATTACAGTGTCTTCCACGGCATGTCCTACAGGTAGGCCGTTGTATGATATTTCGAGGGTTAGGGGGTTGTGGTCGCTAAAGGGGCTCCACTCCGTTCTTACCTCTTTAATCTGCTCTTTAGCAAAGGCAGATATTACTATAAAATCTATGATGGAAGAGCAACCTCTTCCTTTAAATGTTGGTGTGAGAGTGTCCCCTTTTTTCAGTGCCAACAGGTCCATTGTGTGAGTGAGGGTGAAGCTATCAAGTAACTTCATAAGCAGTGTACCTTCTCTGTTATGTTCAAAGTGTGGTCCACTTTCTTCAGGGCAGGATGACCAATCAGGGGACATAGGGAGTAGTTTTGGGCACAAGTGACAATTAAAGTCACCCATCAGCAAAATAATTGGTTCCGGGCCCCCTTGCCGTAGATCTGTTTCTTTGTTTAATCTACTCTCTAGGTCTTGTAATACAGGGAGGTTTCCCTCAATTGGGCCTGAATTATAAACATTTAATATTAGGAACCTCTGTCCCTGTCCCTGGAATGCCACTGCTTGTATGGTATCTGATACCCATGTGGGTTGTGACCATATGCCTTTTAAATCTAGGTCCACATATATGGCTAGCCCTCCCTTCGCCCTCCCCGATCTCGCTTCCTGCTCTGGCCTAAAAAACATTTGTAGCCCTCCAATTGACAGGAATCAGGATCTCGTGCCCATGTCTCTTGTAAGGCTATAATGTGGAAGCCCATTATGTACTCCCTCCACTCCTTATTTTCGAATTTACCCCCTAGGCCTGCTATATTCCAAAACAAAAAGGCTAACCCTGCCCTATTTACTTTCCTTCCCTCTGTGCTCTGGTCGTTTAGTCTACACACTTTTTTTGCAAGTCTTTAAGGCACTATTGGCCTCCTCCCTCTGCTTTGGGGGTCCTCTGTCCTCATTGCTTCTGCGCTTCCTTCTCTCCCTTTCATACTATGAACAGTTCCGTCCTCTATTACAGAACTTACTTGCTCCCCTGTTACAGTGCTTGCTTGCTCATTGTCTATAGGGGGTAGTCAGTCATTTTCATCGAGCGACTGCAGGGGGGCAAATCGGTTTCTCCACTGGGGATAGTCTCGGGGAGCTAAGAACTGGTCGGGGTGATTCGTGAATCTGTCCCTTTGGTTGCATGGTAACATTCCAGAGTTCCACATTGGATAATCTAAGTTGTGACTGCTCCGTTTCCTTGGGTAAAAATACCCCAGGGGGAGCGCGCAAATTGTGCTGGTGTGATTTCTATTAGAGTTTCTCAATATGTATTCCACCAGTCTGAGATCTCTGAAATTAGCCACAATGCAATTCCCTCTTATATCTTTTTTCCTGCCTCCTAGCCAGTTAGCTCTTCTTACATGTAGTATCTCCCCCCTTTCCCCGGTATTCAATGGCCCATGGATATTCAACCACTTTGCAATTTGAGTGCAGTTGTGAGTGCGATACTTTATCTGATGCCCTGAGTTCCGGTACCCCTGCGAATACTATTACATAGGGGATAGCTTCTGGTAGTAGATTTATATGTGGGGGGTTGCTTTCTGAGCTATAGAATGGATCGAAGTCCAAGTAGGATGAGCTAGAAGGGCCATGGCTTGAGTAGTGGTCTTCCTGCCCCTTTTGTGTAAATGGTTGCTGTGGGCCTTTATCTGTATTTTTGGTCCCCATCTTGTGATTTAATCCCCTCTCAGGATCTTGGGGAACTTTCGGAGGGTCATGTACTTGGGCGATCGTGTGTTGGATGATACTGACACAATTGTTATTAGTCACTATATTATCAGTGGCCATACTTATGGGTTGATTGGGACCTGAAGGGGGCTTCTTACTTGTCGGGTCCCTTATCTTGCCTTGTTTAGTCAATTCTTTGGCTATTTTATCCACCCTGCTTACAATCGGTTTCAACTGGGTGATAATAAAAGTTTCCATGTGTTTTTTGAGTTCACCTATAACCTCCTCAATCCACCCTGGTGGATTTACGTTTATGTGCACTCTATTGTCCACAGGGGTAACCTCTTGTCTATGTTTAGATCGACAAGCTCCTATAAGTGATTTGTTTTTCCTGTGTTGTCCCTTGCTAATCCCCCGTTGTTTGGATTTACTGCGGACAGTAGGGTTGCTGTGCCCTGAGTTTTCTGCCCCAGAAAGTAGTGCATGTTGAGCACAGGGAATGCCCTCTATTGAGTTACTTGCTAACACTATATTTTCAGTCATGTTGAGGCTTTCAGCTAATGTTTGATCCCTGGATTGCGTTGGGGTATCTAATATAGGAATAGGTGAAGCGGATAAACTCCTTTCCATACGTTCTATCTCCCCAGATACCTTCCTTAACATCAAGTCAATTGCTGTAGTTTTTTTTTACTTTATTGGGGGGTGCAATGTTTGTTTCAGCCATGGTTTCATTAGAAGTTTCAACTAGATGTGCTCTGCTCATAGCTGAGCGTGTTTTAGGGGGATTGGACATAGTAGAAATGTGATTAGCTCTTTTCCCCCCCTATGTACAATCCTGGCTTCCTTCTCGTAGGTGACTCCGTAGGCCTATAATGAGCTATGTTTGCCCCTCACCCCCTTCTCCATCTTGAGCAGTTAAGTATCGGTGTGTTAAATAGCCCCGTCAAGCACAAACGGCCGGTCCGATTTGACAGTACCTGTAAAATTAGTCAAAGTCAAGGGGGGTGGCCCGTCCTGTCCCTGGTCATCCACGGACGGCCCGCCCTCTGCCCGGGCTCCGCCCAGTGTCGCCCGCGCGCGTCCCGCGCCACAGGAGGAGCCGCTCTTCTTTATGCGCCACCGGGCGCTGGCAAGTGACGCTGCAGGCGGCGTCCCCGGGACCTCGCAGGGGACGCTGGGAGTTGTAGGCAGACTGAAGCGGTAATCGCTCCCCCCTCTCGACGGCCGCTATGGCAGGTGCGGCGGCGGGGGAGAGCTAGGCAAAAGAGCGTGGCAGCCGGCAATCCTCACAGGTAGATGGTGGTTCGTTAGTGCTACAACACACAAAAAAGATAGATTAGGGTCAGAGGCCAAAATTTAAAGACTAACTGGAATATGTAGCCCCAAGCTGACTTGTACATACAAATTATACTCCAGCGTCTAGAGAGAGAGACAAAAAAAAGAGGAAGTTCCTTCTAAGAATCAAAATTGTGAAATGGCAAATAAACATAAAAATGTACGTATATGGATTCCCATCATTCACCAAACCTGGTGATCAGCTTCATCATTTGGGTATCCTTTGATGTGCAAAATGACAGACTAGCTCTATGAACATCAGAGCTTGCGAATGTCAAAAAGGTGTAATTACCAGGATGAGCAGGGTAGAATATGTGGGAACAAGTTTTTGTATGAAGATTTTTTTTTTTTAATGCAGTGAAAAATAGTGGGATGCAAGAATATAAAATTGGTGCGTGAACAGACTAACAATTTTTATTCGTGTCAGTCACGATCAAGGATTAAAAACGTGAAAGCCAGGACTAGTTTTAACAAATAGCTGTCCTAAGCAGGAGTAGTCAACATGTTTCAGCACTTTAAGGCAAGAGATTGAACCATGTGCTTTCGTCAGGACCTCCAAAAACCAAAATACAATTACTGCTATTTACAATACATCAAAAAAGGATATGGTTTGAGTACAGCATCTCAATTTTAGGCCCCCGCTCCTCAGCAGGAGCGGCTCCTCTTTATGTGCCTTCGGGCGCTGGCAAGTGACACTGCAGGCGGCTTCCCTGGTACCTCGCAGGGGACGCTGGGAGTTGTAGGCAGACTGAAGCAGACTGAAGCGGTAATCGCTCCTCCCTCTCGGCGGCCGCTATGGCAGGTGCGGCGGCGGGGGAGAGCGAGGCAAAAGAGTGTGGCAGCCGGCAATCCTCACAGGTAGATGGCGGTTTGTTAGTGCCCCCAATCGATTTTAGGCCCCCGCTCCTCAGCAGGAGCGGCTCCTCTTTATGCGCCTCCGGGCACTGGCAAGTGACGCTGCAGGCGGCGTCCCCGGGACCTCGCAGGGGACGCTGGGAGTTGCAGGCAGACTGAAGCAGACTGAAGCGGTAATTGCTCCCCCCTCTCGGCGGCCGCTATGGCAGGTTGTGGCGGCAGGGGAGAGCGAGGCAAAAGAGCGTGGCAGCCGGCAATCCTCACAGGTAGATGGCAGTTCGTTAGTGCCCCCAATCGATTTTAGGCCCCCGTCTGTCAATCTGCTATATTCGAAAGCTGGCAGACATACCTTAAAGGTGGGGAAGGGTAAAATGGCACAATGTGAATGGTCCGTCCTTTTCCGCCAAAATCTAAACAGACCCTCTGTCAGTCGGGTTTATGATTGAACTGGGAATTTTTGCCCTACAGGATGTTCATGCCCATATCACAGGATCATAGAGGGAAATAATAGATGCTTTATACTCTCCTATGTGCCATCTTCTTTCATGTCATGTGAAAACGGAATTGCTGAACATAATGGTACTGAATAGCCTGGTACAAGCTCTATTTTCTAAATACAGTGAAAATATTCTAAAAGCGACTCAGAGCTGTCGTTCAAGCCCTCGTACTCTTACCTGCTGGAAATGTCCTGCACCATGGCCTCCCATACTCCACAATGGGCCCACTTAATGGAATCCTACACACTACAGCACTTCTCCTCCAGGGCCTGTTCACATCACCCCCATCCTGATGAAACTCCACTGGTTCCCCTCGCTGGCTCCACCATCTTTAAAACGAACTGCATCATTTATAAAGCCTTCGAAAGCAAAACATCATCTTAGCTGATACCTTTACCATATCTGGTGGGTTTATGCACCACTACAGCTTTGACCCCATCAGAATGGTGACAAAAAAGAGTAAAGGAGAAAAAACACAATGCAGCAAGCCTTTTCCATCTATGCACCCAGGTTCTAGACCAGCATACCTGTATCCATTCAACTATGTTCCAATTTAGGAAAGAGTTAAAGATGCACCTCTTTAGGGAACACTACATCATAATGCCGTAACAGTCCAATTCCGAAGCCAGAGCCCAGATAACCTCTCCAATCACTCATCGACTGTGTTTGTGCCTTTGACCCTGTACAGGGCTCCGCTGCCTTTTTATCTTGGCTCGATCATACGTCTATAAATAATGGCTCCATTAGCATTGACGTTCAATATTGGCAGTTGTCATTCTGCACAAGGTTGTTTTGTCTTCAATAAACCCATTTTCCCGAGAGCGAGGACAACATACCGAGAAATTATTCCTGCGCACAGCCGAAGAGACACGTTGCTCCTTTGAAGGATGTTACACATTCATCTAGAACGTGAAGATATGTGTTTGCTGTTCACAGGCGGCCACAGAATGAATTCCTCATCCTGCCTCAGCCTTCACAAATCCGGGAGAAATGGAGCGAATTAATCAGCTTGAAACCGTGTGTCTTTGTAATGGTCTTTGGAGCCCAAGCACGTCCCCATATACCTGCTAAAAGAGTATTAATAGCAAACCCGCAACCTAAAAACAGCATCACCATTCTTCAAAAGGCAGAGCCGGTTATCCTGATATTTCAACCACACCAAAGTCAAACACAACATTCTCTGTCTAATTGCCAGAAAATGCGTGTTTGTTCTGTTGGATTTTTAATCGGGAGGGCCTTTCCTGTTGAGATGAAATACACTTTAAATCGAACAAATCGGGGCGAACTGTTATAAATCAAATCAAAAGAACTGTTCCCATGTGTACATTACTTTAGGGTGGGCATTTGCTTTTTTACAGGAGATATTTCTCGTGTCTATTCATGCTCATGCCGCAGTGACTGTTATATGTCACCTTTGAATGCAGCATAGTTTATTTACGCTCAGGGTTTGTTCGAAACATATTCCTGAGTTGTTGAGGCATGTTGCAGGTTTTCTGGACTGATTGTATTTTATTTTTTTGCGTGTAGAAGCTTGGAAGAAATGTCTTTAACAGAACCAAAGCCGCATGTAGTAATAGATTCATATAAACTGTACAACGAGAATAGCATGAAGTGTGGCCTTTGAACTTTAGTAATACATGTGTAAATATATGCTCAGTGGGACACTTGTTTCCAATACCCTATTTTATTCGGCTGAATGTATTTTTTTAAGTTTAAAGAGCTATATTGAATCAAATAAAGAACAAGGTACAATAATGTAACATCGGTCAAAAAATATACCAAAGGTATCATAAAACATATATGAAAAAACATGGATAAAACGTAAGATAACGAAATAGAATCAAAGTTATAACCAATTAAAGAGTTATGCACCATAACATAATGCTAATATGCTATGTCTGAGTGTATTTTCACTAGACTGGCAAATGTAGGCAGCTGCCAATGTATTGGTGTAGATAAAGGATACAAAACACCCTTTTTTAATGTTGAGGAGCAAATTGTAAGAACAATTTTTAGTAATATTTTTTCATCCTTTTATTGTCGTCAATGCATTATGCTTATTCTCGGTGTGCTATTTTAATGCATAGAGACAAGAGTAATTTCCAAGAGAAATATGACATCGATAGAGTGGCATCTTTAGAGCTGTCAAGTTTAAATATGGAAACTAAAATGTTGCTCATGCCAAGCTTCACTGGAGCTGTATTGTATTATTCTGAAGCAGTGGCAAGTGACAATAAATAAGTGTTTGATGCTGGTAAATTGGTATGTTCAATGTTTGCAGCAAAGACTAGTGTAAAAGAAACATCTTACCAGTTCGATTATTAGGAGGGCGGCCTCAACCTTTTATCATTCTTAAGTGCAATAACATCAGAAAAATCCAATTGAGTTGTTAGTATATTCCAGGTGACCAATCTGCTTATGATTTTAAGTTTCAGACCTCAGAATGGGGGCACCTGACTAGTAGTTCATTTTCTTGCCCCTTCAGAGGGACGCATGCATAGAAAATGCCAGGTCTGCCTTGTAATGTTGGAGTGCATTTTAGTAGCTGGGTGTGGGTGGAGCTAGGGGGCTAGAGGAAGGGGAGGAGTGGACACAGGAAGGGGACAGTTAGAGTAGGGACAGGGACGAGTATGGATGCAACAACTGGCGACGAGGGTGGGATGGGCATGATCACTGCCCAAAGAACCCCATGAGAGTGCCCTGTCCCGTGCAGCGTCGAAGAGAGGAAAACGCTATCGAGTGAAGCGGAGCTGCCGCCTGAAAAGAGAGGCCAGCAGCAGGTGACCCTGTCTCCCCAGCGACTAGGAGGGAGCCGAGGAGCCGAAGCAACAAGCGCTGAAACGCTTGAGGGAAAAGGAAGCTGTTCGCGCCAAAACGCGACTCACTCTGGAAGCGTGCAAGTTTGGTGAGCGCCGAGAGAACAGAAGTCGGGAGCCCACTCCGACTCTGCCCACTTCCCCAAACCGAAAGAAAGGTGCCTCGGCGTGGAAGACTCTGCCCCACGAAGGTCTATTGGCGAGCGCTGCCAAGCGCGCTGAAATCGGAGCTCAAGTGATCTCCGATGTCGGATACCTCACGCCTGATGCGTGAGTTGTGGCACGCGGTCACCGGAGAAACGCGGGACCCGACAAAGTAAGGCGGGAGCCCACCCCAACCTCACCTGACTGTGGAGGACGCTGTGGAGAGCTGAACCCGAGGTGTGCCGCCCCTGGGATCGCCTGCCGGTGAGTCCCGAGTGAAGGAACTGGGGTCGATTAGACAGAGAAGAAGTAGTGCATGCCAGCAACTACGGCGGCCATCTTGGAGTCAGGCCATTTCTGGGACATCTTCTATGTGCAAACTGCAGGCGGCCATTTTAAAGTCAGGCATGGTAAATAGTAGAAAACAGACTGGCAGATAGGATTAAAACAAGCATTGGTGACTGTGGAAAACAAGCATTGGCGACTGTAAAATAAACAAGCATTGGTAGATGGAAGCAAACAAACACTGTCAAGTACAAAGTTCTAGCAATCCAACAAGCATTAGCAAATGCAAGAGACAAATAAAGGCAATAGTAAAGCCACAACAGTGCAACAAGCACAAGCAAGTGCAAGGGCCATAATAAATAATCACGAGCAAGTAGAAAGAGAAAACAAGCACAAGCCAATGCAAGAAGCTGAACAAATAAATAAGCACGAGTAAACGCAAGAAGTGCAATATGAAGACAAGCACAAGCAGATGCTGGAAAGACTAATGAAACAAGCATTAATACGGGAAATGAAACGAGCAGTGATACCCGCGAGTGAACAATAAGGGACCAGCCTTGGCAAGTTAGAGGAACAAGCACTGGCAAATTCAAATGAACAGATATTGGCAAACGTGAAGGAGCAAACATTGATACATGCAAGCGAACAAGCCGTGGCAAAAGTAATAAAAGGGTACGCGTCAGCCAGATGAAATGGGCATCAGCAAATGTCAGAGACGAGCAAAGTAAACGGTGGACACAAACACGCAATAATACAGGTGACAAGAAAAGGAATGGACAGAAGTAACTGTTAGCAACGAACACTGGCACATACACGATTCGCAGCGCGTCAAGCTTAAGCCAATGTCGGAAATAAGCGAAGACTGCACTGCGTATAACCAAGCACGGACAACCACAAGCTCCGAAGTCAGCGAATGTAACGAGCACGAGCAAAGACAAGCGCCAAAATACACATTCAGCACCATATGAAGACAAACAATAAAAAGCAAAGGGTGCTAAGGAAATAAATGATCCAGAGGCACGAGTGGAGGAATGTCAAGGAAGCCCTCTCTAATCAACGAAGTGATTGGATAACCTACACTAATCCAGAAAAGACACATGAGTGAACGGGATGCCAAATGTACCAGACACCATCGTGGAAGATTCACCAACCACCTGCCGCTGCCATGCAACTCTAAAGAAAGCGAGCCAGGAGTCACGCATAGTGTGGCTGAGTGGGGGCCATTCGGACCTCAGGAAGTCCAAGCTTCATTTACTGGTGCCTATCGAGATAATTGCGAAACTTACCAACCTCAGAGGAAACAACCAGACGAAAGATCTCGGCAGAAGGTGGTCAGCAAATAAGACGGGAAGCAAAGTGAACAATCCGGCGACGGTAGCAGACAAAAACTTTCCTCCCTCATGGCGGTGGGAACAGCAACCCGTCAGTCCAATCCCTGCATTGAAGTACCGCCCCCAGTGACACAGACTGACAGTCAGAGTTTGGGCACCAGATGGAACCGGTGGCTGGAATCATTGGACGATTTCCTCGATGCAATTGGTGAACGAAGAGATAGAAAATGTCTGACACTACTCCTCCAGCTGGTAGGCCATGAGGGTCGACGTTTAGTCAGAACATTCCCTGAAAAGGACACAGAGACCTATGAGAGACTCCAAAAGAAGCTACATACCCATTTCCATGCACCGATAGACGTGGATCATGCTCGCATCGCCTTCACCACAGCACGGCAGGAACCAGGAGAACCATTGCCAAAATTAATCGCCCGATTGCAAAGCCTAGTACCCGGCTGCTACTTCAATACCTTTACAAATGAAGAAGCTGTTCAACTTCGGATAATTGAAGGCTGTTCAAATGCAGACACGAAGCGCAAGATCCTTCAGGGGCAGTGGTCGCTAAGGAGAAGTATCAGAGGGGCCGAGGTCGGAGTACGGGTCGAAGTAAGAGACATATCAAACAAAACCAAAAAAAGGGAAGGTGAAGGCAGATCAGAGCCAAGACAAAAGAAGAGACAAAGCGTCATGAACTACTCTGAGTCACCAACCCGAAAGACCAGGATGAGTTCGGATTGCGATAGCGACACTGATATAACCTCAAGGAGTTATTCAATCTCCAGGAGTCAGTCAACAGATGGTGCAAACGGTTCTGAAACAGAGGAAGGGTCAAGTGGCTCTGATCGCACCAGTGGACCAAATGACAGCATGTCCAACAAACGCGCAAGAAAGACAAAACATAGAAGACTGAACCAATCAAGTCACCACTGGAAATCGGTGCACGACCACACACAAGCATCTCACTGGTCGAGAGACGAGTCTGAGGAGACGCCAAACAGGAAAACACACCACACCGGTAACACAGGTGTCAGTACACCAAACAAGGGTGAAGAGGAAGTGAACCCCATAAGATGGACTGATTCATCCAGACAACGAAAGGAGGAAGACAAACGCGTGCATGACACTCAAACTAATGAAGAAACGGAGAGGAGGTCATTATCATCATGCGAGAGGGACAGAACTGAAATACCCTGGGATCAAACTCAAGACATGAGTACGTGGTTATCGAACAACCTCTCCAGTGAATTGACAACAAAGACGCCTCGAGAAAGATACCCGGAGAAACACCTCAAAGACAGCTCTGGCGTGCAAAGCAGCTCGTCATGGACTACCCAGTTCCGAAGTCCACCCGTTAGGACATCCTCAAAGGAACGTTCTCAGAGGGAATTGACAGAGAACTCCTCTGATTCAGAAAGCATGTCCGTCCGATCCTTTGAGTCGACAGAGTCGTGATCCCGACAACGGCCACGCGCGACATTCTCAAAGGAACGTTCTCAGAGGGAATTGACAGAGAACTCCTCTGATTCAGAAACCATGTCGGTCCGATCCTTTGAGTCGACAGAGTCGTGGTCCCGACAACGGCCACGGCGTCAATCACCCGAACACATCAGAGAACCAAGAGACATTCTTCCCGTCAAGAGCGACACGTCTCACACCAACGTCAATGCACTCTCGATCACTCCACCAGACAACCTGTCATATCAATCACAGGTGCATCAAGACATAAATACATGCAGGGACTCGGAAGGGAATCAGAACAACATCCCCTCAGAAAAGAGGTCGAGCGTCACTTGAACAAGAGTCACAAAGGAGGACAGACTGCCGATATCAAACTGAGCTCTCCGTAGGCACCTCAGACACTGAAGGTGAGTGGATCACTCAGAAGTTGAGTAAAAACCACCATGAATCTGAACATATGCACATCACACGAGAAGTTGTGCAAGTGCAAAGATGCACTCTTGTAATAAAAGATGCTCTTGTCGAGGAGGCAGAAGGCCACACAACGCAAGCTGAGATGCATCTACATATCTCAAGCGAACAGCCCGCGGACTCATATGGCTGACCCAGGAACTCTAAATATGTTAGACGCTAAGTTCATTTCGTTAACAAGGGGGGAGATGTAATGTTGGAGTGCATTCTAGTAGCTGGGTGTGGGCGGAGCTAGGGGGCTAGAGGAAGGGGAGGAGTGGACACAGGAAGTGGACAGTTAGAGTAGGGACAGGGACGAGTATGGATGCATGTAAATAAAGCTCCAGTTGTAACTACAAGTAAGTGTCTGTCATCATTAGTAGCAGGATGCTACATGCCTGTACAATTTGATCCAGGGTTCACATGGTGAAAATTATACAGACAAAACCTGTCGGTGTAAACATAGCGCCTGGTTAATAATCTTGATTCAGCAAAGACAGACAGACACCTCAGTGAGGTAATTACACCAGACATTACTGGTAAGACAATCACTGTCAAAGAATGAATTATCAACAATTGAGCACGTCATGTGCTTCAGCTAGCACAAGACAAGCAATGAAATATTGGAGAAGCGAGTGCATGCCTCCCTTTGAGAGCTACATGTGGGATGGAGGGCTATCAGGAGAATAGAGGTATCTATTCCTAAGAGTTGTGGGTAAGGCCTGGATGTTGGAAAGTTTATGTAACATGTATGGCCCTTGTTTAAAAGCGAACTGCCCATAGTTTGTTCAGATTCTTTATTTTTCAAACTGGACCATGAGATGCTTCAGTTGAGCTAGTAAACTGTAGGGGTCACATGGATAATCCTAAAACACTGTTTTCTATATTCTTGAGGATAGCAAACATTGGGGAATATTTATGAAAATAATGGCACAGGGCAGCACAGCAAGTCACCTTGCTGCATTGCACTGCGTCACTGGGAAAAGACAGAAATGCACAACATTTTAGCCAGATGGGGCATTGATGTCCTTTTCCCTGGCACTGCTGCAGTTTCGGCAGCCTAGCGCCAGTGAAGGCAGCCTTGTACTATGGTGCACAGGTGCCTGTGTTGTAGGCAGGATTGTTTTGGGGCAGGAAGGGGTACCTTCCGGTGCAAAAACCATCCATAGAGGCGTTTTTCTCTTCCTATGTGTACTGCATGAGAAACATCCTTTACAACGCAACTTTTACCACGCAGTGCCTTTACGACGCAACTTTTACAACGCAAACCATTACAATGCATTGCGCTGGGGGGCGCTCTAGGATAGGGAATAGGTTTAATTTACTATCCAACACCTTCCCTACTATCCACGGGGACTGGAGTTGGAATAGTAAATTAAACTATTCACTATCCAGCGCCCCAAAGCACTATGCGTTGTAAAGGCATGCGTTGTAAAAACCTTGTTGTAAAGGCATGCGTGGTAAAAGCATGCATTGTAACGTCATACATCCGTACTGCATGCATTATGCAGACCACATAGAAAGAGGAGGTAATGTGGAGAAAGAAAGATATATATCCTTGTTATGCCTCACCTGGGGAGGAGTATCTTTTTGGCACATTCCCAGGTTTGTTAGTTTTGGTAAATCTGAGAAGGCTTAAAACAACTTGGGAATTGCATGGGAATATCCCCCGCAATGCCAGTGGAACACATACCTCCCTGTGCAGAGTAAGGCAACGCATCAATTTGCCCTACGTTGCCAATGTGACTTTGCGTGGCTTCATAAATTAGACTTAGAGACCTGTGTCTCACATTCACTACTTTGTGTGATGCAAAGCGATGCCAACCATAGTTTCTTGTTTGAGATACTGAGGGTAAAAATGTATGATCTAGCGGCTCTAAATCAGGCCCTCTTTCAGTTTTGTTGTGCTTTGCGATCAGGCTAGATTCTAGCCTGATCGCAAAGCACAACAAAACTGAAAGAGGGCCTGATTTAGAGTTCAGGGGACGGATGTCACAAACGTCAGTGTATTCCGTTCCCCATATTACCAGTGCATTATATTCAATGGCACTAGTAATACGGTGGACAGGATATTTGTAACGCAGCCACTGAACTCTAAATCAGGCCCAGATGCTCTACTAGATCTTTGCACTGTATTGGATCCACCACAACACAAAAGGAATATTCCATTTGTTTTTTTTACAAATGTTTTTATTGATAATCTGGTTTTACTTAGTAACAAGAACAGCTATTTGTATACATTTTAGACACTTATACGCAGCAAGAGCTCTACATTACTTAGCAAATGGCATCAAGGTTCAATTGTGCATTTAAGTTTAGAATCATGTTGCATTGGGAACGAAGGTGGCACCAGGGTTTTTAAAACTACGAATCCACTGCAGATTGGAGTCAAGGGCCCCATATTTTGGCATGGTTGGTGTGCTCCCTGCGGGCTTAATATACCAGTTCCTCTAGTTTGGTGCACTGATTCATTCCTCTGGTCCATTCAGACACTGTGGGGTGTGCTCATCATGCCAATGTTGACCTAAATCTTTTTTTGCAATCAAGTATCCCAAAGGTATGAAAAACCAAATACTGCGTAGACCACCCAGATAACTCTAATTCCAAGGAATATAATTTTGAGACCTAATTCTAATGTCATACTAATCATTTGTCCCATGATTCTGATGATATTTAGCTAGTACGTTTGAATGATAGGGCAGTCCCATACTGTATGGAAATAAGTGTCCACAGAGGGTTTACACCTTAAATAAGATACTTCAACATACTTCAACCCACTCCCATGAGCCGTCCACACCTACAGGATCATTCGACACATTCTCGTGACCCAGCATTTAGTCTGTAACTATTGCCACTAATGGATAATGTATTTTCGATACCTTTTAATATACATATATAGGGCCTCATTATCATGACAGTCGGACGAGGGTCGGACTGCCATCGTTTCAGGAATGAGACTGTCTGAAAAGGAGTCTGCAGTCCTGACAACTCAATTACAATATGATCGCTGTTAAGGTGGTCGTAAAATGTTGTGTACTATTGCAGCTTGTGCAGCAGCACAGGAAAAGGGTAGCTTCACAAGCCACAATAGTAAAAAGCATTTTTGAAACCTTTATGTACCGTATGCTAGGCACCCCATGTGGCCCCCTGCCAACCTAGCAGAGGCCAACGGGGGCCCCAAAATGGCCCCCCTAAGTCCCTCTCTGACTGCCTTTCCATGGCGGTATGACCACCATGAAAAGGAAAACTGACTGCCTTTCCATGGTGGTGGGACCGCCATGAAAAGGAAGCCTAACCTCCTAATGCCTACAGCTGTGACTCCGCAGGGATAAAGCTCTAACCGCCGCCCCTACCGGCTACTTGAGCCTGTAAAGGTGGTGGTCTTTCCCCCCTCCCAAATAGGTCCGACCACCGGTATTGTAATACTGTGGTCGTACCGATACCCTGGCTGTTGGGCGGACCACCACCAACGGCCTGTCAGCGGCTGCTTGTCCGGCATCCTAATCGGGCCCATAATGTTGTATTTCTTTTATTTCTTATTGCTATACAATGTCAACCATGAATCCTTGTATTAATGCTTTGATCTCTGTTTCCATGTACTGTAAAACTCTCTGGTACCTTTTCGCCTAGCCAGTGCTATATAAAGCTTGCAATAAATACATACATAAATAAAAGTTGGATCATGTACTCTTCCCATGTCCCAGTCATGAGGATCCATATTATTATTTGTGGAGGCATTTATTTTGAATGAGATGGAAATGGATAGTTAAGGCGAGCAGCCTGGGAGGCATTTTAGCATTCCAGTCCTCCATATCAAGGGGTCCCAGGTCATATTTCTATGTTTGCCTCAGACAAAAACAATATTTGTAAGGTTTCATAGAGCAATACCTACATAATATTGTTGAGGCTGGAATTCTTCTGCAGCTGCTTACAATTTTTTTGGAGCTGTGAGATGTACTCCTGCAAGGGAATGAGGCTTCCACCTCACAATGTGATAGCTTACGCTAGCCGTTTTTGCTTTGACCAACCATTGCATATTAGCAAATGGATATTAAAGGTGATATGAACTCTGGGGTGTCTCAAGACCTGCAGGGGTCAGCTTCTTAGCCTGCTGATGCAATGACGAAGTTCAGTGCAGAAACATCGAATTAGGATAACCAACTGCATCGCAGTCTTGACAAAGTCCAGCTGAGCTATCTTGTACAGGCACTGTTTTCAGGCTACCTTCAGTGCTGTTCAAGTTTCAGGTATGCAGTAGCAATCGAAACAATCTTTTGCTTGTGAACTACACACTTCAAGATGTCACTGAGAAGCAGAGATATGTAGATTGCTATATATATTGAAAAATCCAGAGTCTAGTGCATAAAATATGAACGTAACCCCACGCAACATAAAAGTGAGCACAATCAGGCATGTTATGATCAATGAAAACAGCAGAAAGGTCAAAGCATTTTTAAGAGCTGTTCCTAGCAACATAACACCAGAACGTTCTTGATTTGCTATGCTAAAGTGTAGCTATAGCTTTAAATAGCCAATCCACCCTTTGAGTTTTTTAGATGGATCGCATATCATACATTTGAACAGCTAGTTCAGCTGTTCCTTTATCAGAGCTCAGCTTGGCCTAGAGGGAGCGAGAATGTGTGAAGTCAAGGGCTCCTTCAGTCCCTGCATTCAGAAATCAGCTTTCAGACTTACAGTAGTTGGATCAGCAATCTGGTGTGACCTCTAACTATACATCTAGTGGGATGAATTTTCCTAATCAATAGTCAAATCTTTTGTTTAAATACGGTTTGACCACTAAATCTATCTCATATTTTCAAACTAAAGCAGAGCTTGGTGACACTGTATCTGTAATCAGAATGAATTAACATGACAAAAAGTATGTCATATCTAGTGCTTAATTTATTTAACAATGAGTGGCATTGCCCAACGCTCTGTAAGCTTGTGGTCTGCACTAGGACATGTCAGTGTGGCCAATACCAAGGCTGGGAGGTCTTAAATCCACTTCAAACCTGTTTAATGCACTACCAGACACTCCCTGTCCTGTTATCTCACTCTTGCATTTTCCTGCTTTCTCGCTTTTTGATGGATTTTCCTTCTTTCACTTCCTCCATCTTTCCCTTTTGTGTTTTTTCTCCCTTGTTCTTGGTAAATGTATGCTGCAAAAAATAAGTGCCGCTCCTCAAAGATGTGTCCCAGTGGATCCCTCCTACAACTACTGTAGTGTTGCCCTTTGCGGGATAGCCCACCTCGGCACTGTTGTGAGGGGTGTTGTCCTAGCTGACCCCCACAACTCTGTCCCAGTAGGCTGGCTCAGTATACGCTCGACCAGCATGCAAGGTAGCCAATAAAGAGCCCAGGGACCTGGGCGTGAGCCAGTACGTTACCGGCAACTACCACATATGCCACGTGTGCCTCATTGTCTTCTTCCTAGGTCCTTAGCCTAGGACTCTACATAGGCAACAAAGGTGGGATTCAAACTGCGCGAATAGGTCCTACATGAACACAATATGCCAATGAGGGACATCTTAACGCTCAGCTGCTCCGAGGAGTTGTCAAAGGCCAGGGCAGCGCACATGTACCCTAAACCAGCCCCCACCATCAAAGAAGAGCCAGTGTGCACCCTTCGCACTGACACCCAAGTGTCACGACCAAGAACCACCCGGCCTAAGAACACGATGCTCCCACAGGGCTCACACAGTCACCCATGTGGATGGTGCAGAGGTCCATCGCCGCATGTCAGGGCCTGCCCAGCGCAAGCCAAGTAAGTAACAATGTCCCTAGCTTACAGTTTATATAAGGAAAAGGGATATTGTGGTTAGCAAAAGTTCATAGTGCACCATGCAATAAAGCCAACAATGTTGAGAGAGAAATTACATACAATCTGTTTAAACTCACAACATAAAATCACAATAAAATAATTTTCAAAAAAAGAATATATATCATTTATTCCAAATATCACAATTCCATCAAAATATCTTCATATACAACAAAATCATGAATCAAAACATTGGAATCACAAAAATTGTCATACAATCATTAAAATCACAAAGAAAAAAGTTGTTGACGCAGCGTTTCAGTTTATGCTTTAAAACACCTTCATCAGGACCAATATTCTAAATATTAGGAACATACAATTAGTTGACAATTTATAATATTTTACATGTGCATATCTCAACAGCAAAGTTTGTTATCAAGAACATACTTGTTCTAACATTTTGTCAGCTTTTACATTTTTTTTAAAACAACACCTAAATACATATTGAAAAAGCTCATATTCATAGTTTGAATGACAACCACAATAACATCTCTGATTACACAAAAATATTATAATGTCAATATTTCTTTCGGTCTATCCATTAATGCCGGAGCCAATATCATGTTCCTTTATGAAAGAACACCACATACCTCAATATCAAATGCAGGATGGGCAAAAAGAAGGATGTCCAATCTTTCTCTAGTAACATCTACTATGCATGTGGATAAAAGTGGATCAATCTTCTTATCTGGATGACTACCTTGAAATTAAAGAATGTCACCGTCACGTTGGTGTGTACAAAGTAACCAATCCTATTTCATCATTTCTACATTATTAAAAAATGCATACCTTTGTCAATTAAGGATCATGCATAAGTTAGTCTGTGTTTGGGCCAGACGTCCTTGTTCAGTTAGAAACACGTTGTAAAAGATCATTCTTAAAAAAGGAAAAGAGAAAGAAGAGGACGACCAGTTGTGGATGACATATTCGAATCCTACATCTCAGTATTATGCCAAAAGGTTTGCAGGATGTTACCTTACCAGCTCCAGAAAACTTGGCCTCGTGCACTGTTGCGACTTGGTTAATGTAGTCTTGTCAACAAGCATGAAAATCAGGAAATAACCTCCTGAGAGCGATCTATTGATGCGACCACCTGTTAATGAATTAAACATACTATGGGTTTTAGTTGGCCTCTATTCCCGACTATCTTTCTATATTATAACATTTGTTATTATTAGCTATTTCTAAACTTTTTTAGGAAGAGTAGTTAATTAAGGGAGTTCAATCACTTTCCCTAGTATTGCATGTATAGCTAGTGCCTTTGTTGGTTTAATCGATGCATTAATAATGACACCACACAGATTTTATTAATGCATTACTAATAACGCCACGCTAGAAACGCTAGCACCGATCTCACCGGTTGTCTGCGCACGCCTGCATAGTCGACGTAGCCTAATTACGTTCTCTATTACAATCAGAGGCTGAAGGTATTAATCCTCCATGTTTGGTCTTCCTTGTTTATAATGACAACACAAACAATGACCTTCGCTAATAGTTTACTGCATTTAAAGCACTCACCGCTTGGGCTGTTAATCTGGTATTTCAATTGTACCCGCCACGTCTATTTTCGCGAAACTCACAGACTCCTGGCATTCTCTATTGCAACCGGAGAATAATGGTATTAGTCTGCCGTACTCGATATAACCTTGTGTGTAATAGCAGAAACAGTTATCTTTTCTAATTATCTACCGCATTTAAAACGCGCGCCGCTTGGGCTGCTAATCTAATATTACAATAGTTCCATGCCACAGCTATTTGCAAAACCCGCAGTTTACTAGCTCAATACTAGCGGTCGCGGTACACTGTATCTCGGAATCAGGATTCTTGTGAACCGCACAGTGGGGGCCTACCTCAAATCTACAAAGCGGCTTCTCATTTCCGTGTGCCCCATTTCAATGGTAATCAGTGAGTCCAACCTACGATCCGGATTAAAACTCATCCGCTACCCAATCACAGGTCTATATTAATAACATGTGGTTCGAACTATCGAGTTTCCTGTTTATGGTATGGTAGGACCTCTAACCGCGTGGTAGGCGGTGTGTAATTGCATCATACGTTGAATCTACGAGTCTACGTTCTCCCTTTTTTTTGGGCAGACAACTTTATTTAGACAAACGGAAAATACTTTTCTGGCTCACTTAGTGCCACCAATGTTGAGCTTTTGCGCAAAGTGGATCCTAAGCTCCAAACCTAACCGTAACAAGTGCATTATCAATGTATATTCGATTTGACAAACATACCTACGTTATGAGTCTAATAAACCCAGGATGTGGGTATGTATATGAGGATAACTCTGTTCTAACTTTGATCCTGTTAAAACACAGCAGCCTGAACCTCATAGTTATGGTCTAAACGGAATAAGGGATAACTATGCACCACGCATCTACTGTACATATATCTCCAATTTAAATACAAAATGGTGCGTATCATATTGGGGCTGTAGTAGGATAACAAAAATATTAAAAATATTGAACAGCTGCTTTGTAGATGCTGGTAGAACATGGGCTAATTCAGATACATTGAGCATGATAAAACAATACGTTTCCAATCCTCTCTAGTATTTAATCAATTTCTGACTGAATTAAAATGCGACATATAAAATTGTTCGCGTTTTCTTCTCTTACTTGTCATGGCACACGGAAACAAGAAGACGCTTTGTAGATTTAAGGTAAGCCCCCCACTGTGCGGTTCAACTAGAATCCTGTTTCCGAGGTACAGTGTACCGCGACCGCTAGTATTGAGCTAGTAAACTGCGGGTTTTGCAAATAGCTGTGGCGTGGAACTATTGTAATATTAGATTAGCAGCAGAAGCGGCACATGTTTTAAATGCGGTAGATAATTAGAAAAGATAACTGTTTCTGCTATTACACACAAGGTTATATCGAATACGGCAGACTAATGCCTTTAATCTCCGGTTGCATTCGAGAATGCCAGGAGTCTGTGAGTTTCGCGAAAATAGACGTGGCGGGTACAATTGAAATATCAGATTAACAGCCCAAGCGGCGCATGCTTTAAATGCAGTAAACTATTAGTGAAGGTCATTGTTTGTGTTGTCATTATAAACAAGGAAGACCAAACATGGAGGATTAATACCTTCAGGCTCTGATTGTAATAGAGAACCTAATTAGCCTACGTCGACTATGCAGACGTGCGCAGACAACCGGTGAGATCGGTGCTAGCGTTTCTAGCGTGGCGTTATTATTAATGCATTAATCAAATCTGCGTGGTGTCATTATTAATGCATCGATTAAACCAGCAAAGGCACAAGCTATACATGCAATGCTAGGGAAAGTGATTGAACTCCCTTAACCCCTTCCATGCTCATGACAACGTCATGAGGCACGGTTGAGCTGTGCTTATGAAGAGTTGACCTTGTCATGAACAATGGGGATCATGGATCTGCAGCACAGGAGGGGAAAACCCCCTAGCAGCCAAGGTGGTAATTAAATACACTTCTTAAAAATGTTTAGAAGTAGCTAATAATAACAAATGTTATAATATAGAGAGATAGTTGTGGAATAGAGGCCATCTAAAACCCATAGTATGTTTAATTCATCAACAGGTGGTCTAATCAATAGACCGCTCTCAGGAGGTTATTCCCTGATTTTCATGCTTGTTGATAAAACTACATTAAACAAGTCGCAACAGTGCACAAGGCCAAGTTTTCTGGAACTGGTAAGGTAACATCCTGCAAACCTTTTGGCATAATACTGAGATGTAGGATTTGAATATGTCCTCCACAACTGGCCGTCCTCTTCTTTCTCTTTTCCTTTTTTAGAATTATCTTTTACAACGTGTTTCTACCTGAACAAGGAAGTCTGGCCCAAACACAGACTAACCTATGCAGGATCCTTAATTGACAAAGATATGCATTTTTTAATATTGTAGAAATGATGAAATAGGATTGGTTACTATGTAGACACCAACGTTACGGTGACATTCTTTAATTTCAAGGTAGTCATCCAGATAAGAAGATAGATCCACTTTTTTCCAGATGCATAGTAGATGTTACTAGAGAAAGATAGGACATCCTTCTTTTTTCCCATCCTGCATTTGATATTGAGGTATGTGGTGTTCTTTCATAAAGGAACATGATATTGGCTCCGGAAATAATGGATAGACCGAAAGAAATATTGATATTATAATAATTTTGTGTAATCAGGGATGATATTGTGGTTGTCATTCAAATTATGAATATGAGCTTTTTCAATATGTATTTAGGTGTTGGTTTTAAAAAAAATGTAAAAGCTGACAAAATGTTAGAACAAGTATGTTCTTGATAACAAACTTTGCTGTTGAGATATGCATATGTAAAATATTATAAATTGTCAACTAATTGATTGTATGTTCCTAATATTTAGAATATTGGTGCCTATGAAGGTGTTTTAAAGCATAAACCAAAACACTGCGTCGACAACTTTTCTCTTTTTGATCTTAATGATTGTATGACAATTTTTGTGATTCCAATGTTTTGATTCATGATTGTGTTATATATGAAGATATTTAGATGGAATTGTGATATTTGGAATAAATTATATATATTCTTTTAAAAAAAAAACTTTTTTGTGATTTTATGTTGTGCATTTAAATAGATTTTATATAATTTCTCTATCAACATTGTTGGCTTTATTGCATGGTGCACTATGAGCTTTTGACAACCACAATAACCCTTTTCCTTGTATAAACTGTAAGCTAGGGACATTGTTACTTTCTTGAATTTTCCCCTGTCCCGAATTGAATAGTTAGGGGACCTCTTTTATTTTTCAGCGCAAGGCAAGGCCTGCAGTGCTTGCAGAAAGATAAATCACTTCTCAAAAGTGTGCTGATCTACACCGAGGAGGAGACAGAGTGGCCTGCCTCTGAGAGTTTGCGCAATCAAACCATCCCCCATGGTCCAGCCAGTAGTGACATGGATGACGATGAAGCCGATGCCGCCACTGTCCAGGTGGTCAGGATTCTGAACACCCTATTGGCTGCTCAACCTGCCACCCCCATGTGTAATGTCAAAGTACAAGAACAAGTGGTAGCAGCCCTCACCAACACAGGAGCCACTATTAACCTCATGGCAGCCAACATCTACTGGAGTCTGCCAAACCTCCCGACACTCCGCCCCACCAGGGTACAAGTCTACGCCTACGGCACCAGATCTCCACTGAAGTTATGCTGAGTTTTCCAGGCCGATCTCTCTCACGAAGCTGCTCACCAGCAAGCCAAAGTGTATGTATCCCAAGAAGACTCTGGGTTTCTGCTAGGCTGTCGGAATGCACAAGACCGCAAACTAATTCATTTTGCATTCACCGTACATGCCAACGACCTAGACTATCTGCTACAAGGGTTGGAGACGCTGTTCAAAGGAATCAGATGCTTGTAAGGTCCCACAATCCGACTACACATCGACTAGTCCGTCACCCCGATTGCCCTCCGCCACAGGAGGATTGCTTTCCATCTACGCCCCAAAGTAGAAGTAGAGCTGCGTCTTCTAGAGAAAGCCGGAATCATCAAACGGGTGCGAGGCCCTACCCTCTGGGTATCACCCATTGTCATCATGAAGAAACCGAAACAACCCGATGCAGTCAGCATCTGTGTGGACAAGAGGGTCCCAACCTTGGCTATTAAGCGCGAGCGCCACTTGACCCCGATGGTGGACGACATCATCGGAGAACTATCCGGCTCCAAGTGGTTTTCAAAGATGAACCTCTGCTCCGGATACCACCAGATTCCACTCCATCCAGACTCTCGCCCCATTACAACGTTCTCCACCCATGCAGGACTCTGGCGCTGCACTCGCCCAAATTTTAGAATTTCCAGCACCGCCGAAGTCTTCCAAAACATAGTCAAGAATGTCCTCCAAGGGCTGGAAGGTGTTCTCAAAGTCAGCGATGACATTTTAGTGCATGCTCTCATGCTCACCCTGGAAGAGCACATCCAATGCCTCCAAGCCGTGTTCTCCCGAATCTGATACAGCGGACTCACCCTCCACTGAGATAAGTGCGAGTTCCTGAGGAGAGACATCAGTTTTTTCTGGTTGCCGCTTCTCCGACAAAGGCATTGGCCCTGACCCGGACAAAGTAAAGGACATACAAAATGCTCCCGTCCCGTCGTCAGTGTCCGGAGTCCGCAGCTTCCTGGGCATGGTCACATAAGTGTAGGCGTTATCAAGAACCTGTCGGACCTGACTGGTCCTTTCCGAAACCTCCCCAAGACCACCAGCCACTGGCTGTGGGAGATAGAGCAAGAGTAAGCATTCCAAAGGACAAAAGCTGCCCTATCAGCTGACACAACACTGGTGTACTTCGACCACAGGGACGAGTCCCAGCTGGTGATAGATGCCAGCCTCATGGGTCTTGGAGCAGTCTTAGCTCAGCAGCAAGCCTGCGGACATTGGGCCCCCATCGTCTACGCCAGCAGGACCCTCACACCCACGAAGCAACGCTACTCTCAAATCGAGTAAGAGGCCATTGCTGTCTTGTGGGGCTGTCGCCACTTTACAGTGGTGACTGACCACAAACCCCCTCATTCCACTCTTTCAGGGATCCTCATTACATCCTCCCCCGAGGATAGAAAAGTGGGTGATACAACTTCAAGAGTTTAAATTCACCGTGGAATACAGACCAGGCACCCGCAACCCAGCTGACTTCCTATCCAGGCACTCCTGACGGATCACGGAGCCAGAAGCGGCAGAAGCGACAGCCACCGAGGAATATGTGAGGATGGTCATCAAATGGTCCAGGCCGCTTCCAATCTAGCTGGAAGAGGTGATACAAGCAACCAAGGAAGATGACTGCCTACATGACTATTGGGTTCTGATTTAGGAATGTGGGGCACATGCCACCTTGACGACTTATTAAGGGGGAATGGTGGCATGTGGAAAGGTTGGGATAATTGTCAGTTGGTCTTGGGTGTCTGCTTTGACTGGTCCTGTGCATGGACTCTCAATAAAGGAGTTCTGTTTCCTACCTGGATTGACTGCTGCCTCATCTTTTCAGTGGCAAAGATCGGATCTCAACCATAGGAACGGCGGAGCAGGAGCTTCCTCACTGGTGTCCTGAAACCAGCAGGAGCAGAAGCAATTTTATGGCAGTGGCACAGTGGGAGCTGTGACCTTTGTGTGGCACAGCACTTTGTTTTTCCTCTTTACAGCTGCCTTTCTACCCATCCATTTTCCCATGGAATAGGAATTCTGGGCCAAGTTGGGCCAACGCTGACGTCAGCTCCCTCACAACTGTAGCAGTTGTTTCAGCACATGTCTAGACATCTGCACCCTGGCAACGTCTTAGAGGCAAGTGGCATTCCGGCCGCTTCGCTCAACAGCTGCGTCATTATGTGCTCAGACATCCTGGTCACTGTATCCAGGCATCTCTACATATCCCCGCAAGGTGTCTTCCCAGCTGTCAGCGCGTATTGGTGATACATACACCTTTCATCTCTTCTGTACCAGACCATATGGTTTCATTCTCAGTAGCTTGCACGTCTTTTAGTTTGCATATATTCAAGCATTAGGCAGTGTTTTTTGTTTAGTCAATGTTCTTCAAAATTCTTAGTTCCTCCCCTTGAAAAAAAAAACAGCCAATATGCAACAATTTGTTCTACCCTCTTCTCCATTTCTATCGACCCCAGTTAATCCCCCTGTTGGGTATGAATTATGGTTAGAAGGGTTTGAATCTTATCTAGAAGCCATTAAAGCATAGGTTTTCACACTGAAGAAAAGTTTTGTTTTATTACACCATTTCTTGGGCACGGAAGAGAAGTTTTAAAGCATTTACCTGTAGCTGTCGTAATGGGTACACAGACAGAATATCGAGATTTAAATATCGACATAAACAAACATTGAGTTGGAAATATCATGATACAGGAATATCTACAGAAAGAATATCGTGGTCAAGAATATCAACTTTAAGGTAAGAAATATCATTTTTGAAAATATCGAAGTTAGTAATATCGTTTGCAAAAATATTGTTTGCAAAAATATCGATGTTTAAATTAGTGTAATGTATTTTAGTATGTATTTTGAAAGTATCTGATCTAATTATTTGTATAAGTATTGCTTTTGTTTTTTAATTTATGTGTTACATTTTTCGTAGTGATTAATTTTATGTTAATTCATTTTTGCATTTAGTTCAGTAGAGGTTTGTGGGTTTATTAGAGATTAGGGTGGGAAGTAATTTAATTATAAGAAATTAATTAGTTTGTATTACTTATAATTATTTATTTCATTTAGATTTTATAGTGTAAATTGTGGGAATTCATTAATTATTAATTAATTATTAATTGGTTGTTAATTGTAATTAATTAAATAATTGGTAATTATGTTAATTGTGTTATTTTGTTTAGGAGCTGGTTGTGGGTTTATAGGGGAATAGGGTGGGAAGTAATTACATTTTACAAAATATTTAATATTGTTTATGTATAGTATTTATTTCATTTATATTTTATAGTATTAATTGTTTGAATTAATTTAGGAGCGCATTGTGGGATTATAGGGGAATGGGGAGAGAAGTAATTTAATTTTAATAGATTTAATTATAATTTGTATATATTAATATTGATTTAATTTATAGGGTGAATTGTGGGAATTAGTTTATTATTAATTATTTATCAATTGTTTGTTATTTAATATTGATTAATTTATTAATTGGTAATTAATTATGTTAATGTTGTCTTTTTTTAGGAATGGGTGGTGGGGTTTATAGGGGAATAGGGTGGGAAGTAATTCATTTAAAATTAATAAATGATATATTGTTAAATAATGGTAAATAATGAATTAACAATTAAATATTGTAACTGGGTAATTAATTTGAGATGTGAGTTGTGGGGTTTATAGTGGTAAAGGGTGGGAAGTAAATTATTTTCAATTCATTATTAAGTTGTTGTTAATTGATAACAATTTAAAAATATAACATTAGTTATGGAAATTGTGTAATGATTTTTAGGTGTGTATTGTGGTATTTATTGGGGTAGAGGGTGGAAAGCATTTTAGGTTTTATTAACTAATAATTAGTTGCTCATTAATTAAGTAATTGATCAATATTTATGGTAATTGTTTACTTTTTTTGTGTGGATTTTGTTTTTATAGGTGTGATGTTTGGTGAGTAAATTAATTTTCAACAGTTTTAATTTGTTTTTTAATAATAATTTTAATTTATTTGATAATTAATTATGTTTAATATGGAGGTACATTTTGTTTTAGAAATTTAGATATGTGTTGTGAATTGTGTATGTTATAGAATAGGAAATAAAAAATATTAACAATGAGATTGTGATGGGAGACTCAAGAGTGACGGAGGAGGCCGTATACCTAGGCGTTACAATAAGTGCCAAATTACAAAATATCGTTTAGATCAACCTAAACCCATTGATTTTACAAACTAAGAAGGGGTTGGCCCGACTGGATAATTTACATCCGACTATAGGCGGCCGCTGCAATCTGATTAAGATGCTTTTATTGCCCCGTTTTTTATATTTCTTTAGGAACATTTGCATCGCGTTCTCCCCCAAAATCTTTAGGATCATTGACTTTATGTTTTCAAGTTTTATTTGGGGACATAAAAAGCCCTGAAGTGCCCTTAAATGGATGGTATTACCAAAGGAAAGAGGAGGTCTATCTCTACCTATCTTCAAACTGTACTATTGGGCCACCGTCCTGAAATATTGTGCCAAACTGATTTCGCGTGATGGTATTAGCCTAGAGATCCCGTCCCCCCAAGAACTTATACTAGGAGAAGATTGCGCTGGTTGTCTTTTGCGACATACCAACAATAGCTACTTTAAGAAAGTCAAGTTTAAAACTATTGTAGGGGTTTACAAAGTGTGGAGTAATGTTCGTAAGATTTTGGGGTTTGGGCGATTTTCATTTTATACGCCAGTGAGCAGGAATAATGATCTACCCCCAATATTTCATGATAGCTGTATAAACAGATGGGTCTCGGTAGGGGTGGTGCAGTTGGGCTGCTTTTATAATCAAGGCTGTCTTAAGATGTTTGATGATCTACATGGGGAATATAGCATTAGCCACAGGGATTTCTTTACGTTTTTGCAGGTCAGAGATTTTTTAACAAAGAAAACTGGTGGGCGGGAGAATTTCCAGAATAATCTATTGATTGATAATCTGTGTAAAAATACGACTCCCAGTATTGGGGAAATTTATGAAATTTTGAATTTAGCTTCCCCAGATGATATGGATAGACAATGCGCTGTCTGGCAGGTCCAGCTGGGATGTTCATACTACAATCTCCCGCCTGGCCTATGATTTAGCCATAAATTCTCTAATGTCGATAAAGTTACAAGCACAATTTTATAAAACATTTTTCTCGCTTTATTATACACCGAAGAAAATCGCCAAATGAGGAACAGGGAAGGGAACTACATGCCCTCGCTGTGCACTCTTTGGGCAGATATTATACTTATGTTTGCTACATGTAATACGCTTTCCGGTCTGATCAGAGATATATCGGAATTTTTATCAGAAGTATGCCAAATAAGAGTAGAAGTTTCAACAGATTAAATCATGTTGGGGGTAACGAACGGTGAGCAGCAGACAAACACACAGGGATTGATACTTGTGGCCATGGCAATACTTCGACTCAGTATAGCCTCAGCCTGGCTAGATCCTAACCCACCTGCCTTCCAACAATGGAGGGCTAGGCTATTAGCGACCTGCAGTCTGGAAGTGGCAATCTATAGAAACAAAGGAGCTAAAAAAAGAATGAGGGGTATGCGGATCTGGGCACCGCTGTTGCTGTGGATTCAGAGACATACATAGGGTGTCACGTATGTTTTTGTCTTTTTCTTCCTTTTTCTTTATTATTACTGTGTTTTTTTCTCAGGATATACTTGACGAATTATAATGGATTAATTTCAGATTTATGAATGTAATAAGCTGTTTCTTTTTTATGACATGATCTTAGTCGGGAGATGGGGGAGGGGTGGGTGGGAATGTGTTTATTATGTAAAAACTGCTAAGAAAAAGATTTTTATAAAAAATATTAATTTTATGTAACAAAAAATGTTTTTGATTATTATTAATTTCTGTTAAATATAGTTATTTGTTTGACTTTTTTAGATCTTTTAACATTATAAAATGTTTCTATCTTTTGTAATTTTTATTACTTTAAAATGTGTTTTTTAAAAACATTTTTTGTTTTGTAGTTGATATTTTGTTTGTTTTTAATTTTGTATAGACTTCAATTAGAGTATTCATTTTGCCCCTCTGCTAGCCAACACTTTACCTACTGCTGCACTCACTAGAGTTCAAATAGGAAATGTTTCCCATCCGCTATCACTGGAGTGGGAATAGTAATTTTTACCCCTCCGCTATCCAACATTTTCCTTACTGTTGCATTCAGTGGAGTGGGAATAGTAAGTTTTACCCCTCCGCTATCCAACACTTTCCCTACTGTTGCACTCATTGGAGTGAGAATAGTAATTTTTAAACCTCTGCTATCCAGCACTTTCCCTACTGTTACACTCGCTGGACTGGGAGTATTAAATGTTTCCCCTCAGCTATCCAACATTTTCCCTACTGTTGCATTAACTGGAGTGGGAATAGTAATTTTTGCCTCTCCGCTATCCAACACTTTCCTTACTGTTTTACTCACTGGAGTGGGAATAGTAATTTGTACCCGTCCATTATCCAGCACTTTCCCTACTGTTTAACTCACTGGAGTATGAATAGTAATTTGTACCCCTGCGTTATCCAACACTTTCCCTACTGTTGCACTCACTGGAGTTCGAATAGTAAATGTTTCCAATCTGCTATCTACGATTTTCCCCACTGTTGCACTCACTGGAGTGGGAATAGTTATTTTTCCCCTCCGCTAGCCAACATGTTCCCTACTGTTGCGCTCACCGGGGTGGGAATAGTAATTGTTTCCCCTCCGCTATCTAACACTTTCCCTACTGGTGCACTCAATGGGACTCACGTCTGAGCATACCCAGCCCACTCGGGGTGAAAATTGCAAAAAACACAGTTGATGGACAGAATGCAGAACAATGTCTTACATTCACCCCAGTACAAAGATCTGGACCTAAATCCATCGTTTTTTTGCACTCCACACCACCCTAGGTCAGACAATGGCTATATGCAAATCAGCCTTGACCCTGTGCCTCATGGGAATAGTCCAGCCCGAACTTCCAAACAATGTCTTTCCCAGACCGGAATCAAGCATCCAAGGACCGGTTTCTGGCTATCAGCCTTCTTCAGCCTGGATAGCTTGAGTCCAGTGATGTGTAGAGCCTGGAACTCACGTCTGAGCATGCCCAGCCCACTCGGGGTGAAAATTGCAAAAAACACAGTTGATGGACAGAATGCAGAGCAATGTCTTACATTCACCCCAGTACAAATATCTGGGCCTAAATCCATCGTTTTTTTGCACTCCACACCACCCTAGGTCAGATAATGGCTATATGCAAATCAGCCTTGACCCTGTGCCTCATGGGAACAGTCCAGCCCAAACTACCGAGCCATGTCTTTCCCAGACCGGAATCAAGCATCCAAGGACCGGTTTCTGGCTATCAGCCTTCTTCAGCCTGGATAGCTTTACTCCAGTGATGTGGAGAGCCTGGGACTCACGTCTGAGCAATCTGTGCCGCTAATTCTGTCCAATCTGTGCCGCTAATTCTGGTGGGACCTGACCCGCCCCGGGTGATGGGCTTGCTGGAAGTACCGGCGGGACAATGACAGGGACTGGGTTAATGGGTGTCACGACCGGGGGCGGGACAATGACAGGGACTGGGTTAATGGGTGGCATGACTGGCGCTGTCGGCACGCTTACTGGAATTAGCGGAGCAGGCGTGGGAGACCCAGGTGCCAAAGGCGCTCCATTCGGTACTGGCCCCGGGGACCCCCCTACCACAATGGGCTTGGGGGGGCGGCCACTATCCTTCCTAGGCCTGCCACATTTAGGTGGTGTCTCAAAATCCCCTCTTGGTTTGGGTGGCAGAATGGGCCTTTTAGGCCTTCCCGACGGTCCTGCCTGTGCTTCAATCCTCGCACCCAACTCAGCGACAGTCTTACCCAATGTGTCCACTTTCCCCAATCTTTTTTCCATTGCTGTTAGTCTGCGCATCATTGTTTGAAACATTAGCTCCGTGCGCGAACTCCCTGCACCCCGTCTGGCAGACATACTGGTCTTACACCTACACTGCACACCGCGTTAATTATTGGCACAATGTGCCTTGTACCTATCCAAGTCGGAGGCTCACAGGCTGGCCGTAAGCACCACGCAACTGTGGCCGCACACACCAGCTAGCCTGGAGTGTTTGAGCAAGCGAACTCTAGCCCCGCGGCCCGCCAGAAGCAGTGAAATGCAGGCCTGCCCATGTCCTCAGAATCCGCCGTCCACCGTGAGCTCACCAGCTACCCGGTCCGCAGCGGCCCTTGTCTTTGAGCCTAAAATGAAAAAGAGTTAAAACCGAATTCGGGCTAGACAAATGAGGAATTTTTCGACACAAACTGTGTGGATGCTTCCTAAAATGCCTTGCCTCAATTGTCAATAAATCACACTGTCTGATATACACCCACAACCGTCTCCCCACTGATTACTTTATCAAAAGGCTGCCACTGGGCTGTGGTAAACAGTAAGCTAATGCAAACGAGCTGTTGCTCAAACAATTTTATGTAGAGCAAAATGTGACCTGAATCAGCTCTACCCCCACTTCATTTAGCATCAATACATTCCCTGAGGGCACTATAATTTGATAGGCACCGCGAGACTAAGTGATCTGCCAGGACTTACCCGCTACTGAGCTGTGGTACACTGTACGCTGATGCAACACACAAGCTGATGATCAAAAATTTTATATTGCAAACTTGACCTGAATCAGGTATACAGGCGCTTCATTTAGCACCAATTCATTAACTGAGGGCACTGTAATTTGATAGGCACCGCAAGATTAAGTGATTTGCCCAGACTTGCCCTGATTCCAAAAATGACTATTCAAGCTTTGTACCTCGATTCACAATTAGCCCCCGCCTAAACTCTCAGCGATCCGTTATTCTGATAGGAAGCCCTGCACTGGTCTCCCATCCCCTCACTACCCAGACCGCCCCTGCTTCGCCCGTGTCTCTCGTTCCCCGTTCGGCCTATGCCTTGCTGATCGCACACGCTCCGCTGGGCCAGCTCTCAAACGGCCGTACAGCGGAGCCCGTCACGTACCTCGCGCTCACAAAAACCTTCAGTAAAACTGCTCGTTCACCGTGTCCGCAGCTTCCCACGCACCCGTCCACAGCAATCAGCACAGCAGAATTCAGCTCTCCCCGGATCTCTGGATGCAGTCCCCGATCGCGAAACCTGCTCAATATACTGCGCTCTCTCCGTGTCCACAGCCTCCCACGCGTCCGTCCACAGCAATCAGCACCGCAGAATTCAGCTCTCCTCGGATCTCTGGGTGCCGGACGAAACCTGGAAAATAAATAAGAAAATTAAAAGCCCCCACAATGTGGCGAGAAGCGAGCCCGGGAAGCGCGGGCACAAAGAGAACGCCTCCCGCGCTCCCCAGGCTCTTAAACCCCCCCTTTGCCACGGGTCCCGCCCCCTTGACCCGGAAGTGCAAAACGGCTTCCGGGTCACTGGCGGGAGCCGTGAACCAATCAGGGCGGGTGAGGGGGGGCCGTGCCCAGCCATGTGTGCCTGGGGGCCGAGTGGCCCCCCCTTTCCTAGAACAGTAACACGTGAGGCTCTAACCGGGGCAAATGGCATACAAAGGCGGTTTCTTTAGCAGAATCGGTTATCGTAACAAAGAAAAGGAATAGAACTAGGATTCCTCATGGCTGCGAGCTCCCTCAAGGGCTCCCCTCCTATATCAATAAAAAAACAAAAAGCATCAGAAAAAAGTAACTACAAAATCTGTGGTGGGACCGGCATCAGGGCAATTGGTGTTCCATGTGTTTATCAAAGCAGGGTTGAACTGTGTAGTGTGTCTTCCAACAATTATTTGCCTATATTTTATATTTTATAGGTTTCAGGCAGAGACTCTTGTCATGGTGAGAATTTACAGCAGAGGGCTGTACTGAAAATAGTAACTTTCACATGAAGGATAGTAAAACAAGAAAATATGACACATTTTAGGAACACATACTTTCATGCAGGAAATAAATAAAATAATGTGACCTTCATGCAACAATTGAAAACACTACACTCTGCAACTGCTTAGAGCAGACACCAGGAAAGAGCATTGAAATGTTGCAAATACAGGAGCATTCTGCAGACGGCTTCTTTCTTGGGGAACACAAATTAATATGTTTCAGCTGGGCAAAATAAACAAAACCATGAAAATAATTATATTCACTCTTTTTCTGAAAGGAAAACACAGAAGATAAATAAGCACATTGGAAACTCATTCTTGTAATTTTAAAAGCTACATTTTCTCCCTCACTGTAAAATGAATTTCCGTGCAGGCTGACTTTGGCCTAGTCATGTTAATCTAAACCTGTTTTTCCTAACTAAAACATTTTTAAATCAAGCATTATTTTCTTTTTATTAAAAATGCTCTGACAGCTGCTCACAGATTTCTGGCTTTGATCTGCTTTCATATCTTAATTTTCTCTTCACTCACCCATTTCCTGTGCTCTCTGTGGATAGTAAGCAATAGCATTTCTTGAGTGTACCTAGAAGGGTAAGAGGATTCGAGAGCAGGGCGTAGACAATGCAGCCAGTCACAACAATGTCTGCATGGCCGCTGAAAACTTTCATTTTATCTTGGGAGATTGCTGGAAAGATAGATCGGCGATGTATGTATATTGTGTAATCAATCACTTGAAATTCATCTGAAGGAGACTGCGCTCTCTACCATTTGGATGTCTACTGATTGCGTTTTTTAGGTTTGGGGAACGGACATTTTAAATGCCGCGAAGATATTACCTTAAATGCAAATGGAATTGTCACTAGAATTATTCTACCCACACTTTCTTGCAGAATGATCGAATTGGCGATGTCAATGTTAAAATCAGAATGACGACAACTGTTGCCTGATTAATTTGCATTTTATTTCTCAATAATCATTTATTTTTCAGAGAGGCATTTTTCAGAAAAGCCCCCACGAGCAAAAACTATGTTTATGCGTTCTCACAATACTAGTCATTGTCAGAATAGACATTTCTAACTATCAAAACAAATCAAAATATTATTCCTCTGAGAGCGAAGGACGACGGCTTGCTCAGAACATGAATTGAATGCTCATTTTTATATCCTGTCCCTCAAAAGCCACATCGCTCGCATGGTAATCGTTCACTTTGAAATGAATCACATTTTTAAAGCCGATCTAAATTACATTACTCAAAGGATCAATAGACGAGCAAATAAATTGCTGAAGACCACAACAACGTGTTGACCTGCCGAGCGTGTCTGGCAGTAAGTCACTCTCTGAATACCGGGGCTTCATACTCAGGTATTTTGTTTCAGGCTTGTGCGGAGGCGTCTCGGTGCTATACCCGAGAGGCTTTGCCCTTAATACTTTATCAGAAAACTCTAAGGCAGCCAAAATGAGGTGAAGTAGGGTTGGATTATGGGTTAATAGAAGAAAACATCTTTCTCACTTCTTCTGACCCGCCGCGCTCCTGGCTTACCCGACTGCTTAAACTCTGTGGCCTGTCAGCAATAAGGCAAGGACTGAAGGAATAGAATGAAAATAGGCTGTGTGCAGCGCAAATACAATCTATTGTCTATACAACCCATATATGCTCTACATGGTCACTTAAAAAATCGCAGTTACGTTTCCAAATTAAAACATAAAACACATCACTGATATTCACCAGTTAAGGTTAGCTCTTATATTTGTAACTTGCAAAAAAAAAAGCCTTGCAAGCCCGTAGCAAATCAAATGCTCATGATCTCAATATTAATTTAATAGATGCAAATATAATATAACAAATGGCGCCAGAACTCGCATTACATATATTCTACTACCATTATCGCTGTCAGTGAAACAACCATGAGTTTAATATTATTTATTGGTTTGAGTCTATGTTGTTATTTAATACAATTGTGCTTTAGTTGTTGTTACCTATTGGTATAAATATGATGGGGTCAGAAGAACTGCATTTGTGCGTGTTCTGTGTTTTTCACTGATGTTTTGAGAGTCTTGATTGATCAACTAGCTAACCTGCGTTTAGTTTAGTTTTTTAGCTTAAATTCAGGCTCTAATTGTACTTGTGTTTCAAGTGAATTTCAGAGGTTTTTTTTAAATGTATGGTAAGATATAATCCAATTTCAGGATAAATTCAGTTTAAATGTATTTTTTCAGTGAATTGTTGGGCATTGATGATGACTTATAACATCCAATATCCATTGATATACTTTATGATTTGCATTGCTATTGAGCAACTGAAAATGTGTACTCCTCACATAATTTGCAAATTTCAGTGTTTTGGGAAGTTCAGTTTAAAAAGATAACAGAACTTTAACAGTGTTTTTAGGTGAATTTCTTTAAACATACATTGATGTTTTAAAAATAACACTACCAATAACTTCACTTTAATCTTTGTTTTTTTGAGCGATTTAATTTTATTATTTTTTTTACAGATACATCATCCAAGCGTTCCATGTGACTAACCGTTCATGGGTGGAGTGGCCATTACCCATAGTGTATGGCCAGGGACTGTCTGGAGGTCCAGACCCCTGACCAGGCCTGATGCCCAACAAGCCATTGGAGAGTAATCCTTGCTGAGCCTGGTCTTCTGCTTCCTCAAGGGTGACCAACAACAGCAGGTCACTGTCTTACCGGCACTGCAGTGCATACCCTTTGACACCCTTACATACTCTGCAGTAATTACTTCAGAATATGTAAGGCTTTTGAGACATATGCACTGTAGTGGTTTCTAAACAGGGCTACAAGAGGGAGCACTCCCTCTATGTTTACAAAACATTGCAGATTAAACTTGAATCTACAGTACATATTAAACACAGAGAGATTGTTCCCTTTTCCAGGCATCTTTAGAAACAATTTACTGTAGAATAATTTTACCGGTGGAGTGGCATAGTTGATAAGTAATTCTGAGTCACAATCGTAATGCAGGATTACCAAAATCCTCCTATTTCGTGGACAGAATCAACAATTTCACCTAGGCCTAAGTACTACCCCTTTAGCAATTAACCCTCAGTGTTAGAGGGGGTCAAACAGTCCAAGACTATTCAGGAGAGAGTTAAGAGCAAGGTGAACACAGGCTTAAAACTCAAATACATTCAGCAGCCCCAATAAATGAATGTCCAGCTAGATTCTCACTTTTATGACGAAGTAGCATTTATATATGAGCATAAATTGAAATATAATACACAAAAACAATATAAACACCCCTGCCACGGCCAGCTCTCTAGCGTTGTCTGGGCAGTGTTCTAATCACAACATCCCTGCCAACTAGCATTGGTTATTACACTTTTTTCAATAGGTAACATTCAGGTTAGATCCTGCTAGTGAGTCAAAGTCTTAAAAGTTCCACAATGGCCTTTTAGAAGTCAAAGTGATCTTTTCTGTTGGTGTTCAGTGGTAGTCTCATTGCTGCAGGCAAGGCAGCTGGTTGTCACTGGCGCTCCGCAAATGATACGCTTATTTCTTCTGATTCCTCTGGCAGGTCGGGGAGTCACTCAACTTCTGATGGTCAGTCGCGCTCCGGGCACACAGGTCAGCACCCGCTGCTGTTCAGGGGTACACCCTATCGATGGCCCTCCCTTGTCGCATATAGTGTCCCAGGCCGACAGCTATTGCTTTTTATGGCATTCCCCTTTGGTACAAGGGGTTTCCGATTTTTGATCAGCACAGGGGCGGGTGGCCCAACCAGTGCAACAGCAGTGATATCTTCACTCTAGCCCTTCTGGCATATGGCGTTGCTGACTTTCCTCAGCACACGCGTAGACAGCATGATCTGTGCAACCGCAAATATTTCACACCTCCCTCAAGAGATCCACTTCCAGGATTGCCCATGGACCTCGCTCCCTACAGACCCTCCTTCGCCTTACCGGGTCTTCTGGCCTCATTAGGCATGTACTGGTACTCCAGGCTCTAGGACAGATGAGGTGGTTTTGATTCCCCTGGGTGATGTCTTTTCCCCCAGCTGGGAGACTGGCAGACCTTATTCTCCAGTCCTAGTTACACAAGGCAGATGTCCTGCTGAGCTTATCCATTTTCAGGTACTGCCACGGTTGAATGGTTGATGGTTTACCATATGGGAGTGTCAAGATCCCCTTTTTAGAATTCCTTTCCTTACACAGGTGTCATTTGGTATATCACTCTTTGAAGTTCAATTTGTGTGGAGCCTATTTTGAAATTCTAATTCCTTTGTTCTGTCCTTTGACAATGAAGCAATCTGTCACAGCAGGAGTGACTCCAATCTAGATAGCCACACAAAACAGGTCATGGGAGTTTCTCGTGGATTATGCCTGAATGTCAGCATCACTGATAGATGCCTGACAAAAGGTCACAAATGCCCCAAACCTAACTTTATATGATTCTATTATCAGCCCCTTCTGATGAGTCCAGGCCCCACTTACAAGTGACTGTTCCAGTATCAAAGAACCCTTTTAAAGTGCACAGGGAAGCCTGGCTCTTCCTGCCTCCAACATGTGCCCCTCCCAGGTCTAAGGGATTTGGCAATCCACGAATCTGTCTGGGGGCTCCTTTACATGCCTTCTCAAGACCCTGGATTCCCAATGTGAAACCTACATGCCTTCATGTATTGTCAAACTCACAGGCACACATACATTACAGCTCACAAACAAAAACACACTTGTGCTTCACAGAGCTGCCTGCTAACATGATGTAGGTCAAGGGTGAGTTAAGGACACAGTAGTGGACCTTTTCATTAGTGGGTCGATATGCTCCACTTCAGTGACACTTGTAAAAAGGCATGTTCACAAGACTGATCATTACTAAAAAATAGTATGCTGCCACAAAAGTGCTTGTGCTACACATCTCTTAGTAAGAGAAGAAGCCTTTTACCACTGCAATGGTAGTGCTTCAAGTGGCCTTTATTGTCCAGCAAAACAGAAATCCGTTGGACAGGCCTAGATCATTACAGACATGCATGATCCATGTTTGCCCACAAGCAAAAATCAGCCCCAGGAATCCAGATATCTTTGCAGCTGGGGCACTCAGGTGAGGGGCACATGCTCATCACCAGGTGAGGGCCTTTTCTGTCTCAAGAAGAAGTACAACATTATATATTTGTCCCTTTAAAAGCAGCATAGTAATCTCCTGTCCTACTGTTAATAGCTGCAGTAGCCCTGTCCTCACCATTGTGTCGCTAATCCCTAATCGCCGTAACGTCCCTACTTATGTGCCGAACACTTGCACTGACCTATTTCTGTAATGCCACACTGCCCCACCTATATTCTCCTCTCTACTGCCCCACTGATCCATCTAGCTGCCAACCAGTCTTTTGTTCCACTGTCCCACGCTCTTGACCTATTTCCCCCTTATTGACTATACTGCCCCACAGCCTATTATCCCCCCCCAGGAATGCTATTGTATATGTTGTTTCCCTTCCACCTCGTGCTTACTTAAGAGAGGAACAACTGATGCACTGTCCAAAAAGAGAGGGAGGAGCGACCAGCAGGCTGGAGATGGCAGCAGCCATGGACATACCTAGCTAAACGTTTCTTACACAGATAAATATGGGATGGGATGGAGGCCACGGTCTGCTTTTTAGGTCTCGTCTGACCAGTGAACCATTGGGGGAGTCGTATACCGTCTGCATATGTCTAGTAATCACCCCCTTTAAATAAAACCTTGGTTTGTAATCTACAGTAAGCCCAGACCAGCAATAGACATCTTACATGAAAATCACTTAAAAACAAGAAATTGGTTCCTCCTCCCCCTCTGTGTTTTCCCATTGTTCTATTGTAATTAAAGAAAAAATGTAATGTATGTTTCCTTCACTGTACGTGCCAGCCCACCTCACATGCCTCTCTGTCATGGCATCCCCTAACAGTGACATCCCCTCTTGTGTGCATATCTCTTTCTGCCTGTGTTTTTTGCTGGGTGCGCGTTTCTGTATCTGTGTCTGTGTGTGCATCTCTATGTGCGTGTTTCTGTCTCTCGGTTCACATCTCTGTCTCGGTGTGCGTGTCTCTATCCGCGTGTATTTTTCTGTGTGAGCATCTCTATCTCTGTGTGTGCGTCTCTATATGTGCATTTGTCTCTGTCAGTACGTCTCTTCTCTGTGTGTGCATCTTTGTTTCTATGTGTGTCTCTGTCTGTGGGGCGTCTCTATACGTGTGTCAGTCTCTATGTGTGCATGACTGTGCATCTCTGTGTGCATGTTTCTATGTGCTTGTCTGTCTCTGTGTGTGTTTGTGTGTGTTTGTCTCTATGTGTGTATCGGTGCATGTGTTATTCTCTATGTTTGTCTCTGTGTTTATGTCTACTGTTAGCCTCACTGGCATGTAAACATGGCATGGGAACACTATAATACACATACTTACTCCACAGATACATACAAACCTGCCATTCCCTATCACACACAGTACACAAACCAGCAAACATATCCCGCTAAATATAAACAATGCCAAATTCTCTAACTCTAACTAATGTGAGCTGGTAGTGTGTGTGTGCCTGGTGAAAGCATGCACTGAGGTCTGGTGGTGTGTGCCTGGTGAAAGCTTGCACTGACGTGTGGTGGTGTTTGTGCCCGGTGAAAGCGTGCACTGACGGCTGGTGGTGTTTGTGCCCGGTGAAAGCGTGCACTGACAACTGGTGGTGTGTATGTCTGGTGATAGCGATTAACTCAAGTGTGCAATCAGAAATGAGCTTCACTAGGATCGGAGTGTGGAGACTTTGCTTGAGGAAATTCAAAGACAGGGTGTAGTCAGCTGGTGTCCTATCTCCACAAAGACAGTAGTAATGCAAACACGATTTCCTCTTGTATATCCCAAACCAGCTAGCCTGCTATGCATGCAATATATTGGATGTGATGTGAGAAAGTTTAAACTGTTGCCTGGCTCTCCTGAGCGCACCCCTCATTTCCTGAGAATGAATACATGGAGGAGGGGCTACAAGTGACCTTTTTGTATGTGGATACCTCACCTACTCATATTGTCGCAAAGAAATATCGGGGTAAAAATGCATATAAATTCTACAGCCTACCACATAAATAAACTCCACCAAACTCCACAAAATACCATTGCACATAATTACACTCAATAACACACAATCCCACTCCACACAATTCCAGTAAACTCAATACCACAAAATTACTACACACAACATCCTACCATGCCACATAATTTCACTACACAAATGCACTCCACACCAAACAATTTCACGCCACACAATTCCACAACTAACAATTCCAATCCAACCCACATATTTCCACTACACACCACATGCACACAGTCCATAACATGGCTAAAAGACATTGCCATTTACAATGCCATTAGCTCTAACTCAAATAAATCCGAGACCTATTGCATTTCCAATGCTTGTTACTGTTTGTGCTGGCTTAGTGTTTATACGCACTTATCTCACTGCTGTTCAGTGGTAAAGTGCAAGTGCTCCTGTGGTAAAATGTTTTTGGAAGTGAGGGGAAAGAGGTCCCAATCCCTTACTCGCCAGAAAGTGAGCATGTATTTCCTTTCCTTGGTTCTTGCCTTTGACAGGGGGAGTGCCTAAGCAGGATTTTTGCAGGTTTGTCTGGGCAAGAATTGTTATGTCTCAGGTTTCCTGGAAAAAAATTCAAATTTCGCAATGGTTTTTGTATTTGTTGATAGTGAATTTAATTGTACTCTATTCATAAGACTCGGCAAAAGAGAAACAGCCAACACGTGTTTCGCCCCCTTACATGGCCATCCGGCCTGGGGTTTCCTCAGGGTGGGTATTTTTTTATTTTAATTCTATCAGCGTTGTCGGTTATTTGAAAATAATAATTTTCTGAGGTTCTCAAATTCTAAGCCAAATGCCAGGATGCGGTTGAAGCGGCGGAAGCGGCGGTCTGGTCACGTCAGTGTGACAGGATCGGCGGTCGATCCAGGCAGTAGACCCTCCGCTCCCCAACCTGCCGATCCGGGCAGTAGCGGTCCGACGCCCATCTCACGATTCCCTCGTGGCTGGCTCATCTCAACCCCGATCCGTCCAACTCAATGGAATCCTATTCATCTTCAATCATTGTATAGAGGTCCGGCACCCACCTCACGATTCTCTTGTGCCGGCTCATCTCAACCCCCGACAGGTCCAACTCATGCAGTCATTACCAATTGGAATCACATTCATTGTGTAGTGACCGAGCGGTTTCCTTATTGCAATTCCGCCTCGAACCCTTAAACCTTGGCGACATCAGCCCTCGCACTCGCCCTCGAGGCATTGTTAATTTTCAGGCATATGTAAATCTCTGTCCTGATGATGATATATGTACCACGTTATAGATCGAAACGTCGTCGACTCCTTTAGACTGAATGCATGTTAAACACATTCGTTAAAACTTGTGCATTTTTGTCTACGTCTTTACAAAGCTTTCCCTCATGATTCATGTATTGTCGATAAACTCTTTTTTGTGCCTGAAAATGTTTTGTGTAAGTGTTATTTTCACTTTGTTTTGAACCTTGAAGGATACAGGACTGTGTCCCATTATTACGCTCTGGCTCGAACTTTAGCACTGATTGTTTATATCTATTAAAACATACCATGTCCGGCTGGACATGAATGAACCAATATGGCACTGATTCTGGCCTATATTTATTGTTCGTTAGTATAATTCATTGAAGGACCCACTGTTCTCAATAATTAGTAAATGTAACTCCGTCATGCCATTGCAGAGCCTGTGTGCAGTCTGGTACTGCCATGTCGACTTGAAAAGTGCACCCACTTGTCAGGCCCTAATCTTCCCTTTTCTTACATGTCAGTCACCACTATGGCAGGCCTAAGGCACCCCTGTGGGCAGGGTGCAGTGTATCTGAAAGGTAGGACATGCCCTGGTGTGTGTGTCATGTCCTGATAGTGAATTACTGCCAATTTCGTTTTTCACTATTACAAGGCTACCTGTTCCCCATAGTACAGAATGGGGAGTTTGCTTATAACATCTTCTAAACATAACTGGCCCTGGGAACTAGGTAGGAAGATGAAGTTTAGTATGCCTGAACTCAGAATCTAAAGATGCATCTTTTAGGGATGTATATCGTTACAACGCATACTTTTACAACGCATACCTTTACAACGCATTTTTTTACACCTCAACATCCATTGCAACACATTCCATTACAACGCATGCCATTACAACAAATTCTTTGAAGCTACCTTTACAACACATTCCACTACAACGCATTCTACATTTACAACGCATACCATTACAACGCATACCATTACATTGCATTTATGGTAAGTATTGGATAGTGTAGGGGTAAAAATTACTATTCTAACTCCAGGAGGTGCAACAGTAGGGTAATGGTTGGATAGTGTAGGGGTAAAAATTACTATTCTAACTCCAGGGGGTGCAACAGTAGGGTAAGTATTGGATAGTGTAGGGGTAAAAATTACTATTCTAACTCCAGGGGGTGCAACAATAGGGTAAGTGTTGGATAGTGTAGGTATGCTTTGTAATGGTATGCGTTGTAATGACTGCGTTGTAATGGCATGCGATGTAGTGGTATGCGTTGTAGTGACATGCATTGTAATGGTTGCATTGTAATGGCATGTGTTGTAATGGATGTTGCGTTGTAAAAGTTTCGTTGTAAAGGTAGTGCGTTGTAAAAGTTGCATTGTAAGTGTTGTTTCCCATCTTTGAGTGAAGGTGATTTTTACATTCTGTGTTTGAAAATACCACTTTTAGAAAGCAGGTATTTTCTTGCCTAACCATCCAGTGTGCCTCTGCTGGGTTTGTGGAATGACTGTCTGGGTTTTGGATGACAGGGGCTGGGGAGCAGGAGTGGCTCCAGATAGTCTAGGTGGGTCAGGAAAGGGCTGAATAGGCCTGGTCTGCCCCTGACAATGCCACCTCCACCTCCTGCCAGGAAGCCACATCAGAGAAGGCAGAACCTGTTTTAGCTGGGCACAGACACTCTCTACCTAAGAGATCAAGGGATTTTGGGATATACATATTGGGGCCCAAACCCCTGAACTTTAGAACTCTTTTGGACCAAGAACATTGCCAAGAAGAAGAGCTGGAGAAGCTGTGATAAGGAACTACCACATTGCTGTGTGCTTTGCTGTGTTGGCCTGCAGTGGCTGCTCTGTCTTGGGCAGTGAACAGACTGGACTGAACTTTTTGTAACCTACTTTTGTGAGTTTCTCCAAGGGCTTGAGGTAGAGCTTGCCCCCTGTTCAAGAAGTCTCAGGAACAGCAAAGACTTCAAGCTCTTCTGCCCTCAGCACTGGGAACTGTGTGTTTTGGGCTGCAACAGAAGAAAAAGCTACCCAACGACATCGACAACGCCGCTGCCGACTTCGTGTCCTGACGGCACCGCAGAGTGCACCACCGAAATGCCGCACCACGACCCTGGTCTCACCAGCAATGCCTGCTGATGCCGCAACCGAGCCACTGCTCACATCGGGACCTGTAGGCACTTCACTCGTCACTGCCTCAACTCACTGATACAACTGTAATTTGTGTAATTGATTACCTTTTTCCTATAATGTGAATTAAACATTATAGATGCATTTACGTTTCATTTGTTGTATTCAAATTGTCTTTACTAAAACACCTCCCTTACTGGGACCCCTCTCTCTTAACGCTAGATACCCAGGTCCCAGTGACTTTATTGGGTTAACCCTCCCTTTTGGTACCACTCATTTCACGCCAACGCCTTAGTATCTCCGCCGCTCCACACCAAAATCTATGCCACTGCTTGCACTTGGTTCGACGGCACCGCTCGTAAAGTCACATGATGCACCGCGTTCATCCCGTAATGCAGCCTTGGCCTGCCGACACTGGCACCATCGACTCCAGTTCGTCAACCCACGACAGCTCTTCAGCAACGACGATGTCGCTGCTTGCACCTCAACCTGCCAGCACCGCGACGAACACTCCATCCACTTCGCACCGCGACCCTGGTCTCTCTGACGATGCCATCTTACGCCGCCACCGAGCCGCTGCTCGCACTGTGACCGACCTGAAGGCACCACACACCGCACTGCTGAACTTTGCACCGCAGCACCCGACGCCTGCCGAAGCCAGCGCTCCTGACTTCAACAGAGAGGAGTTCAATATGCAACGCATGTGACTTCTAGGGCCCTGCCAACTCCTGCACTGACCTCCGGAACTTACACCTGCTGAAAACACGCTTTCGGAAGCTCAACAAGTGGATGCCGACGCCCTGCATTTCTAGAAGGTACTGTTTTGGGGTCTTCCTGACACCATAGCTGGCCCGTGACGCCGCGGGCAGCCAGAACACCTTGGATTTGTTTGCCCATGACGCCCTAATAGCCCCGGATGGAGCTATCGACATTAAGGAACTTTTTCAAGCATATTTTGATAATTGAACTATTTAAGTACTGTATTGTGGATTGTTATAGTTTTTGGTCTTGTCATAAGTATGAAAAAAATTGATATTTTTCAAAACTGGTGTGGTGTCCTTTTGTAGTGCTTACTCTGTATTACTGTTGGTTATATGTAAATGCTTAACACACTCTAAGATAAGCCTGACTACTCGTGCCAAGCGACCAAGGGGTGAGCAGTGGTTATTTTAAGAGTGTAACTCCCTTATCCTCACTAGGTAGAAAGATCCCTATTTGGACAAAGGTGCAAACCCTTTCCAACTAGAGGTCCCCATTTCTAACATTTGTTGTCAACGGTGAGGATAGAACTTGCATTTGCACTTGACTTTGGTGTGCACTACTACCATATCTCAGACCATTATGTGCCACATACTGTTTCTTTTTCTTTTTGGCCTATTTTTTGATCTTGCCAGTTTGAACTTGCTACTTCATCATGCCGGAATCAAGAGTATCATCTGTTGCATCCCTGGAAGTTGCCTTTGAGGAGGATAGGTTGGAATCCTACAGTGTTAGGGAATTAAAAGCGATTTCCAAATACCTAAATGTCCAAGTCAGAGGCCTCACTAGGAAGGAGGAGCTACAAAAGGCGCTGAGGGTCTGGGTAGCAGCCAGACATGTAGATACAGGGGTAAGGCGCACAAGGTAAATGGTTACTTGCAAAGTTAATTTGTGATTGTTTTGAATTTGAGGTGATTTTGATGATTTTTAGGGTGCTCCAACAAGTGGCGTAACCGTCCCAGTACGCCGAAGAATTGTGGATGGTTGAGTGCGTTACAGGGTATGTAAACGCATTCTTGTGTTTGGGCACACCGTTGGGTTCGTCATAAATACGACAGACTCCTGGATTTCAGAAATGAGTTACTTTTTTAATTCACGTTTTTCAAAAGTTCATTTGGTTACATTTTATGACTTCATCTTATCCATATTGATGTATATGGTGAAATGGTTCAACACTGTTAAGCTTCACATAAAACAAATGCTCCAATGCATTTCGGGCAGGTAAGGCCCTTTCTCAAGGAGCGCTGAAAACGTAAACATAAACACTTGTTTAGAATTGGACTAACCCAAAAAGAAAAACATGCATATATGCTTGAATGTTGCAAAGAAATACATTAGATAAACAACCCATGGTTACACATGCTAGTGTGGTGGGGTGACGGTGGGTGAACAGGGTGACCTTATGGCCCAAAGGGTGGGATGTGGTAGGATAAGGCGGAAAGGGGGTGCGTTGCAAAGGCAATCGCAGGAAAGTATCGGAGACACTTACGTGCGGGTGATTGCTCAGTTCGGTGAAGACCTGTGAAAAAGACGTGGGAGAAGACTGTTAGCGCTGTTTGTTTCAAGCCGGTTTGGCGAAACATAGGGCTAATGTTCGTCGGGGCCCCGACTTACTTGTAAGTTGAATGGATGCTTGCAGAGCATCAGGTTAGAAGCTGCGAAGCGGCAGGTTTCTGGAGCGGAGTTTCCGCGGAGTTCAGGAGGGAAACTCCGCGGGCGAAGTTAAACAAGGTCAGGTGGAGGGTCACGTGGTTCAGGAGTAAACACAGTGAGGGGACTGGGGTGGAATGGTAGCAGCCATGTTGGAATGGGGTTAATGTGTACCAGATGTAAACATCGAAAGGTTGACATCATACATATGCGAATGTAATATTAAAACAGTTAATCATAACACTCAAGAAAATGCTATCAAGGGTCAATGTGAGGAAGAAGTACCAGACATGGTACTATAGAAAAGCGCTTAGTTCAATTCGGTCATTGAGACCGTACGGCTTCATCGCCTGAAGTCTGTAGATCCAGGCGGTTTCCCGTTGAAGGAGAACTTTGTTGTTATCTTTACCCTCGTTCTTGCGGACAATCTCAAGTACCATGTACTTGAGTTGGGCCACGTTGTGGTTTGAATCGTTGAAGTGGAGTGCTACATTGGATTTCTGGTTTTTTGTGCGGATGTTTGACTTATGTTCGTTGAGACGAACTTTGATTTTTCGAGTTGTTTTGCCCACATAGATCATTCCACATGGGCATTTCAGGAGGTAAATGAGGTTGGAGGAGTCACAAGTGGCGTCTACATTAAGTTTGATCTTGAAGCCTCTCATAGGGTGGTTTATTCTGTTTCCAGGGATGACGTTATTACAACTGTTGCAGTTGTGGCATGGACGTGTTCCAGTATGTGACATCTCTTTGGGTGGTGGTTTGGATAACAGTTCTTTTAGGTTTTTCCGTCCTTGTGTATGCGAACAGTGGAGGTTCTTTGAAAAGATCTCCAAAGTCTGGTTCGAATGAGAGAATGCGCCAGTGTTTCAAAATGATACTTTTAAAGGTTTTGCTAGCTGTAGAGTATCTGGATACTAGTACTGTTCTGTTGTTATCTTTTATAGTGATGGATCCTTTGAGGGCTTCCTCACGAGTGATATTTGAGACTTTATTGATGGTTTTGTTAAGGCTTTCTTGTGGGTACCCTCTGCTTTGAAATCTTTTGCCCATTTCATTCATTCGGCTGATGCACATGTCTGGATTTGATACAATTCTTTTAACTCTCAGCAGTTGGCTGTAGGGGAGGTGCCTTTTCAACGAGTCCTGGTGAAAGCTAGTGTGATGGAGGGTATTGTTTCGATCGGTTGCTTTGCGAAACAGGTCTGTTTCTAGACCCTTTTCTGAGATTTTGATCTTAACGTCAAGAATTGTAATTTCTTTGTCACTTGTGTTCCATGATAGTACAATTCGGTTGTCCTTAGTGTTGAGAAGATTCAGGGCGTTTTCAAGGGTATGTTGTGTATTCTTCCAAATGAAAAAGAGGTCGTCAATTTAGCGGACGTACAATAAGATGTTGTCAGTCCAGTTCTTGTCAGTGTATATATATTTTGATTCAAATTCGCCCATGTAGAGGTTCGCATACGTCGGTGCTGCGCAATTGCCCATTGACATTCCGGACATCTGTAGGTACCATTGGTTGTTGTATACGAAATAGCTATGGTAGAGTGTGTAAACCATGAGTTCCATGAGGAACGTTTGGAGGGATTCAGTGATATCGCTGTTCAATAAGGTGTTTTCAATGGCCTCTATACCACCGCCATGGGGGATGGAGGTGTATAGGCTCTTGACATCTGCCGTGCAAAGGATCAACTGTTCATGATTGGTGATGGTGATTTCAGAAAGTTTTGTTAGGAATTCGGTGGTATCTTTGATGTAGCTTTGAAGTTTGATGACCGAAGGTTGTAGGTAACGGTCAAGGAATTTTCCGATCGGTTCGTGAAGGGACCCTCTCGTAGACACGATGGGTCAGAATGGGGGATCATTGAGATTTTTGTGAATCTTAGGTAACATGGTTATCGTTGGGCTTCTCGGATGTTCTGTTATCAGGAATTTTTTGGTGCGATCATCGATGATGCCATCTTCATGTGCTTTGGTTACTATGGTTTGGAGCTCCGTTTTGTATTCATTGGTGGGGTTTCCTTCAAGGGGCATGTAGGTTTCAAGGCCAGAGATGTGTTCGTGCACTTTATTTTCATACATGCTGGTGTTGAGGATGACCAGGGCACCCCCCTTGTCAGCTTTAAGACATTTGATCGTGCTGTTACCGGCGATCTTCTTTAGGGTGTCTTTGTCTTTCCTTGTGATGTTCTGTCTGGTTTTCTTGTTTAGATTCAATTTAGAAATGCCTTGTCTTACTAGAGCTTCAAAGGTGTTTATACTTTTGTGGCTACATGGAGGCATGTACGAGCTTGATGGACGCAGGCCCAGCAGTTGATCGGTTTTGTTGTCCGTTGTTGGTTGTGTGATGTTTTCGAAGAAATGCCTTAAGCGTAATTTGCGGGTTAACTTAAAAGTGCTGACTTCCAGCTCCAGTAAGTTGGTGTTGCTTGTGGGGATGAACGACGTGCCTTTCTGAAGGAGTCTGGTTTCGTTTGGATTGAGGTGAACATCTGATATATTGATAACTAACGATTCCTCCTCGTTTTGGCTTTCTTTTTGTTTGATGATTGATTTTCTTCTTGATCCTTTTCCTGCTCTTTTTCCCCGACGGGGTCATTTGTGTCGTACGGTCCTACCTCTAAAGAAGGCTCAGAGGTGGACGGTGTATCAGTCGGTGTTGATTTTTGTCTGGTGTCTCGTGGTTCTCCTGGTTTGGTGGATTCCGGGTATGTTCTCCTTGGTGGGCGATTTGAACTTTCGCTGCCTGAAGATGATGTGTCGGTGTTCTGGTTGTACAACTTTATCACCCCACACGCCCTCCCCTCCGAGGACTACATTCTATTGGGAGACCTCAATTTTCACCTGGAAAAGAGCAATGACAACAGCGCCACCACCCTTCTGGACAACCTCGCCAACCTCGGACTCAAACAACTTGTCACTACCCCCACCCACATTGCAGGTCACACACTCGACCCTATCTTCACCTCCAGCAAACATGTCTCATTCAGCCACACCACAGCTCTTCATTGGACGGACCACAGCTGCGTTCACTTTATCTACAATAAGATCACAATCCACAACCATCCTCAACCCACCCTGCGTAGAAATTGGAACAAACTCACCATCGACCAGATCTCCTCATCGCTCCTTCAAAACCCCCCTGTCCACTCCTCAAACCCCGACCAAGCAGCCATTAACCTCACCCAATGGCTATTCAACAGCGCCGACATCCTAGCACCGTTGAAAAAACGTCAAATCAAACTAGGCAGCAAAAACGCCTCCTGGTTCAACGATGATCTTAAGAAATCGAAGAAACTCTGTCGCTCCCTCGAGAAGGCCTGGAAAAAAGACCCAAACACCAGCACCAGGGACGCCTTCAAAAACGCCAACCGCATACACCACCAACTAATTCGGTCTGCCAAGAAAGCCGCATTCAAAGACCGACTAGATAACAACGCCCACAACAGCAAGGAATTATTCAACATCGTCAAAGAATTTACCAACCCATCAGCCAACTCCAACGACATCACCCCCTCCCAAGCCCTCTGCGACTCCCTAGCTTCCTTCTTCCACAACAAAATCACAGACATCCACAACAGCTTCGACAACCGACCCGGAGACCAACCCTCTCAACCTTCTGCAGGACGTTCACCCCCCTTGAACATCCTTAACGACTGGAACCCAATCTCCACTGAGGACACCATCCGCCTGATGAACTCATCCACTCAGGATCCCCAACTGACCCATGCCCTCACCACATCTTCAACAAAGCAGACTCCATCATAGCACCACACCTCCGAGACGTCATCAACTGCTCCCTCAACTCCGCCACCTTCCCGGAAAGCTGGAAACACGCAGAACTCAGCGCCCTTCTGGAAAAACCCACAGCTGACCCCACCGAACTCAAAAACTACCGCCCCATCTCGCTTCTTCCTTTCCCGGCCAAAGTCATCGAGAAAGCTGTCAACAACCAGCTCGCCACCTTCCTCGAAACGAACAAATCCCTCGACTCCTCACAGTCCGGATTCCGAGCCAAACACAGCACTGAGACCGCACTTATCGCAGCAACAGACGACATTCGAACTCTACTGGATAACGGAGACACAGTCGCCCTCATCCTCCTCGACCTCTCCGCTGCCTTCAACACAGTCTGTCATAGCACCCTTCTACAGCGCCTCAGAAACGTCGGAATCCAAGGAAAAGCACTGGAATGGATCACCTCGTTCCTCACCGGAAGAACCCAGAGAGTCCGTCTCCCACCATTCAAGTCAGAGGCCTCTGAAGTCATCTGCGGCGTGCCGCAAGGATCGTCACTCAGCCCCACCCTCTTCAACGTGTACATGAGCCCCCTTGCGGCCATCGCTCGCCAACACAATCTCAACATCATCTCCTACGCTGACGACACTCAACTGATCCTCTCATTCACCAAAGACCCTAACACCGCCAAAAACAACTTACACGAAGGAATGAAAGAAGTAGCCGAGTGGATGAAGCACAGCCGTCTGAAACTGAACTCAGACAAAACAGAAGTCCTCATCTTAGGCACCTCCCCCTCCGCCTGGGATGACTCTTGGTGGCCAGAGGCCCTTGGAAAAGCACCCATCCCTACGGACCACGCACGGAACCTGGGCGTCATCCTGGACTCCTCACTCTCGATGACCAGACAAGTCAACGCCGTCTCATCATCTTGCTTCAACATTCTTCGCATGCTCCAAAAAACATTTTGCTGGATCCCCACCGAAACTAGAAAAACGGTCACTCACGCACTGGTCACGAGCCGCCTGGACTACGGAAACACCCTTTACGCCAGTACCACCGCAAAACTCCAGAAAAAACTCCAACGCATCCAGAACGCTTCAGCCAGGCTCATACTAGACATCCCGCGTAAAGAACACATCTCTGGTCACCTGAAAAACCTCCACTGGCTCCCCGTAAATAAGAGGATTACTTTCCACCTCTTAACCCACGCACACAAAGCACTTTACGAACTTGGACCCGAATGCCTCAACACACGACTGTCCTTCTACACCCCCTCCCGTCAGCTACAATCCTCCAACCAAGCCCTTGCCACTGTACCTCGCATCAACAAAGCCACCATGGGAGGTAGATCCTTCTCCTACCTGGCAGCTAAAACTTGGAACTCTCTTCCCACTCACCTTCGCCTTACTCAGAACGACCTAGCATTCAGAAAGCAACTTAAAACTTGGATATTCGACAAGTAATTCCCCCCCCCCCTTCCTCAAGCGCCATGAGACCCTATGGGTATGTAGCGCGCTATATAAATCTTGACTTGACTTGACTTGACTTGACTTGTTCAGTATAGCATTCCATTTTTCTTGGAACACTGGTGAGTTTTTGCACAATGAAGGTTTCAATGCGATCCGTAGTCCTCTGGGCATGCGCAAGGCCTTGTGGTATTTGATCAAGGTGTTTGCGTGGAGTTTTTGGTTGATTCGACGTTTTGATAAGTAAAGAAGTTGTTTAACACACTGTTCCTTGGTGCGACTTGAGGTTGTTTGGGTTAGGTCCTCGTTGATAAGTGCATAAATCTGTTCGGTTTCTTCTGATCCGAAGGCTAATGTGCTTGCTCTAGCTTCGGTTGATTTGGAGATTTCCTCATACTGCATGTTGTTTGTTTCGGGTGAGGCGTGCTGCCTGCCAGCGGGGCGGAGTGGGTTAAATAAAGACTGTAGATACAGGGGTAAGGCGTACAGCGTAAATGGTTACTTGCAAAGTTAATTTGTGATTGTTTTGAATTTGAGGTGATTTTGATGATTTTTAGGGTGCTCCAACAAGTGGCGTAACCGTCCCAGTACGCCGAAGAAATGTGGCTGGTTGAGTGCGTTACAGGGTATGTAAACGCATCCTTGTGTTTGGGCACACCGTTGGGTTCGTCATAAATACGACAGACTCCTGGATTTCAGAAATGAGTTACTTTTTTAATTCACGTTTTTCAAAAGTTCATTTGGTTACATTTTATGACTTCATCTTATCCATATTGATGCATATTGTGAAATGGTTCAACACTGTTAAGCTTCACATAAAACAAATGCTCCAATGCATTTCGGGCAGGTAAGGCCCTTTCTCAAGGAGCGCTGAAAACGTAAACATAAACACTTATTTAGAATTGGACTAAGCCAAAAAGAAAAACATGCATATATGCTTGAATGTTGCAAAGAAATACATTAGATAAACAACCCATGGTTACACATGCTAGTGTGGTGGGGTGACGGTGGCGGTGGACAGAGGCCATTGAAAACACCTTATTGAACAGCGATATCACCGAATCCCTCCAAACGTTCCTCATGGAATTCATGGTTTACACACTCTACCATAGCTATTTCGTATACAACAACCAATGGTACCTACAGATGTCCGGAATGTCAATGGGCAATTGCGCAGCACCGACGTATGCGAACCTCTACATGGGCGAATTTGAATCAAAATATATTTACACTGACAAGAACTGGACTGACAATATCTTATTGTACGTCCGCTACATTGACGACCTCTTTTTCATTTGGAAGAATACGCAACATACCCTTGAAAACGCCCTGAATTTTCTCAACACTAAGGACAACCGAATTGTACTATCATGGAACACAAGTGACAAAGAAATTACATTTCTTGACGTTAAGATCAAAATCTCAGAAAAGGGTCTAGAAACAGACCTGTTTTGCAAAGCAACCGATCGAAACAATACCCTCCATCACACTAGCTTTCACCAGGACTCGTTGAAAAGGCACCTCCCCTACAGCCAACTGCTGAGAGTTAAAAGAATTATATCAAATCCAGACATGTGCATCAGCCGAATGAATGAAATGGGCAAAAGATTTCAAAGCAGAGGGTACCCACAAGAAAGCCTTAATGAAACCATCAATAAAGTCTCAAATATCACTCGTGAGGAAGCCCTCAAAGGATCCATCACTAAAAAAGATAACAATAGAACAGTACTAGTATCCAGATACTCTACAGCTAGCAAAACCTTTAAAAGTATCATTTTGAAACACTGGCGCATTCTCTCATCCGAACCAAACTTTGGAGATCTTTTCAAAGAACCTCCACTGTTCGCATACACAAGGACGGAAAACCTAAAAGAACTGTTATCCAAACCACCACCCAAACAGATGTCACATACTGGAACACGTCCATGCCACAACTGCAACAGTTGTAATAACGTCATCCCTGGAAACAGCATAAACCACCCAATGAGAGGCTTCAAGATCAAACTTAACGTAGACGCCACTTGTGACTCCTCCAACCTCATTTACCTCCTGAAATGCCCATGTGGAATGATCTATGTGGGCAAAACAACTCGAAAAATCGAAGTTCGTCTCAACGAACATAAGTCAAACATCCGCACAAAAAAACAGAAATCCAATGTAGCACTCCACTTCAACGATTCAAACCACAACGTGGCCCAACTCAAGTACATGGTACTTGAGATTGTCCGCAAGAACGAGGGTAAAGATAACAACAAAGTTCTCCTTCAACGGGAAACCGCCTGGATCTACAGACTTCAGGCGATGAAGCCGTACGGTCTCAATGACCGAATTGAACTAAGCGTTTTTCTATAGTACCATGTCTGGTACTTCTTCCTCACATTGACCCTTGGTAGCATTTTCTTGAGTGTTATGAATAACTGTTTTAATATTACATTCGCATATGTATGATGTCAACCTTTCAATGTTTACATCTGGTACACATTAACCCCATTCCAACATGGCTGCTACCATTCCACCCCAGTCCCCTCACTGTGTTTACTCCCGAACCACGTGACCCTCCACCTGACCTTGTTTACCTTTGCCCGCGGAGTTTCCCTCCTGAACTCCGCGGAAACTACGCTCCAGAAACCTGCTGCTTCGCAGCTTCTAACCTGATGCTCTGCAAGCATCCATTCAACTTACAAGTAAGTCGGGGCCCCGACGAACATTAGCCCTATGTTTCGCCAAACTGGCTTGAAACAAACAGCGCTAACAGTCTTCTCCCACGTCTTTTTCACAGGTCTTCACCGAACTGAACAATCACCCGCACGTAAGTGTCTCCGATACTTGCCTGCGATTGCCTTTGCAACGCACGCCCTTTCCGCCTTATCCCACCACGTCCCACCCTTTGGGCCATAAGGTCACCCTGTTCACCCACCGTCACCCCACCACACTAGCATGTGTAACCATGGGTTGTTTATCTAATGTATTTCTTTGCAACATTCAAGCATATATGCATGTTTTTCTTTTTGGGCTAGTCCAATTCTAAATAAGTGTTTATGTTTACGTTTTCAGCGCTCCGTGAGAAAGGGCCTTACCTGCCCGAAATGCATTGGAGCATTTGTTTTATGTGAAGCTTAACAGTGTTGAACCATTTCACCATATGCATCAATATGGATAAGATGAAGTCATAAAATGTAACCAAATGAACTTTTGAAAAACGTGAATTAAAAAAGTAACTCATTTCTGAAATCCAGGAGTCTGTCGTATTTATGACGAACCCAACGGTGTGCCCAAACACAAGGATGCGTTTACATAACCTGTAACACACTCAACTAGCAGCCAGACATGCCAGTGAGCAGTCTGGTGATCTCAGTTGAGATGCGGAGAAGCCTCCTCCTAGTGTGGATGTGCTTTTGGAAGGAGGGAACCCTCCAGGCAAAGCAGCAGTGGCCTGTCCCCAGAGGAGGTGGAGGACAGGTGGGAAGCATGGAGAGTTGCAGTAGAACTGGTGAAGCTTAAGTTAGCCATGGAGGAGAAAAGGATGAAGTTAGATCATGAGATCAGTATAAAGGAGCTGTATCAGAGGAGTAGAGCCAGCTCAGATGGTGGCAGCAAACCGTCAGGACAGGCAGACAGGATTGTGCACATCCCTAAAAATGTGGGCAAGGAATATAAGAAGGGCAATGACATACAAAGGTGGTTTCAGAGTTATGAAGCGGCGATACACATGATTGGGTTCCCTGAGAAGAATTGGGGAGCAGGATTGTGGCCTCTGTTTCCAGAGGAAGCCAGGGATACTGTGGTCGGGACACCCTCAACAGTCTTTCTGCCTCCCCTATTTGGTATTGAATCAGTCCCAGGCTGTACTAGTTTACTCTTTGGTTTTTATTATATTTGGGAAAAGTCATTGACCAGAGTGCTTTCTCATTTGAGCATCAACAGTCAGTGGAACACATAAACTGGAAGTGGTATCAATTGTGGGGCCCGTCACTGCAAACTTCCTTGTGCCTCTACTCCCGGCTTCTTCTCTTTTCAGGTGAGCATGGACCCAAAGGAAACAAAGAAAACAAAAAAAGGCTCAGGTTACTGTTTCCTGTTAAGCATGATAAAGAGGAAGGGGAATGTGCACCGTCACCAGTCCCTAGTGTGTTGTGCCTAGTGTGGGGAAAAACAATGGTGAGTTTACTGGTGCCCCGTTATGTGCACCCACAGCCACTGGACAAGCCCCTAGCATGCACCGGGTACTTGCCTGCTCCCACGACCCTCCTGGGCTGTGGTGTTGGGAGACCAAGCCTCCTCGTTGTTGGAGAGAACAGTGGTCCCGGGGGCACTGCTCCTCGAGCAGTTCTCTGTCGCTTGATCTATCCCGCTGGGGCATAGCTCCTGCGTTGTTCCTCCTGCGAAGGTACCGTCCCCCTCCTCCCTCACTGTCGTGGATCCTCGGTCCTCCTCTGGTTCGAATTGGTCCTCGTCCTCCTCTCCTTCTGGCTCCAAAACACCCGAATGCCCTTCCGGACACCAGCCACGCTTTTCTCCACTCTCCTCCCCTTGTCTTGCTCCATTATCTAGACCGTCGACTGCTCTTCCGGTTTTCGCGTCAATGGCGGCCATGTTGGGTTGGTCGGCGTACAGCTCCTGTGAGGGTCAGAAACCATCACATTGCCTTCCCCCTCGGAATGGCCGGTCGGGCCATTCAAGTACCGGAAATCTGGACAGATAGTCCACATTTGTTTGAAGTTTTCCGGGCACATGTATTGCTTCAAAGGTGAAGGGCTGTAATGCAAGGAACCATCGTAGTACTTTAGGATTGGAGTCCTTGTGCAGGGATAGCCAGGTAAGGGGAGCATGATCAGTTAATACTAGAAAGGAATGTCCCAAGAGATAATATCGGAGTGCCTCCATGGCCCATTTTAGTGCTAAGCATTCTTCCTCAATCGTCGCATATCTATTTTCTCTGGGGAATACTTCTCTACTGAGGTACAGAATGGGGTGTAAATCTCTGGAGTCATCTGGTTGGGGCAGGACAGCCCCAAGACCCCTTCCTGAGGCATCAGTTTGGAGGACAAATGTCTTTCAGAAATCAGGACAGGTAAGTACAGTAGACGTACCGAGAATCTTTTTCAGTTTTTGGAAGCTTTCCTCTTGGGAGGCCAGCCAAGGAAGGTGTTTCCCTGTCTGTGTTTTCGTGAGCAGATCGGTAAGGGGACTGGCAATTTCAGAGAACTGTGGTATAAACCTCCTGTAATTCCCCACCAACCCGAGGAATGAACGGACATCTTTCTTACAGGAGGGGCAGAGAATCTTGGAGATGGCTTCTATTTTGTTAATCTGTGTCCTAATACATCCTCCACTGATGGTGTATCCTAGATACTCTATATGTTCCGTTCCAAAAGTGGTCTTTTGGGGATTTGGGGTGAGACCTGCATGTTTTAAAGGCCGAAGTACCACTTCCAGGTTCATCAGGTGTGTCTCCCAATCAGGGCTATACATGACAATATCGTCCAGCCAGGCAACCGCAAATTTGTGATGTGGGTTTAGTATTGTGTCTAATAGCCGCTGAAAAGTAGCGGGCCCCAAGGAGGCCAAAGAGCAGTACTTTAAATTGATACAGGCCCGTGGGTGTTGAAAAGGCAGTTTTTTTCTGGCTGACGGGGTTAATGGTATCTGCCAATAGCCTTTGGTTAAGTCTATGGTTGTCATTTCTCTGGCCTCCCCCAACTGCTCGAATAATTCGTCCACACTGGGCATTGGATAGGCATCAAACTTTGATACCGAGTTCACCTGGCGAAAATCAATACAAAACCTGAAGCTTCCATCAAGATTCGGGACAAGAACAACTGGAGAGAACCAGGCACTGTGGTGAGGTTCAAATATGTTGGCTTCCAACATTGCTTGTACCTCCTCGTCTACTGCCTACCTCCTAACCTCTTGGATACAATATGGTTTGAGTTTAATTGGTTGGGCTGTTTTTGTGACGATGTTGTGCTCAACTAAAGTGATCTGCCCAGGATTCCCTGACAAGACCGTGGCATATTTTGCACAAAGATCCAACATTTGTTGTCTTTGGGTTGTTGTCACTTGTGGTCCTATTTGGATGGGGGCATCTTCTTTACACCCTTGGGGGGCATAGGACACTTCCATGGGTTTGTCTATGGTGATGTGGTGTATGGAAGTATCTGGGTTTGAGGTACCTGGAAGAGGTCCCTCCCAAGCTTTGAGAAGATTTATGTGATAGATCTGACCCTCGTTCTTTTTATGGGGTACATCTACTCTGTAAGTTACAGGGGTTACTTTATTCAGTATTTTGTAGGTACCTTGCCATGTGGCTAAGAGCTTCTTCTCAGAGCTAGGTAAAAGAATAGGTACCTGGTCTCCCATTTTGAACTCCCTCAGGTGAGACTGATGAGCATACTGTTGTTTTTGCCTGTTCTGAGCACTTTCCATGTTCACATGACCCTCCTCCCATAGGGAAGATAATGTGTCTTTCAAGCTGGCTGAATATTGAAGTAGGTGCTTGCCCTCATCTTCTTCCTCTGTCCACTTTTCTATGGCCATGTCTAGGAGTGTTCTGGGTTGACACCCAAACAGGAGTTCAAAAGGCGAAAAGCATGTTGACTTCTGTTCATGTGTCTGGATAGCGAACAAGACAAGTGGTAGCTGCCTGCCCCAATCCCTTCCTGCCTTGTCTATGTTTTTTCTTAAGATGGTTTTGATTATGCGGTTGTATCTCTCTACCAACCCATCTGTTTGAGGGTGGTAGAATGATGCGCGTATTTTCTTTACTTGGAGAATGGCACAGACCTGCTTCATTAAGCGGGACATAAACGGGGCGCCCTGATCTGTTAACAATTCCTGAGGGAACCCCACCCGGGAAAAGAACGTAACCATTGCAGGGGCCACAGCTGAGGTGGTTGTGGAGGATAGGGGTTTGGCTTCTGGATATCTGGTAGCGTAATCGACTAGAACTAGAATGTACTGGTGGCCCCAGGCAGAGGGAATAAGGAGACCTACCAGGTTCATCCCAACTCTTTTAAAGGGGATATCTATAGTGGGGAGCGGTTGAAGTGGTGCTTTGGGGATAACTGGGGCGTTGACCAACTGACAGTGGGAACATGTAGTACAATATCTGGCTACTTCTTGGTAGACCCCTGGCCAATAGAATGTTGGTAACATGAATTTTAGAGTGTGTTCTTTGCCGTAGTGTCCACTCCCAGTCTGACTATGGACCAGGGATAGTACCTGTTCCCTGTAGGATCGTGGTACTACCAATTTCCTTTTATCCCCCTCATGCGAAAATCTGTATAAAAGTCCCCTTTTCACACGGAAGAAGGTGCCTACCTTGTCTGGTTGGTCTTCCTGAACCTCGTTCCAGGCATGTTGTAGCGTGGTTTCATCTCTTTGGGCAGCCCGAAAGCTCTGTCATGCCTCTTGCGATGTGTCTAGGGAGGTAAAGATACGAGTGGGTAAGATTGGTTCTGACCGGAGATGCATAGTTCATTCTCTCCTTTTTTCACTACGGGTTTTTGGTACTTTAGGCAACGTTTCTTCTATCTCTTCCCCATTGAGAGGGGCACTATTTAACCCGAGAACTGGAGGGGGAGCTGAGGTATAGGTCAGTAAGTAGTCATGAAATCTGGGGAGGTCTGTTCTCAACAGGACTGTCTCAGGGACGTTCGGTACCACCCCTAACTTCCTCAACTGGGATTCTCCTTCTATATCCAACAAGACTTCAGCCAAAGGGTATAACTTTTTGTCTCAGTGAACACATGTCACCTGTATGCATTCCTCTTCTACTAAATGTGAATACCTTATTAGTGTCCGATCAACTACTGTATGATGACAACCTGTGTCTAAGAAGGCTAACACCGGTTTCCCCTTCACGTATATATCTGCTTTCTATACCTTTCTGGGGTTTTTCCAATCACCAGTACCTTCCCTCTGGTATACCCCACTTCCATGGGTTCCTGTGGGGGAAGGTGTGATGGCCAATGTTGAGCTATGTGTCCCCACTCGGCACAGTGGAAACACTGGGGTCCTGGTAAGGTGGGAGTTGGTACGAGGGGTCAGGGTGGTGTCATGGGAAGGAATATCCCTTTTGCTCCAAGGGAACTGTGCTGGGTCTGGGTGGCATCCTTGGGGGTCCAGTCTGTGGTTTATGTGCAGGAGCTTTAGACTCAGGGGAGCGGTGGTATGCACAGGCCAGGTCCACTGCAAGTGTAACCGTTAAGTTAGGATGTTGTTTGATCCATGCTCTCGTATTGAATGGTAGGGCCTCCAAGTAGTGCTCAAGGTACACTTCTCTGTGAACTCATCCACAGAAGAAACAGTAGGTTGTAGCCAGCAATTACCTAAGTCCCTTATCCGGTAGTAGAAGGCCCTAGGATTGTTGACTGTTGTCCACTTTTCTGAACTGAGAGCGATAGTACTCCTGGTCACAACCTAAACGTTCCAGGTTGGCCTTCTTTATGTCTGCATAGCTGGTAACCTCTACTGGATTGGCGGCCTGATAGGCGGCCTGTAATATGCCTAATTGTAAGGGTGCAATGTACTGCCCCCATCTTTCTGGGGGACATATGGCTGTGGATGCAACCCTATCAAAGTTAACAAAGAAATAATCCGGGTCATCCCCTTGTTGGAATTTCTGGAGGACCAACCTTGGTACATTAGCATGGATGCGTGCACTAGAGATAATGTCTGTAAAGCGAAGAACTACTGTATCCTGAACTTTTTGGTTTGAGGTTAAAAGAGCTGCTTGGTCCTTCAGGGCTGCCTGTAAGGCTTGTCTCTCCTTTTGGGCTTGCTTAGTCCATTGCTCAAACACTAGCTGTAAATGGCGCTGCCCTTCGGCTAGCTGGGGGATAATTGCTTCCATGAAGGTGTTCTGTCTTTACCAGACTGCAATCCCACTTCTGACACTGTGGTCGGGACACCCTCAACAGTCTTTCTGCCTCCCCCTATTTGGTATTGAATCAGTCCCAGGCAGTACTAGTTTACTCTTTGGTTTTTATTATATTTGGGAAAAGTCATTGACCAGAGTGCTTTCTCATTTGAGCATCAACAGTCAGTGGAACACATAAACTGGAAGAGGTATCAATTGTGGTACCCGTCACTGTAGACTTCCTTGTGCCTCTGCACCTGGCTTCTACTCTTGGCAGGTGAGCATGGACCCAAAGGAAACAAAGAAGAAAAAAAAAGGCTCAGGCTACTGTTTCCTGTTAAGCATGATAAAGAGGAGGGGGATTGTGCACCGTCACCAGTCCCTACCAATGGTGAGTTTACTGGTGCCCCGTTATGCGCACCCACAGCCCCTGGACAAGCCCTGAGCATGCACCCGGTACTTGCCTGCTCCCATGAACCTCATGGTTTGTGGTGTTGGGAGACCAAACCTCCTCGCCGTTGTGGAGAACAGTGGTCCTGGGGCCAGTGCTCCTCGAGCGGTTCTGTGTCTCTTGGTCAGTCCCGCTGGGGCGTAGCTCCCGCGTTGTTCCTCCTGCGAAGGTATCGTCCTCCTCCTCCCTCGCTGTCGTGGATCCTTGGTCCTCCTCTGGTTCGAATTGGTCAGCGTCCTCCTCTCCTTTCTACTCCAAAACACCCAAACGCCCTTCCGGACGCCAGCCAAGCTTTTCACCGCTCTCCTCCCCTTGTCCTGCTCCATTATCTGGACCGTTGACTGCACTTCCGGTTTTCGCGGTAACGGCGGCCATGTTGAGTTGGTTGGTGTTCTGCTCCTGTGAGGGTCGGAAACCATCACAGATACTTTAATAGCTTTGGGTAAGGGGTGTTTCCTCACCTATGCTGACATGAAGGAGGCCCTTCTCACTAAGTATGGCCTCAGGCCTGAAAAGTAAAGGGATCAGTTTGGGTCCAGTAAGAAGTCTGATTCTAACACTTGGTTGGAATGTGTAGATGTGTTTTGCAGGTCACTGGATGGCTGGGTGAAGGACAGTAATGTGATGGATTTTGAGGGGCTCTACAATTTGATTGCATGCGAGCACTTATCTAGTCTATCTTTGGCAGATCTGTGCCAGCACCTAGTCGATAGTAAGCTGACTATCCACCGGAAACTTGCTATGGAGGCGGACCGCTGGGTGAGTACCAAGGTCCACAAGAAAGCGTTTGGGGGATACTCAGCAGGGTCCCCAGCAGAAAAGGGGGGGGCATGAGTAAAGCACAGGAGTACTCTAAATGACACCCAGGGTAAAGGTTCCAATATACCCGGATATAAGAAACAAGGGGTCTCTTCAGGAAAGCCTGCTGAGACCGTCCCCCTCAAGTGTTTTGCATATGAACAGGTGGGTCACATGAAAGGGGACCCCAAGTGCCCTAAGGGGGAACAGCCACCCACCAGTGGGTAGTCCAAGGTGTTGGCTAGTGTAGTGCTTGGGGAGGAGGAGTACCTACAGGAGGGTAGAGATCCCACAAAAATGACCCTCTTCTCACTAGGGGTCAGTGAGATGGTCCCAGGAAACCAGGTCCGCCCTAACACAAAGAAATACAGTACCTGGGTGACCATCAATGGCAAAAGGGTAAAGGCTCTAAGAGATACTGGAGCCAGTGTGACCTCAGTCCGGTGTCCCCTTGTCTCTGAGGAGCAGGTGGTCCCCGGGGCATTCCACTAAGTAATTGCTGTGGACAATTTAGAGCACCAGTGTATGGTGGTGCAGGTTCCCTTTGAGTGGGGTGTCTCAGGTCCCTTGAGGGTGGCTGTGAGCCCTTCCATGCCTCTAGATTGTCTGTTAGGTAATGACCTGCATCAGTTCTTATGGGAGGATGTTGAGCTCAGGTCTCACTTGGAGATGCTTGGGTTGCCAGAGTGGGCATTTGTGTCCACTCGGTCAATGGCGGCCAGAAAGGGTGATCAAGAGGACTTGGTGCCTCAAACAGTGGCCCAATTCCCTGCCAAGAGAAAGGTCAAGGGGCGCGGGAAACTGGCCCCTAATGTTCCTACGGACCGGGAGGAAGCGGACCTTGAGGGGGACGCCCCGGTGCCTACAGGGGAGCAGGTAGCTAAACTTGGGGACATCTCGGAGCTGACCTATTGGCAGCAAGAAGGGGGTCTCATCATTGAGGAATTCTGCAAGGAGAAGAAAGAGTGACCTTCTCTGGAGGGTCTGGGGTGGCATGCTGCAGACCAGGCAGCTGGTGATCAGTCCGGATCACATTGGATCTACTGGGAGAATGGTCTCCCGTACAGTGAGCCTAAGATCACTGAGCCTGGGTCAGCCAGTGTGGTGTGCTGGTGGTACCCCAGCGTTTCAGGACCTTCCTACCGGGTCTGGCTCATGACGTGCCTTAGGCAGGACTTTTGGGGCAGGAAAAGACCTTTGACAGGCTTGGCCCCCACCACTTCTTCTGGCCCGAAATGTGAAGCAAGTCAGATGGACACCCCCTTTCTAACAGGAAAAAAGTATAACTGCTGAATTTCACTGGTTTTGTATGAGTGAATCGTTTGCCTAACTATAATGTACCTGTAACCTTTATTATATTTCCTGTGACTTTCTAAGGTTTTTTTAAAATTAAATTTCCTAACTATAATGTCCCTGTAACCTTTGTTTTTTAAGTGAATTTCTAAGGTTTTTCAAATTGAGGACCCCCGGATATAAGCAGAGGGCGAAGGGGTCCCCGCAATGTCCAGATTGAAGTGGGCCCGTAGAGGCGGGGGCCGGTTGAGGAGGAAGGCGGATGTGGCCGCTATACAATGGCCTTTAGCTGGTTGGCACTCTTGGACAGCTCACCCTGCTGCTGGCTCTCCAGGACCTGTGCCACTCTGGTGTGCCACTCCTCGACTTATCTGGAAAACACTGGCAGGCCAGTGATCCGCCCATGGGCCTGATCATGATTTCGGATGAGACCCGGTAGACTGAGACTGGGGGAGTTCCCCCATTTTGTGAGGCCTGTCTACAGCCGGAAGGAGGGAGGCACCTAAAGCCAGCTTGGCCTTATCGGGTTTCCTCGATCTGCCCCGCCTGGAGATGCAGAACCATCAGTGGAACCCCTAATGAGGAGAGAACCAGAGGGACCTCCTATTATTTTCCCCTTAGTAAAATTGACCAAGCCCCTGCAGGAGCCCTTTCCTCACAGGAGGGGAAACGTTTGACCTCAGAGGTGCCCCCTGCCCACCCATGGAGGTGCTTGCCAGCACAACAACACCCTGATTGCGGGTGACATTCATTTGGGCATAACTTCCTTAAAATTGCAGGGACTTCTCAAGCTGTCGCACCACACTGGAGAGTGATGGTAGATGTGATAGAGAGCCCTACCTTGTGAGAGACCCATCTCTCATGGACCTATCCCCCACATCTAGCCAGGCTGCTCATGCTGCCTCTCTTACCCAACTAACAATAGCAGCAAGGAAAGCATGTTCAAACAGTGACTTACCACACCCCAACACGGCACCATGGGTTGTATAAAACCAGTCAAGATGCCAATACAACCTACACAGTTTCTTGACTGAGACCTAGAGACACCGCTGGCCTCCCTCCATCAAGATATGCCATTAACCCCCTCTGGCAGGACGATAGAAAGCTGTCTGAACAAGTCACCCCTCACAGAGCCGGCTCTGGCTGACCTCCACCCCAGGTGTCAAACTACCAAAAAAATGTATTGGATCTGAAGGAATGAGTACAATTTGTGTAAACATGAGCTTAAGATGTTGAAGGAAGAACCAGACACAGCAACATATGTACCAACAGCCTTGCAGAGGGCAGTAAAAGCCCCAACATTCTGACCCACCTGTAACAATGGTTTAGAGACCTGATATCAACTGAAGACCTCACCCCGTTTTTCTCCCTCCATTGAAAGGTCCCACTGAATTCCCATGCCAACCCCTACCTTGAGGCCCCACATGACCAATTGTTGCCAAACTCCTGCATTTTAAGTATTGCAATGCAATCCTCAAAGTGGATTGCCATCCCACTCGGACCTCAGAGACAATCACTGTATCATTCTCTTTCTGGGCTGTATCATTCTCTTTCTGGGCTATTACTTGGTGTTCCAACACCTACGGGCCTCATTCTTTGGGGTCAAAGGCTCTCTTCTTCCCCTCTAAATTCAAAGTCATCCAGGACAACAAGTAATTCTTTTTTGGAAGCCATCCGAGGCCTGGGACTGGCTGGAGGCCATCATGCTGTATCACCTGATGGAACCTACTATATATTAAAATCCCACTATGTCTATGCTAGGATGCTGATCTCGCCCACTCTGGGGTTTAGCCACTCCACTGGTCTGGCCCGGAGCCACCTCTTTAATCTGTCCACCTTTTCATGAATCTGGCCTTTGGACACATTTGGACACTTACTTTCTCCTCCTGCCCTTTTTACAGGAGGATCTGGATGCCCAGTTTGTATGTCAGGCCTTTTTCATGCTACCTGCAGTATTGTTATTCTTTGTTGGTTATGGTGAATTTAAAGTTTTCCTTTTGGCTGTAATGAGTGTGCTGTCACACTGCCTTCTTGTTGGCGGTACTCCCTCACATACCTTTCCCATCCTCACGACCGATATCATGCATGCCTCATTATGTGAAGAGACCTTATCTGTTCAATACAAACCCGGCCAAATGCTACTGCATTCTTACATTCTTCAAACAAAAGGGGTTACACATCAACTATCACAAGAGTCACATATTGCACAGGCCATGGGGGTAATTTCAGCATATGCAAGACAGCACTGAATTGGTTGTGAGCTGGGACTCCTCTTGTGGTCCTGTCTCAAGAAATGGAGGCATACAGCTGATATGTCTTCCTTGAGACACGATTAAATAGCAATCATACACTGAAAGGCTGCACACATGTCTCCCAGTAAAGAACAATCTAAATTAATTCAGCAATTATTTTTAGTCTGCCCAAATGGACTCTTATCCCATGGCTATTTGGGGGGGACTTTACCTCACTTCTGGGCTCCATTTTGGACCACTCTCTCCCACTGCTCCTTAGTACTCCCACAATTGCCAATGCCAATAGTCTACAGTTCTGGCTATGACAATGGGCTTGTCAGATGTCTGTGAACACTATAATTGGGCATCAGACTCTACTCCTTCTTCTCTCTAGTGCAGAGGGTCTTTGCATGTATCAGAATAAATAGTCTGTTCCCACTCCACCTGCCCTTTCATCGCCTCACCTGACTATCTCGATAGGGAGCTCTCCAATCACACCCCGTATTATTAGGCATACATCGTGGTAGGAAGCCATTCCGGACACATATCTGATGGCTGCAACCCTACCCGTCGAGGACCCTCCGTTCTGTGCCACATTGGTTAGATCCAAGATTTCTTTCAGTATAATGAGCGTACAGCTTTTTTCACCAGCCATTTAGTAGGAGGCCTACAAAGGAGTAATCTCGGATGAAAGTATGCAAACACTAGTAGGGATGAAGTCCACAATCCTTTGTGACCTAGAGACAGCTAAGTCCCTGATCCGGGAGAGGAAAGCCCAACTACTAGAGCATCTACATTGCTTAAACTATGCTACATATTCCACCAGAGCACACTCAGATGGGGATAGGTTAGGTATACTACTGGCTTGGCTAGCCAATAAGGACACTAATCGTCCATCTGATACCTAAATCTGAGCTTTCTCACTCCCAACAAGCAATACATGAAGCTTTCAACCTCTTATTACTCACACATCTACTGCTGTCCAATGGAGTACACTTCTCCTGTCCTCCAAGCATTCACAGGGCCAAACCTTCACCCCAGACTCACCCCAAAAGAGCTGGGGGACTTTGACGCCCCACTTACTGCCCAGGAGGTAAAGACAACAATCACAGCCTTTGTGTCCAGCAAATCACCTTGGACGGACAGCTTTCCAGCCGAGTTTTTTAAATCATTGCAGGGAAAAATTGAGACAGTGCTTTCAACTGGGAGCCTTCGTTGCACCATTCCGGTGGCCTCCATGGTGTAACTGCTAAATCCAGGTAAAGACCATCTGGGCGTTGCCTCTTAATAACCCATTGCAATTCTGAGCATAGACTATAAAGTTCTGAGTATGATAATAGCCCAATGAGTACAATAGGTGTTGCCACAGGTGGTCCACAAGGACCAGAATGCATGTGTTCCAGGACAGACTACTTCTGTGTATCCACCTGCTTTTCCGGATAATGGAGGCAATTATGGGCAGATTGCCCAGAACAAAAGCACTAGTGCTTGATATCAATAAAGTATTTGGTTCCCTCAGCTGGGAATATCTATTCACTGTCTTAGCATAGTTTGACCTTGGCCCCTATATTATCAAGCTGATCTGACTTCAATATATATCCCCCACAAGTTGAACCCACTTTGGAGGGCCCCTCTCCAATTACAATTTATTTAGGCGCAGTACTAGACAGTGCTTTCTCCTCTCGCCTCTCTTGTTTGCCATGGGGATGGAGCCATTGGCTTCCAGAGTGCGGGCTGGTGGGGCAGAATTAGGAATACCCTTATCTGATGGTTCTCACGCAATCTTATTATATGTGGATGATGTCCAGATTTACTTGCCGGACAATATCTCTGATTGTAACCCCTATACCTTCTCTCCTGCTAGAATATGGTTGAGTGTCAGGACTGTCAGTCTGCTTGGATTTAAAAAACAATTTATTTTAGAAGTTTTCTATAGCGCTGGCCAGACCCGAGAGTATTGGAGAGCTTTACAAAGTATGGAGAGAAGCTAAGTACAGGACAATATAGCAAAATAGAATCACATGTGTTCAGAGATTAAAAATTGTGTTGAGCGCCTGAGGTGCGACGTTGAGGTAGAGAGATCAAAGGATCAAGGTGCGCTGTTGAGGTAGAGCGGTCAAGTGACATTCTCGATTCCTAATATTCTCGATGCAAAGTCAAAGTTTTTTGTTGAACTTCTTTCCTAGCGGTGAAGAGCCAGGGCTGTGGGTTAGGGAGAGGGGATGTGTAAGCCAGTTGGTGCGGGAAGACAGGTAAAAGCTTGTGAGTCACATGATTGAGTAAGGGAATACACAGTTGAGGTAGAGGATTTTTAGGCGGCTCTTGAATTTTGGAAAGAAGGGGGTAGTTCTGATGTCCACGGGGATGGAGTTCCAGATTTTAGGAAAGTGGCCTGCAAAAGAGTGGGCTGCAGTTTTTTGATTGTGCGTTTTCAAGGGGATGAGTAGGAGGGAGTTGGAACTCCTGAGACTTCTGGACTGGCCGGCTTTCTTGAGCTTAGAGGCTAGGTATTCTGGTTTTCCTGTGTCCTGGGCTCTGTGTGTAAGGCAGGCAGTTCTGAAGCTGGAAAGCATTTCCACTGGGAGCCATTTTACATCTTTGAGTGTGGGAGATATGTGGTCGAATTCTTTTTTCTCTGGAGACCATTTTGGCAGCTGCATTGAGGGTAGTTTTGAGTGGTGCTAGGTTAGAGAGAGCTGTACCGGAGAGGACTGCGTTCCCATAGTCCAATCTAGACAACACCAGTGATTGGGTGGCTTGTTTGAGTTCCCTAGGTGGAATGTGGGGGTTGATTTTGTTGAGGAACTTCAGATTGAGGAAGGAGCTCTTAGCGGAGTTCTTGATGTGGTTAGTCATTGATAAGTTGTGGTCAAGGGTGATTCCAAGTGATTTTACAGACTTAGTCAGGGTGGGATTCCCATTGAGGGAATTGATTGCTTTCACCCATTCAATGATTTGCGGGTTTTCCACCTTGTTAGAGATGAGGAGGATCTTGGTTTTTCCTTGATTGAGCTTAATGTGGTTCATTGCTAGCCAGTCCTGGACTTCTCTGGGAGAGTATTGTTGAGTCTTAGAATGTCGTTAAAGGAAGAGGTTTCCAGGTAGATCTGAGTATCATCTGCATAGAATGGAAAGGAATGTTGGCTTTACTCAGAATGGTGGTGAGGGGTACCATATATATGTTGAACAGTTGAGGGGAGAGAACAGATCCTTGGGGGACACCTCTGGTCACAGGGAGAGGGGCAGATGTGAAGAATTTGATTTTAACACTTTGGGAGCGATTCTGAAAGAAGGAGGAGAACCATTCAAGGACCACATTGGCTTCACCTACCCGCTCTATGAGAGCCTTGATGAGAGTCTGTGGACTACAGTATCAAAGGCTGCTGACAAGTCTAGGAGGATGAGTAGACAATGGTCTGAATCATGGAGTTGCGGATGTCATCCACGTTGTTCAGGATTGCGGTTTCAGTGCTATAGCCTTTTCTAAAGCCTGATTGGTGATGGTCTAGTAGATTAATATTGTCAATCTGATTGTTCAGTTGGCGGAGCACACATTTTTGAAAGATTTTGGCTAGGAAGGGAATACTGGAGACCGGTTTGAAGTTATTCAGGTTGTTAGTGTCTAGGCCTGGTTTCTTCAAAAAAGGTGTAACTTGGCCCACTTTGAGGCAGTCTAGTATGATGCCAGTTTTTAGGGAGCTGTTAATGATTTCGCGCCAAAGGGGTGCATGGGTGAGTTTCAGTTCTTTGGCCATTTGGGAAGGAATGGGGCAAGGTTGTGCGATGAGGGCTTGGAGGAGGAGATTAGTTTGAGGATCTTGGCTTTGTAGATGTGGTCAAAGGAGGACCAGGCGATTGCGGGTCGCCCACTAAAGGTGGTTTCAGTTGCTGTGATGTTGTTATTGCCGGGAGGATGGAGGTTGATGTCGAGTTATATTTCGATCTTGGAGATTTTTTCGTTAAAGAAGTTGGTGAAGTTATCACATAGGGTTTTAGAGGGCTGGACATGGATAGTAGACGGCTTGGATGTTTGTTATTTGATGATGTCAAAGAGTTCTCTTGGTCTGTTTTTTGCCTTGTCCAGCGCAGTACAGAAAAAGTTAGTTTTTTTGTTATTGATATGCTTTTTGTACCTTCTTCTTGCTGATCTGAGTTCCTCATCCACTGAGGGAAAACACAATAGATACAACAAACAAACTAGTTCAGTTAGAAAAATTATTATTTTTTAATTTGATAAAAAAGAGATAAAAAGTAAGTGCATTAGTCACAGTTAATAAAAATGATACATATGTATTCATGAAACAGATTAAAAAGAGGTTAGATGTGAGGTTCCGTGACAATTGTAAGTGGTGTTTTCGACTCACACGAATATGGTCGAGTCTAGTATCTATGAACCGCAAATGACGAGTTTAGCAAGTGTGCGCAGTTTCGCTGTGCCAACTTAAACCGTTCGTTTGTTATGTGGGTTTGTCATCTGTACCCACGGGTTCCATCTTAGATACGGCATCCATTTTGTCTCTTGCCCTCAAGTAGCCAGCGAACGGACGCTGTCCGCGTCGCGACCCTGGGACTCCCAAGATATTTGCGGAAGACACATGTTCTTTGAAAGTGTCTTTATGACGAGGGGGATGCTACTGTAAGGCAGATGGCGCCGCTCGAGGCTCATCTTGCCGCACGGGCTTATTGTCTCAGTTGTGCATCTCATTAGGCACGTCCCTTTGATGCCTGTATCTCGTGCTTCTCGACACTCCCCTTTTACACCCTTTCCGATCTCCCCACTGTTTCCGTCTTCCTCTGCACCTGTCTTCGTTCCTGTTTCGATCTACTTTACTACTGATTGGAATTTGCTAATGGTGGGAAGATGGGTTTTTACAGTTGGGAACCGCCAAATGTTTCCGCACTTATGTTCCGGATCTTGTGTGTTTCAAAGTGATCTAAGCGACCCCTCTGAGAGCGACTTGTGGGAACCAGGTTGTAAACTATTGTGTATCATGTTATCCTATGGGTAGAAACTGTATAAAAGGAGCGATCCACAAATACAATTTGAAGCAGTCTCCCCGAACTACACTCGATGTACTTCCTGTGACTTCTGTGTTCCCTGCAGTAAATAAACCTTGACTCTTTGACGCCGAAGGAAGTGTCCCGTGTCTCTGTGATTTGTACGCCGGAGCAGGTTACCCACGAGGGTTTCAGGTGTTGTGCCCTGGCACCGCTGGGTCCAAAGAACCCAGTCCTTCAGTTGGCGCCCAACGTGGGGCTGCATCAGTGGTACCGGTCCAAGCCTGACGATCGTGAGGAACTTCGTGTGAAATCTCCGAGGGAAGGTGCACCCCGCTTCATCGATCCTGTTGTCGAAATAAGTGGCCCGAAGACTTTTCCCGCGAAGATTCCCGCCTCCTAACGGCTGCGACGGACTGCTACCCTGACTGTAGACCTGTTTTGGCGCCTGGCGTAGACCTTGGTATAGCGAGACGATAGACGGGCCTTCCTGAGGACGCCATTGATCTTTGAGTTAAGTATTTGTGGGTCGCTCCCAGAGTTCTTGGTTGTAGACACTTTAGCGAGTGTCTTTGTTGTAAACACTTTAGCGAGTGTTTTTGTTGTAGACACTTTAGCGGGTGTCTTTGTTGTACACGCTGTGTGAGTGTTTTTGTCGGTGACACTTTGCTAGCGTACTTTGTTGTTGTTGTATTTGTTTGACGACTGCAGCCGCCAAAGACCGAGGGTTTTGTTCTTGCTGGGACTTGGTAAATCCCGTAACCCTTGAAGTTTGTGAAACTCGGCTAGTGTGCAAGATGCCTGGTCGCAGTACTTTGTTCAGTTGCTTTAGACCTTGTGGTGCGGATTCCCTGCTGGAGGACTCGTGTCCGATACCTCCGGTTGGAACTCCTACTTATGACTTATATAGCAAACATGGGCTAGGCCCGATTGCTTTTAACGATTATTGGATCAAATATACAAAGAAAGACGGCGATCTTCGTTGGCCACCTCACGGTAGCTTCGAAGCGTCGATCTTAGATAATTTGGAAATAAAGTTGTTCGAACGTAAATCAAGGCCGGCCATGTTTGATGCCTTTCGGTTCTGGCGCAAAGAAGCCCGACAGAAAGAGATCAGACAAAATAAACGTAGTCAGCGAGATACTGTTGCTACTATAGTAAAGAAAGCTGAGCAGTTTCAGCGTGATAAGGAGGATAAGGATAAGGAAGTGTTTGAGAGATTACAGCGTATGTCCATAGACAAATGCTATCCTGTTTTGTCTACGGAGTCGGATAAGAAGGAAGAGGCAGTTGAGGATTCTTTAATGTCCTATCTTATGAAGTCGCCACCTCCGTACGTACAGGGTACCGCAGTTCCTGTGGTCCCTGCCGTACCTGCTCTCCCACTTGTTATTCCTCCGCCTATTCCTCAACCTGCACCCGCTCTCCCGACTGTTCCTGCTCCTGTGCCTGTTTCTATTCCTACTGCTCCTCCGCTTCCACATACTCCTGTTCCCGCTACTGTTCCCGCTACTGCTCACGCTACTGCTCCTGTGTTGTTAACCCCTGTTGCTGCTAACGTCTCTACTCCTTCTCTTGTTAGTCCTGTGTCTTACTCTTCTCCCTCTACTCGTAATCGTGATTCTCCCCTTGCGACAAACTTCTTTCAGTCGCTCGGACCTGTTTTTGGGTCTGCTGGTTCTGATGGTCCACAGAGACGTAGCCAGCTTCCTGGTAATAGAGAACGTGTTGCGCTATACAATATGGCGATGGGTTGGATGATAAACCCTGTTAGAAATCCACCTCGTGTTGTCCTCGAAACGTTTGATCAATTCAACATACCTACTCAGAGATATGTGTTTGATGAAATGTGCAAGTTCTTACATGATCAGATAGCGGCTGTTGCGCCTGACGAGGTGCTGACCGCCCTGTCTAATCTTCGGCTTCAGTTCGCAACTGGACTGATAGTCGATACTAATGTCCGACGTGCTATTGAACGGTTGCTATCTCTTCGTCCCGCTCCTATTCCTCATGCATTGTTCGTTGAGGACATTGAACAACGAGATGGGTCTGGCCAATATCCTATGCGAGAAGTTCCGCCAGTTTGGGTACCCGCTGATAATACTAATGCTAATGCTCCAATACCAGCACATTTCCAGAGAGTGTGGATACACCTCCCTTGGAAACGATCGGAAGTGCTTCAGGTGAAACAAACTTTGCCTGATCCTCGCAAAAATCCTGCGGGGTATTACAAAGAATTATCGCAGCTCGTAGACGCTACGATAATGAATCTGGCCGATATCGACATGTTGTTTGGCAATGTCGTACCGCAACCGGTATGGGCCAAGATTCGTCACCAAGATCACGCGAATGAATTAGGTGGTGATTGGGCTGCCATTACAGCGGCAGACGCTGGACAAGTGGCTGCTACTAAACCCGATCAGTTGATTGAACTTCTTCCCCAGCGAATCATTACGTTAATGAAAACGCTTATGCCAGCTATGAGGGTAAATTGGGACAAGTTGTCAGCCTGTAAGCAGAAGAAAGATGAGAGTGTTTCAGACTTCTTTACGAGGTTCGAGGAAACATTCGTCGATCATAGTGGGCAGGATATGGGTACTGAGGGTGGACAAAGGTTGTTTGTGGATAAATTTGTATCGAACTTATTGCCCGACTTGTGCAATAAATTGAAGAATTCAGAAAGTGCGTGGGCCGTTTCTACCTCAGCTCAGATATTGGCTACGGCACAATATTACGAAAATAGAGAAAAAGAGGAAAATGACCGTGCCGATAAAAAGACGAAAGAGCTAAAAACTAAAGTGTTGTTACAACAAGCATATCCGCCGCGTTCTAATCAGAATGCGCCTCAGCAGAATAGATCGCAGTCGCAATCAAATCGATCGCAGCCGCGTAATGATTCATCTTTTCAGAGATCTTCGTTGGGGTACAATCAATGTGCTTATTGTAGACAGGAGGGACACATTAAATTCAATTGTCCTGCTTTAAATGACCGTAGTGGTGGTAATTCGTCTAGAGGAGGTCGTGGTGGTGCACAGCACGCATCACGTGGTAGAGGTCGTGGTGCTCAGAACGACCGTTCTGATAACTCGTCAAATTCTAATAATTGTTTCGACCAACGTGGATCATCGCAAGGACGATCTGCGCAGTACAATGTAGACGATTATTACGTCGATCAGGGAACTGACGATAGTAATTACTAGGACAGCCAAAGACAAGGAGAGGGAGTGGTATCAGTTCCGGTTGATCAGAGAGGGCCTTACGTCGCAGTTGCTACATCGGGCGTCGTTGAGCCTTTTCTGTTGGACACTGGTGCAGCGAAAAGTTCTATCATGCATTCGAGACTCCCTGGCGCACCTTTGTCTGGCTTAACAAATGTTTCCGTTGGATTCTCTGGCGCCCCCGTTAGCAATCCAGTTTCGCGCCCTTTGCCCCTTAAAATTGGGCCTCGTGAGCTCGAAGCTCCGTTGATTTTAACCACTGGTTGTGGTGAAAATCTTTTGGGTCTGGATTTGCTTAAACGCTTGTATGCGACTTTGTATTGTTCTCCTGCGGGTGTAAAGCTTACGTTAGGAGAGAGGGTAGTCTCTCCCATGTATTTGTCCCTCGATAAGCTTCCACCGGAATTGGATTCTCTTCCTGCATCTTTGTGGGCGACGGGTCCAAACGACGTGGGCCTACTTGATATCTCCCCTTATGTTGTTCAGTTGAAATCGAATGTGCGATTGCCACGTATTCCCCAATATCGTATCTCCCTGGATGGTGAACGAGCTTTGTTAGCGATCATCTATGATTTGATCGAGAAAGATGTCATTGAAGAAACTCGGGGAAACGTGTGCAATAGTCCTGTACTGCCCATTCTTAAACGTACTGATCCTACCAAACCGCCTGTTTATCGTTTTGTTATTGATTTACGGGAGGTGAATAAAATTGTGGTTCCTCAATTCCCTGTTGTGCCTGACATTACGGCGCTACTGACTCTGATTCCAGCTACGGCTTCATGGTTTTCGGTGATTGATTTGAAAAATGCGTTTTTCAGCATCCCGATTGCCGAAGAGAGCAGGGACCTTTTCGGTTTCTCTCTTGGTGGACGTAGCTTCCGGTTCAAACGCGCTCCTCAGGGCTACTGTGAAAGTCCATCGATTTACAGTCAAGCTTTGAAGGGTCAACTAGATGCGTTTAGGTTGCCGGTTGGTGCGGCTTTAATCCAATACGTCGACGACTTATTGGTGGCTGCTGATACTCAGGACATTTGCAAAATTGCTACAGTGTCGTTGCTGCAACATCTCTGTGAGTTAAATCACAAGGTGTCACCTTCTAAACTCCAATATTGTTGTCAAGAAGTAACCTATCTAGGTCACTTATTGTCAAAGGAGGGAAGGAGATTGACCCCAGAGAGAATTGCAGCGATTGCGCGCATGGCTGTGCCACAAACCCAAAGAGATGTGCGTGCCTTTCTAGGTATCACATCGTACTGCAGGCAGTGGATTCCTAATTTTTCATTGCTAGCGAAACCATTGGTGGCTCTTACGTGCAAGGATGTTTCGACTCCTTTACCATGGACGGAAGAATGTCAGAAAAGTTTTTCTGAATTACGTGATTCATTGTGTTCGGCCCCTGTGTTAGGTACCCCTGATTACAGCAAGCCGTTCACGTTATATGTTCACGAGAGGGAAGGTTGTGCTTTAAGCGTCTTAACGCAACCTTTTGGTGGTAAGCAACGTCCATGTGCATATTTTTCCTCGACCTTAGACCCAGTAGCTAGAGCATTGCCGAGTTGTTTGAGAGCAACTGCGGCAGCTGCGGTCTCCATCCGACAATCAGCAGGATTGGTCATGGATAATATGCTTACGGTGATGGTTCCGCATGCAGTCGATACTCTTTTGAACCGTACGAAAACTCAGCACTTGACGAGTGCGAGGTTATCTGGGTACGAATTGACGCTCTTGGCAAGCCACATTCAGATAAAACGTTGTAATGTCCTCAATCCGGCAACTTTGTTACCAATTAGTGCAGAGTCAGATGCAGTAACAGAACATGACTGTTACTTGCGGACAGAGGAGGAAACAAAAGGTCGTGTGGACCTTAAAAACACCCCATTGGAAGACCCGGATGGCACCCTGTATGTGGATGGGTCATGTTTTAAATTGCCGAATGGTGATGTGACTACTGCTTATGCTGTGGTGACATTGAATACTGTTGTTGAGACTGCGAGATTGAATCAGAATTCTGCCCAAGCTGCAGAGCTGATCGCTCTTACTAGAGCATGTGTATTAGCAAAAGGTAAACGTGTGAATGTGTACACCGATAGTCAGTATGCTTTCGGTGTAGCGCATAGTTTCGGACGATTGTGGCGAGAACGTGGTTTCTTGACGTCACATGGCACGAAAATACAGCATGGCCAGCTTGTGAACGATCTTTTGGATGCATTGACTTTGCCTGCTCAAGTTGCAATTGTTAAATGTAGTGCGCATCGTAAGGTGACGGATGATGTTGGTCGTGGTAATGCGTTTGCAGATGAGATTGCTAAGGAGACTGCCCGGAACCTTAGCACTCGAATGTATGTGACGAATTCGGTTAGGTGGCCTACAGAATCAAGTATGTGTGAGAATACTATAGAGAGTGTGAAAGCAATTCAGAATGAGGCCACCGACACTGAAAAGATGAAGTGGAAAGAAAGTACGGGAAGGTTGGATGTGAATGGTTGCTGGATTGATTTGTCCGATCAGAAAAGATGGATGTTGCCTGATGCGTATGTACTGGCCGTTGTGCAAATGGCACATGGGTTAGCACATATTAGCGCGAAAGGTATTTGCAAGTTGTTGGCTGATGTGTGGAAGAATGATGGAATTACTAAGTGTGCTGAACGTTTGGTGAAGAATTGTATGGTGTGTATAATGTACAATCCTGGCAAAGGAACCCCAACTCCCCCTGGCAGTTTTGCTCCTCCTTCGTATCCCTTTGAGGTGATCCAATTGGACTTCATCCATATGGAGCGATGCAATAACCTGAAATACGTTTTGGTTGTGGTTTGCGCATTCTCCCGATGGATCGAGGCCTATCCCCTCAAAGATAATACTGCTTTGTCTACTGCGAAAATCCTACTGAAGGAATACTTTCCTCGGTATGGAATGCCTAGAGTCGTGTGGTCAGATAACGGAAGTGAGTTTGTTGGAAGTGTGATGAGGAGTGTGTGTAAGGGCCTTGGAATTAATCAGAAATTCCATAGCGCCAATCATCCCCAGTCAGCTGGATTGGTTGAAGGGTACAATGGCACCCTTAAACTGAAATTAGCGAAGATCCAGGCTACGACTGGACTTTCGTGGCCTGATGCTTTGCCTCTAGCATTACTGTCAACTAGGGCGACTGTACACTCCCGAATAGGGCTTAGTCCCTATGAAATAGTGTTCGGCCGTCCTGCGAATGTGTGGGGGGTTCCTAGGCCAGGTATATTCGTTGATCTTGAGTACCCGATGTTGATTGACTACTTACATGACTTGACTGCTAAACTGAGGTTAATTCATCAACAGGTTTACGACGCCTTGCCGACGCAGACGGAGGGTCCAGGCCACCAGCTCCAGCCTGGTGATTGGGTTGTCACCCGAAATTTTTCGCGCAAGAAGAATCTGGACCCCCGCTTTGTTGGACCTCACCAGGTGCTTTTGGCCACGAGGACTGCCGTTCGTCTTGAGGGACGGAAGAACTGGGTACATGCTACCCATTGTAAGCGAGTCCCTATTCCTTTGCCGGCAGACCCGTGGGTGAGGAAAGGCATTGCGTCAACAGAAGCAGCGACATTGCCGGCGTTTGTACCTTTCAGTGACGCACAACTTGTTAGGTGAACACTCAGTGCAGCAGAAAGCCATTGTTGGAACATTGTCAGCAAGAGACTCAAGACCAGACCAACGAACTGATCAGCAGGACGCTGTCTCTTCGACAGATCCTTTGTTCGACGAGCAGACACGTCCTGGGAAACATCGATATTCTTTGCGTTCTCATACTAAGGACAAATAAATTTTTTTCTTGCCTTGCTGAAACTGATAACTGCAATATCTTCGTTTCCCCTGATCAACTGTGAACATTCGTATCATTGAAAATTGTTTTGTATATATATATATATATCAAGATTTTTTCTTGTATCTTTTTCCTTCCACAGCTGAATTATTGTGCTAAATAAATACATATTGTGTATTGAGGGCCGTAGGGCCGCGCGCGTACTTCCTTCTGGACAGTAGGTCTTGACGCTAGGTTAAAGGCCGTCGGTTCCTAGGAACTCCTGGGAATTGACTATTGCTGCACAGAACGAAGTGCGTCAAGAAACGTTGCGGACGGTCATAGGGAAATGGCATTTTTGAAGCTGAACGATTTGGAAGGAGCTCAGGCGTATAGAGTCAAGCTGCAGAAACTTAGTCGTACGAAATGTTTTGTATCCCAATTGTTTGTACTGTTTTTAACTGCTTCTGCATTTTTGGCGGGTGGGGTGTATTACACTATGTCTTACTTCTTACTTCCTACCCCTACTCCTACTCCTTACCCTAACATTACTTCTACTGCTTCTCCTCATTCCTTTCATATGTTACCAGAACACGAACAGGCTAGACGTGTAGAATTCCGCAACAATTCCTTTATCCAGCTCCTCCATCAGCATCAGTTAGTGGTTAACACTACTAATTGTTGGGTGTGTGGGTTGATGCCACATACTACGGGTAAGGGAATTCCATATCTGGTGTTACCGTATAGTTCCCAAGGGTCAGCTCGAGCATACCAAACAATGCTTCGAAGCGCACTAGGTTTCCACCCCTCTCCAGAACGTTCCCCCAAACCGGGTCCTACCTCATGGCAGTGGGTGGTATCGATGATAATACAGGATTTGGAAGATGAGATCCATGATGCTTATCTCATCCCTAAGGCAGAGGTACAAGCCTATAGGGCACCGAATAGAGGGGAATATAGTACGTTCACTAATGAAAAGCAGCTTAAAAGCTCGTCTCCAATATGGGTCGTACCCCACACTGGTAATTTTTGTCTTGTGGGTCGTGGCTCGCAAGCCTCACTTGGAGTAAGTGCTTGCACTGAAAGTTACGTTCTGTCAATGTCCCCGATCCCTGTGCTTCTGGCTGCCAAGGGTACGTACTTCATCTGTCATGATCGTGCATACACATGGTTGCCCGCAGACTTCATGGGCTCATGTTTTGTTGCAAATCTGTTGCCTCCGACGTTCACTGTAGATGCCGATTATCATAAGACTAGGGTTGTACGAGGCGTAATTAGTGAAGAGGATACTGCCGGTCAAGAGGCAGGAGACTTTTTCAAGGGTTTCCTCCCGTTTTGGGGACCTATGGTTAATAGTAGGAACCTGAGACATTTGACTCGAGTGGTAGAATCGACAGCTAACATTACTGCCAGTGCCCTTGGTAATATCACCACAGAACTTCAGGCGGAGAGACTTATGACATTACAAAACCGTATGGTTTTAGATGTTGTCTTAGCAGATCGCGGTGGGGTATGTAAAGTGATCCATTCGAGCTGTTGCATTTTCATTCCAGATAATGCTCCTACTGTCTATCAAGCCATCTCGAAGTTGCACAAGATCTCCGAATCCATACACGTGGATGTAGGGGATTGGACGCTACTTGGTTGGTTTTGGGGCCTGGTGTCGACTTGGGGTTGGAAGATTCTGACGATCATCGGGGTTGTGGTAGTGTTCCTGTTCACGTGTTGCCTTTGTGTGCAGTGTGGTCCTGCCTTATGTGGCCTCTGTGCTACAACGTGTATGAGACAACCATCTGTTACCAAGGGGACTCGGTTGGACAGAGCTATGCTACAACGACATCTTGATGGTCTGATGAATATCGAGTATGATTCCGACTAGTGCTTGCCTACATGAGGGCAAAAGGAGCGTCTGAGGTTCCGTGACAATTGTAAGTGGTGTTTTCGACTCACACGAATATGGTCGAGTCTAGTATCTATGAACCGCAAATGACGAGTTTAGCAAGTGTGCGCAGTTTCGCTGTGCCAACTTAAACCGTTCGTTTGTTATGTGGGTTTGTCATCTGTACCCACGGGTTCCATCTTAGATACGGCATCCATTTTGTCTCTTGCCCTCAAGTAGCCAGCGAACGGACGCTGTCCGCGTCGCGACCCTGGGACTCCCAAGATATTTGCGGAAGACACATGTTCTTTGAAAGTGTCTTTATGACGAGGGGGATGCTACTGTAAGGCAGATGGCGCCGCTCGAGGCTCATCTTGCCGCACGGGCTTATTGTCTCAGTTGTGCATCTCATTAGGCACGTCCCTTTGATGCCTGTATCTCGTGCTTCTCGACACTCCCCTTTTACACCCTTTCCGATCTCCCCACTGTTTCCGTCTTCCTCTGCACCTGTCTTCGTTCCTGTTTCGATCTACTTTACTACTGATTGGAATTTGCTAATGGTGGGAAGATGGGTTTTTACAGTTGGGAACCGCCAAATGTTTCCGCACTTATGTTCCGGATCTTGTGTGTTTCAAAGTGATCTAAGCGACCCCTCTGAGAGCGACTTGTGGGAACCAGGTTGTAAACTATTGTGTATCATGTTATCCTATGGGTAGAAACTGTATAAAAGGAGCGATCCACAAATACAATTTGAAGCAGTCTCCCCGAACTACACTCGATGTACTTCCTGTGACTTCTGTGTTCCCTGCAGTAAATAAACCTTGACTCTTTGACGCCGAAGGAAGTGTCCCGTGTCTCTGTGATTTGTACGCCGGAGCAGGTTACCCACGAGGGTTTCAGGTGTTGTGCCCTGGCACCGCTGGGTCCAAAGAACCCAGTCCTTCAGATGGCATCCGGTCGACGCGTTTCGACATATACAATATGTCTTCATCAGGACTTTAACCATCAAAAAGTTCTGTAAAACATAATCATAACATAGTATTACTATTATTAGATTCCTATCGTGACATATTTACAACTGAACTAGTTAGCAATTTGTTGCTACATTCTATTGGTAGAAGAATAATCTCCATTCCAACTTCCTGATATACCGCTTTAATTAAACAGCTAAACACCTGAACAACCTATGCATGGACTTTGGTCTCAGAAACAACAACATGACTAAATTCGTGTATATGGTGTAGATATTTAGAAACAAAACATGATATAGATAGTGTTCTCAAAAACCAGCAAAAATACATGATAGCAGGACAGCAATTTTAAGCTCCACTCAGGACAAATGGCCAAGTTGGTATGGATATAGACTATCCTTTTTTGTATTCATATCAGAGATAAACAATAACATTTTGTTGATAATCATTGATACATTCTCACCACCATATCTGTATAATTGTTGATAACGATGAAACCATAACTATTTAAATTGACTCAATACAATTTGCAGGGAACATATTCACAGTGATATTAACATATGTCTGTTTCTAAACTGTGAAAAGGGCCCAATCAATCATACATGTTGGAAAAGATGAAGGTAAAGGAAAGGATGAAAAGAGAAAGAAGGAAAGGTGATAAGGTATTGCTACGTTGATGGGTAATTGGGTAGTAGCTTATTAATTTAATGGTTGTTATTAAATTACAAGACCTAAAAAAAGGGTGTTGTATTTTAATAGACAGGGAAGAAGGTATAACCTATTTTTAAAAAAGTAACCTAAAGTACATTCACAAAATTGATATTATCTTACCTAATACTCATATAAGTGGGCAGCATACGTGAGCAGTGCTACAGTTCTCTTCTATTTAGGTTATGATATAAAATGACGGGATTGCAATGCCTACGGGAAAATTGAGTGATTACATTAGTGCAAATCGACTTGCTATTATTGGTTTAATACAAAGGGAGGCTATTACTCTAGCGTCCACCCGGGGTCAACATCAGCCTTATCAACATCCAATGGAACCTCAGCCCCAACACTATCTGGAGACTCGCAGCAGGCAGTACCAGAGACAATGGATGTGATACCTATTTTTAATCTCTCTAAACATAACCTCAAAACCTCAGACATATCCTTACTCTCAAAAGGTTTGACCTTTGTCCCACATGCTAATGTCAACATATTTGAAATGTATCAAGATGTGCATGCATTCTTTAGGAAGATAAGACTTCAAAAAAATTTTCTGGATAGAGTAGAAATTGAACAGGAAGATATTGTAAGCAATATTGTAGCCTTACCCTCAACATTCACACCAACGTGTGACCAATTGGGTCCTGAAATGGCTATGTTTGAGAAAGTTGTCCTGGCAAAACTAGACCACGCCCTTAGATTTGTCCCTAAATCAAAATACAACATTACGAAAGAAGAACATGACTCATTGATTGATTTAAAAAATGACAAATCGTTAATAATAAAAAGTAGTGACAAGGGAGGTGGTATCGTCCTCATTGATTGCAACACATACGAAATTAATATGCTTAACATGCTTAATGATCATCTATTCTATAAGGAGGTTATGAATAATCCAACCGATAGGGTAGTAAGAAAAATTCGTGAAACAACAAAAAGAGCACTAGATAGAAAAATAATAACCAAAAAAGAACATGAATTCCTAAACACCTCTCAAGGGAAACTAGCGTGCATTTATGGTTTGCCCAAAATGCATAAGAATCAACAGGACCCACCTTATCGACCAATAGTTTCTACAATTGGCACCCCCACAGAAGCGATTTCCAAATATGTAGACAATATTCTAAGACCTTATATCTCATTATCTCCATCCTACATTAAAGATACTGGAGAAATAATAGCAAAGGTGGAGAACTTGGTGTTCGATGAGAATAAAGATCTTCTTGTAACGCTTGATGTCGAAGCGTTATATAGTAATATCCCACAGAAAGGAGCTCTCGATGCCACCATGTGGTTCATAAATCTTCATCAAATACCCTGCGACAAGCAATTTATCCATGAATGCTTGTCTATAGCATTACAGGAGAATGTTTTCCAATTTGGAAACCGTATGTATCAGCAGATCAAGGGCGTGAGCATGGGGGCAGCCATGGCTCCGTCCATAGCTAATATATATATGGCTCTCTTTGAAGCCCATAATATCTACAACGAGATGGCCCCATTCTATGAGTCTGTTTCCCACTGGCACAGGTATATTGATGATATTTTTTTCATCTGGACCAGTGGGGAACAGACTCTCAAAGAATTTTTGGAGTGGATAAATCTTGCAGACGAAAACCTCCATTTCACTGCCAAGTTTAATGCCACCCAAGTGGAATTCCTGGATGTATACATCAGAAATGAAAAGAATAATTTAGTAGTGGACCTGTATACTAAACCCACCTCAAGAAATACCCTGCTCCATTTTTCGAGCTACCACCCCAGGAGCCAAAAGGATGGTATACCCTTTTCACAGTTTCTCAGAGTAAGACGAAACTGCACCAATATCAAGGACTACGATATTCAGTCTGAAAAAATGAAGAAAAAGTTCCTCGACAGAGGATACCCCCATCGATTAGTCCGACAAGCTTACAAGAGAGCCCGGTACTATGATCAGGACGCACTCTTGAGACCCAAGAATGAGGCCCAGGAACCAAAACTAGTGTGCGTCACACGACATTCCTAACAAGACCCTTTTTTTAGGTCTTGTAATTTAATAACAACCATTAAATTAATAAGCTACTACCCAATTACCCATCAACGTAGCAATACCTTATCACCTTTCCTTCTTTCTCTTTTCATCCTTTCCTTTACCTTCATCTTTTCCAACATGTATGATTGATTGGGCCCTTTTCACAGTTTAGAAACAGACATATGTTAATATCACTGTGAATATGTTCCCTGCAAATTGTATTGAGTCAATTTAAATAGTTATGGTTTCATCGTTATCAACAATTATACAGATATGGTGGTGAGAATGTATCAATGATTATCAACAAAATGTTATTGTTTATCTCTGATATGAATACAAAAAAGGATAGTCTATATCCATACCAACTTGGCCATTGGTCCTGAGTGGAGCTTAAAATTGCTGTCCTGCTATCATGTATTTTTGCTGGTTTTTGAGAACACTATCTATATCATGTTTTGTTTCTAAATATCTACACCATATACACGAATTTAGTCATGTTGTTGTTTCTGAGACCAAAGTCCATGCATAGGTTGTTCAGGTGTTTAGCTGTTTAATTAAAGCGGTATATCAGGAAGTTGGAATGGAGATTATTCTTCTACCAATAGAATGTAGCAACAAATTGCTAACTAGTTCAGTTGTAAATATGTCACGATAGGAATCTAATAATAGTAATACTATGTTATGATTATGTTTTACAGAACTTTTTGATGGTTAAAGTCCTGATGAAGACATATTGTATATGTCGAAACGCGTCGACCGGATGCCATCTAACCTCTTTTTAATCTGTTTCATGAATACATATGTATCATTTTTATTAACTGTGACTAATGCACTTACTTTTTATCTCTTTTTTATCAAATTAAAAAATAATAATTTTTCTAACTGAACTAGTTTGTTTGTTGTATCTATTGTGTTTTCCCTCAGTGTATGCCTGGGATTGTTATTTCTCACATATTGTTTACCCTGTCCCAGGATATCTATCCTCATCAGGGGGTCCTTGTTACCCACAGTCTGATCTGAGTTCCTCGCAACGGCTGGAGGAGGGATTCTTTCTCCAATGACGTTCTGTGACCCTAAGATGTCTTCTTTCCTCGTTGATGTCCTTGTTAAACCAGGTTCTGGATGGGGTGTTCCTAGCCATGCCACAGGGCGTGGACCTGGGGGGGGCATTCTCTCCAATGGGAGCTCTCTTTTGTCAGCTACCTGGGGTTCTGGGTTTTCCACATGGTTCCAGACCTGGTCCAAGGTAACTTGTCGACTGAGGTTTCCTCTCTCATGTTGTAAATACCTTTTTGGAAATCCCACCTGTTGTTGGTAGCAGGTTAAGTATTGGTTACTGAAAGGTCTATTCTCCCTCACCTTCTGCATTATTTCATGCATCACCTGGGGATACTCCTTCTATCGATCTTTTGGGAACTCCACTTCCTCTTAGGAGAACTCTGTTAGCATAAGTCATGCAGGTGAGTGGCTTTATTCAAGCTCCAGCTGCCTCAGATCAGGGAGGCTTTGGGGCCACTAACTTCAAATACTATTATCTGGTGGCCTAACTACAGTGCCAGTCCTACTGGTTGGCAGGCTGGTTCTTCGAGGACACAAGTTCAGCTGGCCCCCCTAATATCCTGCGGAGTCCTTCTCCATATCCTACACACTAGTACTCGGCCACCCAATGACTTGCCCCTCCACTTGTGGGTAGCCCCCTCCTGATAGTTGAAGTTGAAGGTGATTCTCCTTACTGGACAGCTTTCCCCTATGCCCCTGAGGTCCCGCTGGTCAGTTTCCTGACTCAGAGGGGTCATTTCTCTAGTTAACCGATATAGGCATTGGAGGACGCCAGAATGGCCAGCATGATAGACATATACCTGAGTGGTCAAATGATGACATTTGAAACTCTGACTGAACAGTATGCACTCCCCTAAGGCCAATACCTTCTCCATGCCTAACTGAAAGGAGCTATTAGAGACACCTGAGCAACTCATAAGGCTGAGCCAGTCACACAATAAACTTCTACAAATTAGCTGGCTCACCAAGCCTTCCATAGCACACAGGCAGGTCTTTCTACAGCCACTGAGGGGCATATGGAAAAGTAAATTTGGTAGGCACCTCCACTATAAAAATGACAGAGGGCCTTGGTTTACCCATGGAGAGTGTTCACCTGTCTAAAGCTTATCCAATTTTACATTGTCAATAGGGCATACCTATCTCCTAGTCAACTGGCCCACATTTGTCCAGGTGCCTCGGACATGTGCTCCACATGTTATGCCCCATAGGCATATCTGAGACACATGCTGTGAGACTGCCCTCAGATACATACATACTGGGCTACCATACAGTCCAAACTGGAACGAGTCACAGAATTCCAGAGCACTACATCCTGGGAGGCAGGAGCCCTGGGAATATATGTAAGACCACGCAAACACAGTACAGCAATACACTTTCTAGATTTGGCCTTCATACTGGCCAACAAAAACAATGACAATGCTCTGGAAATTGCCCACCTCAGGTCAATGACTAGGCATATGCATTCGCTGGGCTAAGGCGAGGCAGTCGCATTGCACAGAGAAGATGAACAGGGACTATACCTTTGCCATATGGCTCAAAGCTTTGAGACACTAGACTCAAGGGTGATTCACCCACCCCTGAAGTCCTCCACAGAGTCCCTGCCCATGGAATTCTGTATACTACCCCTCTCACTGAGATCCTAATCCAGGTCTCCACACACCTGCATGATCCTAACCTGGCTGATACACATTCAGCTTTCTTCTCCATCCCCACTTCCCATTCTCCATCCACCACTGAGACCAATCAGTATGCCTTAGTGTTTAAATGTCTCTCCCAGAATGTAAGGAACAAGATCAAGATATGTACACCATAAAAGCAATGTAAGCATAACAATTTCCAATACATATGAGTCTCATTTATGATTTTTTAGAATTCTAACATATGCACGTGTTTAAAAAAAAGCAAAGGTTTAGGTCTGACAAAAGATTTATTTTGTTGAGAAAAGATGAAGTTACAGTCGCACTCCTGTTTCAATCGTAGTTTAACTTGTGTTAATTAGCATTACTCAATTTTTGAGTGCCTGTAGGTATCATCTCCTGATTCTGAGGTGTATTGTATGTAAATGCAGAACGTTTTTCGAACAGGGAAAAACGGCTCAACTTGGCACTCCAATAGTTGTATTTTGTATAGGTAAAATAGTATATCCAAATGTAATTTAGTTGCAATTTTCCTTCTTTTCTGTATTTCCAAAATAGTAATGCTTCAATTCACACTATATTATTGTGATTTTTTCAACTTCTTCACATGTTTAAGAAAACCTAACATCTTCACATGTTTAGGAAACCCCAATACATTTCTGGTGGGGCCCTTCATCAGGGGACAATCCACGTTGTGAAAGTAAAAAGTGAAAAGTGAAGAAAAAAGCTGGTAATCGAATCTGGCGAGGATAACCTGAGAAGCCCTGTAACTTACAATCAAAATTGGTAACAATGTAAACGGTGCTCTGAAGTGAAATGGATGCAGAGTAAAGTTGAAATACTCAGTGAAGATGAGTAAAATGCCAGTGAGGGCATCAACTTACACCAAAGTGCCATACAAATAGTGCAGATGAAAGTATGAACTCCCGGGTGAAAATAAAAACCTACTCATGGCAAACAGTGCCAATGTATTTTTTAGAACTGTGAAGGGAAACTGAATAATTAGTAAAAACAGAACCTTATTCTAAATCATAATGTAGTAGCTGGTGACAACTACTGAAAACCAGTGATATGTGAAAACGCGTAACTGTCTATCGGCGTGCGATAGAACCCATGCTACTCATGAGCGCATATAGATTTGCGTGAGTTTCACAGTATTCAGTGTCTATTTCTGAGTAATAGAAATAAAAGATCTATAGATTCCGGAAGTAAACCAATGTCCCAAAAGGCAACATAGAAATGGGCTTGAAGTGCAAAGTGTAGGAGAATACTGGCAAATCACTTGTTTATGTGCAGGACCTTTACTTAAAAAGAGGACTAAAAGAGTTGGAAAGTAAGAATGACAGCAAAGTGTAACCGTACTGTTGTAATTGATTACAAAAAGGCAACTTAGCTAGTGTGTTTTTGTAACACATATGTATAGGTACTTAATTATTTAGCTATCAGGTACACAAAATAAATTAAAACAGTATGCAAGCGGTGAAAGGCAACTGCATACAGGCTAGTATCATAAGAAACAACTATGGTCCATGCGTTCATTGAGTTCCTTGGGACTGATTGAGTCGATCGTTTCATCCAGTAGATTTCTAGTTGAAGGAGACCTTTGTTATTGTCTCTTCCTTCTTTTAAAGGTATATGTTCAACTACTAAGAATCTGAGTTGGTTGATATTGTGATTGAAAGTATTAAAATGCAAAGAAACAGTCGATTTTTAATTTTTTGTTTGTATATATTCCTTTTGTGTTCTATCAATCGTGTTTTAACTTTAAGTTCAGTCTTTCCTATGGTAGTCCACAGGGACACTTTAATAAGTGAAAAATAATACTTGTATCACAGGTTGCCGTCGTTCTTAGTTTGATCGTTTTTCACTGGGTAGATTGCTTGATGGCAGTGCCATTTATTTTGTTATTGCAGTTCCCACAATTTAAGCATGGTAACTCTGTATTTGTGGTTGCTCTGATTGCTATTTTTATCCAGTAGTTGTTTGAGATTGTGGTTTCTTCGATATGCAAAAATCAGTTGATGATGAAATATACCTTTGAATTCAATCTCCGTTTGTAATATTGGCCAATTTGTACGCATTATGTTTTTTTAACTTTTAGTCCCAAATCTGGATACGAATACTGACCTCTCTTCCTGTTTGCTTGTTGTTTCTCTTGGCTCCAAAAACTGTAGTCGATCCTTGTTCTGGACTCTGTCAACCGCTGCTCTATGACTTGTGAGAGATATCCCCTTTGTTTAAACCTACTGACCATCTTGTTTTGGCTTTTTTTGCATAGTTCTTCATTGGACGACATCCTTTTTAACCTAAGTAATTGAGAGTAAGGTAGATGTTTCTTTAGGGCCATTTGGTAAAAACTAGTAAAATATAATAGATTATTATGATCTGTAGGTTTGGAGAATACATTGGTTGTTAGGCGTTTATCCTGTATAATGATCTCTACATCCAAGAATGTGATCCTCTCAGTGCTCAAGTGGTGGGTAAATTCAATTCTTTCATCAATGGAATTTATCTAAGTAATAGCCTTGATTAATCTGAATTGTTCTCCATTCCAGATTAGGAAAATGTGGTCTATGTATCTGTAAAATGTAATCAGATTTTCAAGCCAACCACTTTTAAAAAGAATGTGATCAAATTGAAAACAGTGCATGAAGAGGTTAGCATACGATGGGGCAGCACAATTTCCCATAGAAGTCCCAGATAATTGAATGTAATATTTATCATGCCATTTGAAATAGCTATAATGGAGCGAGAAGTGTAGCAACCCCATTAGGAAATTCTTCAATCTGTCATCCGTGTCCGCGTGGATTAAGAAAAAGTCTGTGACTTGTAACCCCAAATCATGTGGGATGGAGGTATATAAAGATTTTACATCAATGGTGCACAGTGTTGGTTGAATGTGATCCTCGATCTCAATATTGCTTATTTTGGTAAAAGAGACGGTAGTATCCTTGAGGTACGTAGACATAACTCGAACTAAAGGATGCAAATGACGATCTTGATAGACTGCCCAAAATGCATTGGGGTTTCTTAAACATGTGAAGAAGTTGAAAAACCCCAATAATGTAGCGTGAATTCCAACATTACTATTTTGGAAACACCGAAAATAATTAAAAAAGTGTTGCAACTTAATTACATTTGGATATACCATTTTACCTATACAAAATACAACTATAGGAGTGCCAAGTGGGGCATTTTTTACTGTTTAAATATCGTTCTACATTTACAAAAGATTTATTTTATCAGGGTGAAATGGAAGTTTAAAACTGGACTACAGACTGCAGTGGTAGGTCTGAGACAAGTTTTAAAAAGCTATTTTAATGCCACGACCCATTTGTAGTATTTAATATACAGGCACTTGATGAATTAAATATAATGTACTATGAACCTGTATGTAAATTAACTGTACCAATCTGGTAGATGCCAATTGTACAATGTTTTAGGGAGAGAGCACATGCAATTTACCACTATTTAGCAGGGAGACGTAATGCCAACAAAAATGGGTGGTCACTCATTTTGGACAGGAGCAGGGCCCCCAAAATGGTGATATTTTACTTTTTCTAATCCAGGCATGGTATTTTTTTTAACAGATTCGAGAAGTTGTGAGTGTGATCTCCACATAAGATTAGTTTGGTTTGTCAGGATTAATATCCGTTTCTTTCAGTTCGTAATATGAGGGACAGAGACAATTCTGTTTGCAGCAAGGTTTCTTTATTTTTATTCAAACGACAAGGACAGCCGACACGTGTTTCGCCCCCTCTTGGCGATTTGCGCCGGGGCTTTCTCAAGGCTAAGTGGGTTAAGTCAAATCCAAGGTTCCTGTATCATGATTTGTACATTGTCCATATAAAAATATAGTTCTTCAATAAAAACATTTCTTGTCAGGCTAATGCCTCCGTTCCTAAGATCTTCCCGGCATGTCGATCCCTGCGTCAGGTCCTTCCGGCGGAAGGACCTGACGCAGGGATCGACATGCCGGGAAGATCTTAGGAACGGAGGCATTAGCCTGACAAGAAATGTTTTTATTGAAGAACTATATTTTTATATGGACAATGTACAAATCATGATACAGGAACCTTGGATTTGACTTAACCCACTTAGCCTTGAGAAAGCCCCGGCGCAAATCGCCAAGAGGGGGCGAAACACGTGTCGGCTGTCCTTGTCGTTTGAATAAAAATAAAGAAACCTTGCTGCAAACAGAATTGTCTCTGTCCCTCATATTACGAACTGAAAGAAACGGATATTAATCCTGACAAACCAAACTAATCTTATGTGGAGATCACACTCACAACTTCTCGAATCTGTTTCCCCAAAACTGAAGCCCAAGAGGTCCAGAGCTTCGAGTGTGTCTCCATCCACCAACTAACCACACTTATCTAAGTGTTGTCTAAAGCCTTGAAATCCTTGGGCCTTTGCTACCTTATCCACATGGTATTTTTTTTAGTAGCAGCAATTGATGGTGAACACTGAACAATTGTTACCGTGCACCATGGCTGGAAGGAAGTATATGAGAGGAGTAGGAGGACAGCACCATTTTCCAACTAAGAGAGACCTCATGCCCGCCCAGTTGGCCACTCATTCTTCTTTTCAAAAAAATGAGATGCACCATAGCTCTAGTCACTGAGTCCAGTCCTATGCGATGCCTTGATTTTTAGGAGCTTTAAAAAAATTGCCACCAACAAAATGCTTAATCGGATATTATTTAGATATTTTTGATAGGACATACTGTCTACTGTACTGGTATCCGAATTGTAGATAATGATGTGTGTGGTGTAAAATAATTTGTAATTATGTATTTTCATCTTGCTAATGAAAAAAATAAATAGGGGAGGCGTATATGGCATCTAAAAAAATTGGAATGTCTATTCCAGGCGTACCAACCACCAGTGCCGGAGCCGACAGTGAGGGCCACCATGCCACTCCGGAGGGAACGGAAGCGGCTGGCACAGGAGGTGACCGAGCAGCAGCGGTAGGCGGTGGTAAGTCATATTCCTTACTTATTGAAAATGATAGATACACTTGCTGCAAGGGTGTACACTCAGTACTTGTAGTACACAGTACTTCTGCTGAGGCTAAGATGTTGCTTGTGAACACCGAACACTTGAAGGAGACACCCTGGCCTTTACTTTAACATTAGCATTAGCAGCGGGGGTTGGCATATTTTACCTTCAACTCAGCAAAGACAGTTTTGTGATGAAGACAAACATTCATACGACATGTATGACTGGCAGAGAAGGATGCATGGGTGAAAGAAAGGGCCCTGGGATTCATAGGTGGTGTATGAAGATGATAGGACTAGGATGCATGGGTAGTTGTAGGATGGGTGAAAACACTGAAAAGGTGAAAGAGAAAGCAGAAAGGATGCCTGTCTGGGTGGGTGAAAGGAATCTTCCAGGGGGGGTTGAGGGGTCAAACTCTAAGGCAAGCAATGATGCATGGCATGGGTGGTGGTTGGTTATATCTAAATGTATGTTTTTGTCAGTAAAAGCTGGTTTATGATAGCCATGTTCCGATGGATGGATGCCTAGATGGTATCATAGTAGGTGTACAAACAAAGGACATGTGTGGATGCCCCCACAAAGTAGCAAAAAATGGGCAGTAGCTCCAAAAATAAGAAATTATCTCCCACAGATCACTTCACATACTATTTATTTATTTATCATCATTAGTTTTTTTTAGATAGAGTATAAAAAGTAGAACAAATTATTTTATAGACATACATCTTACAAACAATAATGTATAAACTACATCAATAATCATAAAACAGAAAGACAACCCACAAGAGCAAAATATACAAGGGAAGTACACACTGTACAGAAATCCAACTAACTGACAAATGAGTCAAAAACATACAACATTAACATAACAATGTAAAGCTACAAAGAAACATAACACAATACACAATAGAAATACAATACATACATCTCATACAGAACAACAAAGGTATTAAGCGCTGACGCGTATTTCGGAAAGTAACACTGCTTCAATATTCCTTCATCAGGGCGCAGCCTTTGTAATTTTTAATTTCTAAAGGGCCAGAAGGTAGCCATCAACCATAGAGATACATAAATATACATGTATAATGTGTAAGCAGGGCTGAATGAACTGTCTGTGGGTGGAAAAATAAGACAGTATTTACAAGGATAAGAACAACAAAGGATACAAATAGTCACATTGAGCAAGAGATTCAGTACCACAAAAATGTACGTAAAATTAAGAAAACTGATCCACACCAAAAGTGCAAAGAATTATTCCAGAGCACCCAAGGGCTGTCCTGGTAAATCCACCTTATAGCCCAGAAATGTGAAGATCACACAAAGGGAGATATAAACAATATATAATAAGAACAAACCTCAACAGCCAATATAGGATAAATATAAAAAAATCTATACCCGGTCTACACTTAAATCGGCTCCAGGGGTTGAGTATTCTGAAACACAGAACAAGTAAAATAAGGCATCATACTACCAGCAATATTTGGTAAATACTAGTATCGCAAAAAGTGGAAAAAGGTAAACACCGAGATTTTTTTAAAGATTCACAGGACCTATGATAGACGGCAAATAATGCAGGTATTGGTGACCAAAGATAAAATTTACAGGCATAGGGTAATATCTGCGCACATAAGAAAAAGGATAGAGCCAAAAGGTCATGAACATCTCTACACTATTTTTTACAAAGAAAAAAGAGTGGAAAAGAGAAAAAAAACGTGAGCCAATACTCACAAGCCAAGGTGGTAAATCCTGTCACTTAAATTTGCGCAGTGATAAAATACCGATAACTTCTAAAGAGTGCCCGGGGGTCCGCAAGATATAGTAAAAAGTATGTAAATGATCCAAAGCTCCGGACCTCTGGTCAGTAAGAAATCATCAAAAGCTTAAAAAGAATAAACAAGAGATGATAAACAACTAAATAACTGCTGGAGATACAGCATACAGTGTGCCGAGATGCGTGAGAGAAAAAAACCCACCTCAAGAAATGCTTCCGCATGAAGAGAGCCAAAAGGCTACTATAAATGCAGGGGCACCAAGTGCTCAGTGCCCGGAAATAAACAACACATGTGTGTGCTTAACAGAAGGTAGAGCGCATAACAAAAGTAAATAAGAACCAAAACTGTTGGCCATCTTGGAATCCGGCCGCAGGCAACAGAGAAGCAAAGACTTAATGAAAGGTATGCACCAGTAGGTGCAAACAGAGTCAGACTGGATGAAGAGAATGTAAAAGAAAATTAAACCGTACCAGAGTACCGAAAACATGGGTGAAGAATATTACCAATAAAATAATAATAATGCTAGAAGAACAATGCACTGAATGTAAATGGAAAAACAAGCCCTGGAAGAACAAGGACTGTTTTTTGGCAAGGTTTTTGAGTCAAAGGTTTGAGATAATACTTGTATCTCAGAATGGAATACTCCCTTGACTCACAGTAGTTTGCAAGCACAACATATATATTGTCCATTACTAAATATTACCGTACCCATAATCGCCTCCCTCTGACTCCAAGGCCCACTTCCTCTCCAGTGCCAGTCTCCTCCCTGTGTCAGCCATGGATGGCCTATCGGCTGCATGGTAACTAGTACTTACGAATCACTCAGTATGTTATCATCATCACATGAGAAACATGATGGTGTGCCGCCCTTTCTCATCATCCATAAGCATGTGATCATTAACCATCATCATGTGCCTTATTGCAGTAGTGCAGTCAGGGTGAAAGTGAAATTGTCTGAGCATTTGCCATTGATTTAACAGAGTATGGCCGTAATGGAAATATATCATTGTGTAGTACAGCTGCCCCACATGCAGACAGTAGTAAAGTACATGAGTCTGCGAGACAGCGACATAAGAATGTCTGTCTAAGCACAAGCTGACTGAGCTGGCATGCCTACAAGATTAACTGTGCTAAACAAGAGAGAAAAAAAGAATACTTCTACTCTACCCCATACTTAGTGCTAGAAAGTATAATCATCATCACATCTAAATCTTAGGAGCAGAGGAAGGGAAGTGAGGAGGAGAGGAGGATATGACAGCTGCTAGTGCTACTGCTACTACTGTGCCACTATAACTTTTATGTGCGGACTGTAATTTAGTTTTGCGTAACTGTTTTGCTAAGAGTATTGGTTACAACAATTCTCTTTTTTCTCCTTTCTTGGAGATATAGCTACTCCTTCCCAAACCACTAGGCAAGAGTTGGCGGCCAAGGCCCGGCAAAGGAAGCTGGAGGCCATCCGTGATGAATATTGCCGGCTGGTTGTCCTGGCGGAGGAGGAGGCGGCAGCTGCTTCCTACAATGCCCCGGGGCCCAGCCAGCCTCCCTCTTGCCTCCGGTGGCACTAAGCCATTTTCTTAATATAATATAATTTATTTCTAGCCATGTTTTTTGATTAATATTAAGTATCCTTGTATTTTTGTACCTTTTGGATCTATGTATGAATTGTATATTTATATTGAAATGTATTGTGACGCATAAAAATTACAAAGTGCACAGCATGAGATTCATTGCTGGATCAAAATCAATGAATGGTAAAAAGTTAGATCCTCAATAATATTATTAAATAAAGCATCTTTTTACCCGTATGCTATAATGTGTTTTGTTAATCCATAGTCAGTATTCCCTGTTGTCAGTTTGTGTCCATTTGAAATCCATGTTCCTAAATTCCTGTCTTTTCAAATAACATAGTGATCCCGATTTAGGAACTTTAGTCAGGGATACCTCCTTTTCTTACACACACTGAGCCATGTTCTGGCAGCCGCCCGCCGCCCATCACCATTGCCAACATCTACTTCTGCCCACCCCTGTTGTTCCTGCAGGAACTTTCTGCGCCTCATGCTCTTCAAGGTGGCGTTCCTGGAGGCCGAGATGGAGGAGGTCCTAAAGAAAACTAGCCAGCACCCCTGCCTAGAGACATCAGACGCAGTCATCACATCACCACATTCAGTCTTCTTTGACTCCTGCCCCTTTTTTAATCTTTTTTTGGGTGGGATGTTGGTACTAATTAGGGAACCTTGGGGTTTACGTCTTTTTCTAGAACTAACTTGGACATGGACATTTATTTAATTTACTGGACATTGGTTGGGGTTAGGGAGAGTGGTGGGTCAGGTGTAGTGGGGGTTTCTTCTAGTTTATATTTGTTAGGGTAATAAATAATTTATAGTTTTCCAATACATATGATATGATGCAAATCTTTTCTGGGGGTTTTACTCTTTTAAGCCACCTTGTTTGTTTTTGTTTCCTCCTTTTGCTGCAGGGCCGAAGCAAGTTTTTGAAATCTGCCAATAGTGTAACACACCGACAGATATATGCAGTACCCTCACTTGTCCAACTACTGTCAGTCTCTCCTCCTAGTCTATGCATTCTGCAACTAAAAGAACCCTTTGTAGTATGTACTTGGAAGGATGTGGGTGTGTGAAATAATTGATTTCCATAGGATATATATAATTGACTCCTCCACACGTCTTCTCTTACCTGTGATTGATGTTTAGCCGAAGCAATGGCTGCATGGTGATGGTTTGGTTTCCCAAGGTGCCATGGTGGGTGATGGTAGCAGCAGTAGACAGTTGCATTTGCAAAAAAAGAAAATGAGACAAGTCAGTTACGTGAGGGAGACTAGGGAACAAGTATTAGAAGTAGAGTAAGTAGTAAGAACACAAGAAGAAGACTGCCAAACAAGAAGAAAGTGATGATGAATTATATTGATATTATTAATGTTAAAGTAAACTAAAACATAATGGTGGCAGGGATAGCCTAGTACAAGTTACAACAAACTGAAGCAGTGGACTCAAACTATGAAGTGGACAGGTGTAACCTTTAGTGCTGGAAGGATGAAATCCCCGACGGCAATTAATAATTAATAATGGGTTAATATAATTATGTTCCTCTCGGGGAAAAAAACGAATAACAAGTACTACTGAGCATGGGTGGGCACTGGGCAATCTAATCTGTTGCCAGTGTGGCTGACGATATATATACTTACAACAGAATTAGAAGATTCTCCCCCTGCCTTGAATTAGTGTTGCTTACTTGCTTTCACCACATCCGCCCCAGTAAGTGTGTGATCAATTATTGGTGTAAATTTAAATTAGTCACACCTCAATAAATCACACAGCCCAGGGGAAGAGTGTTAGGGTTTGGTGAATGGTTCGGAAGAGGTATTTGAGGGAAAGTTTTGACAACGACAAACACTACACATGGACAACACACAATCATGTCAGACGACCATCATATTCCTAAATCTGGTAAGGGAGAAAAAGGAAATGCAAGCATGATGTGGTTAATGAATCATGATAAGTACTACTATTAAGTAGAGTAGTAGACAGTACAGGGCAGGAGTATATTACTAATTATAATTATTATGGAATTGCATTGCCGGTCTGCCATCAGAGAGACCTAAATTACATACAAAAGCTTACTGGCTGCCTATACAAAATGGACGCATGCCACATGGCCAGGCCACCAGAACAACAAGAAAGGGAAGACAGACAATGCAGGCCTATGGCAAAAGCACACTGGCTAGCTTCACAAAATGGCCGCCAGTCACATGGCCAGGGGCCACCACAACAACAAGAAAGGGAAGACAGACAATGCAGGCCAATGGCAAAAGCACACTGGCTGGCTTCACAAAGTGGCCGCCAGCCACATGGCCAGGCAACAACAACAAGAAGAAGTAAGTCTTGAGGAACAAAGGAAAGACATGCAGGCCTATTGCAAAAGTAGTACACTAACTACCACCACAAAATGGCCACCAGCCACATGGTCAGTCACTCACACAACAACAAGTAGGAGGCCTGTAAAACAATGAACTCAAGCAAGCCTATATGGTCAGACAAAGGAGGCATGCTAAAGAACACAGCTTTAATGAAACAATGCAAAAACAACAAAAAAGGGCTAAAAAATGTTTGCAAGTTACACAACAACCATACCACACACATCCAACAAAGGCATTTATTTAACACACAGGAAAAAAGTGAAAGAAATATACCCCCCAAAAGAACACATTTTGCAATTCAATCAAATGCCATCCATGTCCAATGATGTTTAAATTCAATAGACACCACAGACACAGTTGTTTCATGCACCCATGAGTAGATATGAGCCTAGTGGATGAAAAGCCTATTGGCAGACTACTGGGGAAGTCAATTAAATAAATATTGCAAATTGTTTTAAAAAGTTGGAGGAAATGTAGTGAACTTTGCAACATGATTCCTTTATAAAAGAAAACCAGTAGAAAAAAATCATACAAAGAAACAACTAGGCCCCTACTGAAACTAAAGGCCACCAACCACATTACATTTAAAAAAAATGATGAAAAGTAAAAAGAAATGTAGGTGGAATGCCCCAATCAAACACACATCAACAATTTCCCAACTTACTTATCTCAAATCCATAAGTCCTCAAATCCAATTATATATGATACAGCAGACACAAAGGGTGATCCTTCCAGCTCCACATCCAAATGACAAAGCACTGGGTGGAGCCTGCTGGACATGAACAGTACGTTGGAGACTCTGGCCCACTTCCTTCCTTTTAAAAAACAAGTAAAAAAGAAAAATGACTCCTTGCACATAAAAGTACAGCCAAATGTCAATCTGAGGAGTTTTTTTTAATCAAAATCATAATTTTGAGAAGGTTTTGATGCTGTTCGAGAAAGATTCTTCTCCAGATTGCAAATTCTGCATGTTTGGGATCACGATCTTCACAAAACTTCCGCCCGAAGTCCGATGGTGCGTCCGAATGACGTGTTCGAGATCGCACACTCTCGCGGACCGTGCGGCCTGCTACCAAATCTCGTGGCGCTCGTGAAAGAATAGGAAATCTCATTGACGATCATAAACATCAGGGTAAGTCACTCACGTGCACGCAAAATCTAATTTTGAACACGTGAACAAAAAGAAAACTCCACTCCATTGCGCCCAGGGTAATGTTGACAAAGGAAATGCAGGCCTAATAGTTCTTATAAACCTCTCTTCTTATTTTTTTTCATAACACAGTTTTATTAAGTGAGCAGATAAGACAGTCGCATCTCGAGCAGGAGAAATACTGTTTGCTCTGGTCAGAATTATAAGAATGACTTTCATATGACATTTACAGAATAAGTAAATAAACATTTCGGGCTTGTAAACAGCAGACCATAACTTTATAACCAAGTGTGCCATGTACAATGCAATAATCTGTTAAACATACCTGGCAAGCCAATTCCCATATGACGTAGGTCCCTTATTCTATCATCCAGAGATTTCAGCATCAGTACAGTGTGGCGGAGGGGGTTCCAAAATAAGACCGTGCAAATCTGTCTGGCGTTTCCGAATTTTGAAATGTTCTTGAGGGAAACCTTGTGCCTTAAATATAGGTTGCTCCATTTTCATACACCATTCTAGACTCACCCTCCATGCTTCCAGTTTGGGCGGGTCTGGGTCTTTCCATGCCCTGGCTATATCTCTTTTGGCCAGAGTAAGGTCCTAGAATAATAGATGTCCTTTATACAGATTTTCTCCACTCTCTTCGGGGACATGCAGTAGTGCAAGCTTAGGGGACAGGGGTATTTCCCACCCCAGTACATCTGACAGACAGGTTGTGACCCCAGTCCAAAATCTGCAGAGTCTTGTGCATTTGCAAATAGTGTGTATGAAAGTACCTGCCACACTGTCACAGTGGTAAGCTATCAGTCCTGCCCTCCACAACCTGTATCTAGTGAAATAAACATGGTGTATATATTTAAACTGAATGAATCTTATGCGTGATGCTATTGCCGCTCCCCACAGTGATTCTAATTTCTCCGTCCAATCGTCTATATCTAGTGGATCAAGATCAGCCTGTCATCTCTCCCGGAGTTAGTCTAGTGTCGTAGAGAGATTTGTCACCAGGGATTGGTATATTTTTGCCGGCTTGGGGTATCCTAATTCATGCATAAAGACCTTAGCCTCTATTGGGTTAAACTCTGGGATAGATTCCAGGGTGTCTATGTATGATGTTAGAGCGTATCGAAATTGCAAATACTTGTAGAATTGAGTATATGGCATCTCAAATTCCTTCTAGAGCTCTTGAAAGGACTTCAGAACAGTGCTGTGCATCACGCTTCCTGATGTGGAGATACCAATGATATCCCAGTACCGAAATCCCAACAAGGTAGATACCTGTGGCATAAGACCTCTCTGGCAAATAGCCCTTTCTCTTGTCATTTTTCCCCACCATCCCATTCGCCGCAATGATTGCTTCCATTCTCCAAAGAGCGGGAGCTGCCGCAGCTCTTTTGGGTCATTTAGGAGCAAGTTGGTAGGGTACTACCCATGAGCCATCATTCCATCGGTATGCCGGGTCATTTCTTTTTCTGTACCACCAATCCTTTACACTAAGAGGTGAGATCATGATATGATATGATTGAATATCTGGTGTTGCTATCCCCTTACAGTATGTAGACTGAAAGCATATTTTTAGCGCAACTCTAGTGGTCTGGTCATTCCAAAGGAAGTGGCTGAGTCTGGAATGAAGCTGTCGGACCCAAGCGGGCAGTATTTAAAAAGGGATGATTCCGCAGCTGCTAGAGAAGGCGAGGGAGTGATACCATTTTAAAAATCACTGATCTACCAAATATGAAAATAGGCATACGTGTCCAGGACTTCATCTCAGCATGGTTGCACAGCCAGATGGGGGTGATGTATTTATCCCATGACACCGATTGGGAGGACGCCAGATGGATCCCAAGATATTTCAATCCTGTTGTGGTCATTGTGACGTCTGCAGCCCATGCACCCATTTCGGAGCTACCAATGCAGAGGCCAGAGTATAAACTTCTGGACGTTCATACATAATCCCAAGGTCTCTCCAAATATCTGCATTATGCGGAGCAACCAAGGCCCTGTCCGACGCGGCTCTGATATACAGAAAAGGGCATCATCTGCATACAGGGCGATCCGATCCGATATCCCGCCTGGCCACTCAAATCCCTTAACCTGTGCATCAATCTGGATCCATGAGGCCAGTGGTTCCAGTGCCAGCGCAAATAAGTAGGGGGACAGAGGGCACCCCTGGCGAGTGCCGCGCCCTATAGAGAAGGGTTACGAGACCGCACCTGCCACTCTAACCGAAGTAGTGAGATCCGTATATAACAGCCGAATATAGAACAAAATATGTGTCCCCATATTAAGACGCTGCAGGAGAGCAAACAGGTAGGTCCACCCCAAGGAATCAAATGCCTTATCTATGTCGGCCAGCAGCAACGCTGCCGGGCCTTCCAGATGGTCGATCGCTGCTATTGCATTATGGGCACATCAGATATTGTGTTGGGTGGCCCGGCAAGGCATAAAGCCTGCCTGGTCCGGTTGATGTAGGTCGGACATAAAGGAGAGGATACGATTACATTCAGCAGTGATATGGGATGGTACGATGAGAGTAGTAGAGAGCACTTAAGGAAAATTACAATTTAGGAATGCCGCCAACCCGATGCGGCGAACCTTGCTGGGAGGTGACTTAATTGCTTGAAAACTACAAGGCCCGAGGGGGGAAAGGGGATGGAACAGAGAAGAGACTGCCACACTGTGTCACACCTCGTCTGACTCTTTCTTCAGCTTCAGACGTGGTCAGCTTTTCTTTCTTCTCAATTACTTGACTTGTGTTCAGCTGTAAGAGAATTCAACATTAACATAGATATCTCCCTATTCCCTAGCTCTTTTTACTTGTTCTTTGTGTATGTTCACCTACCCAAGACAGTTGTGACCTTTGCTACTCTTCTATTGTTTATGTTGCCTTCAGTGCTTTTTGTGTTGAAACTAAATATAACTCTTCAATAGTTTCTAATCAGATTTTGGTCTCTAAATCTTTAGCTTTTTCACCCTACTGGTTCCCTTCTCACCTGCTACATGCACTGCTGTTTATTTGTTGCGTTTCTTGAAAAGGTAAGTTCTTTTATTTACAATTACTCTCTCTCTCCTGCTTCACCTGGAAACGTTTCGTCTTACTCCTTCACTCTATTGCTGCATATTTTCCTTAAGATTTACTTCACTCTTAAGTGGCTATGTATTGTGAAATATATATGTATGAATTTTTTGTAGTCTTTCTATTTCTTAGCTCTGATAATGTCTGTTGCCAATATACTTAATTTTCTCCTTGCTTCCTGACTTAAACCAACTCTCTCCCTATTTTATTAACTTGTGCTATCTCTAATTATCTCCTTGTTCTAATCTTGAATAAATGCTACACGCATGCCCCAAATTAGTACACTTCTTTTAGAGTATGACAAACTTGGCTGCCTCTCAGATTTGTACTACGCATGCTTCGATACTCGTAAACTTTGTGCCACAAATGGGAAAGGTCTTACTTATAGTATTCCGCTTTGCGAGTACTCCCCTGCCAGTAAAATGTGAACCCTGCTATTTACCACAACGCCTCTCCCTAGCTATCTTCTCGACAAATTTTTTGCTGCAACCGTTTCTCCTCAGAACTCAGGTGAAGTGCGTATCAGCTCGCACTCGACACCTGGTTCCTCTCGATTGTCGTCAGACACTAGTGCATTCTCTTGCTGTCTTTTCCTGGCGCACTCGACGACCAGCTTGGATTTTAGCCTCATCTTCGGTTTGCCTTGTTTATTTCTTGTTTGCCTCGTTCTCTTGTAATTTATTGTATTGATTTGGTATTTTCTGCCATGACATGCCTTACTAGCCCTGACACCTGTTCCTGTTTAATAGTACTCCCACGAGTCATTGAGCTGTCGAGGTCGTGGATGAAGCACCTGCATGCCTGTGAGAGGTACCTGACCTGAGAAAAATGTTGGCAGCCTAGTCAGCAAACCCCAAATTTCAGACTGTAATCTATACTGATGACGGTTAAAGAACCAGAAACACGTATCTAGAGATCAGCACTATCTGCGCCAACTGTGGCGAAGCACTCAGACACTCTTGAAGCAAGCCAGTAAGTGAAACTGCATTTACCACAATGCCAGGGGCAAACGTTGCTGGGAGGTGAAGCCGTGTGCTTCCACCCCAGTTCCTGTTTTATAGTATTCCCGTGAGTCATTGAGCTGACGAGCTCGTGGATGAAGTACCCGCATGCCTGTGAGAGGTACCTGACCTGAGAAAGATGTTGGCAGCCTACTCAGCAAACCCCAAATTTCAAAGACTGTAATCTCTACTGATGGCAGCTAAGGAACCAGAAACACATGTCTAGAGATCAGCACTATCTGCACCAACTGTGGCGAAATACTCCAACACTCTTGAAGCAAGCAGGTAACTGAAACTGCATTTATTACCCACAATGCCAGGGGCGAACCATGCTGGGAGGTGAAGTGGTGTGCTCCCACCCCTGTTCCTGTTTAATAGTACTCCCGTGAGTCATTGAGCTGACAAGCTCGTGGATGAAGCACCTGCATGCCTGTGAGAGGTACCTGACCTGATATAGATGTTGGCAGCCTACTCAGCAAACTCCTAATTTCAAAGACTGTAATCGCTACTGATAAGGGTTAAAGAACCAGAAACACGTGTCTAGAGATCCGCACTATCTGCGCCAACTTTGGCGAAACACTCGAACCCTCTTGAGGCAAGCAAGTAACTGAAACTGCATTTAACACAATGCCAGGGGCGAACCTTGCTGGGCGGTGAAGCGGTGTGCTCCCACCCCTGTACCTGTTTAATAGTACTCCTGTGAGTCATTGAGCTGACGAGCTTGTGGATGAAGCACCCGCATACCTGTGAGAGGTACCTGGCCTGAGAAAGATGTTGGCAGCCTACTCAGCAAACCCCATATTTCAAAGACTGTAATGTCTACTGATGATGGCTAAAGAACCAGAAACACGTGTCTAGAGATCTGCACTATCTGCGCCAACTGTGGCGAAACAATCTTGAAGCAAGCAAGTAACTAAAACTGCATTTACCACAATGCCAGTGGCGAACCTTGCTGGGAGGTTAAGCGGTGTGCTCCCACCCCTGTTCCTGCCAACTCGATGGGAGTCTCCCCTCCTTGATGGCCATGTTCACCACCTCCAAATAGCAAGTAACAAACTGGGACTGATAGAGCTTGTAAAACTCACATGGGAAGCCGTTAGGACCCAGAGCTTTGCCCATGCGCAAGTCTGTGCTAAGGGGGCATCTAGTTCCACTAGTGTCATATCTGACAGGGCTTTGGGGGGTAAATCTTCTATAAAGGTGTTAATCACAGATTCAGGTAGCATATCCTTAGGGGTATATAGATCGGCATAATATGTCCCAAAGCTTGATGCAATCTGGGCTGGGTCCATCAGCATTTGGCCATCCTCACCCAAAATACCAGGTATTGTTAGTAGGTGAGTAGCCCGCTGGCATTGGTGATGTACGAGGGAGCACGACTTGTCCCCCTACTGATATATTCGGCTGCGTGAGGCTAGCCAAGCCTGTCTGGCCTCGTCCCACAAATTATTAGTGTGCGCTTATTGCCCGAACAGGAGCTGGCGGCAAATTTGCCTACCGCCTACATCTTGACTCGGTTATTCTAAATCAAGTATTTGAGCCTCTGCCTGGAGCGATGTTTCCCGGCACTTTTTCCATTGGGTGGCGCAAAAAAATATGTCGGCACCCCTAAGGGTTGGCTTCATAACCTCCCAGATGGTCATTGCTGAGCTCGCTGTTCCCAAGTTTTCAGTAAAATAAGCCATAATGACCTGATATATGTAGATTTTATATTGTGGATCATGAAGATGCCACATCGAAAGGCGCCATTGAAAGGAAGGGGAGGCTATGTCCAGCCGCAATGTCAATGCTATTGGAGAGTGATCTGACAGTCCTCTAGGTAACATATCGGTCGCAGAAATTCAATATTAGTAAGTGGTTGACATAAATATGTAATCTAAACGTGAGAATGAATCGTGTACTGTAGAGTAGTATGTGTATCTTTGCACTTTTGGGTGTAAAGGTCGCCACGTATCCACCCAGCCCATGTCTTGCACCAGTGTCTTTAGTCACGTTTCGCTGAGTAGCTCCGGCCCTCCACGCGATCTCCATTTATCCTGAGCCAATATCAAGATGTCATTCCAGTCAACACCTATAATAGAGAGGCCCCTGGGTATCTCTAACATCTTTCTAGTCAGGCATTCCACAAATGATTCAGACAAAGGGGGGCACATAAACACTACCAAATGTAACAAGCTCCCCGTATAATGTACCAGTCACAACTATATATCAACCCTGGGGGTCAGACCATGTTTTAGTATGTGTAAAGGGACCTCTCTGATGAATAAGGACCACCACCCCATGGGACCCCCGGATGAATACAGCATGGAAGACTTGGATATAGCCAAATTGAGAGAGGCATTGTGCTTTGGATCCTAAAAGGTGAGTTTCCTGCAGTAGCAGGACATCGGCTGAAGCATGTTTGGCCGGTCGAAGGACCGCCCCTCTCTTGATCTTGTCCAGTGCCCCCGTATATTCCAGCTAACTATTTGGAGCCTACCAGCGGGGACTGATATATGACATGGTGTGAAGAAGAAATATAGAACATGGCTTGTCGCATGGCATGAAAATTTTGGGCATTAAAAAACACATGGCACAGCATAAACAACACAACTAGTCAACCCCCTTTCCACTCCTTCCTCCCGATACCTCATTATGTCCCAACAGTCCACACCCCCTCCAGCATTTATCGGAAGTGTTAGGAAAAATCTGTTGCAGCCTGACTGGGTGAAGATACCAATCCATCATCGTTTTCATGTGTGCTTCCCTAAGCTCCATGAAGTGATTAAATTTGGGTATGTCCGACTACAAGTGTGTCCATTCTGCCTCTGCTATGTCCCGCTGAAGGATTCCCTCCCACATGGCCATGTAACGGGGTCTGGGCGCGGTCGTGGTGTCTAATAGGAAACCATAAATAAAGGTGATAACCCCTTTCATGGTGGAGGTTCTGGTCAGAAAGGCTTCAAACTTCGTGAGAGGCGGTGTGGCTGCATCCCTCACTGGGGAAGATAGAGCCCAGTAGAGTAACTGAGTGTGTTGGTAGCGTTCCTTCTCCTGAATTCCGTAGTTCCTCTTGCAGTTATCGAAGGTGAGTGGGTCAAAGCTGTGGAATAGGTGCGTGAGCGCTAGACAGCCCCCCTCCCTCCAGGCGTCAAAGGGCCCCTCCAATGCTGCCGGGGGGAAGGCAGGGTTAAAGTGTAAGGGTGTAAAGGGAGAGGGAAATGTGGTCCATCTATCATCCCCAGGGACTGAATCCCAAACCTTCAAGGTGGTGCAAGTGGGGGTACTAATGTAAGCATTTTTGGGCCTGTCACTCTTGGGCTTCCACACCAGGTCCCGGATAGTCCTCCCCGCCATACTCCGATCCATATGTAGCCAGTGCTTTTCCGACTCCTGTTGCGACCACTCATCGAGCACTCAAAGCTGTGCCGCTTTATTGTATAGATGCATATCGGGAAGCCCCACCCCCATCCTTCCTAAGTCGACGTAGCTTGGCGAAGGAGAAGCGTCCCCGACCCCTTGCCAGATGAAACGCAGCATCATGGATTTCACCCGCCGGAAAAATTCACCGTCGAGTGCGATGGGTAGAGCCTTGAATAAGTATAGGAGTTTGGGGAGGAGAGTCATCTTGATCGCGTGAATCCCAGCCAGGATATGAACAGCTGTTTCCAGCAGTTCAAATCAGTTTGGAATTTGGCCAACAGGGAGAGGAAGTTGGCAGCGTAAAGTTTCCCCAGCAAGGACGTCAGGTGGATACCCAGATAAAGATTAGAGGAGCTGGCCCATGGAAGGCGTATGAGAGTCGTTAGACGGTTGACCTCAGAGTGGGGAAGACGTAAGATTTTCTATAGTTGACCTTGAAGCCCGAGATGGCTTCAAAATGCTCCAACTCCTCTTTGACTTGAGGGAGAGAGTGGGCCGGGTCGGCAAGGGAGAGAAGAACATCGTCCGCGAAGAGAGTGATCTTGTGTTCCTCCCCGCGAATATCAGGATTGGCACTCACTGCCAAAGCCAGTGGTTCTATGCTTAGGGCAAAGAGTAAAGGCGAAAGTGAGCTTCCCTGTCTAGTGCCCCGGGAGTGCTCGAAGAAGGCGGATGCGCTGGCATTCACCGAAACTCTAGATCTGGGGAAGAGGTAGATCGCCCGGATCATCGTCAAGAATTTGGAAGAAAAGCCGAATGCGGCCAGTGTCTGAAAGAGAAACCCCCCGTCCACCCTATCGAACGCCTTTTCAGCGTCAAGCCCCACCAGAACTGCCGGGATATTGAACTCATTGGTCTTTCCGATCAGGCGTATCACGCATCTCGTGTTATCATGGTTCTGTTGCCCCTTGATGAATCCAGATTGATCCGGATGAATGAGTGCCGGCATCAGGTCAATCAATCAATCAATCAATCACGGCATTTGTATAGCGCGCTACTCACCTGGAAGGGTCTCAAGGTGCTTGGGGGAAGGGATCCGCTACTGCTCGAACAGCCAGGTCTTGAGTTGTCTCCTGAAGGTGAGATGGTCCTGGGTAAGCCGGAGGTGGATGGGGAGGGAGTTCCATGTCTTGGCTGCCAGGTAGGAGAAGGATCTGCCTCCGGCGGTGGCTCTTTGGATGTGTGGTATGGTTCCGAGGGCGAGGCTGGTAGACCGTAGCTGGCGGGTGGGTGTGTAGAAGGTCAGGCGGTCGTTGAGGTACTTGGGGCCCAGGTTGTGGAGAGACTTGTGTAAGTGGGTGAGGAGCCTGAACGTGATCCTCTTGTCAACGGGGAGCCAGTGCAGGTCCCTCAGGTGGCTGGAGATGTGGCTGCATCGGGGGATGTCCAGAATGAGTCGGGCGGAGGCGTTCTGGATGCGTTGGAGTCTTTTCTGTCGCTTGGCTGTGGTTCCAGCATAGAGGGTGTTTCCATAGTCCAGTCGGCTGGTGACGAGGGCCTGGGTGACCGTCTTCCTGGTTTCGGTCGGGATCCATCGGAAGATCTTGAGAAGCATGCGAAGGGTGTGAAAGCTTGATGAGGATACGGCGTTGACTTGTCTGGTCATCGAGAGGGAGGAGTCCAGGATGAAGCCCAAGTTGCGTGTGTGGTCTGTTGGCTGGGGGGCGGTGCCCAGGGCTGGGGGCCACCAGGAGTCATTCCAGGCGGAGGGTGATGGTCCCAGGATGAGAACTTCCGTCTTGTCTGAGTTCAGTTTCAGGCGACTGTTCTTCATCCACTCGGCGGCGTCTTTCATCCCTTCGTGTAGGCTAGTTCTGGTGAGGGAGGGGATCAGCTGGGTGTCGTCGGCATAGGAGATGATGTTGAGGTTGTGTTGGCGTGCGATGGCGGCTAGAGGTCTCATGTAGATGTTGAAGAGGGTGGGGCTGAGTGATGATCCTTGCAGGACTCCACAAATGATTTCGGTGGCCTCGGATCAGTCATTGAGCCGCTGGGCAATAATAGAGGAATAGAGCTTCGCGTCTAAGTTCAGAAGGGCTATCGGCCTGTAGGAGGCACACATTCTTGGGTCCTTCCCAGGTTTGGGGATGACTGAAATTAAGGCTTCAGCCATCGTGCCCGATGCCGTGCCCTCGTCCATCATGCTGTTGTAGAGGCAGACTAGGTACAAGCTGAGTTCAGAGGCAAACGTGGTATAAAAAATGGCCGTATAGCCATCCGTCCCCGGGGCCTTATGGGGTTTCAAGGCCTTGATGGCTGCCAGTAAGTCATCCCTAGTGAAGGGCGCGGTAAGCGCCTCGTTCCATTCTGCCGATACCTGGGGCAGCATTAGCATTTGAAGATAGTTGGTCTGCGCCGTAGTATCCAGCGAGTCCCCTGAATAAAGGGCGCGGTAGAAGGAGCCAAACAGCTCCACCTTAGCAGCGTCTTGGTGTGTCAGCTCCCCCTGCTCGTCTCGAATCCCATCGATGCATTCCCGATCCCTCTTGTCTCGGAGCTGCGGGCTAGATGCCTCCTCACCTTGTTGCCCTGGGAGTAGGACAGGCGCCGTAATTTAAGCAAGGTGTATTCTGCTCAGTTACTATAGTGTGCCTTGAACTTGCCCCTGACAGACGTAAGTTGCCTTACTGCGCGCCTAGAAGGGTTCTCCTTATGTGTTGTCTCCAAAAGGGAGAGTTCCTCCTCCAGCTGTTCCCTTTCATGGGTTCTCTGCTTGTTAAGCGCAGCGTTCAGGGCAATACATTGCCCTCTGATACAAGCCTTAAGGGCGTCCCATGTGGTAAAGATCGAGGTGTCCCCCGTGTCGTTGTGGGCAATATTGCCCCTCGTAATGCAGTACAGGACGTCTTATCCCGAACCAAGGACGCTGGGAAGTATCACCTCGGGGAAAACTCTTACTCATCGCAACCCACCAGAGGTCCACTGCTAGCAAGCTGTGATCAGATAACGACAAGGGAAAAATCTTGCCCTCGCGAAGGTCACCCTGAAGTGACTAACTCAGAAAGCAATGATCGATTCTGGAGTATGAGCAGTGCACGTGTGAAAAAAAAGTGTAGTCCCTAGACTGGGGATATAGAAATAGCTAAGCGTCAAAAAGGCCCATATCCAAAACCTCCTGCTGCAACTCCGGAGTAAAGGAACCCATGTCAAACTTGTGGGCGTGAGTACTATCCATGTCCCTTTGCCAGACCAGGTTGAAGTCACGCATAAGAAGCAGTGGCCCTTCTACAAATTCCAAGACTTTACCCAGTAAAGTGTGGAGGAAGCTATTTTGGCCGGAGTTGGGTGCATACATTACTACAAAGGAGCACAGTTTACCCCGCAGGAGGCCTTTCACCATTACCCAGCGTCCATCTCTATCACTTTGCACCCCCGTGGGCTGGAAGTGCAAGGTCGAGCGGAACATCAAGGCCACTTCCCCCTGCTTCGTTGAAGCGGACGACCTATAGATAAGCGGAAACTGCTTGCGCTTAACGCGGGAGTCATCCGTTTTTGTCAAGTGTGTCTCCTGGAGTCCCACAACATCAAGCTGGTGATCAATAATATATTTCCAGACCTTTTGACGCTTCTGAGGAGAGTTCAGGCCTTTAACATTCCATGTCCCCAAAGTTAACAACATCATCGATTGAGTAACAGCCTTCCAGCTTGCAGTGCACCTTCAAGAATCGGACCCCTGCTACCACCACTGCCCACCCCCCTCACAGCCCCCCTCCACTGCAAACTGCGAACCCCCCTCCACCCCCTCCCCCCTCCCCCCTTCAAAACAGACTGATACGGAGCCCCCAAAGACATATCCCCCCAGCCCCCCAACAAGCAAAGTAAAAAGGAACAAAAGAGCGAGAGAAACAAACACAACTGACAAACTAATAAAGATCTGTCGAAGTGTGAAGTCTGGTTCCCCCAACGATCCGGCTCCGGCCTGGGTCATTTCAGAGGGCCTGATAGCCCTGGAACCCCACATCAGACACGTCTTACAAACCTCTTTTTCCACTCAACAAGTCCCTATGGAGTGGAAGAAGGCCATAGTACTGCCAATAAGGAAAAAACCGAATGTAAGCATGGAGGTGCTGGAAAATCTCAGACCTATCTCCTTATTGCCGTACGTGGCGAAGGTGGCTGAGAAGGTGGTCAACGCTCAGCTTACAGAGTACCTGGAGAAATGGAATCTACTCCATCCCTCACAATCAGGATTTAGGGCGGGCTACTCCACGGAGACGGCTCTCCTACGAGCCACGGAGACCTTAAGAGCAGGGGCAGATGCAGGGCATACAATGGCCCTGATTATGCTCGACCTAAGCGCGGCTTTTGACACCGTAGCGCACTCCATCCTGCTACGGTGTCTGAGCGAAGCCGGGGTCGTTGGTCCTGCGCTGTGCTGGCTACAGTCGTTTCTTACTGAAAGATGTTTCCAGGTACAGCAAGGGACATGTCGATCAGCTGAGATGCCTCTAGATCAGGGAGTGCCTCAGGGATCTGCTCTGAGCCCCACTCTTTTTAATCTATATATGGCCTCCCTGGCGAAAGTTGTACAATCATTTGGAGTGGAATTGGTGTCGTACGCCGACGACACCCAGCTGTTGATCTCCCTATCGCAGAACACCTCCTACACCCCCACCAACTTTAAATCCTGTATGCAGGCACTAGCTGAGTGGATGGATTCCCATTGCTTAAAACTCAATGGTTCTAAAACTGAGGTGTTGGTGGTGGGGGGTAAAAGCGAAAACTGGTCCGCTGAGTGGTGGCCTTCATGCCTGGGCCCTACTCCTACACCTTGTGAGGAGGCTAAGAATTTAGGAATCTGGATGAACCCCTCTCTTTCATATGATGGCCACACAAGGCGTCTTGTGGGCAAATGTTTTGGAGTACTAAAGACCCTGAATAAAACTTTAGACCTCCTACCCTTAGCGGCCAGAAGGACACTAACACAGGCACTGGTGACCTCGCGGTTAGACTATGGAAACATTTTGTTCCTTGGAGCAACCGAGGGCAGCCTAGGCCGCCTTCAAGTCATACAGAACTCAGCCGCCAGACTGGTGTTAAGAAGACCCAGGAGAGCTAATTCACAAAAGGCGTTGGATGCGCTTCACTGGCTGCCTGTGAAGAAACGTGTGTTGTTTAAGTGCCTCCTCTTCTGTCACCGTATTGTCTGGGACAGATCGCCCGCTTACCTAAAGGATTTAGTCAGCCGATATGAACCCACTAGGACCCTCCGCTCGGAGGGTGCCGGACTACTGACAGTCCCCAGGATAAGGAAGGCAGAATGGGTGGACGATCGTTTGCTCTCCAAGCAGCTCAACAATGGAACATACTTCCCCCTGCTCTGAGACTGGAGAGCAGTGAATCGCGGTTTAGGGCCATGCTTAAAACACATCTATACTCTGCGTAGATCATAGGTTCTCTTGTTGCTCTCTGACAGCTTTAGCACGGGGACACGCCGCGATGGCGTTACTGAGCGCTCTATAAGCTCTTTATTATTATTATTTAAAAGTTTGTGGCGTACGCCATAGAGGAGAAGAGGCATAGCCCAGATCAGTCACACAGTCAATCCCTGGTACAAGACTCGCTCGGATCCAGGACATAGAAGAAGTGGTTGTTACCTTTCATGAATCGTCCCCTTCGACGCCAGCCATAGGCCCTATTGGTGCCCAGTAGAGAGTCAAGGCCTCACGTACCCACTGAGGCTTCCGTTACCTAGGCCACCGAGGCCACCACTGCTCCATGCTCCATCAGAAACTGAAGGGTGGCAGAATCCCTTGCTCTAAGTAGTATCCGTTCTTTAATCTGGAATGCGTGGACACACACCAAGCCTTAGGTCCTCGTGGGAGGTCCATCTTTATCTCCTTCACATCTTCTTCGTCAAGAATGTGGAGGAAGAGGGACTCCACATATTCGCGTAGATCCGGCCCCTTACCTTTCCATGGTACCGCTCTAATCCGGATGTTGTTGCGGCGGGACCTATTTTCCAAGTCTTCAGTGTGGGCCTGCAGGTCTAAGTTTTGTTCAGTGAGGCGGATGATATCTTGCTGGAGATGGTGGATGTCTTCTGCAGTGCCCAAATCGTGCTCTACTAGGGTCGCCACCTGCTCCCCCACACTGTCGACATCGCGTCGCACCTCACGAAGGTCAGACACAAGCTGGGAGCGCAGTTCGGCAATGTCCTCCTTGATCGCGGAGAATACCTCCAACATGAAGGCCTTCATTGCTGGGGCCTCCGCCTCATCCTTCCGCAGCGGCTTATCCAACGTCTGAGCGGACGTCTGCGTTGTCATCTTCGGAGACCCTTCCTTCGCCATTCGATCTTTCCTGGCCTGGTAGCCGCCGTCGCCATGTCCTAAAGGGAACTGTTTGAAGTATCTGCCTAGCTTCGGTCGGAGGCTCTGGCCCCTCGCTCTTCCACCCCACAGGTGCACCTGCCGTCCCCCGTAACGTATTGCTCCTCAATCTGGGTATCTCTTCCAGGCTTTAGCCCCTCTCCAGGGTCATATGCTGGAGAAGTCCACCAATGGCTATCCTCCGCCCACGGAGGGGTCCCTTCTCTCTCCTCACTCGGCCCCGCTGCGAAGCCCACTTCACTGCCACTGGGCCCCAGATATCCGCAGGCCCCCAGCTCCACCGGCTCCCTATGACCTACGTGGCCGCCTGGTGCTAGGCCGGGTCGGGCCCACTATGGCTACCTCCCAAGGTCTCTGCTTGGGCTCCTCTCCTTCGAGCTTATATGTAGCTCGCGGACCCCTAAGCCCGATCTCCACTTGCTGGTGGTCGCTGTAGGGCGCCTCGCTCAGGCGCGTGTGGGGCTCCCTTATGTCTCCGGGGAGGTAAAGGCCGACACGGGTAACAACATACTCTAGGCACCGGCTGCCGATCCTGGGTGCGTGGCCCCGTGGAGGATGATCCCTTGCCATATCCACTGCTCCTTTCCCGACTCATCGCCACAGGGACCCAGTAGCCAAGCTAGTCGGGGGTTCTCAAGCCGCCGGCGGGCCCGCCGCCGCCATCTCCGCAGTGCAGGGGAACCCAAGGATCCGTGAGAGCTGGGTCGCCAGGCCCCCCAGGCCTATCTCTGACACCGGCCGCCGAACCGCGACCCGAACTCCAGACTTCAAGCTTGAGCCCCACGCCTCCTCACCTCTACGGTATGCTGACTCCAGCCAGTCAGAGCGCGGTCCAGAGAGGGTGCTCGCTCCACCCAGGTTGAGCCGGCAGCCCCAGAACCTCCGCACGTCCCCAGAGTACGTGAGCCCCGCTGCTGCAGCTTCTCCGCCCACGCGGTCGGCCCAGCCTCAGGCCTCGGCGCGATTAGGAGCGGACTGTCCCCTCACTCCTCGAAAATCAGGGTCTGCTGGGAACACAAGCACACTGGGACCCCCGCGGGCACTGCCGATCGCGAGGATGGGCTCCAATAAGGGCGCTGAACAACGCTTTGATCCTGACGGCGCCGGAGGCACAGGGAGACACGTCCTACTCCGCCGCCATCTTAGCCACCCTCTCTTCTTCTTTTTAACCACTGTATAACCATCCACCACTTCCATTCCACCAACTAAATGTGTCAAATACACAAACAAACAAAGCTTCTCATCCCTCCACATGATGTATTGAGTGAGAAACAAGACTTCTTCTGGAAACAAATAAATCCAAAATGTAACATAAACCATACCAAGTCACACATATCAGAGGCTGCTCAATTGAGCCTTCTGAGAAAGAAACAACCCTACTGGAAAAAAACAATACATTTTTTGGTACATGTATTTTTATTAATGAACAAACATCACAAAAGTAGCATAGATTTCACACCTTAGATACGTTTGTGCCTGTAACCTTAAACAATGCCAAGCAATGGGAATACTGAAAATGCAGTCATATGTTGTGTGCTGACAGTGCATACCATAGAACAGTAGGGCCGGATCCATGTCAAATTTGTAAGATAACTAAATGTATCTAAATGGGAATATGCTAAAAGTCTGGCATGGATCCGGCTCTCCAGGACTGACTTTGAAGAACCATAGAAAAAAGGATGTAAGAGATAATGAAAGCCAAGCTTCCCTTCTGTAACGAGTACCTAGGGAAGAAATTGTGCATTTTATCAAGTTGTGAGGCCCCTGTTATTCTTGTGGTAAGACATTTTGACAACAGTCAAAGCAGAATACATTTATTCTTTGTTCTAATTGTTTCTAAATGTAAGGATCTAGAACACAAAACATATTGACTGCTGTTATTTCATGTCTTTGGTGGCAAGAAAGGAAATGCTTGGCCCACAAATCATTTACCAATGTATTAGGAAAGCAGCTTACTAGAGGTGGTAATGTGTGACAAGAATATTTGTACATATTTTTGTGTTGCATTTTCTGTAGGGATGTGTGGGGTTGTTGTGCTATTAAGATTTTGGCTGTGTTTTGTATTAAATATTTTCTCGCTTGTTCTTTAATTGTGTTATGTTGCTTTTAGTATAAAGTTATGTTATATTCCATTGTTTACTTAAGAGATGACAACGCAAGCTGTAACATTCCCACGCAAAAGCAACACATGAGTTTGGAGTTCATCAGACAAGCAAACGTTTGCTGTTGTCTAAAATAGTAAAATAGCACTGCTCCTGTTGTGCACTTATTTTAGACACAAGTCTGCCAAAAGCTGTATCAGGGACCTGTCTTACATGAGCAATTACAGTGCTCACTTTATGTGATTACTTTCAGTATTGCAGCACCTTGCAACCAGTAGGAAAGAGTAGGATTATAAAACAAGTGGGCGTGATTTGAAAAGAGATACAATATCATATTCAGAGTCACCGTTTTAGTTGTGTGTTCTAGTTAACTTTTAGTCAAATACAGATAAATGTTTTCAAGGAAGTAAACATATATTGCACTGGTAAAGGTATTTCTCTAGTTGATACATACAGGTAGTTCTATGACATTAGGTACCTTGTGAAATCATATTAAGATGAGTAGAAAGAAATGCCGATTGAGCTTTAGGGGAAAGTGAGGCACAATCTTCCAATTCAGAAAGGAATTTTAAAACCAAAGAAATAACCCATTGATGATTGGCATGTGTAGGGCATTGCCATCGTTTGTGTTGGGTCCCTCCAATTTTCGTCTCATTTGGTTTGCTGGCATTAGACCTCTGTGCATTTTATCCCTGATGAACTGGATTAAAGTCCCTGTTCTGACCTTTGAAGCATTTCTTAATTGGCTTAACCCCAAATGGCCCCATTAAATTGCCTGTAAAGTCTCTAGTTTATGGTGTAGATAGTGTACCCAGGACCTGAAAGTTGAATGGCACTGTTGGACTGCAACACGTATTGTGCCATCTACTGCAGTGGCAATGCAAACAAAGGCCAAAGGCCTAACCTGTGTAGCATGACTACTGAAGTGTACAACCTGCAGTGAGACCTGTCAAAATAATCCTTTTTGACAGGTACTAACCTCCCTTTCAAATATTAGTAAGTTACAGTGAAAGGGGTGTGAAATTTCTCTCAGGAGCACACATTAGGCACAATGACCACACTGAGCTCAACAGATTATGAAGTGTGGGACCTGTTGATGTTCTCTTGACAACACAGAGTCATATTCAGCTAGACAGGTCTGTTGAGCTGCATGTAACACTTTGTGGCATCTTTAAAGGCAGAGAATAGTATACAAGAACAATTTCATGGTTGCTGAGGAACCCTTCTCTTGCCCTACTTGACATCTGTCTCTGGGTTTGTAGTGGGTAGAGAGCCTGCATCAAACTTGATTTCAGTGTTTTCAGAGCCCAAGTTTAGTGTGGCTGAAGACTTCTGACATCTTGAAAATGTCCTGACACATGGCATTTTGGACCTGTTTGCCGGAAGACAAACAGGTACTAATGAAAAAGTGGATAGGGTTGCCCCCGAAACCTTTACCCAATTGGTTAAAGAGTGCCCGTGGTTCACCCCCACCCACAAGCTATTACCAATCATAAATGTGGCATACCAAGGCCCCCCATTAGAACACTTTCTGGACCTGCCGAAGAACAGAAGAGGGCTGGATTTGATGTCTGTGACCTGAGAGGAGACATGCCGAACTGGACCTGCTCCCGTTTTAATCAAAACAAAGTAGTGCACTTTAAGGGTAAGTTGGCTGATCTCCTGTGTGGACAGAGGAACACAACAAGCTGAACGAGGCCTTTAAACAGTAGTGCCCAGCTGACCAGGAACAACTTGCAGGGGAATCCCACTAGTCTAAATGCAGCCCAGGTCTATTCAGCCCAGCCCAGACTCATTCAAGAAAGGCAGGACACACCTCAACCCCCCTTAGTGGCTCTCTGAGTGAAGGCGCATGCCCAGCCCCTGTCACTCCAAAGCCAGACAGGCAATTCACAAACCAGCAGGGGCATCCAGGATGGCTAAGCAAGAAAATTCTAACTTTTTAAAAGTTGTATTTTCAAACACACAATATAAAAATCATTTTTCTTAAAAGATGGCTTTTTATAGTCTGAGTTCAGGCATGCTAAACTCTGACAAGGATTGTAGTTGTTGCCAGAGTGGGGCTTCCCTCTGGTCCCAAAGGGAAAGTATACTTAAAAGATGTTATTAAAAAACTCCCATTATGTCCTATGGGACAGATAGCCTTTCCATAAGGAAAAACGAAGTACTCTGTATTTCACTATCAATATATGTCACACACACCAGTGCATGTCCTACCTTTCACATACACTGCACCCTGCTCATAGATGTACCTTGGGTCTACATCAGGGGTGTCTAACATGTAAGAAAAGGGAAGGTTAGGGCCTGGGCAAGTGGGTGCACTTGCCAGGTTGACATGGCAGAACAAACTGTGTGCAGACAGCGCAGTGACAGGTCTGAGACATTTTTAAAAGGCTGCTGCTATTTGGGATAATCAGTGCTGCAGGCCCACTAACAGCATTTGACTTACAAGTCCCTGAGCAAACACAATGCACTGTACTAGGGGCTTAATAATAAGTCAAATAAGCCAATCATGGAAAGACAAATCCGTAAACACAATTTACATAGAGAGCATATGCACTTTAGCACTGATCAGCAGTTATAGAGTGTCCAGAGTCATAAAAGCAACAAAAACAGTTCAGAAACAGGGGGCCAAAAAGCAAAAAGTCTGGGGGTAAAGCTCACTGATTAAGCCAGGTCTAACACCAAGTCTCCACCTACGCATTACTAACTCACTCTTAACGAGATCAAACACAGTTTCTGACAGACAAGGCATACCTCAATGGGCAATATCATAATTTCAAGTGTGCTAATTACACATTTCCTTGAATGAGTGATTGATTTCAATCATACCAATGGCCTGTTCATCAATTTTACGGCAGTTCATTATTGTCTGAAGCCATAGAAGCCAAATATCAGTTGCTTGGGAAAGGTGACAACATCAGTTTATTGTACACTCTCTGGAGTTGCCTCTTCTGATTAATATTAATTTCCAATCAACCAGGAGCATGTCTGCATCTTGAGCATAGATTCAGGGGTTCTATGGTATGATAGGTACATAGATCCCTCTCTTTCATATTTTCCCAGCAATACAAATTTCAGTGTAGCATGAGACTTTGGATGATAGGTCTCTGCCCTGTAGTACACATGTGATCCATTTCACATCTGCTTCAAATGCTTTTATGACTAAACTAAATGGGTGGGGCAAAGAAGGTATGTGATGTGTCATTTCTTGGTTGTAATGGTAGGCCTAAAGAGGGTGTCTTTTAGTATTGCTTAATCTGGAGATGAATGGGCTGAGGAAGAAGGTTTAGAATGTGAAAGGCCTAACATATTGTCAATCTCCTTTACTCTGTATTTGCTCTCCTTGTTACAGTCATTAGACCCTGACAACACTTCCTGTTGAGTCTCTGTACAGCTCTGCCAAGTCATGTTTGGGGACATAACAAGAGGATGCCTGAGAAAGGGGTACTTTCAGATCAAATTAGCTTTTTGCAATTGGCAAATTATCGAACTCTGGAAGTGGTTGCCATGCCACAAGGTTAAATACATTCAGGCCTGGATATCTTTACACTTAGGTCTAGCTAACACTGCTTTCAGCACAGGAAAAAAGCCCCACATGCAATAAATATGATTTTCTTGTTCCACTATGGTGCAACCTCCTTGTCCCATCCTCTGCACTTTTTCAGTCCCTCCGGAGATGTAAAGAAAATGGAATGACTAAGTCCAAATTTTGTGACACACTTGGGAAAGTTCCTTCTATTTATGTATTTATTCATTTACTAGCAGCCCGCCCCAGCGTTGCCTGGGGCAGAAAGGGGCTGGGGGCAGTAAACCCGCTCCCGCCAGACCCCCTCCCGTCCCGACTCACTCCCGCCCCCACTCCTCCCGCCTGCCCCTCTGTGCACACCCGCTCCCCTCCCGTTCCGACTTCCTCCGGTCCCGACTTCCTCCAGCTCCGAATCCCTCCCGCCCGGACTCCCTCCCGCCCTGACTCCCTCCCGCCCTGATTTCAATGTTTGTTTACAATACCTGAGCTGCCGCTCCGCTCCTCTTCGCCATGACGAGCCAAGGTGCAAGTTCTCTCTCAATGTTTACATTACCTGAGCTGCCGCTCCGCTTCGCCATGACGCACCCACGCTCCTCAGCTCCATGTCCGCTGCGATTTCAATGTTTACATTACGCTCCTCAGCTCCATGTCCGCCGCTCCAACACGTCGTCATCACGCACGTCGACGCGTCGTGTCACGGCCAGCGCCAGGTCCCGGCCAGCGCTACTTTCAGGGGACTACTTTGTTTACAAATTACATTTTTTTAATTTACTTTTTTTTAAATTTATATAGCCTATGTCCATCTACACACCCTGACATTTTCATAGATGTATCGGGTGTGTAGATTGGCGCTGTGGTTCCCGAGTTTACCTTGCCAAAAGGTGCAAGTTTTTTCTTTATAATAGTAGTATAGATTTGAAAGGTTTTATAAACCGCAACATATGACCCAAGGGTATCAGAGTGTGGTGCAGTGCAAAGCAAACAAACAAGTGAACAAAACAAGCTCCTGTTCACAAAAGTAAAAACTCCTTAAATATTTGTAAAGAAGCATCGTAGCGTATTAAAGTCTTTCAGCTGGTTATGATCTCGGTTGGGGTGTAATATGGAACAGCACTGATCTGATATTTCTGACTTGATTGTTCACCTTGGCTTGGGAGAAGTATTAAGTGATCGTAGTCACACCTGTCACCCTTAGGTACTCAGGACAGTCTTCAAGGCACCAGGTGTCTCTCAAGCTTAGACTCCTGGGTGGTTTAGTCTTCTGTGGCAAGCTGGGCCCTCTTGGAGTCAAACCTCCTTCTGTTTTACGGGTCTTTGGAGCAAGCAAACATATGATTTTTGGAGAGCAATTCCAGTCCCTGGGTGGCAGCAGGATTTAGAAGTCCCTGAGTCTTTTTACTTCTAGCCGGGCCTTCTTTTACATAATGTAGTCCCCCAAGGTCCTGGATTGTTCTGAGTAGATAATAATGAGGAGCCAGTCTTATCCTCTGCACTAGCAAATGCTTGAAATATTTTTCCTATCCATTCTTGTCTACTTTCTTGCCCTCTGCATTCTTCTGAGAAAGTGGGTTATTATTTGAGAGGAGGGTGGGGGAAGCCCCACTCAGGAAACAACTACAATCCTTGTCAGGGTGTACCACAAAGGTGACTAAATTAACACATGCGTAACCCTCTGGTAGCTTGGCACACAAGCAGTCAGGCTTAACTTTTAGGCAATGTATAATATATTTTTGCAACATTCAAATAGCAAAGTGAAAACAAAATACCCAAACTAATTTAGAAAAATAAAGCACATTTTAATGATGAAAATGACAGCAAAACAAATTAAATCCAACCAGTAGCGCATAAAAGATCACAGCAGACAACACAGGGATCTGGTCGAGCGAGACAAGGGAAAAGTTAAAAGTTGAGGTAGACTGTGATGGAGCACGGGTCACATATACAAGGTGGATTGGGCCCAGTCTCAGCTTACCTTCAGACTTAGAAAAGTTTCAGAAGAAAGGTCGAGGAGAAGGTAGAGTTCAGCATGGCAAGCAGTGGACTGTGTTCGAAAAGGTGTTGTCTTCATTAGGAGCACCTGATCGAGGTCTCAGTGAAGCCATCGATGATGGCAGGAAAGAGGTCAGATTAGGATTCGCTAGATTTTCAGTTGAAGGAGGTCATCATCATCGATGGGGAGCATATCGCCAATGAGCCTAGTGAAGATTTTTGCCTTTTGCCTTATATACTTTTTGGAAGTTGAAAATGTCCAGCAGGACAAAGCTGCAGACTATAGATGAAGAGGGCTCCATAAGGCCAGATACATTCACTGAGAAGTCCTGCTGAACAGGATTTGCTCCTGCGGAGAAGAACATAGCGGGAACTACTGTGAAGTCAGGCCGAATGGTGATGCACCTTAGGCGGATATGCAGTCAAGTAAGACCCAGTTTCCTGTTAGTTCATCATGCACATTTTGATTAAATGTCTTTTAAGTCTCTACTTTTAGGGTTAGGCAGCACCTGTAACGCCACTTCTGGGGGTCCAGGACCTGGGGCGGGGGTACGTCTTGGTGGTTAAGACTCACTCCAGGAGGGTCAGGTGCAGGGTTCAAGGTCTGTGATGCTTGTTGTGTCCCTGTAGCTCACACAGGTAGCCAGCCAACTACCCTTTAGACTCACTTATTCTGATCCTGGTTTCAAAGAGCTGGTCCAGTGCACCTTCAAACAACAAAGTAGACTTACAAGCAGCAGAGCAATCCTCTGGCAGAATCAGAGCAGCCCTCTGGGGGACCAGGCAGTCCTTCTGAAGTCCTCTACAAGTCCAGGAAAGTACTGATGTGGAGTTCTGAGGGTCCAATATTTATACTTGGTGTCAGCCTTTGTAGTTGCGGGGCATTCTGGGCTACCACCACAACTGTTACATAAAAGAAGGTGGCACTGTTATATATTTGCATACAAATGTGTATACCCAATTAGTTACAATAAGCAAAAGTCTGTGAGGTGCATCAAGGAAAAAAGGTAGCCAATATATCCTTTGTTTCGGAAGGCACTGCTACCTTCGTCAAAATACGCAAATTCCTGAGCAGCAAAAATTAATCAAATTCCATTCCTAGGAGATTCTCAGTACACAGTGTTCCTTTATTCAGTTCATCAGTTCATGTGTATCCAAAAGTCTTGACAGATCAAGGTGGCCAAACAATTAGCCGACACATGTTTCATTTCGTGGTAAAGACACCACTGACTTCCTCAGGGCTACAAGCAAATAAAACAAACCATCTCAGGTCAACTCATTACATGCTGGGCATAGGCAACCATCACCAAATTCTCATTGTAAGTGTACTGTCATGCCACATCATCTATAAAGATGACATACTATAGAGTGTCAACAGGGTGAAATAGTGACCACCCACGCTCCTTTCCACAACTTATCTTCAAGTGAAATCTCAGCCGCCAGGGCGCTGGCGGATGATGTTAGTATCACAATCAAACAGGTGGATAAGGGTGGGGCCACAGTCATTATGTCCACGGTGGAGAACCCCTTCACATCGCTACACCTACACTGACGAAGGGCCCTCACATGCACTACACCCTACGGCATACAGGAAAAAAAGATCTCCACCAAGAAGGCCCCATCTTGGGTGCCAATTCGGTATTGCAGCGCCAACCCGATAAGGAGCAGACCCGATGATGAAGCATAATACCAAGCTGGCTCGGTGTGTGAGGGTCTTTTTCCGTAAGGAGGAAACCGTTCTCCTGTTATTTTGGTTGAGCACCCTTGAGTGTTCTCTCAAACACGTACAACAACCTGCTACTCACAATAGAAACTGTATACTACTTTGGGTTATACTAAGTTCCGGGCCTGTATGCTGGACCTAGATTAAAAGGCCCTAGGTTCCCCCTCTTTGGAAATATCCAAAAGTCTTGATAGATCAAGGTGGTCAAACAATTAGCCAACACATGTTTAATTTCATGGTACAGACACCACTGACTTCCTCAGGGCTACAAGTAAAAAAAAAAAACATCTCAGGTCAACTCATTACATGCTGGGCGTAGGCAACCATCACCAAATCCTTATTGTAAGTGTAGCGTCATGCCACATCATCCATAGAGATTACATGCTCTAGAGTGTCAACAAGGAAGGTCCTGGCCCTTCTCCCATTTGAGGCCAGACGCCTCCTTGTCCAGTCTCTTATTTTGTCCCGCCTGGATTATGCTAATGCGGTCTATCTGGGTGCACCCTTAGGCACCATTAAAATATTACATTCCGTCCAGAACTGCGGAGCCTGTCTGCTCATAGATGTACCTAGACATAGTTCCGCGAAGGCTGCACTGCGATCCCTTCATTGGCTCCCGGTGCAGGAAAGGGTCTGGTTTAAAGCTATGTGTATGGTCCACAAGTCTAACAACTAATAATGGCCCAACCATTCTGAGCCCTTTGTTTTGCCACAACCAAATTCCTAAAGTTCTAAGATCTAACCACCACAATCTGCTGACAGTCCCCAGGATAAAGCGGACACGTATGGGTGGCCAACGTTTCACATTTCTTGCAGCTAAATTCTGGAACAAACTCCCCGAGAATATTCAGCTTGAATCCAACCATCTTGCCTTTAGGAAACGGTTGAAGACCTTTCTGTTTCGCTGAGTGGTGGTTAATTGTCCTTGGTCCAAAGCGCTGGGATGCCCACGGGTAGCCATGAGCTATATAAGCATGTAATCATTCATTCATTCAGGGTGAAATAGTGTACCCCTTGGCCAAAGCATATCTCATGCTTGGTTAAGTAGAAAACAGTCCTGCATGACTGATAACAGAGAACCACAATGTGTCAGATATCCAGTAAGAAAGATTCACACATAGTCCACACTAACCAAAATTGTATTTTGGTGACTCCAGAAACATGCACACTGTGAAGTAGCACTCACTCGTGAACAAGAAGCCAAGAGCTCTGAAATATGTTGAGTGCTGTTGGTGCAATGAAATAAATCACGTTTGAGAAATCAGTAGAGCTGTGTTGTGTTTTGTTTTCATAGAACTTAACACTGTTGGTGGATGTGTAGGGGTTCGCTACCCCGCCACAAGCTTACTGTGGAGAAGAGGCTCGCCAGTAGGTTCTTATAGCTACGACCATGTTTTCATAGGAAAAGAGTTTTTTGACTTGCCTATAACTTTGGCACCGTTTGACAAATCTTCCAAACAAGTGCTCCAGTGATTCTTGTTGCTCATGGAGCGTTTCCGGGGGATTCGGGAACTGATAAAAATGGGGTTGAAAAAAGGGTGCGTTTGCTAAGTTAATTCCCATTGGAACCTGTCAGAATGACTAAAGCCCGAACCACTGAATGGAATTACAGCAAATTTTGCAGAAAGGTAGGTGTTTTTACGCATATTGTGATTTTTGGTATTTGGCCCAAATCCATTCAGAGGTTCTTGAGAAAGTTAAGTAATATCTCTGGCCGTGGATATTTCTCAACTATTTCACAGTCAATCGCGAATGCATTTTATCGATCGGAAACGGTTCCTGGGGCTAAACAGTTATTTGAAAACTAACATAAGTGGTCAGGATGGAGGTACTCTGATCTAACATTTGAGGAATGAGGATGTTAGTGACACATGTTGCTTTTTTTATTGTGTGAGATATTTGCAATGACAACACAACTGCCAATGCAGCCCCCCATGTACCATTGCGAGGATGTTACAACTATTGTTGCGGCACTGCGAGTATTGGTGGAAATATAAAACAAAAAGTATCTATATCTATATACAAAGCCTCACTGGTTACAGTCACAGACTCATGTACTTACCCACATATCCACTCATACACCCACTCACATACCCTCTTAAACACTAATACACCCACTCACAGTCTCACTCAGAGACCCATGTGTGTACTCACATGAGCATTTAGAGGCTCATACACCCAATTACAGATGCACTCAGAGACTCATGTGCCTATACACATAAATGGTCAGAGACTTATAAACCCACTTACAGACCCGCTCAGACAGTCTTGCATTCAGTGACAGACCCACTCAACACTCATGCACTGATGCACAGATCCACTGATACACTTATGCTTCCACTTACACACCCACTGATAGACAGACCCACTCAGACACATATGCACCCACTCATAGATCAGTCATAGACATGTGTACCCTTTAACATACTCACTCAGACACTCATACATCCATTTACATACCCACTCAGATACACACACGCCCACTAACATACCTAGTCAGAGACTTATACACACACTCAAAAACACACTCAAAGACTCACACGCCCATTCATATACCCACTCAGAGACTTATGCACCCACGTATAGACTACTGAAGGACTCATGCAACAAGCCACAGATCCACTTGGAGACTTATGCACTCACTCACATAACCCAGGGAATCATTAATACACATTGTAATAGAGATGTTGAGAGGCTGATAAATTACTTCAGAGAGTTATTTAGATAGTGATTTATCTACTGTGATGGTTACAATGTATTATATAGTTATCATTTTTTATGTGGTGGGGCCTATTGAATTTCTTCTTTTGCTTGGCATTTTTGCAACATATTTGTGGTGATCATGGGAACTGATGTCATAGTGACTCCCGATGTCACCTCAAAAAACTGGAAAACAGGTTTTAGAGATGGTTTTTATATAAACAAACTAGAAAACATGAGTTTGGACTGCACAGTAATAAGCCCCTAGTGGCAAAAATACTATAATATGTGTGCATATATTTGGTTTTAAATATGTAAAAAAGGCCTGATGGTCCCGGTTAACAACATTATCGTGACTCCCGGCTTCACTGCGAAAACGGAACATAGGTATTCAAGATGGTTTTTTTAGAAACTCACGAGTAAAACATAACTTTATGCAATACTGTAATAAACCCCTAGTGTGTATAATACTGTAATTTGTGTGCATATACGTGTTTTACACTTCGTGAAAAAGGCTCGATCATCATGGTTGATGACGTTGTCCCTACACCATGAATAACCGTGAAAAGGAGGCCACTGAAGTTTGCACTACACATTGCCCCTGCCAGCTCTGCCAATGATAGTAACAACACAGCTACTAACCATCACATGCCTACGAGTGCAACAATTCAGATTATTTCAGGCCCCCAAAGCTATAAGAAGGGCTTGGGCGGCAGGTAATAATCAGTGTTAATGTATATTGAAATAATTTGCTGTTGTTGTGGTCACTCTAAATTAGCCAGACAGTGCCACTTTGTGGCAGACTATCACAAGCACCGTTGCTGACAATTAACTGCTGGTTCTGAGCACCAGAAACCACGGGCACACAACAAGCACTGATGTCAACCCTTTACGTGAATATCGGAGGAAGTTATTTCCCATCATATTCCTGCTTTGATTTCACATTTTAACGGGGACCTTTGCTATAAAATAGTTTCAGGGGATACCCCTAGTTGATTTTAATCCTTGGTTTACCAATCTACTAATTCAATCAACATTCCTCAAACTCAGATGGAAAATATCTCCATTAAAAAGCCCCTATTCAAGGGACACATGAGGCATTGCAGTGCCTTCTAAACGTAGAGCTAGCCGATGATGAAGCATTACACTTCTAGGGGTGGGTGAGGGTTCTTGCTTAGGCAAACCTCCTATAGATGCATAGTATTAACTGGACAGTGACTATTTCTCTTAATGGGCAGAAGAGTGTTGCCCCACCTGCTGTGAGCGCACCGATAAACACAGAATAATTAAATTGACATTACCTTTGTATTATTCTGTCTGATGCCAGCCTGTGCTGCTGAAGTGTGTGTGTGTGTGTGTGTGGTGGGGGGGAGGGGTGGGGGGAGATTCCTGCGGAATGCAGGATGTCTCCCAGGACTCACGGTGGATGTCAGATTGGCCGGCTCTACAATCAGAAATGCGCACTTCAGACTCAGCAATCCTAGGGCTGAGAAACAGGGGACTCCAGAGACAGGCCCCCAAACTCAAAATGAGCGTAGGGTTAACCTGTTCCAACCATCGCCCCCCCCCATTTGATAATGCTGCCAGACACCACAGTAAATGGGCAATCTAGAGGACTGTCTATTGCCATACTTAAATGGATAGCAGCATGTGTATGTAAAACTTACATTTGTGTGCAATTTGAGTAGTTTCATTCTGGTAGAATGGTTGTGTTTTTTAGTTTGCAGTGTCCGGGGCGTGGCTAGGTGCCCGGCGAGGATGGCGGCGCTGGTGTCAGCACTCCATTGATGCCGGAGTGAATTGGCGGTTCGCGTCTCTTCCCAGTTTCGGAGACGGAGGATTTGACTGTCGGAAGGCTCCAGGCATGCCTTGAAACTACTTTCGGAGCTTTTTATGGCTGCCTTCACCACTTTTTCAGGGAGGATTCCTCAGGTCGCGGCTCTATGACGGCCGCGGCCACCATTTTGTGCTCTGTGCTCCCGCAGTGCGTTTTCGTACGCGGCATTTCTCTGGCTTCAGCAGTCTTCTATGATGCCTGACACCCTTCACCTCACACAAGGACTTTCATTAATTTTTGTGACTCCCCTTCCTCACAGCTACTCTCTCCTTCCTCAGTTTTGGCAGCCATTTTCTGCTCTCTGATTCCCGTCTCCTGGAAATATCGCCTACAATTGCTCTTTCATCTATGTGACTTCGCAGCTCCTGTTAGTCTTTCTCATTACATGGCAAACTCCACCCATATCTTCTGCCCTCCTGTTGTTATTTGCATATTTCAACGCATGTAGAGCTTCTTCAGGCATGCTGCTTACGTATTCTACTCAGTGGTGGTTAGTACCTCATGGGCAGGATCACGGCAGACTGTGACGGCAAGGCCCCGAAACGCAACTTTATTAAGAACTCAAAGTTGTTCTCAGAATTGGCTCAGTTAGAAGTCTCCCACCCACCTCCTACCCACGAGACACAGTGTATGATGGAGCATTCTACGCAGCCCTCAGGGAAAGCCACCACCAAAAGATTAAAAAAGGATCCTCCCTCGCCGACTAAATCCACCCTGACCATATCTATGGAACTATTGTTGGAGGAGATAAGAGCCCTCCGCCCCTTTATGGAGGAAACTAATGCTAAGCTGCAAGTTCTAACCGACAACTGGTCTTTAATGGATGCGAGAGTCACATCTGTGGAGCAAAGTGTCTCTTCTCTTCAGGAATCAACTACCAAGGTTTCTTACATGCACTTACAGATTTCTTCTCTTCAAAAGCAGGAGGAGGATCTTGAAAATTGAAACAGGCGTAATAACCTAGGTATCTACGGCCTGGTGGAGGGTTGCGAGGGGAGCGACCCCATTGCTTTTTTCAAATCTTTTCTCCCTAAACTTTTGCATATGCCAGAGGACACTGTGCTCAACATACAGTGGGCTCACAGACTTGGCCGGGCTTCCTCATCTGCTTCCACTCCATCGAGGCCAAGAGGTGTTATCATGTATTTTCTAGAATACACTGACCTTTTAAAAGTCCTCTCAGCAGCCAGAGCCTCTCCTCGTCTCACATGGTCAGGGTCCTCCCTGTTTTTTGTGCAAGACTATGCTAAAGCCGTCATAAAGCCTTCCTGCATATGAGGTCTGATCTTCATTCCATTGGTGCCAGATATGGGCTTTTTCACCCATGTCTCTTCAAAGTTGCCTACAATAATAAAACAACAACCTATGAAGATCCTGCACGACTTCAGAGCTTCTTGAACTCCTGCCGAGCTGCTGACATGGATTTCTCTGGTCCTTCTTCCTTCCCTCCATGACTTTCCTGAGTTGCTGATGGTTTCTCCAGTTTGGATTCTCCTACTATTTACTCAAGTTCAATAGTTTTATCTCATGTTCCTGTTTCTTGTACATCCTTTTATGTTGACTTTGTTCCGTCAAAATCTTTCTTGTCTATCCTCTCCTTGCCTATTGTATCTGATTTTATAACCTCTATGCTGCTTTTATCAATTCGTTCTCCTGACGTTCTCCTCATGTTTCCACAGATCATATATCGCATTCCGTGTTGTTTCCCCGGCTGGACGGCTCGCTGACCCTGGAAGTCTTGCCTTCTCCAGTTGGCCCTACCACCCCCCTCCCTTCACGTCCGGTCTTCTTCCTGATTGTGCTCCCTCACGTCCCTCCCTTGTAAGTACGTTTTCCTTCCCTGTTTGACATGTCTGTCCTTGCTTCCTGTTCCACTTTCCTGTCCCTCTCCCGATTCATCTCTTGTTCAAAGGTGTCACTTCTTCTTTACTCGCTTTAATTTCTCTGTTTCTTCCTCTCTCATGTCTCCTTATTCACTAACTGGGTTTATCTACCTTGTTCTTTTGACTTTGTATTTTTCTTTTTGATGCTCTTCACCTTCATTATTCACTCATGTTCTGACTTTTTTCTCACCTCTTCTTCCCTTCACTTTCTTTTTTTTTCTTTCATCGCTTCATACCTTGACAATCTCCTTTTCTATTTGTTTATGGGTATTGCTACTCTTTGCTCACACTGTGACCACGCTCTGCTCTTTATGCTCTTACTGCGTTTCTCACTTTCTAGCGTACACTCACTTTCTCCTACTTTTTTCCTCTCTTTTAATCATAATTTCTCTGCTTTCCCTTTCCTCGAATTACACCTCATTACTTTGTTTTCTCTTTTCCTCTTCTTTATCTTTCACAAACGTCTACCTCTTCTCCGCTTACTTTTTCTCATGGGCTTTTTCTTTGAATCGTTTACTATGCCTCGCACACTATGTCATTGAAAATAGTTACATGGAATGTTAAGGGTATCAATTCCCCTATCATGTGACAAAGAATCCTATCTCACCTAGCTAAATTAAACGTTGATTTTACATTTCTGCAAGAAACCCACATTTCAGATGCAGAATCTGCAAAACTCAAAAGGGGCTGGGTGGGTGAAGTTTATTATTCTCAGGGTGATGGTAAACGCAACGGGGTAGCAATTTTGTGTTGTAAATACCTATCTCACTCTTTGATTACTCAAGAGTCGGATACTTAAGGTAGAATACATGTCAGACCATCTCTTAGAGGTGTTCCAATCTCTCTCCTGCCCCCACTGGAGTTGATCCCACTTTTTGGCATGCGATATTTCAACACATCACTCGATTTGTTGATAATAATTTCATTTTCGCAGGAGATTGTAAACAATGCCTTGACCCCTTTTTAGGGACGCATCGGCGCATGCAAGGACACCGCACGGTCCTCCACGGCGGCCGCACCCCAGCCTTTTTTCCGATACTATCTCATTTAGAAATTATGCATCAGAATACTTAGACTACTGGGGATCTCTCAACCCAGAATTTCAGTCCTTATTAACACTCGGGAGGCGAATACCTTAAACATGGCCACCACATTAACCAGATACCGGCACTCCATCTGTTCTATTACAGGTGTCGGACATCGGCAATCAGACCCACCCCACTTAACCAATTACCATAGCTACTTAAACTCCCGCCCCGACCTCCATCCTCATTACCACGGAGGCCACGGACGGAGGAGGAAGCACATAGAGGCTGGGAGTTGAGTAAGTACGGCATAGCCGAATTGAAGGACTAGAAAATAGAGGCATATGAGGTGCCATTGTTAAACCTTTTAGGAACCTTCTACATATGCATCTCCATGTTATTTTCTATCCCACCTGCAGCTGGACCCCCCCAATACCCCTCCATCTCCTGTTGGCCCATGAGGCATTGGTCCTAATCATAATAAGTATGTACAGCCAACCTCTCTCTACTACAAATCTATGGAATGTGTGATTTCTGTTTGTGTGTATGACTACCATTGAATAAGTACAGATCCCTCCCTGGGTTTCTTCCTAAGGATGGAGAACAACTATTTGTTTGTTTGTCCCTTTCTTTACAGGTACTTAGTTAATAGCGCTTTGGGATCCGCGCATTAATAACCCTGTGCTCTTGTCTTTTTAGGCATACTACATGAGTAGCTTGTTAGTAAGGGATGTGTATTAGAATATTAATTTTATATCCATACACATAGTTCCCTTTACCTTCACTTTGTTTGTAAATACACCCATTGTGGCGACTTTCTAGTGAGTGACAGGGGGATCATTAACCCCGGTCCTGACGAAGGGGCATGGAGCCCCGAAACATGTCGACCCACATAGGAAAGTAAGCACATAACCCCGCTTATCCTTTCCGACTTCACTTTTTTAACAATACCAGCCAGTGTTTATTAAATAGTTTTTGTATCACTAGGCCAGGTATTTTTTAACATCACCTTCCTATCACTCCTGACCTCACTGACACTCACTCCATTTCACTCACATAGCACCCACATTAAAAAGGTGCTCCAGCGTAGTCGCTTGTCGCAGCACTGCCCCGTCCGGCAGCCGGGCGGGAAGACCCCGATGATGAAGCATGACACCAAGGGCCCTTTTGGTGTGTGAGGGGTATTTTAAACAAATGTGTGTATTCCAGAAACACCAGGATACATACAAACAGACCCCCTTTTGAGGTGGACCCTTTTTGATTATAGTTACTTGTGCATGAGGAGGACGTGCCCACCTCAGTGCCACGCGGCACTACCTCTTCCTCCCTCTTGTTGATCTCCTTACTATATCTTTGTTACCCACAACATTGCCCAAACTCTTACTAATGCTGAAATCGGTCCAATTTTATTGTCAGATCATGCCCCTGTTTTAATCAATGTTGACATACTGCCTAAAGCTGCTGGACCCAAAAGATGGTGTTTTAATAATGCCCTTCTCCTAGACCCCAAGTTCACTGCCTCCTTCACCAAATTTTTTGACAAGTTTTTTTTATTTAATGATACCCCTTCCATCCCACAGCATACCATTTGGGTTACTTTTAAAGCTGCAGCAAGAGATTTTATAATTGGATATATGACGAAAAAATCTTTCAAGATATTAAGAGATTGGAGCACGCCTATTTTACCTCACACTCACAAGATAGTCTGACAGCCCTTGTTGCCGCTAAAATGAAATTTAACAAAAAATCCACAGAAGATGCTTCCTTGTATTTACTGAAATCAAGTGCAAAGTTTTATGGGGGCAGAACTAAAGCAGGGAAAATTTTAGCTAACTATTTGAAAGTCAAAAATAACAAGTTAAATATTGAATCAATCTACGATAACAATTCTGATCTTAAGCATAAAGATGATGACATTCTTACTGAATGTTACCTTTTTTACAAACCTCTCTACTCCTCTGAAACCCCAATCCTTAACACGTTTCTTCTCTACCGTACGCAAACCCGAACATTTTCCCCTTGATCTTTCTCATCTAGAATCAGACATATCCCATCGAGAATTACTCAGTGCACTCCAACATCTCAAAAAAGACAAGGCCCCTGGACCAGATGGTTTTACAGTCGAATTTTTCCTCCATTTTTCAAAGTTACTTATCCCCAAATTACACTCTCTTATAGATACATTTGTTGCCCTAGGCAGTTCCTCAGGCTCCTTCTCTGATGCTCACATCTGCCTTATACCTAAAGAAGGAAAAGACACCAAACACTGCAAAAATTACAGGCCCATCTGAGGTTCTTTGGTTTCCGACTTCGTCCTGTATTTAGCCGCCATTTTGTGTCTCGTCGCCATTTTGTGTTGCCCTCACTCAGGCAGCACGGCGAACAGAGAGTTTTTGCTTTTCCCAGCTGCTACGTTGATTGATTGATTAAAGGCTTTATTTTGATATAAAAGAATATCATAAAAGCATAATACAATGGGTTAAAATCAATATTTACATGCACATTCAATTTACACATTAAAAACATTGTATAAGCAGTTAAGACAAGAATTAAATTGACAGGGCAAGCCTTTTTGAACGAATTATCCAAGACCATTTCAGGAACTTGGATACACCGCAAACAAGCAAAGTGCGAGTGTCGGACATTAAAATACGGAGTGCAACTTTATATTGCCGAGTGCCCAAGTAGCTACATAGTGGTTTGAGCCACCGCCGCCTAGGGGCTACAAAGGCTGGACATTAAAAAAAAGGTGGGCAACAGACTCAACACGCGTTGGACATGACGCACAAAAAGGAGAACACTGGTAGGGAGTTTTCCACTGTGCTATCAATTCGTTTACAGGAAGCGTCCCTATTCTGAATTTAAAATACAGGTCTCGATCTAGGGGGTTGGATAGAATATCTAGATACAGTTCATAAACCACCACATCCTTAATATTCATAAAATCTAAAGTCGTTTTACAATGTTTAGAGTCTATAGAGTTTTTACAAGAGATCCAAGTCAAGTACAGTTTCTTTAGGACGGCTTGGGGGGGGCAGTCCTGGACCCCCACGCCTCGCGGAGACCGATGACCCCAAGCAAGCGTTTCACGTCCCTCAGCCACTTGATCTTGGACCAGCCCACCATTTGCATCACCTCTAACAGAGATTCTGCATATGAGGCCAACTCTGGCACACGCCACAGGCGAGCTCAGAGTAGCAAGGGACGTAGTTGGGCTTGGTCCTTAATCGACCTACAACCCAGATCCATTAAAATGGGTACAGAAGGGGTGCTCTGGGGAAGGGCCATCAGTTCCTTCAAAAATTTGCACTCTGATCTAGCTAGGGCTTCAAGGTTGCACGTACCCCACAGCTCCGCCCCATACAAAGCAGCACTCACTCCTCTTGCTTTGTAGATCTCCACTACTGGGGCGATGGGCTTGGTTGAGGAGGAGTGTTGCTCCTTTAGGAGTGCACCACCCACCCTTTTATGGGCAAGTTTCATTGTTTGGATGTGCGAATTCCAGTGCATTGAATCAGCTAAGCGGATTCCTAGGTAGTCGAATTCGGCCACCCTCTCCAAAGGCACCGGGGGGCGACCGATTTTTTGGGGGGGTTCAAAACCAAATATTTAGTTTTATTGGTGTTGATAATCAAGCCCCTAAGTGAGCAGAACTCCTGGAAGCTGTTAAGGAGGCTCTGCAGGCTCATAGGAGTCTTTGAGATAAGTAGGGTGTCGTCAGCAAAAGTGAGGATACGCTTACCTGCCAGGGACGGTGCATCTGCAGGAGTTCTAAGCAGATGCTCGACCACTCCATTCACATAAAGAGAGAACAGAATGGGAGCGAGCACACATCCCTGACGGACACCTCTCCCCACAGGGATCCTATCCGTTTTTTCACCGTGCGTGCCAGCTGCTTCGTGTCTCTTCTGTTAAAAAGTAACCCCCTGTCCTTGTGTACGAAACCGATGTCAGGGTCTGCCCGAGTTCACTAATCCATGTCTGGGTTGATTGATCTCTGTCTCGACTGACTATTTGTTTTCTCCTATTCTTTCCTTACATTTTCTTATCCGACTGGCTTTCGCTATTCTCTCCTTGTATTCTCTTGTTATACAACTATCCTTTGAGGCACACAAATACGTCCTGCCACCTGCAAATTGGATTGTGGGTACTAGCACTGATTCATTTGTAGGAAGTGGTGACACACAGGGTTTGAAAGAGGGGCGTATTTGGGACACCTGATAGTTTGTTTTACAACTTTTCCTATTGGCTTGCTTTGTATATGCTGGGAGTATACATTGTAAATATGTGTGCTATAAAAGATTGTGCACCACGGACTAAAGTGACAGTCTCCTGAGAATATACACTGTACTTCTGGGACAGCTGTGCTTAGCTGCAGCTAATAAACCTGGTTTTCTATGCCCAACAGAGTGTCTTGTGTCTCTGTTCAACAAGGCAGGTGAACTCGGGGATTTAAGGCGTGCCCTGCGCCGCCAGGTCCAAAAGGCCCGGTTCTCCACATTTCTCTGGTTAATATCGACTACAAAATACTCGCAAAAGTACTTGAGACACGACTGGACCTTTAACTCCCAGACCTCTTAGGTGAGGAGCAATCTGGTTTCGTCAACGGTCGATTTATCACTGATAATACTAGACTTTTATTTAATGTTTTATCGAAATCCTCACGTTTGCCTCATTCCCTTGCAGAGATTGCCTTAGATGCAGAAAAGGCATTCGACAGGGTTGAATGGTCCTATCTTTTTCATACCCTTTCATGGTTTGGTTTTGGTCCTAGATTCATTTCCCTGATTTCCCTACTATACTCTAACCCGCGCGCAGCAGTATGCGCCAATGGCTTGGTTTCCTCCTTTTTCGATCTTGGCAGAGGTGTTCGTCAAGGATGTCCCTTGTCTCCCTTTCTTTTCAACTTGACTTTAGAGCCTTTTTTGTCCAAGCTACGTCAAAACCCTAACGTTCATGGCTTTCAAGCCATGCATTCTCAAGTCAAGCTTGCTGCATACGCTGACGACATTTCACTTTTTATATCTAACCCCACTGAATCAATACCCGCTTTCCTTGATGAAGTACGAGATTATTCCTTGATATCTGGATATAAACTCAATAATGATAAATGTGAAATTCTGCCCTTAACGAAGTTTACTTTCAAACCTGATTTTAGTGCTTCCAATTTTACATGAAGCCCTTCACATATCAAATACTTAGGTTGGTTTGCACATTACCCCCTCTATTTTGGAAACAGTTTCTCTCTGCTTAAATAAATGCATCCAAAAAATATCAGATTTAACAGCCAGATGGCATCCTCTCTACCTGTCTTGGTGGGGCCGCCTTGACACCATTAAGATGATGTTATCTCCTATAATTCTTTATACAATTTCTAACATTCCAGTCCCCATCCCTTCTAAATTTTTCAAGAAAATGAATTCGGTTTTGTCATCCTTTCTCTGGAACAACAAAAAATCTAGGATGTCCCTCGCTAGGCTAATACGTCCCAAATCAGAAGGCGGAGTTAACTTCCCAGACTTTCCTGTCTATCACAAAGCATTTCTGCTGCGACAAGCTTCCTTTTGGGTACAAGACCCTGTCTCTCTTTGCCCTTTATGGGCTAAAGTTGGGCGCCTCTTTCTTTCCCCTTTCTCTTTTGCTGAATATCTCTCTTTTTCACACAAACCATCTTCGACTCCCACCTCCATCCACAAATTCACTACCAAGCTACTTCAATCCTCTACCCCTTCTCCTCTTACTTCAGTTGCTGATTTCCTTAACTCCACTATTTGGCACAGTACGAACCTGTTGATCCATAATAAGCCTTTTACTGGAAGTCCTGGAGGCATAAAGGATTAATCTGGATCTCCCAACTATTTTCACACTCTACTTTCATGCCTTTTTCAGCTCTCTGCTCCTCTTACGAGTTACCCACGTCATTTGCCCACAAATATCTTCTACTTAAAGAGACAGTGATGACGACTTATACTCGACTTTCACAAATACATACTCCTCCTGCATCCCCTACCTCCACTTCACAACTTCATTCCTTTCTACGCACCACTTCCAAAGCTTCTACTATTTACAAATACCTTCACACCAAAGAGTCTATTAGGCCTAAATCTAAGGTGGAGGACTATTGGGAATATGACCTTGCTACATCTTCGCTGATATCTTTATGGGACAAGATATGGACTAAGATTCGCAAATCATCTAGAGCAGCGACCTTGACGCAATCCCTGTTCTTTATTTAGAATAGACTTCTTTTTACACCATTTAATCTCAATAAGCGTTTCTCTACAACTCCAGACATTTGCTGGTCCTGCTCTTCTCCACACGCAACCTTATTTCACATGTTGTTCCTCTGTAAATCTGTTCATGACTTCTGGTTGCAGGTATGGGCTCAAATTAATGTAATTTTTCACACCAGCATTCCCTTTTCTCATACTCACATCTTTTTGGGAAGTCTTTCTCCATGTTGGGAAGATGTTGAACTTAATGTTCAGATTATCAATTTGTTATTGGCTGTTGCGTTCCAACAGATCACAATCAATTGGAAAAACTCCTCTAACAACTCCTTCAGAACATGCTGGTACAATGTATGTCATAATCCCAGATTGGACACTGCTTTTGTCTTTCCTATTCACTTAGCGACGAAACGTATGGACCTATGGCTTCCTGTCACGTTGTACCTTGATATGTTATGTTATGTTATGTTATGTTATGTTATGTTAATAACACTTCTATAGCGCACAGCTGCCCCAGCCAAGGGGGGTCCCGGCGCTTCAGGAAGGGTACCCAGACACAACATAGCAGTACGAGAGCGGAAACACACAGATCTAGATCCTAAGAGCTATGAGGGAACAGATGCGTTTTGATGGCTCTCCTGAACTTCAGCAGCTCATCGATTTTGCGAATATGGGAAGGAAGAGAATTCCACAGTTTTGCAGCCAAAACCCGGAAAAAGCGACCTCCCGCCCTACACAGTCTAAACCGTGGGACCACAACCAAGTTTTGGCCTAGGGATCTCAAAGAGCGCGAGGGCACGTAAGGCTTCAGAAGATTATCTAGAATCTGGGGGGAGGCCATCTTGAGGATCTTGAAGGAAAGGCACAGGGTCTTAAAGTGGATCCTCTGTGCCATGGGCAGCCAGTGTAGAGAGAGGATGGTACTCTCTGCAGAGCAGAACCTCGGCAACCCCACCAGGGCTCTGGCTGCAGCATTCTGGATATGTTGCATCTGGGCGATTTCAGCCTGGTTGGCCCCCAACAGTAGTGAACTGGCGTAATCAAGCCGCGATAGTATGGATGCTTGTATGACCAACTGCCTAGTCGAGGCATCAAAGAACCTCAGAATAGGTCTCAGCCCTCGTAAGATGCCAAAACAGGTGGCCGCTACTTTTTTCGTGTGGCCACAGAAACTGAGGGCAGGATCTAGCTGGACCCCCAAATTCTTTACCTCTGTGACTGGAATAGGGGTTACACCCAGCTCAGGGGGCCACCACGTATCACCCCAAAGATCCGTTCGCTTGCCCACTATCATGACCTCCGTTTTTTTAGCATTAAGCTGGAGACAGTTGGTATTCATCCAGCTGGCTACTGCCAAGAGTCCATCCCGAAATCTGGGGGCGTCAAGGTCGGAGTCCCCACTCAAGGTGACCCCCAGCTGCGTGTCGTCAGCATAGGAGACCATAGTCAAACCCCAATACTTGACGACAGCAGCCAGCGGCCTCACATAAAGATTGAATAATGTGGGGCTCAACGACGAACCCTGGGGCACACCCAGCTCCAGGGGATAGAATTTGGACTCAAACAGTGGGGTGGCAACCTTGAAGGTCTGATCAGCAAGAAGGAACGGAACCAATCGAGTGCAGTGCCCTCAACACCCGCCAACTGCTCATTCCATCCACAGCCTACCCAACAAGAAGTTTCCAAACCCCCCTAAACTACCCTTGACATTTCTAATCTCCTTCTTTATCACCTGATATATATTTACTTTTGCATAGCGGTATTTTTTGTAACCACTGTGTCTCCTTTGTTTCACTTTAAAGCCCATGATTAGCTTTTAATATTGATTTTGATGTATTGCTCTAATTGATTGTTATCTTTTTCTTTTTTCTTTTCTTTATTCACTTCTAAATTACTCCTGTATTTGGTACTGACACCCTGTTTTTGATTAATAACATTCTTTTTGAACTTAGTTTGCAGTGTTCCGTTGTATGCTGCTTATTTTGGAGTGTTTCGTTGAATGCTAGGCACACCAGATCACTATATTATTAACCCTACCACCCACTTCCTTAAAAAAAAAATGGATGTGGTCAGTGAGTTGCAGATCAGTCTCCGGCCAGCTGCAGCAGAGGAGGGGCTGGGCACAAAGATGAACGGCATAAACAGCCCCACTAATCGACTAAATGGTCTGTGTGCTTAAAAACTTGAGACAACACAGCACAATGCACTCAAGCTGTTGAAACGAAAAGGCGATTGATTGCTAGGTACAGCCGCCACCACCCACACATTAACTTGGAGATGAAAGAGGCGAAAATCACTAGATTGTCAATCAATTGCTACGGCAAAGTCAGAAATGAAAGTGAATTTTGCTTCCCCACAGATTGCAGTCAAGACACGGCCCACGTGCTCTGCAATCCATTGTTCGCCTCTGAATATTTCAGCTGATGCCTAAACTTCAGCGCAAATAAATCACTTCCTCACGAAAAGTTTCCCTTTCCGATGGGGTTTGCTATCCGTTTTCAAGTTGAAACATGATTTCATTCTCGCTTGGCGGTCTGGTATTTTCTTTTCGTCAGACAGGGCAGGCTTCAATAACTCTACCTTTGTGAAGAATTCTATTGGATCGCCACGCTACTCCACTGAGAAGCGATATTAGAACTTGTGGAAATATTAACACGCTTCGAAATCGCATATTTTTTGAATGATTCCTTTTTATTAGATAACCATGCTAATGTGGAAAGAAACGACGGGAAGATATTAGATTTTTCAGAGCTGTGTTTTCACTTAAGAGACTTGAGACGTAGATAGCGCTTTCACATTAATAACTTTACAGGGTTGAGATTCGCGGAGGAGTCTATATAAATCGCATTAACATCTCCATTAAAATGAATCGAAGATAAGAAACATACTTTGAGGAGCATAAAACGGGTCGTCAAGAGTTGTAAAAAAATGCAGGCAGGGGTGTAATTTCTCTGTCGATGCGATGCAAATAGGACCCTTGCATCTGTTTACTCAAGCAGTAAAACGTCATTCTGTGCTCAACGAGAGACAGATCATACATCAATCGGACACATTTTTTGCCTTAATCTACAGAAATGCTTCTCGCGAAGCCAATGAGTTTTAACTAAATTATTGCAATAAACAAAATGATCAGTGATATTTTTAATTTGAAAGACGACCCAATTCAATTTCCACCCACGCACTTTTCGAGCATTTATAATTTTAGCTGCACTGGCAATGACGATTATAGCACTTGTCGAAGATGACTCATTATCCTTAATAATTGGTTACATTAATATCCCTGCATATTTCCTTTCGGTGAAAGTATAATTCATGATCGCAGGACACATTCCACAAACCGTCTCAAACTTTTGTTCTTAACCTCTGGTCCAAGCACCCCTGGGGATTCGCAACGCCTACTCAGGGGGTCCGTGATTGTAATTTTAATGTGGTATCCTTAGCTTGATTCTTAGGAACAGTGCAAGTACAGCAAACAGATTATAGGGCCTTATTTACAAGAAACAGCACGGCATCGCAAGCCCTTTGGCCGCGCCAGGCTGCGGCACTTTCAAAGCAAGCAGGTGCGCCATATTTATAACAATATAAGGTATCCCTATACATTTCCCTGCGCTGGCGCACAATCAGCTGCCATGTGCCACGCCGGCACCCTAGCACCATGGTGCATGGGTGCCTGCCTTGCAGGGAGGGGTGCCCGATTGACACGGAACTAACTTAAGACAAAATCCTAAACTTACTACCATTTTGGTATTCACAGAAGGCACTTACGCATTTTGGTATTCACAGAAGGCAATTACTCATCAATGATTAAGTGCCTTCTGTGAATACCAAAATAAGTAAGTTACTCAAAATGATTAAGTTACTCAAAATGAGTAAGTTACTCAAAATGAGTACAACAGAAATTCTAATATAATCGCAACACCATATCTACAGCAGATGCATAGCATGGCCACTTGATATGGTACTGACTTGTTAGCAACATGGGGGCTCCTGCAGAAAACGCCCTTTGCTTATCTGACGACTAGTCTCATTGGCGGGGCTAGTTTGAGTCCTGACACACTCGGGGGCAAGTGTTCGATGCTGTGATTGGCTAGTTATTGGCACATTTGCATTATGCTGTCAAGATCGCTGAGGCAAGCTGAGGTTGTACTGCATGTGTTTTGAATGCAGGGGTTGCGAAGGAGATATTTTGGGGGCAGTGTTATCACGGGTTAGTCAATAAAGTCCATTATCAAAAACAACAGAGGGTCCCTGAATTGGATACTAGGAGAGGAATGCAGGGAGCAAGAACCAACAAAAACAGAGGACCTCTCCTAGATAATAGTTAATATAAAAGTCACTGATCCATTAATTTCTCAATATCAACATGGTCTCACACAGGAAAATTTATTTGAAAAACATATTGCTTTTTTATTTTTTATATTTGGAAAAAAGAACACTCTTTCATAAAAATATACTGTACAGTTCAAATAAGTTCACTACATATAATGTACAATGCAATTCAATAAATTCAACATCTATCAACATCTATCACAGCCCCCAAACACCCGCAGGCAACCAGTCATACTTGGCCTTTCTTATGTTACAACTTACACCCATATTATAAGAGACAATGAGTTCCTACGATTCTCCTGCATAGATTGGTAACCCATTTTGTCATCCATTCACCCATTGGCTCCTGAGTCCTTCCTAGAGAGCTCAATGATGTCTTGTGAATGATAGATTATAAATTAAGTATAGAAAAATGGACTCCCATATAGCTGAAGCTAGTCACTGCTTCAAGATGTAAATAAACCAAAGTCCATATAAATATTTGTATAATTTATTCCTTTCTAAAGATCATTGTTTTTGCTTTGCCCGTGTTGATTTTTTTAAAATTGCTCTTCCAATATTTCCCAAACTTTGTGAGTGCATGTGGCAGGCCTTTCAGTGTCAAATTAAAGATTATTATATCATCTCCATAGAATGCAAATTAGGCCCATTTAACAAAAGGCATTTTGGTTTACATAAATAAGTACTCTGGTATTACAAAATGCAATTCACAAACATACAGCTGGAGAACTTACCTCCCAAATATTTTCTTTATGGAGATCTTTGCCCTGTGGCAGAAATCTCTGCATACGTATGTGTAGGATTTACTAGTAAAGGGAAGTGAAATGAAATTTGGGAATATAAATCTGCAATATGTGTAGGGTTGAGGGAAATGTAATGAGAGATTTAGGAAGAGACATTATAAAACAAAATGCGAACCCACGTAAGAATTTGACAATTACCACTCACAGAATGCGTTTCGAATTCTACAACAGCCTTAATAGTGAACAAAAACAGGCTTAAATATACTCCAGCCCAGCCTCAGATTAAGTCAAGCACCCCATGTGGCCAACCACAGGTACTTCGACTCACTCTTATAGAAATAAATGAAGGCAGACTAGAAAACTAGCAGGTAATAGGAAATAAAATAAAATACATTAAATGAATTCTAAATTTAAAATACATACACATATTTTTAAGGGAGAAAGTATAATTATTCATGAATGTTATTATATTTAATGCAATATTACATTTACATTTAAAATAATTTAGATGATATTTTTAAGTTAGGTTTCAGAAATCCCCAAAACGTTCAACTATTTCAAAATATAACTTATATCCAAGTTTGTTACAAATTAAATAAAAGTAAAATGTAACTGAGAGTGGGTTATTTTGTTTTCAAGAATACTTTTTAAAAGCGTGTGTTAGTTAATTAATTCACAATTTAATACAAAATATATTTTAGGAGGTAAAATGTTTTATCTTTTTCTTTAAGTGGTCATAGTATAATATTGTTAGTTTAAAACTATTTTCTTATTTAACATGTTCGTTTTACATTAAATTATTTGTATTTACATATTCACAAATATTATAAAAATCCACACACTCATGGGAAGTTATTTATGGTAACTTTATACCGATTAATTCAGTAATAGGATACCCTGCCCCCCTTATTCAAGGGGTTGAGACTCTTTGGCTTAGGTTTAAATCTCCACTCGGAAATCGTGAATAGCAACAATGTTAATTTACACATATGTGTGGGATTAGCTCTAACGTGATTAGATCGACACTTGCCAACTTACCTTTCTGAAGCATTGTTTAGTTTCTTTGAAGCACTTTTGTGATGTCTGAGAAATAAATGGGAAATAATAAGAGTGCTAAGATACAACTTTGCCTTGATCCATTAGGGGTCAGTAGCTTTCGCAATATTTTAGCCATTTGTATCCTAGTCCATTAGTTTTTGCATAACTCAAATATGAGGGAAAACAAATGTAACAGGGCTCCCCATCTGATAATTTTATTTCCTAAAATGTTTCTATTGACTGAATTATAAACTGTTGCAACATTTAGGTACGCCACATACAGGTGAACTTCTCTTGAGATAAATATTTTTCTGCAAGTTATTTGGGTAGTAAGCATGTCCATTGTGGAATGATTCCTTCTGAATCCTATTTGGAGATTAATGATCCTATAACTTGCAGGTTGAGAGCCCTCCATTTCTTTTTAATATGATACTTCCTTTTTGGGAATCAGGAACGATAGTAGATTTTGCTACTGAAAATTTAAGGGTCTTAGCAGGACAGCCCAAAATTCTTCATTATGTCTGATAAGATTCCATGTGAGCCTTGAGCTGTCATGATTTTATTGATCATATTATGTCACCATCGTCAATTACATCAGTTTGCCCACCTGTACAGGGATGGTAGAGCATTCTCCAGTTATGGAGCCCCATTAATCTTATGCATATAACTGATATAGTTGCAATAATCAGTTTTTTGCTACCAATGGCACAGCTATTCTTTTCCTCTTTCCTATAGCATTTTCAATCAATTCCCCAAAAAACAGGTTTGCTTTATTAATGTTAGGGTCATCTTTAATAATTCCAAGGGTTTTCCTTCGCCCCATATCTTCCTCTCTGGTTTCTTTCCTTTATTGCTGCATTGCATTATTTAGATATGCCATTCTTACCTTTTTCCTTATTTAAATGATTGATAAATCTTCTCCAAGCTTTTTTTCTAGTTGTTACAAGCTTCCACAATTTAGCTATGAAATCTTCTACATTACCCTTGAAGGACTTGTACACTCTATTTGTTCAAGATTCAGCCCTATTTAATGACTCATCTAGTATAATGGTTTATCTTACACAGATATTGCAGACTTTTCCTGTTCAATATACTCTGTTTAGAATTTTTACCTTGTAGTTGATCTTCCATGAAAAGTGTCACAGGACTTTTAAATGTTATTGGGATATTTAGTGCTGCATGATTTCTCCCATTAAGATCTCCAACTTTCAGATCCGTTATGATTGGATAGTACCTCAAAGAGATCATTGCATACTCAGCCAGGGAGGAAAAGCTATCACTGCTGAATGTATTACATGCAGGTTAATTTCTTGGCATCCTCAACTAATAGCAGTTAAGTTGAGAATAATGAATCTAGAATTTTACCCATTTTGTCCTTTGCTCTGTATATTATCAGTTCAGGTACATATGTATTATACTGATACTCATCCATATTTATAGGAGGTAAACTTGTATTAGAGTCACCTGTCAATATAATTGGTAAATTAAAGTATCCATCCTCAATGTTTTCAATTATATTTGCAAGGGATTGTATTTGCTCAGCAAATTGGGCCCCCGGTGGTGTAAACACTTTACACCGGCCAGCCCACGTTTGTTTTCTTATAGCCATTGATCAGTTGTCAATTGGTAGAATGTTTCAGATAATCCATACATAACAACTGATACATTTTGTTAGGTTTTGTGTATATTGTTTTAGAATGCATATTTAAGGCAGTAGATATCAAAGTCATCACAGCCCTCAGTGGACCAATCCAATATAGCTTTCACTGCATTGGTTTAATACTTTAAGTAGCTATCAAATGCAGTTGTTGAAACTTTCTGTGTTTTTTTGCAGGGCCACTATTACCACTCTTTTTTAGGTAATTCAGCTCTAGGCACACCATTGTGTTTTTTATACCAACAATGATCCAGGATATACTTTGAAAGAGCCCATCATTAGATACAATGCAGCCTCTTTGCTTGCTGAGAACCCTCAGGAAACTGCTGGCCTGGTTGTTAAGTCCCACAAGGAGAGTCGTAGGACAAGGTATGGTGCTATCACGCCTAGACTATGGAAACTCTACATATTTGGGAAGTCCACAATCCGTGATAAAAAATCTTTAAGCTATCCAAATGATGCATCCTAGATTCTCCTGGGAATACTGAAAAATCAGGCTGTTTCGTCCGCACTAGCCATCTTACATTGGCTACCAATACATAAGATGATACAGCTCAAGGCCCTGTGCCTGGTCCATCGGACGGTGCATTTAACGGGGTTGCAAATTTTACAATATTTGATTTGTCAATACTGTCCTAGGAGAGTGCTACGTTTCAGGAATGTAGATCTGCTCTCAAGAAAGTCATTGACTCTCATTGTCTTCAGTTAGTTCATTCCCCTTCACTTTTACTACACATGGCACATTCTGGGTTGTCTCTTTATTTTCCTCACAGTGGTCTGTTTTGACATTGATTCTAATCAATGTTCTACTTCTCTTATTTCCTCTTTCAGGGATTCTGTATGAGAAATTGTTAATAATTTGAGGTACTGGACTATAGCATGATTGCCCAAAGCTCAAGAATTCATACTTCTTTATAATACTACTGAGCTGTGTCAATGTACATATTAGACATCAGCAGCTCTAATTTGTGATTTGTCTCCTTGCTAACTGTAGAGGTCTAGAAGTGACTAAAAACATACCTGATTTTATTTTAATTTGCAAGTTGCTCCAGGCGCAATTTATGCAACCGTAGTTGGATGAAGTTCTTTTGTGGATGCTTGACACTTTTTTTTCCATAAGCAATTCTACACTTAGACAACTCCACTTAACAAAAATACTGTTTCTATAAGAATACTCACTACTATGTTCAAAACTGAAGAATTCGATGCCCTGATAACCATATTGAAGGAATGATTACACGGTGCTCGGTATCACAGTGCCTTAGTGTATCTGACTCAATCGCTGCAGATGTCTCCTGTGCATCCAACAGCGCATAATAATTTCAGTCTCAGAACTGATTTAAATTGATTGATATGGCCTTTATCAATTGAGTTCTAGATGTATTTGGCAAAACAAAACATGCACCTTTTTGAGTTCCTGTAATTAATGGATTGAAATTCATGTTTTCTTAAATATGAAAGCCATTTTAAAGGATCATATGTGGTAGTGGTGTTTTCTCCTTCTGCCTACCTCGTGGTGCCCTGAGTGTTCTTTCTCCCTACCTGGTTCCTGCACCCGGAGGTCTGGTAAAATACCTGACGCTGACACAAGAGTCCCCCAGCCGCTCTTTGTCATCTGGGGCGGCCGAACGGGGGACTCCATTTCCCAGGATCCTTTGCTGGGGCACCGCCTGATGAACGCATCCCTGTGCCCGGAGGACTGTTAAAAGACCTGCAGTGCCCGCGTCGCGGGATCGCGTGCGGGTCTGCGCCGGGCTAAGCCCGGGCAAAGGGCGGGCCCTCTTAGGCCCTCAGAGGCCAAAGGAGGCTGGGCTGGGCCACCCCCTTTCTTATTGTACAAGGACATGGTCACTATCTGTTCACCCCCAAGTAAGCTTAACTTGGTGTTCTGCCTACCGTGCCCTATGATTCTTGCCATTACTGTTTCTTAAAGTAGCAGGGTCTTCCTTTTGCTTCTGTGTCTGACATCATTTTGAAACGTTTACTAATACTTCCATTATTATGACTACAAAAGGCGTCCCCAAAAATGTTATTTTCCAAGCTGGGTCCCTTAAGGGGACCATTGATCATTATTTAACCCGGGCATCATCCGCTATTGAACGGGAAATTGTGAGGACTGAACAGCGGTTATCCTTAGAAACAGTGCCTAACAAACGATCTTCTTTAGGGCAATTTGACATTTCACAAACGCCTACAATACCAGGGGGTGCTAATGAGCACACTAACTCCGTTAATACTTCTGGGATTATGGTGGAGCTAGAAAAAAGTCCAAACATGGTAGGCAGCCCTGACTTCAATAAGGGGAACACAAGTGCTGCACCAGATGTGCTAACTCTATCAGGGGAAAGCATTCTTGGAATTTCATCCACCATACCTAACAAAAATAACACTAAACTTACTGTATCTGAACAAGTCCCCACCATCAAAAGGAAGTGTAAGGGTGTAAAGCAAAGGGGGAGGTTGGCGAAACAAGCTAAATTGCATTTAAGCCCCCCTAAGGTTATTAATAATACCCCAAAACCCGTGAAGACCAACCAGGGACCAGAAGTGCGCCCTTTATCTCCTCCAGCAGACCTCCTGGCACAAACTAAAGATCTAGTGAGATCCCTAATTCTGCCACTGGTAGAAAGACTTAAGAGACTAGGGGAAATGGTGGGGAACATCAAGGAAATAACTAATGCCAATAATGTAGAAATTAAGAAATTGGCTCAAAACAATCATATTGAGAACCAAGCAATATCCACAGCGGCTAAAATAAATGGGGCTATAATAACAAATATAAGTCAAACTGTAGCTCCTAATACCACACCCCCCATCAAACAGGTCCCAAAAGAAAAATAAGGTCCTATTACATCAAAGAATGCAGCCCCGGAAGTGAGGCAGTCTAATATTTGCAATAACGTAGATGGCGTAAGTGCTGATTACGGAAGAAGTAACAGAAACTACACTCGTATAGATCTTCCACCAGAGGCTGCACCATTTGTGTGTGTCCTCTCTGGGGTTCCAGAGCTCCAAAATGGGAAAATAGAGGGGCATCAAGAACTAAAACACAAAGTTGCATTTTGGTAAAGCCGAAATAGACTGCTCCCCCCTAATATTGACGGGAGAATTATAAATGTTAGAAGGGTCGGGTGGCTAGGCCATATGACCAAGGACATACCAGGGACTTGGGCATAGTTAACTTCAAGAGTAATCGTGTAATCCCCTTACTAAGAAGCTGGCAATCATAAATAGGAGATGGTTGCATAGTAACATGGGAATTATCTGACTTTTACCCCAAAAATTCGTCTTATGCCACTTATAAGAACCGGATTAGTAAATGCTCCACTTTTGGGTAATGTTGGTCCTGCTCCAATACAGTCCCTGCTGACTGTGTTGGATGAGAAAAGTTTACAGGTTTCACCAGTTCAACCATGCCTAGAGCCTAATGATAACCCAGTATTGTACTCCACCTCAGTAAACTCGAGCCCGGCTACAATAGTGAAATCAAACATTCCCACTTCGACTGAAAATGATCACTTGCCAGCCACCCATCGTACCATGATCGCTGGCTGGAATATAGCCGGGTTGGAATCTAGACTTTGTGTACCTGATTGGGTGGAATTCATAGAACAAGGGGATGTTTGGTCCTTCCAGGAAACATGGGCGGTCACTCCTCTATTTCGTACTGGCTTCCTAAACTTCTTTAAATCGGCAGTTAAAGGCCACAGAGGGAGACCAGTTGGTGGTCTGACAATCTGGGTTCGCCAGCACAAAGGAGTTACAGTGGAAGAAATCCCAATTGATAGTTTGGATATATTGATTATTAGGATCCGTTCGACCAAGGGTCTTAACATTCTGCTTGTGAACGTTTATGTAAGGGGTCTTCAGGGCGGGAAAGTCTCTCCAACTATTACACTCTTGGAGGACTTCCTTACTAACACACTGTGTGTGGGGAACAGGGTGGTGGTGGGAGATTTTAATACCTGTTTTGAGCCGCTGGACTGAGAAGACGGAAAGCTCACCGAGGCTGAGGATATGTTGTGGGGAATTCCACAGCTAGAACTGGTACCCATAAGGAAGTGGACACAATCCGCTATGTATATCAAAGGGCTGTGTCTCAACCTTGGATTGAGGGCAGCTAATGGAAGGGTAAAATCGGATAGGAGGGGCAAAAACACTTTCAACAATGGCAGACATAGTAGCCAAATTGATTATTTTCTGATTGATGTGAAGCTATGGTCTGCTGTTGTTGATATGGAAGTTATGTCCAGACCAGGAAGTGATCATGACCCGTTAGTGTTGACTATATTAGATTATAGCTTCTTGAGCCTCCCCCCGATGACTCTAACATCGTCCAAGCGCAGGTTATTTTAAAAAATGATCTGAGAAGGGTTTGGTGGTCTAAGATTGCCACAGATGAAGCAGCTAGAGCTGAGATAAGATCTCTAGTCACTCAAACTATGGAATCCCTGGGGAGCTGTGATACCCAGGATTTGATTATTGCCAGAATTCCCAGTGCCCATAGAGAGTTATTCCAGGGGTTGAAAAAGTTGTTTATCAAGAGTATATCTAACCAGGGTAGGAAGGGAACCCAGAAGAATGCTACCTGGTATGACCATAAGTGCAGGCAGGTCCAACATGAATTGATTGCCGCACTTAAATCTAGAGCACAGGGTTTAATACAGACCTGTAGAGCCACTTACAAATTAGCTCAGATAAATGCAAAAAAAAAAATTGGGATGAGGAACGTTGGTGGGTCCTCACTGAGGCTTGTGATAGTAGGAATCTGTCGCAGTTTTGGCATCACCTCAAATGGGGCAAATGCCCGGACGAGCGACCAAGGTCTGCCCATGTGGACCAACAACAGTGGGTCATTTTCTTTGAAAACCAGTTTAGGACTGACAATGGGGCTGTGGTAGTTCTTCACCGCCAAACCCTGATGAACCTCTAATATTTACATACTCAGAGGTAAAGACCGTTATAAAATCTATCCCGAGTGGTAAAGCGCCAGGCCTTGACTGCATCCCGGCGGTCCTTTTCCTGCAAGAACAGGACCTCTGGGTTCCTTATATCACCATCTTAGCCAATGCCCTAGCCAAAGGCGAGCAGGTCCCCGATTCCTGGCTCAGGCTGAGATTTTACCGATATATAAGAAGGGTCCAATTATCGGCCGATCAGCTTAATAGACGCGGTACAAAAAATCACGGTCCACTTAGTCCTGGGATGCATCCAGTCCTGGATGCTTGAGTCTGATGTACTAACACCCCTACAAGCAGGTTTTCGAACCCATGTAGGTACCCTTGACTAGGCATTCAGGTTTGTGTTACTTTACTGGAAGGTTGTCTTCATCGGGGGTGGCAAACTATATGCGGCCTTTGTGGATCTAAGGTCCGCATTTGACCTTGTACCTAGGGAAAAGCTATGGGAATGTTTAATAAAACTGGGGATGCCAGTAGAATTAGTGAGGCTCTTGGTAAACCTACATGCCCACACGTATGCACAGGTTCGCTGGGGTAAGCCTGGTGAGGTTACTGATAGATTTGATGTCGCCAAGGGTGTTAGACAAGGGTGTGTTTTGGCCCCTACTTTATTTTCTTTAGTTGGTAACGGGGTTCTAAACTATTTTACAAACCACCCTACAGATGTTCCATCCTTGGCCGGTATGAAAATCCCCCTGCTCATGTTAGCGGACAACACGCTTCTAACATCTAAAATGAGACAGGGACCTCAGCTTGCCCTGTCTAGGTTTGAACTATTTTGCTGCGAACCTGAGCTAGAGGTTAACGTGTCTAAGACCAAGTTTATGGTTTTACGGGGGAAAAGCCCAATTACTGCCAGGGTGACAAGGGGTGGGGCTACCCTTGAACAGACTTCGGCCTTTACATATCTTGGTGTCACATTTAGTGACAATCTTAGCTGGATCCCCCAGATAGACCTTCTTGTTTTAAAGCATGCTCAATTAGGTGGAGCCCTCCTCAAAGAACATAAATGTTTCCAAACAAAACCCATGTCACCACTCATGAAGATCTACGACTCTAAAATCTTGCCACCGGTGCTGTACGGCGCTGAGCTTTGGGGTTATAGCAGTTTGGACCCCCTCAAAGTGGCCCAAAACAAATTCCTTAGGGCAGTAATAGGCCTACCGCAATCTACACCCCGCATTCCGCTTTTATATGATTTAGGGTGCCAACCAGTCGAGGATGTTGCGCGATATAGACCATTAGCGTTTTGGAGGCGTGTGTGGACCACACCAGAACTTTCTCTATACGCGAAAGCACTGTTAGAAGTTAGGGATCTTCAGGGTTCCCACAAGATAGGCTGGTTGAGTGACTTAAGAACCACATTGTTTGATATGGGATTGGGAGATCTTTGGCGTAACCTGGATACAGCTACTTTTCCCCCGAAAAAGCTGTTAGAGATCTGTATTGGGCATGGGCCGTCTCTAAAAGACATGCCTCATTGATAGACGGCTCATTGTCGGCATCCTTTGTGTTGGTGAAGGATGTCTGTCACCTTGAAGACTATTGGAATGTCATTACTAGGCCCCTAGATCGTAAGCTATTCCATCAGCTTAGAGTAGGGACATTACCGCTCAGGGGTCTAACAAAGTCTTGGGCCAACAGTGGTAATGGATACTGTCCACTATGTACAGAGTCGGAAGAAACAGTATCCACTTCCTCTTTATCTGCCCTGTGTACCATGCCCCTAGACATAAGTGGTTACGCCCAGTCTGTAGGTCACTGGGTACACGTTCAGTGAAGACAGCGAGCAGAATTCTAAAGACCGACACCTCCTTACTGGTGGTAATAGGGGTTGTAAAATGTATTGGATGGGCCTGGATCTTACGGTTAAGGCTGATAAATTATTTTTTAACTGCCCTATAATACGCCTTATTGGGTACAGGCCTGACGTACCTGGGAATGACTAGTTGTATTACAGATGTTTTGTTCATACAAGTCTTTTACTGAAAACGAAGTCTTGCACATTGGTATTTAATGCTATTTTTAGTCTGTTCTTAATGTATAGTAAATTATTTTTTTAAACTATCGTACACATTTTAATGGCATTCGCGTATTTTTAGTGTAGGGTAATGTACCCACTCTAACTGGTCATCATATAGACTGAATTATTTTTACGATTGATTTGTGTAGTATGTCTTTTATGAAGAAATATCGAATAAAGTCTTCTTTTGACTTGACTTGGTAGTATTAGTTTTCAGAGGGCATGACTAGTAAACAATTATTGTTTTTCAAACTGAAAATATTGGTTATGATAAAAAAGTGTGGCCCAGATTTACTAAGGGCTTTAGTTACCCTTGCATTACACAAGGCGACGCAAGGCCTTCAGTCAGATTTACTATGCCATGCAAAGCCACCTTGCATGGCTCGGTGTGGCTTAGTAAATCGGGGGTAACTCAAGAAAGCGCTAACTGCTCCTTAGTGTTACTCTGCATTGGGATGGTATTCCATGGTTGGAGCATGGGTGTTCCCATGCATCTACCAATGTTTTTTGCTGCATTCCCAGATTTAATAAGACTGGGAATGCATCAAATTGCTACGCCATCCCAGGTGAGGCCTAACAAGGAGAAACAAGGCCCGACTGTCCATATGCTTCGGACATTTCCCCAGAATGCTGGAAAGATTGGGGGGCGCTTTTGTAACAGGAGTTCCGTTTTGAAGCAGTGCAGCCGTTTTAAAAGCACTGCAAAGTTCCTTGTATCCAACAGTTTTCAGGCACCAATAAAAGTGACAAGATGAATCTGGTGATTAAGGTACCTGCTGGATAGTGATCAGAGTTTTGTCTAGTGGCAGTTTGTACTCGTCTAAAATAGCACAGAGGACTAATATGCCTGCTGCAAAGAGCGTGTACTATGCAGATGGCAGAACTGTATTTTATGTGCATAGCTTAGTGGGATACTGCTTTTGTCACAGAGATTCCTTTGATGCTGTGCAGTTCATAAATTACAATTGCAATCTAGGTTACAAAGATATATTTTTTAGTCCCAGTTTTTCATTAGCCTAATTTAGCTAAAAAGGGTTTGTTTGGATTGAAATAATTTCTTATTAGTAAAGTCAACCCTACCTGCTCTCTTACTTTCTAAATCCTAGGGGCCTTATTTACAAGAAAGTAACACAGCATGATGCCATGAAGCCATTTGGCTGCACCACGCTGCATTACTTTCAAAGCAAAGGGATGTGTCATACTTACAACAATATGATGTATCCCTGAACTCTCCCCTGTGCTGGCACACAATTGGATGCTATGGATGCATTGCGGGGATAATTGTTTTTGTGCAGGAAGGGACACCTTCCTGCTCAAAAACAATCACGAGAGGGGTTTTCCTATGTCTCTGCGTGCTGCAGAATAAAATAATTTCTCCTTGTTGCGCCTCCTTACGTCACTCCTGGGGAGGCACAGGATTCTGATTCATTCCCAGGTTTATGAAACATTGTAAATCTGGGGATGTAGCAGAATCCATGGGTGTTGCTTGGGTACACCCACAGCAACACCCACGAAACGCCCCTTTCACACAAAATGCTGTGTGAAATGGGGGCGAATTTACAATAACACAAAAAGCCATGCAGGGTGGCTTTAGGTGGCTTTGCAAATATGGAACACCACATTGCCCGCCGGTTTGTCAAAAAAGGTGACGTTCTGGTGGCGCAAGGGACTTGTAAATATGCCCCTGAGTTTGTGCTTTCCCACATCAAGCACTCTTAAAAAAATGCTTACCAGAATGGATGACGTCAATCTTTCACTTTGTAGTCCCATTTAATGTATGCAACATTTTCTATACACTGATTTACACATGTATGATTCATTGTTTCTGTATGCATTAGTAATGCAAAATGGCCTGCCACCCTAAACTTGTATGAGAGGCAATATAAAATAAATGAAATACATGTGAGAGAGGGGCTAAGGGGAGATGAGAGGCACTTTTGGAGGGGATAGTGAGGCAATCATTGAAGAGACTCAATTAAGGTTGCCATATCCTGGTGCACTGTAAAGTCATCAATTATTATGCTTTAAAAATGAATACAATTGAATATATGATGAAAAGTGTTTTTTAGAATGAACAATTTTTGCAATGTTTTCCCACATTTTCGGGGTGGTGGAACCCTGCCAAGCACCCTTGTAGCAGTCAAGTTCGCTCGCTGCGTATGAGAGCTAGTCTGACAAAATTTTCCAGGGTTGCTTTGGGTTCCCAATATGGCCCTGAGGAGAATAGGCCCTCATGCACTATTAGTAATGACACAGACAGTTACGGAGTAGAACTGGCCCAGGGCACGTGCGCCGGCTCCTTTTATTAGCAGGGTCACATGTCCAGTGATGCCTGTGGTGGATGGGTGTGGGGTGGGGTTTAAGCCAGCCCTCTGGGCGTGGCAGGTGCTAAAACAACTAGAACAGTGACCAGCAGATCACTACATCTCTCCCAAACTTAATTCAAAACTGGAAACAATAAAGTCCAACCTGTGGGAGAGAATAAAAACAAAATAAGACAAGATAACAGAAACTTCCACTGAGTCTCTTTAGCTGCCTGCAAAGCAAGACGATGATACAGCAGCAGCTAGGGCCACCAGTTCTATTTGGCGCAGTTCAGTGGTGCCCTGTGGGTTGGGTCTTTTTTCGACTCTGGGCATGGAAGTTGACACCAATGTCTTTCTTGGCATAGCTCTCGTGGTGGTGGAGGAGGTAGAATGATGGTGGATCTGATAGTTGCTCCTTTTCACCTATCAATCTTGGTTGTCATGGCATCTCCACACAAGCAACATTGCTTCTCTCTACAAAATGGTGGAGTAGTTGCAAGACATCCCTCTCACTAGGATGCCCCTCTCGCAGGGTTTCCCCTCTCACTGGATGTCCAGGAAGTCCTCTTCTCTAGGCTTCCACTGGACTGGGTGCACTTTGCCATGTCGCTCCAACGCCATCCGCTGGATGTGTGGAGGAAGTGCTATGAATCCCACTTTCAAGTCCTCAGCTCCTCCTGAAGGGTAGTTGTTTACTCCTGCCACTTAGCATGAGATCTTCGTCATGCTGGGATCTGCGGAAGAGTGGCTGTAGACTCATCACTAGTGCAGGACCCGCTCTCACTGGCATCCCTGAAGCCTTTGCCCCTGGGTCTCCACGGTCTGGTGTGGAGTGGTTGGATCCTCTTCTTCAGGACGTCCGAGCAGTCTCACCGCCCAGGCTCCTGTGCAACCCCAAAGGTGGATGTCATGAATAGTCTAGCCTGCTCGCCTCTGCAATCACCTGGTGTTCCGAAGACTCATGGAAAGGTAGTCTGGTAGTTTCTCCAAGTGCCACTGGTGTCCTCCAGGTACTGTGCTCCATGTAATATGTTCTTGTACTTGCCACCTTTGTCTTCCGGTGTGCGAGTTGGCAGATCACACACTCCTCTCTTCTTCTCTCTTCTTTTTGAGATTTCTTCCTGGTGGCGTCATGCCACAGAGTTTCCTCCTTCTTATACTTTCACTTTGCGATGCAATCTAGTCCCATCTTCTTGCTCACCTTCACTGACCGGGCCTCTCCATGTGACATGCACTTTGCATGGGTCTCCCTGGTCCTGTCCTACCCCTAGGAAAATACACTCTCTTCCTTCGGTGACCAGACCTGTCATCACGGCCTTCTCCTTGTCAATACTCATTCTCGGTCTTCATTCTTTTCTTCCAGGTCACCGCTTTGCCGATCTCTTACAGGTCATCCTCCGCTGACCTCAGACAGGTCATCTCTCTTGAGGGCGCACTCCAGGCACCTCAATACAACACCGATGTGGCTTTGTCATGCAGCCGGCTTTCTGGCCGGCTTCACAGAATGAGTCATGCCGTGTGACCACCTGGACCCTCTTCCTTGCAGAGCGTTGACTCTCACGCTATTGTCTGTACCGTCTGTGTCTGGGGTACATCTTCGGTGCAACGTGTCTCCTTGCGGTCTTTCCTCATCTCCCACTTTCAGTGGCGTTCTTTCACCACTGGGTAAATGTGCAGCGCACTTTCCCCGGTCCCTTGAAGACTTGCCGCTTTGGGCTCTTGTCTTGAACCACCCTTGTTCTTCTGGTGGCACTCGTTCCTGTGTTCTTGCTACTGCGACCACCTGTGGCCACTAGGCATCAAGCTATCTCTCCTTGGTGGATCCTAGACCCTCACACACTATTAGTGTTGATACAGACACAGATAGTTACGGAGTAGAACTGGCCCTAGACACGTGCGCCTGTCCCCTTTTATTAACAGGGTCACATGTCCAATGATGCCTGTGGTGGATGGGTGTGGGGTGTAAGCCAGCCTTCGGATAGTGGCTGGTGCTAAAACAACTAGAACAGTGACCAGCAGGTCACAACATCTTGCACCATGACGCACAGGTGCATGCGTTGGTGCTAGGCAGTACTCAGTGTACCTGTGCAGAGAGAGAGCAGGAATGTGACATATCTTAGTAGATATGGTACATTCCTGCTCTCGTCATTTCAGTGCAGCTCAGCAAGTTTTGTTAAATGTTGTGTCAAATGTTAGTAAATGTGCCCCTGAATCATGAGTTACCTGACGCCTAAATTCCTCAGCATTTGTGTTCTGAAAATTCACATTATTTGCCATTCAACTGAATAAACCTACAAACGATGACCTATGACATGCAGCCCTGATTCACCTTTGCACACTTAGAGTGTTGCTTTTAACAGTATTTACCAGGGCCAATGCTCGTTGCATTTGTGACCCTCAATTACTCAATAATCATTTGTCAATATCTTGAAAAATATGGGTTGATGTTATAGTCATTTAGATGCTAACTTCCACAGAACTGCAGATCCTGTATTTAGATGCAAAGGAGCCAAACATCTGAGGACTCACTACTCATTGATCTGTGGTTATTAATATTGCAAGGCAGGCGCAGTTGCCAAGAGTGTACCATAAATAATGCACCTCAAATGTGTACAACATTACAAAATTCATACACATGCTAATCCTTTTAGAATGCAAATTATAAGTAATGTTTACATTTTCATAAATGATCATTTACGCTTTATTATCAGACCTGCAAATTACTCACTCCCCCAGAAACCTCCCCAGTTGTTCATTTCACCCCTGCTGTCACTGTCTGCCTCACTAATCAGGACCGCCTGAGAAAATACTGCTGCTCCTCAAATTATGGAAGTACTGAAGCTCATTTTAACGAGCATGCAAAACTTTAGTGGCCAGCAGGGAAGTTAATATTTTAATAACACAGTGTGGAAAGTCTAAAATATTAACGATTATAGGTAGATGTGTAGTGTATCGCCCATATGCCTTTGCCACTATTATCACTGAAGCCGCACACACTTCAATTTTCCACTCAGTTGTTAATGATATAGACAGGGCCGGGCCTCCCCATGTCTGAGATCCAGTAGTAATTAAAAACGGACATTAATATGGGTCCCTGTTGGGCTCTATATTCATGTCCTTAACTTTTTTTCCGTCAAAACACCAGTCGATTTCTGAACAAAGACAATAAGAAACGTTAAGGTAATCCACATCAACGATTTACTTCCTATTTATAGTTTTCTTGTTTTAATTAAGTTTGCATTCCCTGAGAGTGTTAGCTCTTTTAGGATGCTGAGGTTCTGTATATTGTTTTGTGCAGCACGGTACTCTGGGACAGTGCATACTTTGAACCAAGTTGATCCCAGTTGTGTATAATGGGACCCGACTGAGAGGTGTGGAGCTGAGGCTGGAGGCAGCCTGAGGTTCTCAGAGTGCCTGTGAGTTGATCGAAAAGCTGTTCAAAACACGTGACCATGCAGTCCTTGGTCTCTCTGCAGAGATCACAGAACACATGGTTTTGTATTCCGGTTGCAATTCTGATTCAGTGAAAATGTGTGTGAAGGAGGTATACAGTTGCGAAATCATTGAAAAGGCAAAAGTTAAACAAAATGCAGCACTTACAAGTAAGTGGGTGCGTTGTGGGTTTAGGGTGGTGAAATAAAGGAGATGCGAGGAATAGTCTTCAAGTGAGAGTGAAAAGAGGGTGCAGAAGTATAAAGAGAGAGTTCTAAGATATACAGATGGTAGAGATATGAAGAGTAAAAAGGCATACATGTCTGACATATAATGAACATAACTGGAGTGACTAAAACACTCTGAAGACCACTATCCCTTCCACAGGCTTCAGTAAGATTTAAATCACAGTCTCATAATTTTATAATTGATACATTTTGAGTATTAAATATTAACAACATAATTATTGTTTTTACTCATGCATCTTAAACAGCTAACAACCATTAACAAAGCCAATATCCTGGCTGGTTTTAGGTGTATGTCAGTCAGCGGCAGCTGGCACAGGTAAGTGAGGTGGGGCATATGTGTAAATAAATAAATAACTAACACCTGTTCCATCATCTGTCGGCTTTCCCCCTGCCGGGTTCTGCCCTGCCCTACTGCACTTACCTGTGTCGGGTGCCACTAATTGTCAGTTGTGCTATATTTCTGGATGCAATAACAAAAGCTCAGTGGAACCAAAATATCAGTCAGCAGACAGTCTATCACAATCACAGGAATGTAGTATATATGTTTAAGCCATGCCCTTAACTACACAGTGATTCAGAAAAGGGGGTGGTGATGAACAGAGTGTCTGAATTAAGCAGACCACTCTTACCCAGTCCAAAGATCAGGGCTTGATCCATCACCTATTTTTAGCTCACTGCACCATCCCAGCTCAGAACTTGGTTATATGCAAATTAGTCTGACCCTGGCCCAGTGCATCATGGGAACAGGGCAGACCAAACTACCAAGCCAATTCTTATACTGGGAAGGAAACAAGCTACCGGGGACCGGTTTCTGGCATTTCAGCCATCTTCAGCCCGGCTTGCTTGAATCCTGATGGTGCAATGAGCAAGGGACTCACATCTGAGTATACCCTTCCACGCTTATGGTGGACAAAAATGATTCAGAAAAGGGGGTGGTGATAACCAGAGTGTCTGAATTAAGCAGACCACTCTTACCCAGTCCAAAGATCAGGGCTTGATCCATCACCGTTTTTTAGCTCACTGCACCATCCCAGCTCAGAACTTGGCTATATGCAAATTAGTCTGACTCTGGCCCAGTGCATCATGGGAACAGGGCAGACCAAACTACCAAGCCAATTCTTATACTGGGAAGGAAACAAGCTACCGGGGACCGGTTTCTGGCATTTCAGCCGTCTTCAGCTCGGCTTGCTGGAATCCTGATGGTGCAATGAGCAAGGGACTCACCTCTGAGTATACCCTTCCACGCTTATGGTGGACAAAAATGATTCGGAAAAGGGGGTGGTGATGAACAGAGTGTCTGAATTAAGCAGACCACTCTTACCCAGTCCAAAGATCGGGGCTTGATCCATCACAGTTTTTTAGCTCACTGCACCATCCCAGCTCAGAACTTGGCTATATGCAAATTAGTCTGACCCTGGCCCAGTGCATCATGGGAACAGGGCAGACTAAACTACCAAGCCAATTCTTCACCAGAAAGGAGACAAGCTACCGGGGACCGGTTTCTGGCATTTCAGCCTTCTTCGGCCCGGCTTGCTTGAATCCTGATGATGCAGTGAGAAAGGGACTCATGTCTGAGTATACCCTGCCACACCTATAGTGACCAAAAACGATTCAGAAAAGGGGGTGGTGATGAACAGAGTGTCTGAATTAAGCAGACCACTCTTACCCTTTGCATGTTCATCACCACCCCTTTTCTGAACCTTAACTACACAGGGCACTCCCCTTTTAGTGACCCACCCCACACTTTTTTCAACCCACTAAAGCCCTTGGTATGGCAAGCCAAAAATAAGTCTCAGCAAAAGTAAACATCACAAGTTAATATCTGTTAAAAGAGGCCGTCCAGCAAAGGAATAAAATCAGCTCTCTTTGCCCAATGCTGCCAAACTATCAATCACCAAAAATTAGCATTCTGGAATGTTCCTTTGTTTGATGAGGTCCTGCTTGGGTTTGAGACATAGTGTGACATACAAGTATGAATTTTTCAATTTGTGATACTTACAGCACCCTCCAAAAAGTTGTCTTTTAAGCACAAAATCCCAAATTTAATGCACAATTTAAAGGGGAATACTTAAAATAGGAGATAATCACCTCGCTTTGCAAATGCCTCGCCTAGCTGTGTCAGTATTTATTTTATGACCCTCACAACCCACTCGTGATATGGGCTACAGCATTTAGACTTGTTTAGTCTGAAATCAATCTAAGACCTCTATTATAAGTGCTGGTTTCTCTTGAATATACAATTTAACAGACAACCAAGCACTTTGGGGCAGATTTATGATGCCCTTGCGCTTCTTTGCGCCGCAATCGCGTCACTTTATTTGACGCAACGGCGGCGCAAACAATGCGCCCTATTTACAACGTGATGCAACTAGGAGATGCGTCACGTTGTAAAGCCCTGCGCCATAAGGAGGCGTTCCTGTGCAGGGTGGGGGGGGGCGTTCCTGCGCAGGAACGCCTCCTGAAAGTGGCTGAGTGAAATCTATGAGATTTCACTCAGTCACTTTCAGGCCAATGCTGCGTCAAAACCCTGCGCCTGCTTGAAGCAGGCGTAGGTCTTGACACAGCATTGTGAAGATGGGGCACCCCCGAGCCTTGCTGGAGCTGCGTCGTGCTTGCGACGCAACTCCAGCAATGCGCCACCTTTCCGGCACAGATGCGTCACTCTTCTGTGCCGTTTTTGCACCATGGTGCGCCGCATTATAAATGCGGCGCACCATGCGTGGAGTAGCTGTGGCGCACATTAACTGGCACATCCCTGGGGATGCGCCAGTTAAAATAACCATAACATAAATCTGCCCCTGTGAATGTGAGTTCATTTGTACTCGACTAACCGGCAGTCTACGTTAGTGGTCTGCAATATAAAGTTAGCCTCCTTGACCGTCAGGGTAAGTGTGCATGAACACTGAAGACAACGATCAAGGAAGTGGTGTAGACTGTTGAGCCCCACGATTTTGGAGATGTGTATGCCCAGGTACAGTTGTGAGTCCACAGCACATTACAAATATCTAAAAACATGAATGTCTCACAGTGCTAATGGAGATAGGAGTAGTAAAACGCACAGAAAGCATAATGCAAAATACAATTGGTATGCAACACAACATAGTGATAAAAAGAGGGTCCCAGCCTCTGGACATTATATATTGTTTGTGTTCATTAAATGATCATGAACATCAACAAAATCTCGAAAGTGAAAACAACACAATAGTAATGAATTTACCGAAACGAAGACTGGTTCAATTATGTTCACAAACATGCATTGGTAATTGAGTGATAACTAGAGGTGGCCGAGCCAACAATTAACAGGGAGAGCTGCGCCAGTGCTGAGCCAATTGTCTAGCTTGGCTCTTAGAGCCTGAGTACAGCAGAGCCCTGAAAATAGATGGCATGTAAATCACAGTGGCGGCTCCCACTGCCTGGCTCAGAGCCAGTAAATGAGAAAATAAAACAATGTCATCATTTTATTTTTCATTTTCTGGCTCTGATCCAGCTTGCGAAGGGAGGGGCAGGGCATTGGGAGGAGGAGCACCACGTACACTCCACTCCCTAAATGCGCAAATGTGTTTTGGCCAGCTGTCTCAGGCCGACCAAAACAAACATGCACACTCAGGTTTTCTCCAGCCCAGCTGCATTGATCAGCCAGGTTAGAGAAATCCCACAGACTCCCTGGTCTGAGTGGGCGTCTTTCCTGCCTGCTCAGACCAATTCCCAAGCTGCTTCCACTTGAGAGCAGCACTAGGATTGCAGGGAGTCCATGATGGGGACCCAGTACTTGCTGGGACCAGGAAGGACTGTGCTGAGTGTGATGCAGGAGAAGGCTCCTGGTAAAAAAAAATGTATTACTACCCCCCCTCCCATGAGAGCGCTCCCCCTCCAGCACTCCTTAGCACCCCCTCTGCCTGGCCCGCCACCTCTTTATTGTGACAGTCATGACTAGTACGTTATGCAAAAAAATGATATAAAACTAGCCTCTTCAACATTCTAAAAGTGTATTTCTTTACCACGTTGAAGCATTTAACGTTGTGCCAGAATATACCGTTAACTTTGTGCTTCAGAATATATATCGCGGCATATGGGTGATAATCAAAAGTGTTTGTTTTTAAACTTGAAATTAAAAATATAACTGCCCTTCACCCTGAGGACAACGTGAATTAAATGACATTCCAGTTGTCATCTATACCCTATATGCAGCCAAGAACTTATTTTCTTATAGCTGCATTATACTACAAATTTGTTCAAGAGAGGAAGCCAGGATAATCCCAGATTTACTGGTTTCACATTATGCAGTTTAGCCACTCGAAGGGCATTTCTTTCTCTCATTTTTAACATCAAAGGGTCTCTGATGTTTTTCGTTCTTCGTATATAAGGGCAGATCGTGGGTGGCATGCAAACGCCTAGATGGAGCTTCAGCTCAATTTGAGCTTGAGGGTTCAAGGGGACTTCTGACTGAGCCAGAGCCAGGCATTAGTGGCTCGTCCACCTCAAGTGATAACTGCTGATAACAACAACAGTGGAAAATGGAGGAACACAATCTTCTCAGCAAAAACTGAGGCACTTTGTAGCAAGAGCACAGACTTACACTTTTTTATGACGATTACGTTTGTGAATACTGAAGCTAAAACAATGCTAACACAATCGCAGTCTATAATATAGTCTTACTTCACTGTGTCATGGATTTCTGGAATGTGTGTTACTGTGTGAAGGAAAACTAGGCCTGATTCATAGAAAAGGGTGCACGCCCATAAGAATAATGGGTTCGATCTAGCCCACACAGGTTTCTCTCAATCAGGCAAACTGGCACGCCAACCTGGGGTTGGACCACCAGTAAAGCAGGCAGGAAAAGAATAAACTGACAAAGGAGATGTGCTCAACAGGCAGCATCAACACTTGTCTCACCTGAACTTGTAGCAGTAGCATCTTGGAGTGGCCCTTCTCATGGTCTGAGTACCATTGAGTTGGGTAATAAAACATCTGTTATTCAACGCCAAGATACCCCATTAGGGGTGGACGTGTAGCTTTACAAATACACATGTTATGTTATGTTATGTCTGGGCAGGGTAGGCAGGGTTTCATGGTCCCTATTCTCTGGCTCACGCATCCTAGGGCTGACTTGGGGCTTGTTTGGAGGCAATACCTGCAGCAGATCAAGCTTCCTTAGCAGTTTTCTCCTGGTGCTCCTACCCAATGGGTAGCACTCTTCTGAATTTTGATCAACCTCTCACAGTGCATTTTTCCTAGAGTAGTTTGTAGTAACCATTGCTGGTTTGCATATGGCCAGGTACAGCCTCCAGGAGCATGTTGTGCATGGAAACCTTGTGAATGCCCTCCAGTTAGCTCTGGAATAAAACAGAACGTATAATGAAAAAGAAGTGGAGAGTGGCACTATCTTTATTGTCCACTATGGGTGTATCCATCCTCCATCTTGCAACTACCATTCTTACCACTGAACAAATGTTCACGAAAAGTGAATGATAACCCTAATGACAGGTGCACCTTTCGTATTTACAGTGAGCATAGTCTCCGGTAACTGCAATCCATATCACAATACTATTGCAAATCAAAAATAAATACCTCATGAAGGAAAACCTGTTTGATCACAAGACTTTAGACTTCAATTATACAAGAAAGCTACTAGGCATCTCCCCAAGGTAGACCTATTGCAACCCAAAATCAGTGATATGTTTCCATCAGTCAGAGGTTGGGAAGTGGGTTTAGAAGGGCTGATTCTCAAGGGGCTACAGTATGGAGAGCCGAATTGAGAAACTACAAATTTCAAGGCACATCAAAGGGTGTCTTGAAGGTGCAAAAGGTTGCAATTTGTAGTGTTCTCCTGCGAAATTGGTCACAAAATCTGATTCCAAAAAGAAAAAAAAAACATCGGAACTTAAAGGAAAATTGGAAAATAGTGGGTTTAGTATGTGTGCACAGTATGTTGGGAACTTCCACTCTCTAATGAGGACATCTGATTTTCCTACACAAATGATTCCTTTCACTGTGCTGAATTCAATTTTGCTATTCCTTATTAGATGAGAGAGAAGGGTTTTAGTATCCAACTGTATACACCTTAAACCATTGTGTCCTCTGCACATAGAGAGAGTGTCAGTCATGGCCATGCTTCATAATTGTGTGCCCATGGCTCCATGGCCTTTGAAGAGAGCAACTAGGAGTACCCACAGTGGGAGAGGGTAGTTAGTTTCTGCACCCTTGCTTGTGAGACCCACCCTGCAAAAAATTATTTCTTCCATGACATGGAGCCTCTTTCCAGAGTTACATGTTATAAGCTTTGACAGCCCTTGTGTGCTCTTCCCCCAAAATGTATTGCCTTCTCGCCTCCTTTTTTGCTGAATTTATTTTTGTTCGCTTTAGGGCTCCGTGCACTTTACCATTGCTAAACAGTACTAGTGTGCTTGTGCTCACTCCCTAAAACATGGTAAAATGGCTTACATCTGATTTGCATATTTAAATTACTTTTAAGTCCTTAATAAATTGGTATACCATATACCCAGGGCTGCTAAATTAAATGCTTCCGGTGGGCCTTCAGCACTTATTGTGCCACCCATTTAACTAGTCTCTTAAAACATGTCTAAGGCCTGTATGCAATTTTAAACTACCAATACAACTAATCAGTCACTCAATCAATCTGACTTTATGGAGCACAGCTAAACACCCATGAAGGTATCCAGGTGCTACATTCCTGCTGGGATCTAGTCGAAAAGCCAGGTCTTGAGTACCTTTCTGAATTTCGAGAGCAAGGACGGTGTTCAGAAGTGGAGTGGACGGTCATTCGAGGACTTGGCAGCAAGGTAGGAAAAGGAGTGTCCTCCACTGGAGCTTCGGCGGATGTTAAGAGTGTGTACGAGGGAGAAGGGCACAAGTGTCTGGAGGGTTGGTGGAAGTTCAGATTGTGGTTGATGTATGATGGTCCTTAGTCTTGGAGTGCCTTGTACGCGTGTGTCGTCATCCTGAATTGGCATATTTTCTGGATGGGGAGCCTGTTCCTGAGTCACATGACTAGGTATAGGTATCATCTGGTCTTTGTTTATTACTCCCAGTCAGCCACACAATAGGGGGAATGGGTGTTGGCATGATGGGCCATCCTGGCAAGATGGGGGTGGGCCTGCCAAACCTCTTGCCTGTCCCAATCCTTCTTTTTTAATACATATAACTCACCCCTACTATACGTTCTGGACAGCCCAGAGGGGGCAATGTATTTAAATGGATGGATATGGACTTTTATGTTTTGCATGTCTTCGTAGTGGAAACCTCTCAAATTAATTTTTTACTACTGCAAGTTGTATCTCTTCCAAAGGATAACATTGCAGTTGCCTTATTACATTTTATACGTGTATTTTCCAAATTGGAAGAGATAGCGGATCCATGTTTGGTGTCTCCTGAATCCTAATTTAAAATCCTAACTTATGGCAAAGTTGGATTTTAAATTGCAATTCTGAAAATGCCACTTTTATAAAGTTGCCTTTTTTCTTGGCCTAGCCATTTGGTGCCTACAGATTGTCTCTGGTCATATAACTGGGTGTAGTTGGCAGTTGGGTTTGGAATTCCTCCTAGACAGCCACACACAATGGAAGATTAGGTGTGACTGGATGGGCCATCACTGGCAGGATGGGAGGGACATACAACAGAAGAGGCTGTGTCCTTTCTCCACACAAATGGCTTAACGACGCTGCATTTTCACTTCAGCCATGGCAGGGGAGGTAGTGAATTCCATGTACTTCAAAGACACTGTCTAGAAGCTTCTCCCACCTTCCAAAACCAGTGCCCCAGTGTAAAAAAGAAGGGCCTCATTTACCACCACTTCAGTACACTTCTGGACCTGTAGATATTATGCCAGGAAGAAGGACTGCTGTGATGCAGAAAGGACTACACTCTGCTGAACTGATACTCTGATGGAGCTGCTGTCTTGCAGTTCTGACCTGCTGCCTGTTGCCCTCTTGCCCGGGAAGAAGAATTGGACTTGGAACCCATCTTGAACCCAGGACCCCATAGTGACTCAAAGGGATAGTCTGCTGGCTTCCTAATTTGAACCTTAGGGACATTATTGGCTCCCCATGGCTCCTTTATCAATCTTCAATGAGCTTCTGGCCCCCAGGATTCGCCTCTTAGGTCCAGGGCCCTTGGAAGAGGACTTTTTATGTCTCTTTAAGTCAAGCTTTTAGGCTGTTCTCTAACGCGAAGAGGCCCATTTGATCCCAATCCTCATTGCTTGCCCAGAAATCCAGCACAAGTAGCCACACGTTTGTCTCTTCTCACAGCAAGTATTGCCGCTTATGACCGAGAGGCTCCATGCTATCCGACCTTGATGTCACCCAGCCAGTTCTTTGCGCCACACCAACCATTACCAGCAACTCTCTCCTTGCTTCTGGCGAACTTATTCTCGAACTGCACTTCTGGCACACAACTTGAGAAAGTAAACCTTCAGTGTGACTTATCTGGGATTGAATCTAACCCGTGCTCCATTGCGGCCAGCCTGAACTTTTGGATTTGACCCAGTCTAGGGCAACCAAATATCCCGGATTGGTGCTCCATGCTTTTAATATTTTATATATATAAAATTAAGTTCTGTTTTTCTAACATGATGTGGAATCTTTTTATCTGGTGTTGTTTTCACTTTTTTACTGTTTGAAGTTTTGCAAAAATACTTTACACATTGTCTCCAAAGTTAAGTCTGACACTTCTGTGCCAAGTTACCACAGGGTGAGCACAGGTTAATTCAGGGTGTGCTTGTGCCTTACTCTGACTAGGATTGTGGTTACTGCTTGCCCAGGGTTTATACCCCAGTCAACCAGAAATCCAATTTCTACAGATGTGTTTCCGTATCGCCTCAAGTTCTGATGGAATGAAGGTTTACTATCTGAAAGTGAGAGATCATAAATAGGTCGAGAGTTGCAGGAGAGCTTTACCCTGCCACGAAACATCACATCTATGTTCTGTTAACATATGTTATATGTTTAGCGGGAGCTTTGAGTTGTTACGAGAATTTCAGTACCAGGACAAGTAGGGTGAAGAAAGTGTGTCATGGTGTTTTTGTCTTTTGAACACCAGAATAACTGCTTCAATACACTTCTATTAATTGTCGAATTGCAATGCTCCTTTTGTATTTAATAGCATATATCCCCCCATTGCTTATCTGCGTAGTTCTGGTCAATGCAAGACAGCTATCTGTGGTCAGAATACATTTTTTGCTGTGCTGTTTTTCTATTATACTGTGTTCATGCTTTCACTGTTATCCGACTGATTTCTATTTACGCATGGTGATATGTTCTGTATATCTGAGAGGTTCTCTGTATCAGGTTAGTCTCTTATGTGGTAGACTCTAACGATATCTTGGCTATTGTGTAAATAGTGATTTTGGTGATCAAATAGAATGCGACAAAATGCTGTCTGGATCTAATATGTTTTAGGTGCTTTTCTATATGGAGGGTTTCTTGACTGTTGGATCTGTCCTCTTGTGGCTCTTTCTTTTGGAAATCCTTTTACAGGGTTTGCAGTCTTACTTAGGGCTATTCATCAGTCCACTCCACAATTCAGGTGGTTTGTATGCAGTCAGTTCTATGTGTCTGTTTATTTTTTGTGATAGTTGTTTTCTCATATTGTTTCAGGTTTCGATTAGGCTTTTCTGATATTTTGATTATAGATCCTCTGAGTGCTTCAAATACCACCATGTCTACCACACGATGTTTCCTGATGTGGAACCTGACATTTTGTAAGCAGTTCAAATCAGCACAAGCTTTGTACCCAGTTGCACCATCCTTACTTCACCTCATTTGTTAGACCGGTATGCTCAAACAGGGCTCTTTTTATTCCACATGGATCAATTTTCACTTTACCTTGCTCACTGCACTACATGTAAATTGTCTACCATGTGTTAACGTAGATACATTTTTTGTTTCGTTTGGGTATATCACACTTATTGTCTGCTTGGGCTTGTGGAATTTCTCCTTTTTGCTGTGGTGTCTTTAGGGGTGTGCGAAATTAGCATAAGTATGCAAAATGTTGGCAAAATTACATGTGATTACATGTAATTATGTGAAATGCAAATTGGTCAATTCGCACAATATTTTAGCTTGAAGTAGATCCACTAATCATTTTTTGGCATGAGGATGGAAATCTAGAACCACTGTGAGTAGCTTTCTTACTTCACCTTCGAGTCACTGTACATTTATACAGCAAATGGCACATAATTACACGAAATTGCTTAATGATGTAATTTCGGAAATTTTGTGTAACAATCGTAATTTGAAATTCCCAAAATGACACGAACTAAGCCAGAATAATTTAAATTTCGCCCAGGCCTATTGTCTATCTTCCACTGACATTTTAAATGCTTATTAATTGGATTATTTGTTTAATATTTCATGTTCTATTTTTATGATTTCATTTCTTTTTTCCCCAGACTGCATCAAGCTTTTTTTTCTTGGAATAAGCACATGGATCAGTGTCTGATATTAAAATGGTCACCTCTTTTACCCTTGTTCTTCCTCCTGCCGCTTGAACTGACTCCAAGATGGGTTTTTCTATATTTCTCAAGACTTCCTTCAGCCCTCATGACATTTTGTATGTTTGACTGTTTATTTCATTTACTTACTCTCATTCCATCATGTGTTTACATTTACCTATTCTCATTCCTTTATTTGTTCAGTAATTATTTTTAATTGTGTACTGTGTGTCCTTATCTCCAGCTAAATGTAAGATGGCCACTGTACTTTTCTGTTTATTTGTTAGTGAAGTGTGCTTATTCCCACCACACTTTTGCTTTGATTCTCTCATAGGAACTCCTACTTTGTTCATGTGATGACTCATTTCAAGGTACCTACCTGTCCTGTGTAAATTCACAAGGCTAAGGAAACTTCTTCTTGAGCAGTCATGAGCTGTACACTGCTGTTGTTTGGCATATGGTCAGCCCTTCACATGAATTACTACTGCTGTTCAGCAGTCAGGTCCTCATCTTGCCTGCTGCTCATCACACCATTAGGTGGCTTTATTTCTGCTTTTGGTGATCGGGTCAGGACTGATTTCTTGTGCTCTTTACCCCCACATTGTCATTGTATGCAGATTTCCAGTGCCAGACTGGTCACCAGCCTCAAACTCCACCACTGCTCTCTGAAAGCTGGAGTGCACTATAGTGAGCTACCTTGCCACTGCACTACAATGTTGCCAGCATGCATCCCGAGGGTCAGGCTGCTCTGACTGCTAGAGGGCACACTGCTCAATGGCAGAGCATGTAACCACGAGAAACAGTGTGCAGATTGTTCTTACTGGCATCCTCCAGTAGGCCTCAGGAGGCCTATTACGTCCAGGCCTTCACCCCGCTACAGTGGTGATGAGTGTGGGACATATACCAGCATGTGCAGTGGTCGCCTTAGCGCATCAACTGCCCTTCTGTTTCTGGGGCTGTGGTGCAACGGAGTGGGGATGCTGCTAGAGTGGTGTATTGTGGGCTGTGGTGATTGGCTGCATTGTGTGCGGAGACTGCATGGTGAGCAATGATGGTAGCAGGTGCTGAATGAACAAGGCTCCCCCTGATGCCAGGCAGGCACATAGCAGCGGGTGTGGCCGTTTGCTCCTCCTGCCACCCTCGCTGACCCTACTTGATGTGCCTGAGGAGGTTGCAGCATAGAGCTCCGGTCGGGAGCTGGCGGCAGTGCCTAAGCCTTAGGGGACAAGATTTTGTGATGCAGAGTGTCTGAGCAAGAGCTGGCACATGTTTTGCCCCAGTGCGGAAGATCCCTCCAGGGCCCTCATGGTGTGCTGGTGGCTGGCACTGAACAGGTGCCTTTAAAGACAACAGGTGCCCCCGCCCCTCATAATGGTGTGGTGAGCAGAGAGCGGTGCAGAGCCCAGAAGAGTCTCAGGGCCTGGTCAGAGTGGTGTGTGGGGAGAACCATGTGCTGTGGGTACCTGCAGTGCCATGACACAGCTAGAAGGTCCAAAGGCCTCACAACACAGCAATAGGGGCATCCAAGCAGCCTGTCGACACTGCCCCTAGTAGGCGTCCCGGTGACACAACAACAATGCTCATCCTCCCATCAACATGCTATCACCATTGATTAAGCTGGTGGGCCCAGCAGCAGCTGCGCCGAGATGGCACCAGGGGATAGGTTGTTTGCAGCATTACTTTCATGCCACCCGAGACACTAACAGCATAGTTAAGAGATCAATGATGCAACGCCTCGGGGGTGATGAGCTGTACGATCTCTTCTAGAACTTACAAAACACAGGAGATGACCACAAATTTGATGTAGCTGTTGCAGCCCTCAATAGACATTTCGACCCTCAGTTGAATCCTGATGACGAAAGATTAAAACTCCTGCAGGCGAGACACGCTGAGGGGGAGTCCTTGGACTCTTTCTTCGCACCGCTGTGCTAGCTGGCGAGCAAGTGCTCAGGCATTGACAAACTAGATGAAATCAGGATCCAGGTGATTCAGGGATGCCGCTCATCAAATCTTCACAAGCTCACTCTGCAGCAGCTAGGGATCTCACTGTCTGATATTCTGATCCTCGCCCGCTCCCACGTATTGGATGACAGCTTTGGCATGTGATGGCTGTAAAAATCAAAGAGGAGAAGGAGGCGGCCATTCAGAGGTGTCCGGCAAGGCCACAAGGATCTTCCACATCGAGACCTTGCAACAAGAGTTGTCGAAACAGTAGGTCTGTACACTATCCATCTAAACGGTGCCTGTCTCAGCCAAAACCATGCCTGAAGTGTGGCCTCTTCAATCACTTTGCGAAGGTGTGCCTCAGCGCCAGAGCATCATCGGGGACAACTGCTCGAGGGAGAGAGAGATGTGAATGTCCACCAGCCTTCATTGGGGAACGAGTCCATCCCAACATGGAAGAACAATGCCAAAGTCACCAAAACAGGAGGCAAAGAGAAGGAAGAAGCGTTCCCCATATCTTTTATGTGGAGAGACAATTAAAGAAGGAGGCCTTTGCCCGTGGACCATGTGGGCATTAATGGAGCCCATATCACTGTCCTCAGTGACACAGGGGCATCAGTTGATGTTATTAATGCAGAGCTACACAAGAAAATGGATCCACCACTGGCCCTAGCACCAATGAAAGCCAAAATACACACCTATGGTATACAGATGCCATTCCACTGCAAGGAGTCATAGAGCAGTGGAAACAAGATACACATCCGATTCCACTTGACCACTGGTGAAGCAGGAACTCTATTGGGTTGCCACACAGTGGAGGACCTTGGTCTGGTCTTTGCAAAACTAATACACCAGCCCCAAGCGGAGAACAATTTTGGCAGACTTTCAAGAGCTGTTCCCAGGACTGGGGTGCCTGAAAGGCGTGCAAGTTAAACTCCTCATAGGTTAAACTGTCTACCGAGTAGTGTTGCGGCTCAGAAGAGTGAATTTCATGATGATCGCAGATCTCTAGTCGCAAAGGAGCTAGAATCACTGGAGTAATTAAAAAGGTGATGAGACCCACTCTTTGGGTCTCGTCATTGGTGATTGCCCTGAAATGCAAGCAGCTGCTGTCAATATGACTATGTGTGGACAGGCACTTACCGAATCAGGCGATTCAGAGGGAGAGGCGTATAACACCCACAATTGTCAAGATTGTGGCTGACCTGAATGGAGCCCTTTGGTTTTCATGGGTATCATCACTTGGTGATGGAAGAATCCTACAGCTACATCACAACCTTTTCCACTCATGTTGGAGTGTCATCTGCTGCTGGGGTGTTCAAGACGCAATACAGGAAGCTCTATCAGGGTTCATAGATTTCATCAACGTGAGTGATAATACACTCATATTCTTCAACACTCTTGAGGAACATCACACCCAATTAAAAGCTAGCCATAGTGGGTTTGCCGAGAAAGGACTGACTTTGCACCAGCAGAAATATGCTTTCTACACCAAGGAGGTGGAGTCCTTCAGATACAGGTTCTCTCAAGAGGGTCTACAGATTGACCCTCAGAAGGTGGAGGCCATCAGTTCGACTGTGGTGCTGAGAAACCAGTTGGTGGTATGCAGCTTCCTGGGGATGACCAAGCCATTGTGTCTGGTTATTATCCTCAACATGGCCACTCTGTCTTACCCACTCCGAGCACTGACTCAGCAGGACTCTCTGTGGGAATGGGACAGTAAGGCAGGGCATGCTTTTCAGGAGATCAAGAAGGCTCTACTCATTGATGCTACCATGGTGTACTTCAGTCCCACTAGACCCACCGAAGTGATCATGGATGCTAGCCCAGTGGGGCTAGGGGCAGTACTCCTGCAGAAAAGCAAGAAAGATGAGTGGGTACTGATAGCTTACACCATCAGGGTGCTCACTGCAGTGGAGAAAAGATATGCTCAAATAGAGAGAGAGGCCTTGGCTATTCATTGGGCATGCAAGCATTTTCATCACTACCTTTGTGGCCAAAAGTTTAAGGTGATCACTGATCACAAACCCCTAGTGCCACCGTTCATGAGTACAGCTCGCAATGGACCACTAAGGATTGAGAAATGGGCAGTCCAGATTCAGCAGTACTCATTAGATGTTGCCTATAGGCCTGGGTTGAGCAACCCAGCTATCTACTTGTCCAGCCAAACTGTGTCCATGGGTGCCAGCGCACAGCGAGAGGATGCTCCAGGAACCAGGGAGTTTATATGGGTGATTACTGTGGTTTCATGACCCTGGGCACTGTCGCTAGAAGAAATTGTGATGGCCACATGGGTGGATGCAGGCCTTTAAAGGGTCAAGGAGGCATTGAAAAGGCATCAATCTAAGAACTTCCTTGACGGCAGTCGAGGGTTGACCGTGAAAGGGGCGAAAGGCACAGGCACATCTATTGAGGTGTCAGGATGAGCTGAGTGAGAGTGAAAAAGGGCTCATCCTCCGAGGGCATCAGATCGCCAATCCTTGCGCTCTGTGGATCCGCACCATTGATCTCGCTCATCAGGGGCATCAAGGGGTGACCAAAACGAAATCCAATTTGAGAAGCAAAGTATTGTTCCCGGGAATGGACTGAAGTGGAAGAGTGGGTGAAGAGCTGTCAATTCTGCCTTCCAATCAGCAGTGAACCAATGATAGCGCCCGTGATCGCAGCACCATCGCCTGGAAGCATGGATTGTCGGAGATTTCCAGAGCAACGAGTCATAATTGTACTTATGAACAGTCACACAAAGTTTCCAGTGGGGGTGTTGGACGGGACAATGTCTTTTGAGTGTATGAAGCTAGCTTTAGACCGCATTTTTGCATTACTAGGACTATGGCATGAGATCAAGACTGACAAGGCTAAGGTTTAGCACCCTACATTATATTATAGCATTCCCTAGAATAGGAAAGTAGAGTCATAATCTCCCAAATTGTCCTTGTGACTGTAAATTCCCTCAGTCCACGCTGCATTTTATCCTTTTTTGTAGTTTTTATAGGGATATCCGGAAACTTGTGTTAAAACCACTCTTTTTAGCTAACAAGCTTTATTATCATAAATGTGCTGTTAATTACATCTGTAGTATGGAAAATGTAAAAACTATGAATGCAGTTATCGCCTTTACACAAATAACAATAAGGAGAAGAAAGGATAACTCTCAGTTAGAGGCTTTAACGTATGAAAAACTCTGATGCCTGATTTTAGAAGTATTATTAACTTTTATTCAGAGATAAGCCGCGACTTTGCACTTTACGTACTTTAGACAAATATCCCTTGTCCAATTGACCGTCTGATCTTAGGAAGGTCTACCATTCCATAGTTTGACACAAGCTATCACTTTGCACTTTATATATTTCATGAAAATTGCCCTTTACCCAAATGAGGTAAATGATTATGAAATAATTTGCTTTTAACCTTTGCATGGAATTAGAAATGTTTTTATTTTAACATAAGCAAATAATTTGCACTTTATGCACTACATGAAAATGCACCTTACCCAAATGAGTTAAATGATTACGAAATATATGGTTTTTAACATCCATATGGACCAAGTAATGTTTTCTAATGTGTATCTTAAATTTTAATTGATGAATTGTTTTTGCATATCAATTATATATGGATTGTCTACACAAAAGTAAATTATTTTGTTTTAGTACAAATCTTAATGATTACCATGAATGTTTTTGTGACAAGAATGCTTTTATGGCTGTATCTTATGCACCGAATAAAGCTTATTTGATTTGATTTGATTTGAGATCAAGGCAGACAATGGCCCTCCCTTTCAAGGGCAAGAATTCAAGGACTGCCTTCACAGCCTCAACATACGACATAGGAGGATTAACCCACAATGGCTGCAGGCCAACGGCGAGGTAGAAAGATTTATGAGTACACTGAACAAAGTACTCAGGAATAGAGTGTAAAAAGGTGAAGACTTTGAAATCTGCCTACAGCAATTCCTAAGGGCCTATTGTCAGACACCACACTACACAACAGGGTATGCACCCAGTGATCTCCTCATGAATAGATCTGGCCAGGATGTGGTGCCAGCTGTACCCTCGTGGAAGCTGGGGGTAGTGAACATTACTGCCGCCCAAGAGAGAAAAAATTCCAACAATGACTAGGGCAGTTGTAGAAAGAGAGCATCAGAACTATGCATCGGCGTGGGAGACAAAGTGGTTATCAGGGACTGACATCCCAGATGGAATTATCTCAACCCCTTTGATAAAGAGACATGGGAGGTTGTGAGAGTGTAGAGTACCATGATCACTGCTGTGAGAGGAAACATGGAAGTCTCCAGAAACATTCCATAGTTAAAAAAAAATCACAGAGAAAGAGAGAGAGAGAGAGAGAGAGAGAGAGAGAGAGAGAGAGAGGATTTCGAGGAACCCAGAGTTGGAAGAACCAGAGGCGGGAGTTTCTGAAGGACTGCCAGGGAGCCCAAGGGAAGACAGGATGGGCCGAGGCTCGGGTTGGTCCTGTAGAAGTGGTCCAGTCACCGAGAGAAAGAGAGGCTACACAGACCCCACGATCGACTTACCATCTATGTGCCAATCCCCAGCCCAGTCAGCGACTGAGGAACTTTGCATGTTAATCTCTAAGTATTTGGTTTACTGATATTTGTGATACACCTATTATTGCTTTATCGTTATTGAAGGTTATGAAGGATGTAGTGAGCCCCCCGGCCTCTACCCTACAATGATGCCTGCATGAATACCGAGGACCTGGCGCGGCCCGAGGGCATAAATAAAGGTGCTCTGGCCAATCGAGGGCAGAGGACGTCACCATGAGAAATACCATGCCATGTGTTCTTACTGGCATCCTCCAGTAGGCCTCACCGGGCTCATTACCGGCAAACCCTCACCCTGCTTCATCCACTTTCTGGCTACTAGCACTAGACCCCCTCACCATAATAAATATGTCATCATGAAGATGGGCTTGCACCACAAGTGATTGTGCCTTATCCTTCATCACAAATATTATATTGTAGGTTGTGGGTTGTACAGATGGCATAACAGACGGGTATGTTTTACAAATCTTTTCTTTATTAGACATTTTATTTTTAGTGTGAGTATCTCTGATATTGTTCCTGTTCTTCTGGGGTGGTTCCTTCCATCCATGAGACTCCTGCATTGCCTTACTCAAATTATTTTCCTCTTTTATCAATTCCTACCCCTTACACAGACAGAAAGAGTTGTCCATGCCATGAAACTGGCATCTCTGCCGAAGGGTCCTAGTATGCGGCTTGCAGTGCTCACAGGTCACGGTGCAGGCAGCGGCCCTGTGACGGCATCTGTCATTGTCAGTGAGACAGGGCTGCAAAATGAAGCGGGGCAATGCAATGTGCAGAGTCCACAGATCAAGGTGCAGGCAGCAGCGTTGTTGCTGAAGCGCTGTCGTCAGTACATCCAAGGCTGGGATGAGAAGCTGGGCAAGGTGTTGTGCGGTGACCTCAGATCACGGTGCAATTGGCGGCACCAGTTGACGAGACTGGAGTTGAGGCTTTATGTACTTCACAAGCAGTGTCCACAGGCCACGGTGCAGGTAATGGGAGTCAATGTCGGCCTGGAGCCTCGTCGTCAGTGATACCAGGGTGCCGATATGAAGTGAGGCAATGAGAAGTGTGGTCCCCACAGGTCATGGTGCAAGCAGTGACTTGGTGACGGTATTGGGTGGTGACGATGGTGAGACCAGGGTTACGTTACAATGCTATCTGCAGTACCTTCAGGTCACGGAGCCAGCGGCAGTGACATTGACGGAGTTGTAATGGATTTTCTTCTGTTGCAGCACAAAACATACAGGGACATATTACGAACAAGTAGCGATATTTATCGCTAAATCGGCTTAGCGACAATTTTTTTATCGCTGAGCATAGCCGGAATTTATCACTGAGATAACGTGCTATTAGCAACGTTTATCTCCAAAGCGATACATTTTCCAGCGATAGCGGCGAAATGCATGAATATCGCTGAGAATACAGCGATATTCACGCATTAGCGACAAAATGCTCTTAGCCATGTTAACCACCTCCCATTGGATAACATGGCTAAGAAATGGTCTGGGCAGGTGTTAGTATTTGGAGATATTCGTGCTTAGCGCGAATATTTCCATCGCTACGCCTACCTTGCTAATAGGCGATAGTGATATTAGCGACTGTTTTCAGTCGCTAACAGTTTGTGTACGCCCACTTTGCATGTCATTAGCGATAACTATTGCTAACAGCGGGCCCCAAACTGCTCGCTATCACCTAAAAGCTGTCGCTAACTGCTGTTAGGGACAGCTTGCTAATAGGGCGATAGAATTATCGCCGCTTAGCGGCCGAAAACGGCCGCTAAAGCGGCGAAAATTCCCTATCGCCACCCTTGATAATATGCCCCACAGTTCCCAGTGCTGTTGGCAGATCAACTTGAAGTATCCGATGTTCTTGAGACTTCCAACAGGAGGCAAGCTCTACTTCAAACCCTTGGAGAAACTCAGGAAATAAGTTGCAGAAAGTTAAGTCCAATCCATTCACTCCCCAAGACAGAAGCAACAACTGCAGGCCAACCCAACAAAGCAGCACACAGAAAAGGGGCAGAACTCCTCTTGGCAGCTCTTCCAGCTCTTCTTCCTGGCAAGTCCCTTAGTCCAAAAGAGTTCCAAAGTTCTGGGTTAAGGGCCCCAACATTTTTACTACTTTTCTTCCTTGAAGTCTTTGGCAGAAAGTCTCTTTGGCTCAGTAAAAATCAGTTCTGTCCTACCTGGTCCAGCGTCAATACAGGAACAGGACACAGCATTGGGGAAGGCAGCTATGACCTATTAATGTGCTGGTGGCAACCCACCAATATAGCCCAGGATGAGTCATCAGCATATGCAGGGTATACCTCAGCTCCCTTTGTGTGAGTGTCTGGAGTGCATGCATATCCGAGCCCCTGTCAGTCTAAAACCAGACTGGGAATCCACAAACAGGCAGAGGCATACAGGATGCTTAGGCAAGAAAATGCCCACATTCTAAAGTGGCATTTTTAAACACACAATTCAAAAACCACTGTTACTAAAAGGTGAGCCTGAACTTCAAATCTCTAGCTGTCCCCAATTGAAATTTACACTTTTTAAATGTTATGAGGCAGCTCCAATGTTAGCCTATGGGACAGCTAGTCTTTTCAATAGTGAAAAACAAAATGCACAGTATTCGATTATCTGGACATGTAAAACACACCACTACAAGCCCTACCTTTTCCATACACTGCACCCTGTCTATGGGGGTACCTTGGGCCTTCCTTAACCCCTTCAGTGCTGCGCGAATTCCGCTGCGGTGCTGAAGGTTCTAAAGAACCTATAGACTCATGACGGAATGGTTCCGTCATGAGCACAGGCCAACCGACGCTCATGACGGAACCGTTCCGTCATGAGCACCGAAAGGGTTAAGGGGTGCCTTACAGGCAAGTAAACAGAAGGTTGGGGCCCCGAAAGTTGGTACACTTGCAAGTGGACATGGCAGTTAAAACTGGGTGTATACTCTGCATTAGCAGGTCTGAGACACCTTTGAAAGGCTATTTGTGTGGGTGGCACAACCAGTGCTCCAGACCCATTATTAGCATTTGATTTGCAGTCCGTGGGCACACACAGTGCACTGTACTAGGGGCTTACTAGTAAATCAAATATGCCAATCATCCAAAGTCAATTGTAACACAATTTACAGTAGAAACATGTTATATCCCGCTTAGATATTCATGCATCATGTCTGTTACTTTGGCTTCAAGCTGCTCAGTCAGTGTGAGTGTTCTGATTGGAATGTTGGTGTGATGGAGATGAATGGAATGTTTGGGTGCCTCTGTGGTGAGATGTGACAGTTGGAGTATGGGCTGAGTAGCAGGCAGGCTACTCCTGCTGGGGCTGCTGTACTTAGATACCATCCTGCAACTAAGACAAATAAACAATCTTCAAAGATACTTCTCGGCTACTAGTCATTCATCACAACATAATTTTGGCAACGAACTGGAGACAGACCCATCCGTTAGAACTGGTTTTACAGAAGGTGACACTGAAAAGAGGACTGAAAAACTGTAGAAACTTACAAAGACTAAGAACATAGCATTTATACTGAAGATACAAGAGTCATTCACTAAGGATGTCAGAAACCTTACTAAGACAAGTCAAGACACCAACTCAGCACCTTGGAGCCATACCAGTTTCCTGTTCATCAGACCGCCCCAACCAAGGTGTGTTTGACTTATCTACAGTTTATGGACGTCATGCTGTTACATCAGTCTACACTAGGGCAATGTATGCTTCAAAAAAGTGGTAGCTGGCTAACTTTTAGCACATATGTTATGTTATGTTATGTTATGTTATGTTATTTGTTTTTTTTTTATAGCGCTCGGCTACTCCATAGAGTGTCCCGGCGCTTTTATTGACGAACCAGTAAAAGATAAAAACACAACACAGTAAAAAACAGACCAAAGATAAAAAGAACAGGAGCCACCTAAAGGGCAAAAAGCCAAGTTTTATGGCCCTTCCTAAAGTTTAACAGATTAGAGGTCGAACGTAGTGCTAGAGGCAGAGTATTCCAGAGCTGTGGCGCCAGCAGCCTAAAAGAGCGACCTCCAATCCGGGCCTTCTTAACTCGTGGGACCACAGCGAAGAACAATGCTTCAGACCTCAAGGATCTGGCAGGGTGGTAAAAGGCAAGCCTCTTCTGGAGATATTTAGCTCCCGAGGCATAAAGTGCCTTATGGGCCAGACTCAGAGCCTTAAACATTATCCGCTTACGGATAGGCAGCCAATGCAGCGACTGCAGCAGGCCAGAGGCCCTGGCACGCCTGTGTAGACCAAAAATGGCCCTTGCTGCCGCATTCTGGACCACCTGCAGCCGCTGCAAAAGATATTCTGGCAGGTCAAGATACAGGACGTTGGAGTAATCCAATCTCGAGCCTATTAAGGCCTGCACCGTCGTCTTCCTGTGCTCCTCAGAGAGCACCGGTAGGAACTTACGGAGCATCCTAAGGAGGCCGAAGCATGTTCCGGTAAGGCCAAGGATCTGAGATCTTAACATCAGGCCGCACATGCTTCAGCTATTGTATGTCAAGTTTTGCCATAATTCTTCTGCAAGCTTTAGAGGCAGCACGTTTGATGGATGAGAAATCTCAGTATTTCTGAGCTCAGGGATCAGCTATAAAATTTAACATGACTGCTGTAAATGTTGGCATTAAGTTTACATTACAACTTCAGGATGGTTAAAAAAACAGTGAGAACATTTCTTTTGTTCCATGGCTACGCTGTTGATGTTTAAGTTTAAATTGCACCGTTACTGTGGCGAGTGCTATGTCCGAGTGTTTCTTACCTTTGAACGCCTGTGTGCATGCTGTCACTCACGGTAGAGTTCTGCCATGCCCACGGTGTGAGAAGCCTCAACTGGACTGCTTCTCTCCGGTTGATTAGTAATGCACGCTGTGTTGCTCTGCTTGCTGCACCACTCGCTTACAGCCATCAGGCAGGAATCATATCTGCGTGCCGCCATCTAGGAACTGTGTTTGTGCTCAAATCCAGAGATTAGGATGTTTCTTGCACCGGCGGGATTTTAAATAGCCTATTCAGCTAGCCTGCAAGCAGCGTAGGTACGGGAGTATGGAACCAGCTGCACCATCCTGTGGTTCTCTATCTCCGAGCTCTGTCATCATGGAGATTTCTGGCGACGAGGGATCCACTTACCATGGGTAATGTAGAGGGGTCCAGTAGCTCCGCTCGGTCATCGTGACAACACACACTCTATAGTTATTGATTATAATTGAACTGAGATCATTTTGACGAGCCTATTGGAAGCTGTCTACTGTTGAGAAGTTCACTGGAGCATTCTTGTTGGGGAGTCACTCACCTCCTCTACACCTTGGAGCAAAGTCTATTCCATCTCAGAGCAGCACGTTACGTGAAATTTAGACAGTGGTTCTTTACCCGCTGCTTTCTTGAATGACATGCATGCAGAGTGGGACAGATGTCTCTCTACTGAGAATCATTAGAGGCAAGTTTGTTTTCACTGGGAAGAAAGTCTCTATTTATGAGGTGGACAATACAAGAGAGTGTGCCTAGAGTGGTATTATTCGGGTGAGAGCTCGCTCACCGGTGAAGTGTTTAACTTGCCAAGACACACTTAATTACTGCATAATTCTTTTTCTCGATGTCCAAAGTTTTTTTTCTTTAGTGGGTTTCAGCTGCAACATATGGAGTGATTTACTAGCGTGCGCAAGTTTATTTCTGTTCAAAAGTGTCGCTACTGTGGTGATGCACTGACATGGATGTGTCTGGTCTGGTTTAATTCTTGGTGATTGGTTGAGTTAAACTTCAAGATTTTTATAAGTGGAACAATTTTTTGGGTGGTTTAGCTATATTTGTATAGCTCCATATTCTCTTTTTAAGCTTGGTTGTGATGCCGATATTTTACATAACATTTAATGCTACTCTGCTACATTGGACTGTACATATCCCTTACACTTGGGATTGCGTTATGGGCTGGATTTGCCCATTTTTTTTGGTTAGCCTAGGTACCCTTACATGAGGGAGGTCCTAATGTTTTAGTGAGTGGTGGTCACACATTTCTAGGTTTAACATTACACACCCTTCCATTTGGTATTGTTTTATGGGTGCAAGTTACCTGTATTTGCATTCCATGTTACACTCCCTTACATAAGGGTCGGAAATGGGGTTTAGTCCCATTTTTGTGCTGTACATTAGAAACCCTTACATGAGGGATGTCGATATGAGTTTTAGTCCCATTCCTACTATTTTCTGACTTTTACATGAGGGGTGGCTAAATGGGTGTTAGTCCTATTTACAAACTTTACGTTACAATGCCATAAATGAGGGATCACTCACTCATTCACTTTAGGGGTTGAGTTCTAGGGGGGCATGTCACCTGTGGCTACACATTAGATTTTTGCCCTTTGTTGGCATGTATGGTTGGGTGTTTCACACACATTTATCCTAGGTGTTCATATGTATTTGTCTGTATCTGTTCTTCATTTGGAGTTTTTACTACTCAGCTGTCTAGTTACCAGTGACGTGTTAGACCACATTGTTTCAAAATTGTAATCTGATTTTATAAGTGGGGAGGATGGGTGAAATTTCTTGTGAATTTATTTATTCATCCCCTCTGCTTTCTTCATTGCTTAGTTCTTCCCGAAATGATCTGTTCTATCTTGCATTCCTGGGTTTTGAACTATTTTCCTTTATGTATACATTTACCTTCACTTTTGGTGAGGTTGTCTGGCAAGAGTCTCACCGACACTACTTAAATCATCCTTAATAGCATCCCAAACAGTGGATAAAGCAGGCTGTAAGCATGGTCCGAATAAATATATTTCTCAGCCACAGTAAAGTCATCTGTGTTATATTACTACTCAACTGCTTAATTGGGCCTAGGGCCAATAGCCATCCTATTGAAATAAAACCATCATCTTATTTATGTTATCACTGAGAAATTTACATACATGCTACTGCTCAAGCAAAGAAGTGTGGAGTAGATCTTTAATCATGCAATGGTGCTTCAGTGATCATGAGCTCGAACATCCATAGCTGAGAACATGAGGCTTGAGGATGCATATATTTCCAGATCAATAGTTTAGCAATTTGAAAATGGAAAATGTGCTAGGCTAGCAGATCTGGAGAATAGCAGAACAAGCTGTGCCTATGCAATGTTTGCCACTGAGACGAATTACACTGGTAAAATGTACACCAGATAGGGACAAATCAGAAAACACCCTGGGTCCTACCTATGACCCAATTTATGTCACTCTTACACCATGCAACGTGGTGCAAGAGTGACGCAAACCTAAAGTCAGATTTTTTAAGCCTCGCAAAACCATCTTGCATGGCTCTGAGTGGCTTCAATAATTTGGAGTAATGCAATGCAGCCCAAATCATTGTGTTGCGTTACTCTGCCCTGGGAAGCCATTTCATTGACGTTGAGTGGATGTTCCCATGCAACTCCCATGGATTTTGGTGCATCCCCAGATTTAAAAGAACTTGTAAATCTGGGGACGTGCCAAAATCTTCCACCTTTCCGGAAGAAGTACACACAGAAAGTGGAATATGCCTCTCAGGATTGTTTTTGTGCAGGAAGGTACTCTTGCTGCACTAAAACAATCCTGCATGCAGCACAGGCATTCTTGCACCAAGGTGCAAGGGTGCCTGCATTGGTGCTAGGCTGCTAAAAATGGTGCCAGCACAAGGGAAGGACAGGAATGCATTGTATTGTCTTAAATACGCTGCATTCCTGTCCTTTCTTTGTCACACAGTTATGTTACGATGTCATAAATGATTCCCACTGTTTTACGAGTTACATGGTACTCAGTGATTTTACTGCACTTTAAAATCACATGTACTTTTACTACTTCAGTGTGGTAAAATGGCGACAGTACCATGCAATTATAGGTAAAAGAACATAGAATAGGGAATTACCATGTGGGGCTGAATATTCGGGCAATAAAACCACACATAATGCCCCCGTTTCATGCGGTTTTTCTGAATGCAATTAATACCTGCCCTGAGCAGATGCTAATTGTATGCGGGGCAGTGTGTTTGGTGGGGGGGGGGGTCATAAAGGGAACTGTGGGGAGAAGAGGAGGGAAGAGGGAGGTATTTTAGGAGAAAAAAAACAGCCACAAGGGTCCCATCCAATTTTTCTGACTGGCTCATTCGACTGGAAAATACATGTAAAGTTTTTCCTCACCTACTAAATCCGGGTGCAGAAACACATAGCCATTAGTAATCAGGGGGAGAACAATTACTACATGCAAGCTTGCGTTTAATATTGACCCACCTGAAGTGTAATCGGGCCTTAAGAAGAACCCTACAGTGTCCAAATTATTCCTAACCATTGCATTTAGGAAAAGACACCCTTGTAGGCTTACAGCAAAAAGCTATTACGGTGCTCAATGTTGATTAGTGACCATGTTGTTGACCATTAAGCCTGGAATCCTTGGCTCCAATAATAGCTTTGAGATCTAACCAGGAAATCAGAAAATTATTGGAAAAATTGTATTGATGTGTCTCACATTGTTAACATGTGTTATGTACATTTTTGATGATAGGGTGCTATTACTGTTTAAATTACAAGTTCTCTCGAATCGTATAATATACTTCATGTAATTCAGCAAATAATGGGTCTCACACGCTATGTTGTACTATTTAACACATGATATGTACCCTGCTGTGGAAAAGTTTCCTTGTACAGTTTTGTGCATGTCATTGGAACTAACATCATTAATGCCTTCAAAGTGAAGAAAACGTGCACTTGTGATCAATGCTTCACTTTCAAACAAAATATTGTTAGACAGGGAACATATCAGTATTTTATACCTATGTTGTACTATTAAATTTATACTGCCAGGGTCTTCAGCTCAGGATTACGTACTACATGTATATAGGCCATTGTGTCTACGTAATACATTTGGTAAAGTGGTTAATTCTTGGAGTGCCTTGGAATTAGTACTCTTCAGTAATGAGTCAGGCATTTCTGGCACAACACGTTGATGAACATGATCAATGTTTTTATCAATAATGACACTTGCGCAATTTGCGACTGTAGAATTGCCATGACCGCCATCATGGCAAAAAATGAAGATGCACCAACTTCACCCAACATAAATAATCCTAAAAAGCTAGACAGATTACCTTGTGTTTTCGATAACTACTGCATAAGCTTAATGTAGTGTGCTAGTCACAAGTGTACACTACTAACACTTTGGGGCAAATTCACAAAAGAATGTACAGGAAGTAGGGAAGCAGGAGTATTCTTTCAAGTATTTCTACATGCTTATGTGAATCTGCCCAAAACATCAAACTCCCTGTCATTAAAAGTGCAAAGAGGGCATAGAACTTTATATTTGTATTAACTGCATATATCATTATACCCTGATTATTCTAGGGGTGGGCAGAACTCCATATTATTCCAATATATGGGGACCAATTCTCAAAAGCATTCTGGAGTACTGAAGTAGGACTACAGGAGTATTCTTTGAAGTGCGTGCCTCGGTGAATCAGCCACTTGCAGCCCATCTTTGAATATTTGGCCAATAGCATCCCTTTCTGTTCAGTAGCGGCTGGCAGGGAATGAGGGTGGAGAGGCGGAGGAAGGGGGGGGGGGGGTAGCAGAGAAGGGGACATAATAGAAAAAAACATCACTTAACTCTTCCACTGGCCGTCTCTACTAGCTCCTCCAGATTCTGGGAATCAGGAAGCACCCAGGCTGCCCATAGCCAAGCACTGGCTCCCCAAAGCCAATCACAACGCCTCAAATGCAGCGTTGTCATTGGTCTGATTGCTGTGGATTAGCACTCAGTTGGGGACTGGGGGCCTAGACATGTTCCCCACCAGGCTGGGTAATGCAGCCTGATGGGTAACATGCTAAGTGCGCATGACTGTTTGACCGGTCCCAGACGGCCGGCCACGAAGTCATGTGTGCTTTGTGTGCACAAACTACTCCTCCCCCAGAGCCTCCAGCCCTGCCCGCCCTAACCCTGCCCTGAAACTATGAAAAATAAAATAAAAATAAGTATGTTATTATCATTTTATTTTTCCTACTCGAAGAGCAGGGGGGGCACGCTCCTCCGCCTTAGCGTAGACGCAGCCCGTTTCTATCATGATGTTCCTATGCTGCTTTAGTCGCCGCAAAATAGAAATTCTGCCCAGAAAACCATTGCATGAAGGTTGCTGCTTTCACATTCCCAGCATGCAACATCTGGCTAGCCGAAAGGCAGCGGTACGGCATGTTCCACCTCGAAACTTTAGAAGAAAACAAATGAGATTGTCAAATGACTCGTGAATGTATTCTATAACCAACAAACCAAAATCAAATTGCTCTGCAGAGTAGGTGAATTATTTAGTGCCCGGAGATCTGCCGCTGAAAGAAAATGTCTAATGCAGTATCTGTTAAATGGCGCTGGAAACATGATTCATGTAAAGCAACATTTCTGGGGTGTTCTGAGCAGCCTGTGCTTTATAAAGGACAATAAACAACCGTGGAAGACAAAGATCAGGGCTGAAATAATTTATAGCAGCAGGTACACAAAAGGCTATACGCATTGAATTGCTGGAGGGCTAGATGATAAACGCCGGCAATAGTGCTGTTTGATATTGAATCAGGAACTTAGAGTATATAAGCCACTTGTTTCATCAGTGTAATTTCAGGGCTCGAGAACCCTTTATCCGTTACGGCCTCTCTTGAGAGGTTGACGACCTTTTTATGAGATAACTGCTGATTGAAAGAAACTGCCGCAAACTTTAAAAAGCACTTGGAAATTCAATAGAAGGTGGGAAGGTATTGTTCAGAACTGTTAGGCTAGAAAAAAAAGATTGTTAAATCTGACCAGTGACTGAGAGAATATTTGGTAACTTGGAGTCCATATGTCCACGTAAATGCGCACTTATATCCTCGACCACAGTGATTTGTTAATGCCCTCAGAAATGAGTGTTGCTGAATTCATTTTATGCATCCCAGTCGTCAGCGAGAAATGCCTTTAACATTGTTGGAGAAGGGCACACCTGAGCCGGGAATTACAACTATTTCACTCAACGCACAGTGGCAGGCACGGCAAAATGTAAGTGTGGGGGGAGGGTAGGGCTGGGGGGGAAGGGATGAGGGAAATAATTATAATAAAATAAAAGAAATACCTTTTCCAACACCACCTGCCGTTTAGATGCTCCTCTTCTTCCTCATGGTGTCCCAGAAGTCCCTGGGACACCAGCACAGACACCCCACCCAATCTCAGTGCTGCTCTAAATAGCATGTGAACAGAGCCAGGATTGGTCTGAGGGACTTGCTTTGCCGCTCAGACAGTGCCTGGAAGTTTGCGCTGTTTCTCCAACCCAGCTGTGCAACATACATGGGTTGGAGAAACCTAAGTGCCCATGACGTCCTGGCCGGCCTCAGATAGCCAGCCAAACCACCATGCGCACTTAGCTTGTGCTCTACTCCTTCCCTGCTTCCTTTGCCTGTGACAACAGCCAAGCCCTGCCCCGCCCAGACTTGGTTGGCTCTAGAGGGAAACAGGAAAATTAAAATCATAATAAAAAAGAATTATTATCATGTTATTTTTCCTGTTTCCTTCAGCTGGCTCTCAGCGGGGCGATGCTCTTCCATCATGGCAGAGGAGCCACCACTGTCAACGCAGCACAGCAAGTGAAATTACTGAGCTGCATTGCATTAAAGGGAGAGAGCAGAAGTGCACTATATTTTCAGAGAAACTGTATGGTTCTGCTCTCTCCCTGTGAGCCACACTTTGGGCTATGCAGCTTCAGCCCAGGTCCCCTTGTGCAATAGTGCAAGGGTGCATTTATAATGGACACGACAATTTTTGGGCAGGAAGGGGTACCCTTCTACACAAAAACTATCCTTTGAGAATTTTTCCTCTTTGTATATGTGCTGCAGAATGCAAAACACCTGCAAAGAGTTAAAAACAAGGAGAATGAAAGATATTTCTCCTCGTCAGGCCATCCTTGGCCAGACACACCATTTTGGCACAAGCCCATGTCGTCAACGTTTTGTGAATATAGCGTTGCATGCACCACCCATGGATCCCTTCCATGATGCAAAGTGATGCAATGTAGTGCAATGCACTGACTTGCATTACTTTTTTTTATAAAGCAACACAAATTAACATTTGCGCTGCTTTGTAAATGCCAAAATGGATTTAGCATTGAGTCTGCACCAAAAAAGTGATGCATTAGCTTCTTTTTGCCAGTGCCGTATACAGCATAGAGCTACTAGTGTGATCTGCCCAGCCCCAGGGAAACATTCTAGTTTGAGCTCGGCTACACAGTAAGGATACCACTGCAAGCTAAGCCATCACACATTCCATCGTATGTGAATCCCCCCAAACTTGGCGAGACACCACACTCCACATGAACGAAGGGGCCCATTACGATCTCGTTAGAAAGCATTCCCACTGAATCGTGTTGGAAATGCTTTCCATACAAATCGCACTCCGGGAGTCCCACCGACTGAGTACGATGTCTCCGTATGTGTACGGACTTGGTTCGGTCGGACTCCCATTGAATTCAATGGGAGCATCTGTACCCAATTTGAACACAGGCTCCCATGGAAATAAGGTGTGGGTGTGGAAAAGCATGCACCCTGTGGCGGGCATCCCATGGTACCCAGCACACTGTGCATGCATGGAAAGGGGGGACACATAGGTATCCCCCTGTGACTGAATCAGAGGGCCCTGGGTGAAAAGACCAATTCCCACAGCTGTTTCGTCTGGGCAAAACCGAGTCAGTACAGCTGTCAGATTCGTCATTGCACTCCTCATTTTAAAGATGTCCCCATTGAGCTGCACCATTTGTCTCCGAACAACTTTGATTGACTGATTCAGGTTCAGAACCGATTCGGTTAGCACAGATGGCTTTCTCACATTGTACTTGGTTGTTCGAAAAGGGGGACGATTCATTCGGAATCAGAGGCTCCAAATCGGATTGGCTTTTTCCAAATCCTGTTTCAAGCACTTCCTAACAAGATCGTAATCAGCCTCTAAGAGTGCTCAGTGTGTCTTCCAACAGCGGCCAAAGCTTACTAACTGATCATTAACAGTACCTATTTGCTCAATGAAATACCAGTTTTATTATTAAATGGTCATGCACAAGTACTTTTTCTATAAATAATTAATGGCACTATATGCTTAATCAGGATTTGTTACACGCTACGCCGGAATGCACTCCCTACCCAGCAAAATCTCCTGTTCTAACAAATGAACTTGGCAATGCACCCTGATCGGGACTTCAACAGGCCTTCTAATCAACTCGGTGGCTTCTTACAATTACTTAGGGGTATGGTTCACGGAACGGGCCAAGGCGAACATACATATAAATCAGCAGAGCTCTAAAGCTAACAAGGTCACCTACGCACTAAGACAACTTAGCCAGAACCTGACTAGCCCTTCCGCCAGCCCCATCCTGATAGCCCTTAGAGCAAAACTCCTTCCGGCAATCAGCTACGGCCACTTAGCATTCCCCGGGAAACTGGATACTCTTCTCACTCTAGCCCAGGCTAAGGCATATAAATCGGTGCTATTAATCCCAAAGTCGGCAAGAAACACTAGGCTAAGATTGGAGCTCGGCCTAGCAAGACCAGATCTGATATGTCAGGGGGAGATTACAAAGCTATATTTAAGAATACTGAGGGCTCCCGCCAACTCTTTAAAAAACCATTTGAGAGTCATCTTTGAGCGGCCAGGCTCGGAATGGCATATAAGTCTGGGAAAGGCAATACGAGTCTTGAAGATTGAGGAAGAATGTATGCCGCGGCAGGACATCCCCTTGAGTGCATGGAAGAAAGCCATTAATAGACAAGAGCGCGAAATTTCGTTCGACCTAGACTACAAATCCCTTCGCCGAAGCCCGCACCTGGTCTCACTAAATGACTCATATAGGGCAGGAACAGCACAACCCTACCTAAGTGAGTCCCTCACAACTCAGACCCAAAGCAAAATTTTATATATGAGGCTGACCATGCTGGGGATAGCTGATTTCAATCCCGTTTGGGCTCGAAAAGGGGAATCCATAACTTGCAGATTGTGCACCTACAAGAAGGAATCCTGGCTGCACCTTCTCTGTTGCTGCCCAAACCTCAACAATGATCGACGGCAACTGCTGCGCCCAATTTGCCTTAGTAAGAACATAAAGTCTTGTAGCGAAGCATCAGCATTATGTCTGTCCAATACCACCACAATGATCTTGGCAAGACTGGCGAAATTCATCCATCAAATCAGGCTGGCCTTAAAAGCTGTGGACCACAGTGGACAGGATCCATCCAAGCAGCATCTTTGACAGTGTCCCATCCACACGCCTTCTACCAAGAAATCAACGCACCTAGTAAGACACTTAATGCACCGTGTAGAGCAGCATATGCGCCCAACTGCAATAGACTAACTCCAAGGCACATAAGTTGGGGAATGGACAACTGCGCGGGATTCAGTCATTTGAACAAAATATTTCATGCAAGCAAATGATGTAACCAATCACAGCCCCGATTTTAGCATTAGTTTTAACTTCAGCTTTTTAAGCATTTATCCTTTTTATATACAAGAATTTGTTTTATTGTTGATCTTACTGTAATGATTTTAATTAATTATACAGTCAATAAAAAATTGAAAAAAAACAGGCCTTCTTTGTCAGTTCAGCTGAAAATAATCGCATTGGTCGATATTTTTTCTATTATTGTTCACATTTTATAATCTGTGCACAAAGTCTCGACCAGAAACGCGATTTGTGAAGCTTGCCATCATGCACATGTTTTTTAAATATACACGTAATTGTTTCAATTAACCAAACAATAAAGATATTATTATTATATTGGTTTTGCCAGTGGGCCCCACATGAATGGTTTAGTGATGTGATACCAAAGAAAGAGGATCCCTCCATTGGACTTCAGAGTGCTGGATCTTGATTGAGAGGCCCAAGTGATGATGGGTCTCTCTGAGATCCTTCCAGCTCTGGATCATAGTTCCAATGCACCTGGGAGTGAGAGGCCAAAGGCATTGCAAATGGTACAATGGCCATGGTGCAAGCAAAGTTATTTAGTCTCCTGTCTACTACCTGGGCAGCAAAACACAGCCATAATTTTGGTTCATTGGGTCCCTAACAATCCAAAGACCCAGTGTCATTTCAGGGGAAAGTAGCCACTTCCCCTATATATATATTTAGTTAGGACCGCTAACCCATAGGAAATCCGCGACATTCTATTTGGAATAACTTTGGCGCTGGTTGACGAATCTGCGTGAAATTTTCCAAACTTTTAGCCAGCTTCGGTCTGCTCCTATACTGAAAGTTTCACGATGATTCATCAAGCCGGGGCTGAGAAAGAAAGGGGGTCCCAAAAGGCTGTTTCCCCATGCAATTTCCCATAGGACCTTTAGCCGCAGCTTCAGCCCGAACTACTGAACGGAATGACACCAAATTTGGCAAAGAGGTAGTCCATGGTTCAGACTCGTGCCTTTTGCTTATTTGGTGTAAATCCGTTTAGTAGTTCCTGAGAAGATGACAGTTAAAGTCATTTATATATCTATGGGCGCGGTGGATCTGCGTATCCATCCGCGTAACCTAAGCGCAGCCTGCACGCACCCTGCTGTGCATGAGCTGTATGCTAATTGGCTGTCAACAGTGAAAATCAGGAAGTGTCAGCAGCCATCTTGTGCCTCGGTAGAACCGAGGCACAAGAAAACAAAAACAAAAACCGCAAAGCGCAAAAAAAGGGGGCTGAGTAGACACACCCTGACCCCCTAGGCCTGCTCAGGGGGTTCCACAAGGACCCCTAGGGCCCCAAAAAATGTTTTTTTAAATCGCGGAATGCACGCATCGTAGCGATATAAAAAACAAGAAACGTGGTCTCCTGAGGTAAATATTTTAATTTGCCCCAGGGGAGGCCAAATCCCGGGGAAATTATTAAAAACAAAAGTGTGGGGGGTCCCATTCTCCCCTACACTGCCTGGGGACCGCCACCCCTGGGGCTCTAATTTAATATATGTTGGGGGTCAAGGGGCCCCCCCGCAGCCCCAGGGACTGCCACTCCCCGGGCTTCTAACAAATGGGTGGGGGGTCTTTCAAGCCCCCCAGCCCTGGGGACCACCCTGGGCCCTAATTTAATATATACAGGGGGCTCACAGGGCCCCCGCAGCTCCAGGGACCACCACTGCCCGGGGCTTCTAACAAGTGGATGATTCATCAAGCGGGGGCTGAGAAAGAAAGGGGGTCCCAAAAGGCTGTTTCCCCATGCAATTTCCCATAGGACCTTTAGCCGCAGCTTCAGCCCGAACTACTGAACGGAATGACACCAAATTTGGCAAAGAGGTAGTCCATGGTTCAGACTCGTGCCTTTTGCTTATTTGGTGTAAATCCGTTTAGTAGTTCCTGAGAAGATGACAGTTAAAGTCATTTATATATCTATTGGCGCGGTGGATCTGCGTATCCATCCGCGTAACCTAAGCGCAGCCTGCACGCACCCTGCTGTGCATGAGCTGTATGCTAATTGGCTGTCAACAGTGAAAATCAGGAAGTGTCGGCAGCCATCTTGTGCCTCGGTAGAACCGAGGCACAAGAAAACAAAAACAAAAACCGCAAAGCGCAAAAAAAGGGGGCTGAGTAGACACACCCTGACCCCCTAGGCCTGCTCAGGGGGTTCCACAAGGACCCCTAGGGCCCCAAAAAATGTTTTTTTAAATCGCGGAATGCAAGCATCCTAACGATATAAAAAACAAGAAACGTGGTCTCCTGGGGTAAATATTTTAATTTGACCCAGGGAAGGCCAAATCCCGGGGAAATTATTAAAAACAAAAGTGTGGGGGGTCCCATTCTCCCCTACACTGCCCAAAGGACCGCCACCCCTGGGGCTCTAATTTAATATATGTTGGGGGTCAAGGGGCCCCCCCGCAGCCCCAGGGACTGCCACTCCCCGGGCTTCTAACAAATGGGTGGGGGTCTCTCAAGCCCCCCAGCCCTGGGGACCACCCGGGCCCTAATTTAATATATGCAGGGGGCTCACAGGGCCCCCGCAGCTCCAGGGACCACCACTGCCCGGGCTTCTAACAAGTGGGTGGGGGGCTCTCAAGGCCCCCCCAGCCCCGGGGACTGCCACCCACTGGGGCTCTAATTTAATATATGCGGGGGGCTCACGGGCCCCCCAAAGCCCTGGGGACCGCCACCCCCTGGGGCTTCTAACAAATGGGTTGGGGGGCTCTCAGGCCCCCCAGCCCCGGGGACCACCGCCCCCGGGGCACTAATTTAATATATGCGGAGGGCTCATGTGACCCCCAGCAGCCCCAGGGACTGCCACCCCCTTTGGCTTCTTAAAAATGTGGGAGTGGGCCAGGCAGCCCCCCTCCTGGAGCCCTCAATGGCCCTGGGGACCGCCACCCCAGGAGGGCCGGCTACTGCAGTGTGCCGGGGTGCCCACTCCCAGGACACTGCTGTTTGCAATGGTTTCAAGGACTATAGTGAACTCCTACCCTGACTCGCACAGGAACAGGTAGTTGCATTTTTCCCGACTCCACCTCCAAGACACTGAGAGCCCGTTGTATATAACTTGGCTCACAAGGACCTTGAAGGGGGAAGGGGGAATTGGAGAAAATAATAAACAAAGAAGAGTCTGGTCCGGAATGTTCTTAGTTGGCTTCCTTGATCTCGTCTACTGTTCGACGAATCTCAGGGTATCCTAATGCATTAAAAGAAAACACATCAGAAAGCCCTTTTCTTTCCTTTCCATCTAGTCTATGAACTATTTCCTTCTAACTCTTACCTAACATTCCAGATCTATTGCTACTCTTCTGTCTTTTCTTGTTTTTCGTATCTCTAAGAATTTAGTCTGCAAAATAATTATACCTTGATTTAGCTCTACATAAACTTTCTGCTGTATCTGTCTTTATTTCCTTACTAGTCCTACTCTTACCTTCTATAGAGATTTGAAGCTAGTTCTATTCTTATCCATATACGTCTCTTAGTAAATGATACGTCTTAATACTCTTCTTTTTCTGTTGCAGGTTTGCTGAGGGAAAACCTATCCTGTGGTAAGTACTCTTCCTATTATTGCATTTCACAACTTAGCGATAAGTGGTTCTCTAATACTCTATTAATTCACTGTTTTATTTGTCATGTCTTATACAGTCTATAACTGTGCCTTCTTTCTATTATCAAGTATCTTGTCACTTATCTGTGTGTCTTCTTATCTGTTTTCTTCAAGAAATAATGAGCTGACTTCAACTGGCGATATTCTCCATGAACTCTGATATGACGAGGACTGAATATCAGACTCTGGTTACTCTCCCCCTAGTCTCCTGGACGACTTGGAATTAACAACAAAGAGGGGGAAAAGAAGAGGCAAAAATAGGGAAGGGCAAGAAGGGTCAGAACAAACTGACCTGAAAAAGGGAAAAAAACGCCACGCTTTGGGCAAGGGAATGGAACAAGACAAAAACGCTACTTTCTCCTCAGAATCTCTGGTGCAGTGCGCATCTTCGTTAGCGCTCGAGCTTCACCAGCTGTCAGGGTTTGCCGGCTTACAACAACTAGACCGCCGACTCGTTTTCCAAGTCGGCGGCCATCTTGGAATTCCGCGCGCGAGTTAGAGAACTCCAGCGGCGGATCCAAGGTGAGTTTACAGCGCCTGTTGCGCACAAACAGTGTTTTCTTCTGGTTTGAGTTTGGGTAGTTCTGACAAATGGCTGGGCATGAGCCTCGCGGGTCCCACCCTGTCATTGCAAACTTCTTTGCTTCATTGAAGCGAGAGGAGGGAAACCTGCTCTCGCTTCAATGAAGCAAAGCAAATTGCTTTTCCATATGGGGAGCAGCATGTTAGCTCCCCATATGGAAAAGCAATGCCGGCACCCGCAGAAGGCGGGGAGCCGGCGGGACCATGGGGGGATAGGGGACCCCCCCACGGTCCCCAGCGGTGAGGGCCAGGCCCGGGGGATGGGGTCCCGGGGGCTACCAGTGGCCCGGGAGGGAGGTCTGCCGCTGCCCTCCCCATTAAAAAAATAAATAAATAAATAAAAGGACGGCCCCGGGGGATGGGGTCCCCGGGGCATTGAAGTGGCCTGAGGAGGGGGGCTATGCAGCCCCCCTCCATAAAAAAATTAATGAATTTGCCATGCCCTGGGGGATGGGGTCCCCGGGGTCTGTAATTGGCCATGGGAGGGGGGCCACGCGGCCCCTTCCCGTAAAAAAATTGAAAACATTTATATTTGCGGTCAGACCCTGGGGGATGGGGTACCCAGGGCCCAAAAAAAGTAAAAGGAAGGGGGGCCACACAGCCCCCCTTTCAATAAAAAAATAAAATAAGACGCAATGGTCCCTAAGCCCCACCCCCTCAGAAACACACTCAGAAAACGCGCCCAGTGGCGCGTTTTAAATTGGGGAATTAATTCCCCTTCAATAATGGGGGTCCCTGGGGGCCAACTAGCCCAAAAGGTACCTCCAGTAAGTGGCACAGGGCTGCGTTACAGAGAGGTGCTCCAGGCCATGCCCCTTTTTACGCCTCTCTGCAATGCAGCTTTTTGGTGCTTACTGGAGGTACCTGGTGGGCTAGTTGAACCCCAGGGACCCCCAGGGTTCAAAGGGACTTAATTCCTCAACTTAAAACACGCCACGGGGCACGTTTGCACAGTGGTGAAGGGAGGGGGCAGGGCCTGAGTTCACATGTGTGCAAACACGCCCTGTGGCGCGGTTTAAGTTGGGGAATTAATTCCTTGTCAATACTGAGGGTCCCTGGGAGCCAACTAGTTCACCATGTACCTCTAGTAAGCACCATGGAGCTGCGTTGCAGAGTGTTGTAAAAAGGGGCGTGGCCTCTGATCACCTCTCTGCCACTCAGCCTCTGGCACATACGAGAGGTACCAAGTGCCGCATTTGACACTATATCCCATGAAACATTACTAGAAACCCTAGAGGGAATAGGGATAAAGGGTACAGCGCTGAGATGGCTAGAAAATGTCTTAGCTGACAGGTCCTACCAGGTTTTTTCCAAAACTAACTACTCTGAGATTTTAACTTCCCCGCATGGAGTTCCTCAAGGGTCAATCCTGAGCCCCCTATTATTTAATATTTATATTGCCCCTCTTGCGTACATAGCGGACAGATTTGGTCTGACAATCTTTTCATACGCGGATGACACACAATTGGTGTTCTCCTTGTCATCAACCGATAAAAAGACTCCCTCTTCCCTTCACTCCGGATTACAGAGCATGGCACAATGGATGTAGTCCAGAAAATTAAAACTGAATGGTGACAAAACCGAACTGCTCATATTCGGAGACCAGAAAGAACTTTGGGGTCCAGTCCCCTGGCCTACTGAAATGGGGCCTCTCCCGAGAGCAGTCACGTCAGCTCGTAATTTAGGAATAATAATAGATGACAAATTGACAATGAGTACCCAGGTCACTAAAACAGCATCAGTCTGCTTCGCCATTCTCAAATGGTTGAGAAAAATCTTGTGGCAACTCCCGTAAGGGGCACAGAGAACTGTAGTGCAAGCATTAATTGGGTCAAGGTTGGACTAGGGTAACATCTTGTTCTTGGGGGCCAATAAGGAAATTATACGCCGACTTCAGGTCGTGCAAAACGCGGCAGCTAGGATACTTCTCCATCTACCTAGGCGAGCACATGTGTCGGAACATCTACGCAAGTTACATTGGCTCAAGATGGGCAACCGAGTTAAATTCAAGGCACTATGTTTCATGTACAAAATAAACATAGGAGAAGCACCAGCCTATCTGTGCAAACTGGTTCAGAAATACATCCCGACCCGTAACCTCCGATCTATCCATCAGGAGAGATTTGAGGTTCCCCGATTCAGGCGAGCAAGACTAGGCGAACGCTCCTTTGGTTATTTGGCGCCAGCACTTTGGAACTCAATCCCGCTTAATCTACGCCTTGAACCTAACTACATGAAATTTAGGAAAGATGTCAAGGCATGGCTTTTTAATCAAGAATGATACCATGAATCTATGACCCTATGGAATGTCTGATCCAAGGCGCCGGGAAACCCTCAGGGTAGCTGTTGCGCCATACAAATGGAATAAATAAATAAATAAATACCTGGTGCGCTAGTTGGCACCCAGGGGACCTTAGGATTCAAGGGGACTTAATCCCACAACTTAAAATGCGCCACAGGGCGTGTTTGCACACATGTCACCTCTGGCCCCGCCCCCTTCCTTCACCATTTTACAAATATTCCTCTAAAATCAGCCGAACTACGAATTCCGATTTACTCACCTATTATCAGGAGGGAACCCAGTGCAGCATCTTTTAGTCCAGCACTGACCCTGAAAATTATTTCTAAGCGTACTTACAATAACTTGTATTTCCTTCCATAGGAATCCATTGTGTGGTTTTCAGTAGAAACATTTCTAAGTGTTGATTTTTAAAACATACAAATATTCCTCTAAAACCTATGAAATTCACTGAAAAAACATAGGTTTTAGGGGTGTTATAGTTAGCTGGACATTTCACTCGTATAAAACCATTGCAATTCCCCTGTTATAGTTAGTTGTACTAACTATAACTCGCTTGCCCGCAATCCACTGCTGATGATGTCACATATTACATCAAGGGAATGGGTCTTACAATCATTGTGCAGCGCTACGAGGCCCTAGGGAGGGGCCCCACTTACCCTGAGAGAACTCCCCATTACCCTAGACCTTGCAGCCACAGGTTAGTACTGGGAATCCAATCTAAGGGGAGGGGAGCCTCTACCCTGGGCTCCACAGATATGACCCAGTGCTGTGAGGCACATAGAAGGTGAAATTCCACCCATCATCTAGCACTACAAGGCTCAGGTAAGTGAGTCCCCCTCCCCAGGCCTCGCAACCATGGGCTAATGCTGTCATGCCAAGAGGTGAGAAATCACCTTTCCTGAGCCTCAAATATATGATTCAGCACTTTGAGGCCTAGGGCCAGCCCTGGAAGTGTGAGAAGTACCTCTGAACATCTTCTGAAAAATCGGATAGGGAAGGGGGGTTGAAGAGTAGTGTGGGCAGAGAGAGTGAGAGTGAGACGGGGCTCATGATGGTGAGCCAAACTGAGATACCTGGGAAGGTATCTATAATAAAGCAGAAGGACACAGGATGCAAATAGTTCACAAGGTATTTAATACAACCTCATCCAACAGCCAGCATAACTCAACTGTTGTAAGTAGAACACGGTACAAGAGAACCTAAGAGAGACATGGTTCCATGCTGAGCATTCCAGCAAGGAATCATGTAACGTCATTACACTTCTTCCTCTTAACATTTAAACAAGTTCAACATTACAGTAAACTAACTAAACATAATCACGCAAGTGCAAAGGCAACTTGCTAACCCTCACACTCCTACGAGAACCAGCAGACTCCAGAACAGGAACTGAAGAATGTCCTCCAGATGAAAACCTGTCATGAGGAGATGAAGCACATCCAGCAAAGTGGGATAGTCGACTGTGGTTCCAGATACGACCATCCTCTGTCTTAACAGCATTTTTGAAATGCTTCACTATGGTTCTTGGAGCAGTAAACTTTGACCAATGTTGACACCCAATAGGGGCTTTTATCTTTATTTTTTCCCCAAATTTAAATTTCAAAATCTTTGCAGACCTCTTCTTGTCAACATACACCTTTCTTTTCTTTTGCAGAGATAATTCTTTATCCCTCCAAGCAGCAATATCATTGTTTTTTATACCTTTGTCAGTTACCATCCATGCAGGGCACAAACATGTGTTAGGAGCTCTTCTATTGAAAAGTTCAAACAGAGTTTTACTCATAGATGAATGCGGGGTGAACCTGTAAGCAGTAATTCGGTTCTGCAACTCCTTCCTCCAATCCAAACAATTAACCTTTGCCAACTGGATACTCTCCTTAAGTGTCCTGTTAAACCTCTCCAAAGCACCATTGGCCTCTGGATGATATAATGATTTTTTTTTATGTACAACCCCACATCTGAGTAGATAGTCCTCCATTACGCTTGAACAGAATTGTGGACCATTGTCTGAAAGAATTGAACTAGGAAAACTTTCCTTTTAAACACAGAATCTAAGAAACTAATCACAGATTGACTTGTGACCTCCCTTACCAAACTTACCTTCACCCAACGAGAATATAGATCCAACAACACCAACAAGTAAGGAGTTTGCCGCTCACCATGTAACGGGCCTACAATATCAATAGCCACTTCATCCCAGGGAGATTTAGGCAGAGTTCTACAAACCATGTGAGGACTTCTTGTTTTAAGCAGTTTGTCACTGACCTGGCAAGGAGTACACTCCCTAATCAAACGTTCCACCATTAAATCCAAACCAAACCAGGCCACCAAAAATTCTGACAGATGCGTTCTTTAGTCTTAGAGATGCCCATATGTCCTTCATGGGCCATATTCACAATGACACTTCTCTAAGATTCAAAGGAGGAACCAATCTTGTGCCTCTCATAAGTAAACCATCAACAACAGCTAATTCATTTGCCACCAAAGACCAGGGTTTGTTAAGAGAACTACATTTGTTCTGATGTAAAAGACTGATAACACCCATCATTTCATTATCCTTTTCTAACTCATCCTTCCATTCATCTTCCTTTACAGCTCCCAAAGTAACATCACAAACACTAAACTCGCATTCAAAATCTTCTTGATCACCTTCATCTTGACCTCCAACCTTTCCTACGATATTCACCAACCTAGACAAACAATCCGCCGAAACATTAGTTTTCCCAGGAATGTATTCAATCTTAAAGTCATACTCTTGCAAGGAGATGACCCACCTTCTAATCCTTAAAGAAATTGAATCCAAACCCTTCATTTCAAATATTTCCTTAAGGGGTTTATGATCAGATCTGACTGTAAATGATGAGCCCCACACAAACTTCCTGAATTTGTTTACAGACCAGAAAATCGCCAATGCTTCTTTTTCTATGACTGAATAACCTAACTCAGCCCCTTCCAAACATATCGAAGCACAAGCAATCAATTCTTCACGACCACTCCTCAACTGAATTAAAAGAGCTCCCAGTCCTTTTATACTCGCATCTGTCACAATTAAAGTACGATCACCAGGTACAAATGCTTGTAAGTTCGGTGCATTTCTAAGATCATTTTTCACTTGCTTGAACTCCATACTGCATTCTTCAGACCAAACAAACTCAGTGTTTTCACACATAAGCTTCCTTAAATTTACAGTTTTATCTGCAAAATTTCTCACAAATTTATTATAGAACTCCGCCATTCCCAAGAATGAGGAGACTTCTTCTTTTGAGCAAGGTTCCTTTAACATTTCAATTGTGTCAACTAACTCCTTCTTTGGTCTAATGCCTAGTCTGGAAATATGATGACCCAGGTAATCAAGTTCAGTGACACCAAATTTACTTCCTACTTAAGGACAAACCTGCATCCAACATTATTTTAAGAAGAGAATGAACTCTCTCATCATGTTCTTTCACATTCTTCCCACAAATTAACACATCATCTTGATAACATCTTACCCCTGGTATCCCTTTAAATAAATCTTCCATAATCCTCTGAAAATCGGAGGCCGCTGATACCAGAACAAATGGCATTCTCAGAAACTTAATTGCCCCCATAGGTGTAATGAAAGATGTTAACTCTTGACATTCTTTACTTAAAGGAACCTGGTGATAAGCTGAAGCCATGTCCAAGGTGGTGAAGTAGCATGCACCATCCAGAGTAGAAACGAATTCCTCTATGTTTGGAAGTGGGAATTTGTCAACAATTACTTCTCTATTCAGTGCACGAAGGTCCACACATAAACAAATCTCGTTATTAGGTTTGCGAGCTATCACAATTGGTGCGAGCCATTCTGTCGCTTCAACAGTTTGAATTACACCAGTTGACAACAGTTTATCTATTTTCTTTTTTACTGCTTCTTGTACACAAATGGGAATATGTCTTACCCTTGCTGCAACCGGAGTTGCACTAAGTTTCAATTTTATATGGTGATTGTAACCTTTTAAACATCCCAAATTATCAGAGAACAACTTACCAAACTCTCTTTCAAACTTGTTACCATCCCCTCCAACAGATTGAACTTGTACAGAAGATTGCTCATTTGGATTGAGAATGACATCTAAGCGTGCCTGATGTGACCAGCTCAACAAGCTATCACCACGTTCTGCCACGTAGATTTTTGCATCAGTAAATCTTCCTTCAAACTCTATATAATCTTCAAAGTAACCCACTAACTTAATGGGTAAATCATTGTAACCTCTGGGGTTAATGTCAGGTTTCACAAGTGTATTTTTACCTTTAAAGTTCTTTAAGAAAACATCCTTTGAAACAAAAGTGATGTGAGAACATGAATCAAATTTCATCTTGACACTAACATCACCCACTAAAACCCAATCTGTTGGATGTTCCACGTCATTTTCACTTACTTGAAAACGAACCAATTTAGTCTCTGACGTAGAATCTCTCCTGTTCCTTAATCTACAATTTTTACCAATGTGACCCTTTTTGCCACAGACATTGCAACTGAACCTATCGCTGGACACTCTTTTGCATTAGCCATGTGTCCAAATCTTCCACACTTACAACAATTCCCTTGGAAAGGTGTTACAAATTTCCTAGCAGACTGTAACTGCACTGCACTACTTTCATCTACAGTATTATTCCCTCGCACTGGTTCTTCACTTTTTTTATTCTCATCTTTCTGCACCACCTGACACTCTACTTCCTGCACCTTACTACTGGTAGTATCATCTTTACTCACTTTGCTAAGTTCACCTACACACTTTAACATGTTCTCGACCCTTTTGGCGATACTAATTACTTCATCCAAGGGTGGCTCATCCTTTAGCCAGAGCTCCTCCCTGATCTTATCGCTTCCACACCTCAAAACAAACTGATCCCTGATCCTTTCTTCCACCAACCCACCAAATTTACAACTTGACGCTAATTTTCATAACGAGTTATAAATTCCTCAACACTTTCCTCCTTCCCTTGTTCTCGCAGTCCAAATAATACCTTTCCATAATGGTGCTAACCTTTGGTAGGTAGTGTAAATCTAATTGTCTTACACATATTTCATACTCGTTCAAACCCCTCTGATCAGAATTTGTGCTTGTTTTTCGCCGGGGACTTCAAACCAGGCTTAAGATGGCCACCACCAAACACTCAGGCTTCTTTCACAAGTCGATGGAGCTTCTTTTTTTCCCTCAAGGTTACACGCTCTTCCAAGATGGCCGCCACTATCGCTCCAAGCACACAGTCTCTTTTCTACAGGCGAAAGCGCACATTTACCACTTGTCTTCGCTGACGTCACAGGCCTTTCTTTCACATGAAAGAATATGCGCTACAGCCGCTCTGCCTCCACAACTCCACCTTGTGCAGTCACCCGATGTTTCAGGATTAACTCTCCGCACACTCCAGCAGGCGTAGACCTCCACCGCAAACAGTGAGTTTT